>NC_079295.1:36709705-37447205 GCF_023638135.1 Falco biarmicus | reverse complement strand
TCTTTAAATCTCCATTCCTGGTACTTTAATTTACCAAGTCGAGCAGCATTACCACGTGTAAGGGCCTCTGTTCAAGAGCAGGTCACACAGGCACTGAAAAGGCAGGGAGAAGCTTCAGAGCCCACAGTGACCTCAGCAGCCTCCCTCCCCACCATCACGGGAGAGCGAGTGACACAGTGACCTCTCAGATCAATACCCTTAAATCAATACACTGCCTCAATTCCTTCTCGTCTCATCGACACTAAATGAGATGCCTAACTACAGGCTTTAATTATACCGGCGCTGTTTCAAAGATGCCACTAACCATTATCAGCATTAGGAAGATCTGTGAGCACTTTCCCAAATGGCAGGTAGCTGCCACGAGGTCCAGCCTGCTCAGGTAAGGAGTTCTCTCCTGCTATTAGAGGTCACCTTGCTGCAGAAGCAGGGATGCAAAGGCATCTGACCTTCTTAAATAAAGCTGTACTATAAAAAAACATCTGATGGAAACAGGATGTTAAGGCAGGGAATAGTCCTGGTTTTCCACAGCTTAGGCACAGGGAGAGCAGCACAACTCATTTAGATGATAGAAAACTTTGAGATGGAAATAGGACATTTTTGTGACGTTAGCAGGCCCCAGAACAGTGTACCAATGTACTGAATTCCTGATAGACGTTTGTATCAATGTGGCAGCGTGACTTTGAGCACTCTGGTTGTGTAGTTCAATCTCCTCTGCTGAAGGACTCCAATGAACTCAGACAGAAGCAAAAATCAATGCAATCTTGTTAAATAACATGATTTTTAATGGTCAATCTTATCAAATACAAATGAGATCCAAGATTTCACAGAGGGAATCTCTGTCTATATTGTGGGATATTAGAAGTTTTGCAAATCAGGCTCTCAGTAATTTAATTTACACCATCCTTGTTTGGAAACCTTGGAGGACAGAGAGAATTCAAAGTATATCTCAGACCCAGGAACAGACCAAGCTGAGATGAATTCTCAGTTACTCACCATTATGATAATCCTCAGAGCAGACAGAGCTGGTTTAATTTTATCCGCGTTTCCTAATTCAGACTCATTTCCTCAAATTTTCTAAATTCTGCTGTTGCTATGTCTCTGAGTTGGTCTCCCGAACTCTTTGATCAAGCAGACTGCATCAAGCACGTAAACTATATTCACTACACGCCCATCTCCCCCTGTCACGCTAACTCTATCACTGTATGCAGTGCTCCAGCAAACCTACTGCTGCTCAGGCAAGTACAGCTCATTTTATTCAGACACTGGCCTATGTGCAAAACCTGGATTTTTTCTTTTTGTAGGACTCTTGTTCCATATAAGAAGAAACACATGATGTTGCTTCTGAAGATATTCAGAATATGTCAGATGTGAAACCCTTCAACTCTCACTAAAATCCACTAAAACAGCTACTATGTCCAGCTGCCACAGGGCTCCTCACCAGTGGTAAAGACATGAAACTATGACCTTCCACTTAAAAATTATTTGTCATCCATTTATTTGCCTGAAAGTCCTGCTAACCAGAGCCATATAAAAGGCAATCAGGTTAAAAAACAACGCAAAAAAACCCACATAAGACATGAGAGGAATCCTATGAACTACTGCCAGTACCTAGTGTGCCACTTCCCAGTACACCTGCACATCTCAAAGGGATCATGAAGTTCTCCATGAGCAGGAAAAGAGGTCTTAACACTGGAGTACATAATTCATGAAAAGGCTTAGGGTAAAACGGTATTTCTTCATACTTCCAACATAACATATTAAAAAGAATGACATAGGGAGAGAAAAATGTTAATTCTAAATCTATCTTTGTATGGTAACATTTTATTAGAGCCTTGCTTCGTAACAGGCTTTATCTGTGAAAAATGTGTTATTAAGGCCGAAGAGATGGGCTACATTTTAGAGATGCTCTCATTGTAGCCTACTGCAGGAATCGGGGCAGTAGATGGCCCAGTGCATTAACTTGCTATCAAAGCTCTCCTAAACCTCTGATAGACTACTTCTACACCGAGTTACTATTTCTACACTAAAAACATTCCCAGCTCCCATGGAAAAGCTTTAATCAACCTGTCAAAACCAGAGAAAAACTGACTGAGGCTAATAATAGAAACAAAAGGCATGGATGAGAGCAAGGGTGGGGAGAGGTGGTCCGGCAAGTGGAGGCTGACGGTAATCGTTAAACACAAAAAAAACTGTTTGAGGTTAGTAAAAAATCACTCCTTCGCATAGTCTGGTACTGCCACCTCTTCAAAAGGGTCATTTTATGTAATGCAGCAAAAAACATAAAAAAAATTTGGGCAAAAAGACATGCTATAAAAGATCGGTATTTAGAGCCAAGGAGTAAGAACAGACTACGACTAAATGCATCACCTACAGAGCATGCTGCTCAAATAGCTAATCCTCTAAATATTTCCTCATAAGATGCATGTTTGCTTTCTGTAAGAATATAAAGATCTAGAAGAATGTGCATTTCTACGTACTAATGTCTCAAAGGAAGCCTTACCTTGCTTTAAACAAACTTATAGACATTCAAAAGTAACTTTTTTGATGGCTGTTTACCTTTGATTATGTTGCCAGAAAACACAGAGAACAGCAATATCCGAACGGTTGTCTTGCGATCCAATTTAATTTGAGAGGACTTTTAAAATCCAGGAAGGGAACTGTGGCCAAATTGTCTTATGGCAAACAGATTTGGGAAAAAAAAGGAAAGGACAAGATAGGGAATAAATCAATGTTCTTTGAGCATTGTTATGAGACCAATATGTAAAAATCCTGTAGTCAAACAAGAAATGGAGGGCAGGTCATTTACAGGCTCTGTTTCTCGGCTTACAGCTCCCCTGGCACCTACAGCTGTAATTAAGAGCATCACCACACAGCCAAGGAGATGTATAGAAAAGTGGGAGAGAGGTCCAGAGGAGAACCCAGCCAGGATTTCAGGGCTAAATTTAGAAGCTATTTAGCTCTGAGACAGCAGAAAACTAGTCAAAGGTGACAGCGATGAGGCTTTGACGAGTTCTGAAGGGGGGACATGAGGGTAGGACAGCCGCGCCTGCAGCTGGCAACCAGCCACCCACAATCCAAACCCAACCTTAATTCCCTTGCCAAGGGATGGGAGAGGCAGAAAATAAGGTGAATTTTTAGTTGAACTTTTTTCGTCAAGCACTCCTTGAAAAGCTTTGCTCTGGTAAGTAATTCTAGGACATAATTTTTCTGTAATAAAAAGGCTACAGAGGGATATTATGCTGGTTTTAGCTGGAATAGAGTTAATTTTCTTCATAGCAGCTCGTACGGGGCTCTGTTTTGGATTTCTGCTGTTAAGTGCTGGTAATCCAGGGCTATTCCGTTGCTGCTGAGCAGCGCTCACCCAGAGCCCAGGGCTTTTCTGCCCCTCACCCACCCCACCAGCGAGGGGGCTGGGGCTGCACAGGGAGCGGGGAGGGGACACAGCCGGGACAGCTGACCCCAGCTGACCCAAGGGACATCCCATCCCAGACGGCATCGGGGTCAGCATATACAGCTGGGGGAAGGAGGAGGGGGATGTTCAGAGTGGTGGTGTTTGTCTTCCCCAGTAACGGAGCCCGGCTTTCCCAGGGATGGCTGGGAAGCGGTGAATGAATTCCTTGGTTTACTTTGCTTGCACATGCAGCTTTTGCTTTACTTATTAAACTGTTTTTATCTCAACACACAAGTTTTTTTCACTTTTACTCTTCTGATTCTCTCCCTCATCCCACTGAGGGGGAGTGAACAAGCAGCTGCCTGGGCTGAGTTGCTGGCTGGAGTTAAACCACAACAGATACACCAGAGATATGCAGGGGAAACCAAAGAAAAAAACAAGAGTATCACAATATTTAATTAAACCAAAATGCTAAAAGAAGGGTGGAAGAATCTGAACATAGGGTCTACATGTTATCATTAACTGCTGGTGCTAAGACCACCTACTACTCCCACACTTTTAGGGAGGAGGACGCATCCCGAGGCTGTCACGTGTGGGGTCTGGAGCTAGGAAGAGGACAGTCTAGGCAGGGTTGCCCATTTTTCTTGTAAAAGAAAAGAGCCTATCAAGAATGAGGCCTCCAAAAATGTGGCCTCATCCATATGAAGTTTGTAAGATGCTGTTTATGGAAGAAACCACTTAAAACTAAAACTAGTTGGATTCTGGAATTAATGGTTTGTGCTAAAAACTGAAATTTCAACACAAGATTTCACTTAGGCTAAGAATGAAATCAAATACTTGGGAATATTTTCAAAAACACAGGTGAAGCTTCTGTTCAGAAAAGTTTCTATTTCTGAAGATTTTTCAAGACAAAATCAGAGATTTCTGCAACAATTTTATTCTTCAAATAAAATCTGCCAGATATGGAAAAATGTATGCTAAAGTAGTTGCTAGAATATAAATACTTTCAAAAGTAAACAGGCATTTATTCAACGTAGCTTTTTGAACTTTTTAACCAAAATTGTTACCTTGTAGGAAAGGTAAGTTTGCTATAAATCCAGAATAGACTTGGCTCACATTTCTTTAGCCTACTAAGCTCTCCTTGTAATTTTTTTTGAGCTACACAAATATCATCTTGCAGAACAATTATTAAAATCTAGTGATTAAAAGCTACCTGAAAATAGCTCATTTTCTCCTAAAATGGCAGTACAGGGATTCACATGCCACAGGGTTTCAGCTCGTCATGGTGTTAACTCACAGGTAGGTCATGCAATGCCTATCAAGCTAGTGGCCAGGATTTTCGCAGAAGAGAGCACAAACCCCAGAGGAACAGCCCGGAAGAAATACTGCACTACTCTGGGCTGACCTTTCAGAAAAACTTCATGGGACTTGACACTACCTTATTTTCAGCTGTAAGAGTTGAAATTCCTGATCCATGACCTTTGCATACTGTCCTAAATTTCTCAACACTGGGGACAGGGCTGAGCAGGACAGAAGCAGCACTGTCACTGCTGGCACAGGCTGCTCTGATGTGCCTGGGAGCAGGGAAAATAGCCCCACCAACCACAAAACCAATGAGTTTTCACATCACCAAAATTTTTAACTCCTCCTGGTGCATCTGTTTGCTAATCCCACCTGTTCAGGATAAAAGCTGACATTTTCAAGGAGTGACCTTGCCGGCAGCATTCCCAGGAGCACTGTTATGTCAGCCTGATTGGGAGGAACAAAGTGACACCCTTACATCACCAGGTGCCAGGGAACCCTGTGAGCAAACCCAGTCTTCTTTGATTTGTCCACCCACAACTAAACCACGTACAACAGAACAGCCCACTGTTGAGAATAAGGATGTATATGAGCATCCCTGCTGTGCTCTTCATAAATTTAGAGATAATTAAAGCTTTTTAAGGTGACTGTAGGTCGAAGCTAACCACTCTGTGATTTAAAGCCAAGATCTATTTGTCTGTTGTGTCTTTCTTCCAGGTTCCTGTTGTTGTAAGCACAGTAGAATTTGAATAGTATAAGTTCTCTTCAAAAACTCCTGCTTTCCATAAATTGCCCATTGAATCAAAAGCAGAACCTCTGTGCAAGAAATCTCCAGCCTTTGATTTGGAACAGATGAGGCACCCTATGTTCCTCTAAGATTAAAAAAAAAACACCTCTTGGCATACCACACAAGAAAGAGGCACAAAAGAACTACATGAAATAATTGAAAACAAAGGAGGTGGAAATTAAAAATTAGTACAAGAAACTCAGCTGACAGATTGAGAAGTGGATGAACTGAAATTAAGAGGACAATTTGATGTCCAAAGAGGATGTTCCAAACACCAGCCAGAGAATGGAGACCCTCTGGACGAGCGGTGAGCTGAAAGCAATATAAGCCAGTCTTCTAATGGGAAGGCAAATTGAGGAAAACTATCAATTACATTTTTCTAACGTAATTAGTTACATCTATCCATAATTTCATACATGCATTTCCAAATTAAAGGAAGAAAAAGGAGAGTAAACCAAATCCAGGGAAATGGAATTAGCTCAATTGGGAAAATGCAGGTCACTCATTTCTTGAGCTAATTGAATGGGTCATCCAAGGAAAATGATACCACCACTACAATAAAGCAGTAGACTAATCACAAAAGTCAGTCATGGAAAGCACTGTCCTACAAAAGAAAAGTTGAGGAAACAATGGGAAGTCAGAAGAGCTGAAAGAAATAACAAGAAATCAGTTACCCTCATACCTCTAAAAGCAAGAGCAACGCCTAGATACCACAGTGGTTGGCATTCAGTATAGAATCATATCACCAATGAATCATTTAGGTTGGAAAAGATCTTTCAGTTCAAGTCCAACCATTAACCTAACACTGCTAAGGCCACCGCTAATCCGTGCCCCTGAACACCACATCTACGTGGTTTCTGAACACCTCCAGGGATGGGATTCCACCGCCTCCCCGGGCAGCCTGTCCCCGGGCTTGACCACCCTTTCGGGGAAGAAACTTTCCCCAGTCTCCAACCTCAGCCTCCCCTGGGGCAACCCGAGGCCGGTCCCCCCTGCCCTGTGGCTCGTTCCCTGGGAGAAGAGCCCGACCCCCCCTGCCCACAGCCCCTGCCGGGCAGTCGAGGGGGCGATAAGGTCTCCCCTCAGCCTCCCCCTCTCCGGGCCAACCCCCCCGGCTCCCCCAGCCGCTCCTCACAGCCTCGTGCCCCAGCCCCTTCCCCAGCCCCCTGCCCGGCTCTGGGCACGCTCCAGCCCCCCACGTCCCCCCCGCGCTGAGGGGCCCGCACCTGGCACAGGGGCCGAGGGGCGGCCGCGCCGGGGCCCAGCGCCGGGGCCATACTCCGCTGCACTCGGCGCCGCTCCTTGGGCTCAGCCGTCCGGCCGGTCTCGTACCCGACACAGAATGCACCCGCCCCAGCCACGGCAGCCGGTTCCTCCGGGAGATGCTGCGGGAGACCCTGGCAAAGGCTTTACGAAGGCCCAGGCACAGCCCCCAGCCCCTCCCGCGCCCGCTGAGGGACTCTCCCTGTCACAGGAGGAGATCGGGGTCCCCGGCAGGACCTGCCTTCCATAACCCCGCGCCGGCTGGGCCGGATCCCCCGGCTGTCCCGCACGTGCCGCGGGATGGCACTCGGGGGGCTCTGCCCCGGCACCTGCCCCGGCACCGAGGTCAGGCTGACAGGCCTGCAGCTCCCCGGATCCCCCCTCCCGCCGGTGGGGTCACCCTGGCTGACCCCCAGCCTGCCGGGACCCCCCGGTGAGCCAGGGCTGCTGGTAAGTGGCTGGCAGCGGCGGGGTGAGCGCTCACCCAGCTCCCTCAGCACCCTCGGGTGGGTCCCATCCGGCCCCACAGACCTGTGTGTGTCTGAGGGGTGCAGCCGGTCGCTGGCCATTTCCCCTGGGGTTACGGGGGCTTCATCCTGCTCCCCATCCCTGCCTTCCAGCGCAGGGGGCTGAGTGCCCTGAGGGTAACTGGTCTCGCTATAAAAAGACTGAGGAAAGAAAACACCGAGTGCCTCAGCCTTTTCCTCATCCTTTGTGGCAATATTCCCCACCACTTCCAACAGAGGATGCAGATTATCCTTGGTCCTTCTTGTTTCTAATTTATTTGTAAAACCACTTTTTGTTACTTTTTATGGCAGTGGCCAGCCTGAGCTCTAGCTGGGTTTTCATCTCTCTAATCTTAGCCCTGCATAACCTTGTAGTATCCTTATAGCCCTCCAGCGTTGCCTGCCCCTTCTTCCAAAGGACATAAACTCTCCTTTTGCCCCCAGTTCCAGCCAAAGCTCTGTTCAGCCAGGCCGGTCTTCTTCCCTGCTGGCTCATCTTCTGGCACATGGGGACACCCTGCTCTGATGCCTTCAAGATTTCCTTCCTGAAGAATATCCAGCCTTCCTGGACCCCTTGGCCCTTCAGAACTATCTCCCAAGGGACCCTGTCAAGCAAATATACAAGGCAATGGCTTAATTAGCCATAAATATGGTCAGCTAGCAAATGTCAAAAGGTCGCCTGATACCAATTGTGAACAAGACAAACTGAGCTGCTTAAAAAAACCTGTCATGAATAATTTCTCAGGGCTTAGCAATTCTGCATGCCTCTGTAATTTGCTCTTCTCTATTATGGTTGAATAACATTCTGCTAATTATTAATTGGATAATGATTTGTTTCTACCACTAATTCAATAATGTGTTCAGAAGTGCATTTTGAAAGCTCCCGGCTCTAGAGACCGTAAATAAAGGTTGCTCTAGTTGGAAGGCAGGTCCCAAGTGATGGAAGTGCAGCCTACGGAGCTTTCTTCCCACTTTTGAGCACTCTACAGCTGAAGTCCCCAAAATAGCCGTGTCCTCTGGAGACCAAGGCAATGCTGCTTTCCCACTTGCCTTACAGGAAACAGATGATGTTCAACACTGGGTAGTAATTAGGAGCTTATACACCCTGGGTATTAAACAGGGGTCTGGCTGGAGATTAATAGTTCACCCTTAGGGAAACTCTTATGGGGCATCCAGAAGGTAGAAACATCTTACCCCTCCTTTATATCCCACTTCCAAACCTGAAGGTCTTCAGAGGACTCTGTAAACACAGTGCAGGAGGAAGAGCATATGATAGTGCTCTCCTGTACAGTACTGACCACCCCTCTGGCCTCTGACAATGGGTCCTGTACCAACGCTGTGTTGCAATCATTTCTGCTCAGATAAAAAGCTGAAGACCAGAAAGCCAACAATAATCCCCCTTGAGCTACCACTCCCTACCACCTCCCTAAGATAAGCTGGACCATTAAAAATGCCACATAAATATCACATACAGAAGACAAGCTTCAAGGTTATTCAGAAAAGCCCCACGCATAGACAGCCTCCTCTTTTAATAGTGATAAAAACACTGAGTTTTTCAAAAGAGAAAGTCACAGTACAGGCAAACCCACCTTTCAAAACCCAATGGCTCCCTTTTTGTAGAAGAAAAGGTAATGTTGTGGGAGAAAGGTATAGCATTCCTCCTTCATGGGCCACAGAGGCATAATCAATTGCTACAAAAGCATATTGTTGAAACACAAACCACGAAAAGCTGCTTTATGAATCCATGCAGCCAGCTGGAACAGCCATCAACAGCTGCGAGAGGAATTCACTCCACGACTGAATCACTTCATTAGAGTGGTTTTCTTTCCTTTTATTACACACGACTCGGGCTGCTGATCCTCATCCTGAAGACCCTCCACAGAGCACCCCCAATTCTTTCTCTGTTCCCTTATATACCCAGGAACATTGATGGTTCCCTCTGTATTGCTTAATCTCCTCCTGAGACATCATTTCTCCCTCTCTCATCACATAGCTCACCAGCAGTCTTCCAACGTACTGCATCACATTGTGCACTGTCCTGTTTTTGAGTGCAAGTCGGAGGCAGTATAGAGGTATAGGATTTGCCCCTAAGATTAGGACTTCTGTGAACTGATTTAGCATAATGATTGTGATGAACTACAAATCACGAAACAGTGAGAAAATATCCAGATGGAATGACATTTCCTGCTTGCTCTACTTATTCTGCTTTTTTTTCTGTGTGATATAGGCTACTTGATTATATGTGAAATGTAAGTGGACAGAAGCACAGCCCAGAACCCCAGCAAGCAGTGACACTGGAATACACACTGTTTATCAATTTGAGCTTGAGACTGGCACAAAACGGCAAGGAGGCAGCCACTGGTTGCTTAAGTCATGTGTACTTGTTCTGAGTGACTGCAGGTGACATCACAGGGGGGTTGCAATTAATACAATTATCTCAAGAAGATTCCTTATCTCTTCATTGAAAACAACTGTACGAACCTCCAAATGTACTGAAAAGGAATAAAAAACTCAAAACAAGTAAAAGCTGAAGTAGGAGATATCATCAAACAAAATGGCAATTGGAAGATAACTTCTATGCTTATGTTTTTATGGGATTTTCAGACAAATAAAAAAAACCCCAACCTCTGGTATTTGACAGTGTAGGCAACTTTAGCCCTCTTCTGCTTCATTTCCATTGTAGAAATGCCAGCAGACCCTTATACCGAGGAAAACCTCAGTATTAAGAGCAATAAGAAGATATCTGAAGAACCGTGTTCAGCACTCACAGCAACCTTGTGAAAGCTATTCCAGCATTTAAACAGGTACAGACCTGTTATAGGCTCCAAACAGACCATTGAATGGGTAACTGTGCTCAGCATCAGGGTAATTGATACGTGTTGTGCACTTTTAAAAATATCCTTACCTGAACTGCTACAGCGAGATGGTTCCACAAGTCTGCCGGTCTTATCATAACAGGCAATAGCTTGCAGTCGTACACCCTCACCACACTCCTTGGTGTCTCCATGGGATCGTGTTCCCAATTGTGGCGCGGATGTACCTCCTCCAATAATACAGTCGGACCAATTTCCATGGGGCTGGGAGGTAAATACCTCACACGGGCACTGCTCTGTTTCAACTTGAGGATAAACTTCTGTATTCTGGCATTTGTCTCGCTTTCTGCTTCGCCCTGTTCCAACCACAGAAATCTGTTCGTTAGCTTAACATCTGCTACTTTTGATAACAACATGCCATATTATTTATACTTGCATGAATTCAACACATTAGAACCAAGACAATCTGAATGTTAATATCCAGGAACATTTCCGAAGCGTCTATTAGCTGCTGCCAGTGCTTTGGTGTGCAAGGACAACGTATTTATCTCCAGGGGCAACCAGAGAACTTGGAAATACTGTTTTGATGGGTACAGCAAGGAGCAAAATGCAAAGTCTTACACTAGGAACAGTCTGCCCAGAAAATGCTTTGTAATTTTATATAATATCATATTTCTCTAATTATCTGATGAACATAAATTGATTGTTTTGTCTCTATTTGCTCGTAATCAATGGTTGCCAGGACAACTTCCAGAAGACTCTACATTAGCCACAACTTCTTCTTTGAGGCTACTTTTCAAATTAGTTAAAGATGCACTCTGCACACAAACCGTGCTTTGAAGAAAACAGAAAAGATAATCCTCAGTAAATTAGTAGGGCTGGAAGGCATTTCAATGGTTATATTTGGTTTTATGTTTTTGTTTGCTCTGTTCCTTCAACAGGTTTTAAAAGGCTCTTTCAGTAGGCGAGTGAAGCAGCAGCATTCAAACAAACCTGTGGTACAGCTCTCCATGCCCTCTTCCTGGAGGACTTCAGACACGAGAAAAGGTCCCGGGTACAAGAAGAAATAATGTAAAGAAGAGAATTCATGCTCCCGGCATCGCCTACAACTGCTCAAGGGAACAAATGTCTGTATACAACTTCTAAAGATAAAATCAATGCTTTTCTTGGCATGGGTTAGCCAACATGACGTGGAACTACCTTTATATGTTGCCTGAGCTCAGGAATGTCTTTGCATTTCACATCTGCATATCCTCACTAACAAACTGCATCTGTATCCCATCCTCAAAATGCTCCTTGGGGATCTTGGCTGCACTAAAAATACTTCTGCAAAAAGCTTTGATCCCAAAAGAAATGTTTTCTTTTTGGTATTGCACACAAATAAGATACTAAAAGCAAAGAACAAGTTATATAACCTAACAACCCTCTTTCTACTCTGAAACCAAGAGTTATTTCGCCACACGTCAGTAAGAGCACAAGTTGGCTGTCATCAATACCTGTCTGCATATAAACATGTACCTCCCAGGGAAAGGGCACTGATTGCAGACCCTTAATATCACTGTCCTTCAAGCCCCAGCTCCTTCAAAATTGTATTTTCAGAGTTCTGGGTAATGGAAATTTTGCCAGCACAAAGGGATAATAAACACAAAGAAATCAAATAGTGCCAACATCTTTGTATTTGTGTGTGTGTGTGTGTGTATATATATATTTACATTTCTATATATGTGTTTATGAGCAAGTTCAGGTAAAGTATAAGAGGTACAACTCCACATACTTCAAGGAAGGTCTTTTAAAAGGCTTTAAATAGATTGGGAGCTCTCTAGTGGCATTTCCAGCATTTTATGTTTGACGAGCTGACAGAAGCCACAAGTACAGCTGCATGTTCTGCATGGTATTAGTAAGCATGGGAATTTGGGACTTGTCCATGTTTTGCCATAATTACATGAAGCACATCAAACACAGGTAAGGATGCTAATAATCTCACACTTATAAGACACTTATTTCCAACATGTTCTGCCATCTGTTTTGCAGGAATCCTCCCTCTAATGAAATTGCTAAGTAAGCCCTACTCTGAGGGCAAAAGTGACATTCATCCCATACTCTTCACAAAGAAGTAGTTTTAGAATTAATGATGGTGATATGTTTATCATCTTCAGAGACAGCTTTAAAAATTACTATTAAAAGCACCATCTCCAAAATTTTCAAGGACATAAATCCTTCAATTAAACAGAAATTTCTTTTTAAAATTATATTTCTAACCAATATTTTATACTAACAAACAAATATTATATGCATTAAGTATTATCAGGTAGTACATATTGTACATACAAATTATATGAAACATTAAAAATACACTTTTCTACAGAAAATGCATTGTATCCATAGCACAGTGAATTAACTCACTGCATTAATTAACTGGACTTACCTAAAAACCGTGTTTTCATTATAATGACTTTGAATTTTGATATGTTCTGTAATAAGCTTTTCGCTTCTTAAGTAATGACCAATTTCATATGTAGAGTCTATGGTTACTTACCAAGTAAAACTAATAATACTATTAAAAACTGAGTGGGAGCAAGCAAATACTTAGCAAACAGCTCGCGGATTCCCACTAAATGACATTGTTAATGAACTCCTATAATGAAGCTGAAGCATTCACTTGAGCATAGACAAACACAGTGACAAACAAGGAGGTTCAATTAATTCATGCATGCTTACAGAAAGGTGAAATACAAATGGTTAAAGGACTCTTTCAACATCATGAAGTACTTCCCAAAATAGCACTTTCCTTAAATCTTTGGACTGAGTTCCTGCGGGTTGAGAGTTCTTCCACACTTGTGCCTAGCTCCAATTTTCAGGAAGTTTTATGCAAATACAGGTCAGTACTAATCTCACTGACTTCCCCTTTTGAAAAGTGGACAAACCAAAGCCAAATGTCTGATTTGGTCCCTCCTCGCTGCTCTCTGTGGCGTTGTGCTGTCCCCACCCAAGCACGCCTCGGACACCGGCTGCACATTCACCACTTGCCTTTCAGGACACCTTTGCTGGGTGCAAGCTGAGACCACAAGCTCCTTCCTGGCAGGAGGAAGGGAACCCAGCAAGGTCATATGGGAGAGACCGGTGGTGTTTGGTCACAAATGCAGTGTGGCTGAGGAGATAAGCCATCAAAACCTGAACATCAGAAACCATTTCTGCTCCACTTAATTGAATGGATCTATGTCTGATGTAGAATGCAGTAAGAAAGAGGATAGTAGGTAGGACCATACTGTTTTGTAACTTGCACAGATACCTGCAAAGAAAATTGAGGTTTAAAACTACCTGGAAGTAAGTATTCACTTAATTCTTCCATATTTTCTTTAAGATCGGGCACCTATTATTCTGATAGGGATAGAGGATTTCTACTACTACAAGCACACAGGCATTGATACAGAGAACATTTTAGCATATACTTTTTGGCAGAAACAATAGAGCATTGTATAATAATGATTTTCATGTAAAAAAGAAATCTTTATTCTTTAATGAGTCATACTGATTAACAGCAGCTTGAAGCCATTATGTCTGTATACTGTAATTGTTAGTTACTAAAAACGTGGCTCATTCCAGCAGTAACAAACTGAATATAACAAGATAGCCATGCAGCCAGGTACCAGTGAGTCTAGAAGAAAGGAGCAGTGGTAGCCACCATACTTTACTGCCATTCAGTTCCCAGGCATTATCGCAGCAGATATTTCTACAGCAACATTAGTATTCTACTCCATAGTAGAAGTCTTTGAAGCTTCACCTCTATTAATGGAGCAACTCAAGCCAGCTACACCATAGCTCTCAAAAACAACACAGAAATATTAAAAGATGTGAGTGTTCAGGATAACAAGAACAGTAAGTTTCTTGTAAACCTTCTGAAAACAGTATGATTCATTTTTATTTGACTTAGCAATGCATGGGGGTGTGGGGAAAACAACTCTTAACAAAACAAGCAGTTCCATACTCTTAGTATTACAGAGTTTTAAAGCTTTTCGGTTTGGTCAGCATTCAAATAACATAATAACAAACCACAACGGCAAGTATGGGAGACTGCTCCATAAAATAGTTTGAACTAGAGTGTTCAATGAATATATACAAAAGATCAAATAAAAGTGTTTTAATGATACTGTTTTTTCTTTATTCATGGTATTAATTTGCCCTGTTGAACTATTGGATGCTGCTGAGCGCAAAATTCCCCATTTCAAACTTCATCCAGATTTCAACAGCATTAAACAAAAAATCACACTTTTTTATTCTTGTGTACATATTTGCTGCATGCTTCCCACATTAACAGGTCAGATAAACTTGTACAATGCATAGTCACTGTTCTATTTGGTTTATGTCTAAAAACAGCTTTCTGTCACCAAGTTTTTCTGCACTATTCTCGTATTAAAATGTGTGTACATAAAGCAGGCAATGATCAGTATCAGCTCAAAAATCAATTAAGGATGATCGCTGTTCTGTCTGGATTTTCCCAAAACACCAACATCAGTCCACAAGCCACAAGTATCACCATCAAACAAATATTATAAAGGATTATACCTGTGAGTGACCGTCTCCTACTTCTAGTTGATTCACAGTCAAACGAGCATGCTGTAAATTTAGACCAGTGGGTAAACGTGCAGTCATCTTTGCAGGGAATGAGACACTCCTGTACAAGAGATGGCATAGCTCCTGCCCACCGCATGCAGTCACCAACATCGGCAGAGTCATCGTGCTCTGACAGGCATGTAACGGCTGGAAAGTAAAGTTACAGAAATCTTTATATTCTTATATATATTGTATTATATTGTATTATACTCTATGCAGTCAGTACTTGTGTTCTATGCAAGATTCACTCTCCTGGGTTAACAGGATAAAGCTGATTTATTTTTAGGTCATTATTAATGCATCACTCAAAGATGTGCTAGAAGCTTCACAAAACAATAAAGACACATTCTTATTTGAGCAGTGTGCTGTCTAAATGATGATATAAATTCAATATTCTCAGAGGCAGTCATTTTACGGGTTGGGGCAACAGTTTAACCCAGGATACACTGTACAACCAAACAAGAAAAGATATAATACTGTGGTTACATGCCATAAAATGTATTTGGTCAAGGCCAGGATTCCCAAGCTGTAATGCAGATGCTACCCATGGAACTGAAACTGTTTCAAAGTGGAAAAAAAATAATATAAGCGACAGCCTCCTTCTCCAAAACTGCCATCTTTTCCATATTTCAGATGAAGGAAACAAATATCTGAACAGCTTTCCCATACAGAGCGGTGACCTCTGCTCTGTCTGAGCAGCAGATGCTACAGCTAGGTGCTTCTTGCAGCAAGGTATAAACACCAGGTCTGCCCCTCCATATCCCTAAATACTGGGCTACCCCTTGTGCTCTCCTGCTCTTTGGTTTCTGCACTTCACTAGAAGCCTGCTTTTACGGTGCATGATAGCTTGCTATAAGAGGACTGGTGAACAGATCCATTAACAGAAAAAACAAAAAAACAAGTGCTCTGCAACCTGAAGCACCTTCACACATGGGCAGAGGCAGAGCCACTGAGCACATACCGAGCTTTGCCTTCACACACAGCACTATGAAGGCTGCAGCCCATATTCAGATGCAATGCGTTTCTCTGGTCCCTTGGCCAAGAGCTTTACCAGGTCTCTAGGACTGGGCCATGGCAATACAGAACTGCAGGCACGGGGCTGGGGCTGAGGTCTGTGAATTTGGACATAGATGCCTTTGGGGCCAGGCAAGAGTCAAATGGCATTTGCAAGAGCACAGCCCTGGACTTAGATGCACTGATTTCCCCTCAGTTTTATTTTTGGTCAGTGCCCTTTTCCTTCAACAGTCCTGTCCTTTTTTGGAGACTAGTGGTTAATTTTTCAGGGTGGATAATGGCACTGTATAGCCATGATGGAGGACAAAAGTATTAATGTATAAGTCTGAGTCACAGGAGGCCTATAAAAAACTTGCTAAAGTTTCAGTGAATTAATAATAAGTAATTATAATAAATAAAAATAGCCTGCACATCATGGAGTCTTTCATTTCATTAATAATAATTATTTCTCAAAAAAATCTCCAAGACTATAGGCTATTTATATCTTATATTGTAGGTTAACCAAACCAAAGATAGGTCATGACTTCATTAAAGTAATAAAGTCAGAGACAGAGTTAGGAACTGAATTTGGCACCAAGAGTTTAGTCATGTCAGGCTCTGTGATTTCAGACAAGTCCACACATTGTATCATAAAGCTACAGAAAATGAAATTATTTAATGCAGATTTTATCTAACAACCTGTGATACTATTTTATGGAAATTCCTAAATAATTCAGGTTTCAGAGGCTGCATACATTTTTCCTTGTTGCTAGCGCTTAATGTAACTAGGAGTGCATGAAGAAAAAGGGAAAAATAACTCTGTTTTCTTACAGTTAAAGGATTTACTGGGGTGTAACTTTGTGATGAATACACATGATTCTTGGTTTTTAACTACAGTACTGTATGGGAGCAAGGGATGGGTTGGCAACCACCTGGAAATAAAAAGATACCTTATTAAAATGTAATTAGATTTCTAAGGAAAAAAATCAGCATTTTGAAGAGCATGCAAAAGGCAAGCAATTGTTAAAAGTCTCTTTAGACTCAAGTGACAGTAAATCAGCATATTAATAACTACCTCTACATTGCTGAAAGTTGCCTTTCACTTTCAATCCTCATGACGCTTCCTGGCAGACAGAAACTCGGAGACATTCCCCTTCTCAATTACGAGAGCATGAGGACAGAGGTCACCCCTCTGTACAGGACAGCGGGGTAATTGCCCTCTTCAGGAAGGTTAAATAAGGAACAGACTCTGATGCCCAAGGTCTGTGTAGCCTTGTTACCTTCAGCAAGGACACCAAAGATTTGGCAACACAAATGTGTCCACATGAAGTATGGCCAAGTGTACGCAAACCATCTTCTCGGCATCGCTACAACCACTAGCGCCCGCAGGGATGCGAACAATATCCTATGCCGCCAGCCCCATGAAGCAGTATTTGCAATTGCATAATAAACCATCACGTTGCAATGTTTACTACGATCTGACACAAGACCACAATTCATTCCTGACATTTACTAATGGCAACACAATTGATGGAACTTCTAAATATCGATGTTAAACCAGACACTCATGCTGCAATGAGTTATCATCTACTCGCTCCAACTTCTGCACGGAAGTCCTTAATTTTAAGCATACAAATAATTCACTGAGTTCGTTGAGCCTATTTAGATCCTAAAAGTGATGGACATGTAAGGACATATGAGGTCAGGGCAAATATTTGACAGAGATCATGGAGCTTAAAGAAATTAGTGGAAATAGTAAACATGGGTAGAGGAAAGTTAAATTAAAACAAGTAATACAGTGGTTTATACATGTACAAACAGGGGACAAGAAGGAATTGAAAAGAAGAAAATATAATGGATAGTCTAGTAAGAGACCTAAGCAGAGGAAAGGAGGAGGAGGCTCTCCTGTGAGGTGACTGAACTGTGCTCCCCAGTCCAAGAGAGACAGGGAACTGCTGGAGAGGGGCCAGCGCGGGCTACGAAGGTGAAGAGGGGACTGGAGCATCCCCCGGCTGGGGAAAGGCTGAGGGAGCTGGGTCCTTCGGCCCGGAGCAGAGGAGGCTGAGAGGGGATCTCATCGATGGCTGCAAACCCCTTAAGGGCGGCCGTCCAGGGGACGGGGCCAGGCTCTTTCCAGGGGTGCCCAGCGACAGGACAAGGGGCGACGGGCACAAACTGCAACACAGCAACTTCCCCCTGAACAGGAGGAAAAACGTCCTTACCTGGAGTGTGCCGGAGCCCTGGCACAGGCTGCCCAGGGAGCCTGCGGGGTCTCCTTCTCCGGAGACGTTGCAGACCCGCCTGGACGTGACCCTGTGCAGCCTGCTCCAGGGAACCTGCTCCGGCCGGGGGAAGGGCTGGCTGACCTCCAGAGGCCCTGCCAACCCCCACCTTCTGTGATTCTGTGATTAGGGACAGGGAGGTGACTGAAAACCCAGAATTGCTTCTCTGCTTTACTTCAGGAATTCTTTTAAGTGCAGATCCTGCTAACTCAATCTGTTCTTCCTGACAGAGCAACCAAGCCTCGGTGTCAGCAAGGAGACAAGGCAGCAGCCAAAGAGCAAGGAATCCAAAAAGCTTTTTTTGATGCCTAACATACTGCCTAAAGAACAAACATACTATTTGCTTCCCATTCTCCTGAACTTTTGTGTTTATCAATGCCAGCGATGCTATTACTAAGCTGGTGAGCCCAGGTGAGCACTTCCTTGGTGACCCAACTGGCAGCTGCGTCACTTTGCTGGGACAACAGGCAATTCTTGTTTTACATGCACAAAATAAAATGTCAGCCATGAACATCTGGCACCATTACACACCAAAACCCCACACCTCCTCAGACAGGCCTAAGCAGTTCACTGCATTTCAGTCATATTAGGAGGCAATTCACTTCCATTCAAGAGTCTGCAAACATCTTCAAAGATGATGCCCGTGCATGACTTCTTCAGTCTTAACTGAACTATCTTAAAAAGCCTGAGCTTAATGCGGCTGTTCTTTACAGCACCCCAGTCATAAGAAATGGCAGGATTTCTGCTACATGCTTACAACTATGCTTGAGGTGAGCAGCATGAACTGCTAAAATAAATTACATAATAAACCAAAAGCCCATTAGGGCATTTTAATGGATTGGGAAGGGCCAGACAGGAAGCAGCAGAGCTGGCAGATGCACTCCAGCGGTACATTCAGGAGCTTGTCACCTCATTTCTGCCTGCTGCAAACTTACTTCCCAGTTAAGTCAGCTTTAACTTTTAAGAGAAAAATACTTTTAAATACAGGCACTTCTGGAAACAGAACAAGACAAGTTTGTTTTCAGTGGGCCTTCAGGAAGTTAGTAAAATTACTTAGCCTCCATGGTTTCAAACTACTGACTGGTTTGGCTTTTGTGTGGTTTATGTTGCACAAAAAAATATTTCCCCATAATCCTCAGTTCTGTCACAACGGTTGTAAATAAACTCAGACCACAAAGCCATTTCTGCTATGTAAATATCTTTTTTTTTTTTTTTGAAGTGGGATACCACGAGAGGGCAAATGCAGTCCATTTGCAACCCTATGCACTGAGAAAAAAAAATCACATAGTAATGCTAAATTCCTCCTAGACATAAACTCTGATTTCTACCGTCTCTGCAACATTTAAAATGGACACAAACATATGAATACAAACAGCTAATAACAGAACACTGCCAGATAAAGGGATTAAATTATAATATTGATTCACACGAAGAGGGGAAATGCAGGATTTCCTTTTGAACTCCCACTATTCTTTCTTATTACCACCAGTCAATGCCACCAAACTGGAATTAAACACTTGGGGCCAAGCTGCGGGATGGCAATTTAATGCAGCTCTGTTGATATAAAACAACGGCTGGCACAAAAAAAAAAATAATCTTGTAACAATAAAAACAAGATCACGAACTAAACTGAAATCTAACCGGGTTTAAAATGCTAAAAGAAAATACCTTTTTTTTTCAGGGAAGGGCTGGAATTGCTTAACAGTGTGGATACACCTGTTAAAGTGCCAACAAAAGTTAGCAATTAATATGAGCAATGAAAATAGCTCCAGATGTAACTGCTTTGCTTCGAGGCATAAGTCAAGTGTTAAATGTACAGCTTGGGGAGGAAATTCTCCCTTCTGCTGGCACAGGGTCCTGTCAGGATACTGAACAAGGACTTCTAACAGGATATTCAGTACAACAGTCTCTGTCTTCTGGCTCTATATATTTACACTCACAAGTGTATGTTTGTATGCCATCAGCTTAGCATATGGCATGCAGAAGCATATGGAAGCTATATTCTTTAACTACATTTGTCTTAAATTAAAATAGCAGACACTTATTCTATAAACTTTTACATGGCGAAATCAAATGTTTGTATGCTGTCAAATCGCAGAAGTGCTGAACGCATCCTTCGATGATGTTACACCATCACCAAAGCAGCATGTCAGCATCAAACTGGAGTAACTCAAGTGCTCTCAGTAGGCACACGCCTGACGTAAGAGCAACACAGATGGTCCTAACAAAAGGAGTGTTTTGAGAAAGAATTATTATAGGCATAGCATTGCATCCAATAAGGAAAGATAACATAAATATAGTTCCTCTTAAGTAAAAATCCAATTACAGACAGTCTTGGTAATCATATTCATTTGCCAAAGTTATAATCAATTCTCCTTGAAAAATGCATTTCAACAGTTTCCAAAGGGTAAAAAGCTGAAGAGTGAGAATATCAACTACAAACCAGTAAAATTATATTGTACCATGGCACTTCAATTTGGGAAACCTAAATTAGTGGTTTCAAAACTCTGGAATTAAATGTCATTAGAACATATGAAAACAATGACTGATAATTCCAGGAAGGTACACTCAGGCCAAACACTGAAACTGAAGCTATGCAGTAGTGTAAATCAAATGGCTGGACTTAGTGCAGGAACAACAGTGTGACCTATAAGGCTAGACAAGAGGTCTCATGCCCAAGAGACGTATACACAATGATGTAATGATCTCTGGCTTCAAATTCTAAGCATGTATGAAACACCAAAGCCAGCATGTAAAGTCAAAGGAATTATTTTAATGTACCTGTTTACCTTCTTATTGTTCAGAAGAATTCTCATTTTGTGTTGCATAATTACTCTCCTTACCCCTCAATGTAACAAGACAACCTATTATTTCTCAGACATATCACTAACAATAAGTGAAAAAGAAGTTCAGGGCTCATACATTAGAGAAAAAAGAAAAAAATAACTTTAAGGATCCAGGCATGCTGACTATAAGTACAGTCTCATAAGTCAGGATGACTTCATTTATTTTCTATATTTATGCTCCTTTACACTTAAAAGTTTCTCCCAAATCCCAGGTGGAACATTTAAGTTGTGCTTGGTATCCTAACACAACCCCTAATTATAGAAGGCCAGAAGCAGACATAAGAACATAAGTGAGTCCAGAGGAGGCCACGAAGATGATCAGGGGGCTGGAGCAGCTCTCCTGGGAAGACAGGCTGAGAGAGTTGGGGCTGTTCAGCCTGGAGAAGAGCAGGCTCCGGGGAGACCTTACAGCGGCTTCCAGTGCCTACAGGGGCCGCCGAGAAAGCTGGAGAGGGGCTTCTTACAAGGGCGTGTAGTGATGGGACGAGGGGGAATGGCTTTAAGCTGGAAGAGGGTAGATTCAGATTAGATATCAGCAAGAAATTCTTTACTGTGAGGGCGGCGTGGCGGTGGGCCAGTTTGCCCAGAGCAGCTGTGGGTGCCCCATCCCTGGCAGTGCTCCAGGCCAGGCTGGATGGGGCTGGGAGCAGCCTGGGCTGAGCGGGTGGGGGGGTGTCCCTGCCCGGGACAGAGGGCTGGAACTAGATGATCTTTAAGGTCCCTTCTGACCCAAACCATTCCATGATTCTATGATTCTATAATAGAAGACATGACATAAGGCTCTCCTGACACTCATATTTAAGTCTAAGGTCCAGATTCTGTAAGAACATAAACATACACTTCATCACTGTTACAGCCCCCTTGGATGCAGCAGCTCTCCCTGCAATGAAGTGTGTCTGAAGTCTGAACTTACAGAACCAAACATGAAGATAACCATTAAAAATAAGTCTGATGAAAAGGATAAATGATGCCAGGAAGGACATCGCAGACACAAATCTTGTAAAAATAACTGAGGAAGAGCTGGAACAACTAGTTATGCAGCAAAGAAACCAGCTCTGAGATCACCAGATTCACATTTTGTAATTATTAATGATATTGACAGTAGTGCTAAAGGGCTAACAAATGCCACTGAGCAAACAGAGCACTGAATAAACACAGACCCCAACCAACAGTGCCCTACGAACAAACAAAAGGAGCCTGAGATGAGGTTGGGAAGCAATAAAGATGGTAAATATCAACTGAAAAGATAAAGGAAAGCAACTGAAATGATTTGCACGAAAAGGGTTCAGGGAAGAAAAAGTTGGATACAGAGCATTAGCATGGAGAAGTGACGAACAAGGGAAAGTGGAGAAGTTTGGGATAGAATTAGAAGAGAAGAAAGAAAAGCAAGCAAAACTGTAAAGACCCGTCTCAAGTTAAAGGTCCATGTTTTAGCTGCTCTTTGGGTTGGTTTCTTTCTGCAGCCTTCCCACAATAAGGCATGCACGTGGGGAAAAAAGACAGGTTAATCTAGGCACAGGAGCCTCAGAAGAAACGAAGTCCCAGCTGCAGCTTTCTGGGGGCCAGCATGGTGTGAGGCCACCTCCAGTGCAGTCAGCCGTTCCCATGTGCTGCAGAGCTCCCCTGTGGCTACACGTCCTGGGCATTCACCAGGCAGAAGGGGTAACAAGGTCTGCGCACAGGTCTGCACGCCAGAAGCACATGTCCCTCCCACACTGCTCGCTCTTCACGGCTCACAGCCTCTCAGCCAGCACCACCGAGCGAGCACCAGATGAGAGCAGGTTGTCTGAAAGGGATTACGTATGTCCAGGGCTGCATATTAAAACCCGTAAAATCAGTGCAGACTGACCTCTGTCACTTAATGCCTTAAACTGGCCTCACCGCCGTTCCATTTTAAAATAGCTCAGAGTACAATTATCCTGATATTTATAGATGAGGTTATCAGTTATTTGGTTTGGAATATGTGATTAGAAACACTGTAGGAATTGAGCTGTACATGTCAATTTTTCCAAGCTATGTGACTTGATGTTTTAATCCTTCCTCATCTGTGAATCAAGACTGCCCGCTGTTCAGGGAGAAGTAGCAGAGAAATTCATTGCTATGAAGCCCACTCCTCCCACCCACACACTGAATGCAGAAAACAGGATTGACACATTAATGTCTAGCACTATTTTAATTTTAATACAAGTATTTTCTTATTGCAAGTGGTTCACACTCTGCCTGGCTAGAAAGACAAAATAATATGATTTTTTAATGTTTCAAATTTACTTTGGCCAAAGAATAACTGCAACCTGAATGCTCCTACATTATGCAATCAGTCTAAGGAATCTTTCACAATTTCCCCCTTTTTTTCTAACATTATTATAGGTTTTGAATTGCTTTTAATTTCATTTTCTATTAAAAAGAAAATCAATGGAAGTACATTAGATGATTAATGATAGAAATTATGCTTCTGCTCCTTTCAGAGAACATAACAAAATACAAAAATATGCCTCCTTTTCTTCATCTTTCTCTGCTCCACAATTACTAAAATTACTCGAGTTCAATTTCTTTGTAGTACCTCTCATAAAGTTATATTTAAGATTAATTATTTATTGCTCAACTTGAAAATAAAACTAAGACATCCTGTTATATATACACACGTTGAGACCACAGTAAATAAAGAGAATCAAACATGCCAAATAACACGAGAGAGAAAATGGAAAACAAACACATTTACAGTATTTATAGTACCTCAAGTTGGAAGATCACTTAGCTGATTAAGAAAGCACTGACTTTCTTCTGAAAGCTCTGCCTCAGTTATACATTCACCTGCCAGTGTTTTTAGTGATAGCTGGATGAACTTCAAAACTCCTGCAGCCTGTTTTATTCCAGCCAGGTCCATTTTTTTGCTAGCACCCCATGGTAATCTTCCACAACAGCAGTGGAGAGCTCAACACTACGACCAACACACACAGGGAAGCCAACCTTAGGAAGGTCTCAGAAGACAGTCCTCTAAATTTGTCCAGCCAAATGTCCATTTCAGTCTGCATTTTTTTGGTATTGGATTTGATAAAATTATCCACTTGCATCATCTTTCAGACAACTGGGGATTTGAAAATATTGCATCATGTTGGTTTAGGAAAATACATTTGAAAATCTTGCTCTGGAAGGCAGGCACTCTGCCATTTCTCTCTATCTATCCCTTAACAGTGAAGCGCCAATGCTGAATCCAGAACTCGCACTACCACACCGACATATTTACAGCTCCCCAACTTTATATTTAAAACACTATGATCCAAGGTAACACCTAAAGATTTTAATTGACCCTTCCTCCTCACCTCCCCACTCCCCAGCTCTGGCTCTTCTCATTTTGGCATTCAAAACTCCTCACTGCTCTTGGCTGCTCAGGGAACAGCAGTTAAGCCAATGTGGACATATATGGGCCCTTAACTGCTTTTCAACTCATCTTGATGTCTCCTGCTCTCACCCGTCCATTCTTCTGCTGCCTGAGTTAATTCTGCCATTAATGCCCAAACCGTCCTGCCAGGCATGCTCCAAAGGCTCAGGTAAGAGCACAAATTAATCAGCCCTTGCATAGGTCTCCTCACTACAAAAAGGGGTTGTGTGGCAGCCTGTTGTCCATTGGGGTGGATTCATCGCATTTTCTCCAAAATTTGTATATGCTCACTGCTTGGCCACATATAAACAAGTTTGTCTGAAATTATCAACTCCTCCCTGAGAGTACTACCCACACAACGCTGTTTATACCACTGCACCTCAGTAAAGATATGCAGATTCAGACTGATGGAAAATAAGACCAGAATGTGGTCTCCTCTATTTACTTTTATTTCTAATTAACCATGCTTTTCCAGAATTCAGACCACCATGGCATTTGGACTAGTCACCTTTATCAAAGTAAAAAACTGCAATTCAAAAAGCAGGAACATGGAAATTTGGGAACCTCATCACTTTCTACATTTCACTCATAGAAACCACTGTTAAATTTTTCTAAAGTACCAACAGAATGTGTAGATACAGTCCTGCATAAAACTTTCCACTTCAGCTATCACTTTTCTACAGTAAAGAACAGATAAAGATACTAAATGCTTTGAGGTTGAAAGTCTGGCTACTCATCTCCAGCCTAAAACTGATAAAACAACTAAATCTACTTTGACTGAAGTTAACAAAAATGCATACTAAAATAATTCATGTTATCTAAATTAAGTATCTTTCAGCCATCATACAATATTGTCTACCTCATGATCCAAAATAAAGATACTGTACTTGAGACTGAAGGGTCAGCATAGTCGAAGTACAGTAAAGACACTGCAGTTACATTAAAGGTGAGAGAAGCAGAAAGAGCTTGTGAAAAATTTCCCACCCACAACCATGAGAAATGAAATGCTTGGGGCCTTCCAAGAGATTTGCCCAGTGGAAAACCTAAGTATGCAGATTTGAATCCCAGTAAGAGCAAAGTCATACTCTGATGTGTGGGAGTTCCATACGTGTATACATAATGTATAAATTACACACACAGAAAGGCTTTTTATACTTCTTACTAAACGTTTCTAGCGTGTGGGGGAAAAGTGTTTTACAGAAACCCTACCTCAGGGCATCCTTTCTGTAGCAGGAAAAAAAAACCCACAAAAAAACCCCCAAACAAAACAAAACCAACCAAAAACCCAAACCAAACCACAAATTCCCCAGAAGAGACTAACACAGTCTGAGATACTAAAGAGTATACTTCTATATAGTTCATATAAAATACCCTGATTCCCGTAAGTACAAGAATTGGTATTTCCCCTAGGTCATGTTAAATGAACTTTTTTATGTGAGCAAAGGAGTTCCAATAGGTTTGCCTCTTAAGAATAATAAAAATAATTACACTCATCTTTCCTGATGTTTGTTGTTCAGACAGACCATTCTCACTGCTTTTTACCCTTTGTTTGAAGCTAACAGATCTAAAAGGACTATTTCCTTTCCTCTTCTAGTCCCTTAAATACAAGGTAGAAGATCAGAGAAGATGCAAAGGGAGGTATCTTACAGTACGTTATGTTTGTCTTATGATGATCCTCTCTTCCTTTCTTACAGGCCGAAACCAAAGAAAAGAAACATTTCTTATTCAGCTGCTGCTACTCTTCTTAAATTTGCACTGAATTTTTATAATTGAGCGGGGATTATAGAGCAGATTGTATTCCTGCTGAAACAATGGGAAAACTCACATTTGTTTCAATAGGAAAAGAACTGTTCCTATTACACTTTCTTTTTAACATCTGTAAATGAAGCATTTGTTCGCCAGCGTTTGTTTCCAAAATAACTACACAATCCAAACACTGACTGATTACTATAGGATTGTTAATGTATAACTGATACAATTATTTGGACAAAAAATGTTCTCTTATTGTGATTTCTTTACGATTGGTTCAGATTGTATAATTTATGGTTTGTTTAACCAAAAAAACCCACCAATCAAATTAATGTAACAGAAAGCAAACTGTATCAGACCTAGAAATACTTTTCACCTTGCTGGAAGATTATTAGTATTTTTAGCTATTCTTCATATGCTTAATTCTAGCTAGCCCCAGGGTAGAGCTGGCTGGGACACTAGGCTACATTTTCTTGTATTACAGTCTTCCCAGTACAAACCTTTTAAATCTTGACTACAATAAATCAGCAGTTTGATTCTCATCATATACCCTTTTTTGACCTCTGAAGTTTGTTCATCTTTTCTGGAGCTCAGAGCAGTTTCTCCCACAAAATTTCTCTGTGTGTGAAGAGCAGACAAAATCATGCTTAAAGTGAGGAGCACTTATAGCAGGGGAAGGTCATCTTTGGAAAGGAACTTGAAATACAATTTTACAGAAGTGGCTTATGTTTATTCTTTTGGACTTCTTAAAAATTATTCTAAAAATGAAAAAGAAAAATTTAAAAAGGAAAAAATCAGGAAAACAAGAGCCCATGAAAACTTAGAGGACAGTAACCTGATGGCACCGCTGGGGTAGGTGGCTGTTCATGTTCTACTAGTGCCACAACAGTGGACCCACCACAGACTCATTTGAAAGTGGTTGAGCCACAAGTATGTGGCTCCTCCTTCTGTAAAAGCATAAATATCCCCCACACCTCTGAGAAGTCCTCAGTGTCCATGCAAAGCATCAGGACCTATGCTCATCTCTGGAGAGGCAGGTCCCTGGCAGCCATGGGGGGGGGCATCATTAAGGAGCACGTCAGTGACCTGAGGCTGCCCCGGTGACACACAGCCCAGAGGAACATCTGACCCTTTCTTCCCTGAAGAGGGAACAAAGAATGTGGCCAGTTAAGCCCAGCACTGCCGTTTCCCTTAAAACCAAGTAAACATAACCAGAGGGACTTCCAAAATTTCCCAAAGTGGCAACTACTACTTCCATATTAGAGTAAGTTATTTAGGAAATAAAATTCAATGCAAAACCAACTCAATGCTTTGAAAATCCATCAAGATTCACATCACATTTCCATTTCAGAAGAGAGAACTGATACTTGGAATGTCAAGTGTGTATTTCAAAGTAACAGTAAATAGCAATTTTTTAATTCATCAGAAAACCAAAGGAAAGGGAACATTCCATATAAATGTGCTGTACTTGGGTAATTCTTGCTGTTGCTATAACGAAAGTATAAATACAGCACACCATGAATTCATAGTAATTGGTTTCTATAAGCCAGTTTGACATGGCACAGCCAAATAGATTAAGATTGTATGGCCACACAGAACTGATTCTCTAAAATTTTCTATTTTGCCTTTTCTAGATCATTCATCGTGTCAGACCTTTGTCTCAATTTCTGTTTAAACCTTTGTCTTGTCCTATTTGAATACCCACGCTTCAGGGTTATATCTTATCAGTTAATTAACTTTTAGAATGGAAACATAGCAAAAATGACTATATAAAATTTTGCTCATATATCTCAAAGCCAATGTCAACTAATGTGGTTCCTGTGTACCTAATCCAGGAGACAAAATAAAATTTCAGCTTCCACTTACAGCCTGAGGCAAAAGTAGGTCTTGCAGAGAGATGTGTGAAGTGACAAGGTTTAGTAGGGCAATAACGTTGGTCAAGAGCTTAAATATTGGTCTAGCTACTAAACATTAGGCCATGAGGTTCTGACATTACATTATTAAATACCAAGATTTCATCCAAAGTTTTCACTTACTCAGAATAATGCAAAATTTATTTAAGCAAAAAAAAAAAATTGCTATTTAGGTTTGGGGTTTCCTTCCTCCCCCAACAAAGCATTGAAGGTGATGCTACTCTTCACTAGATAAAGGCAACACTAACAGGGAAGTAAGGGGGGGGGTGTGTGTGTGTGTAATGTATCAGTTCTTCACCATAAATTAATGAATGATTTAGCAATAAAATACTAGTAGCAATGAAAACCATCGCTTTCATTCTGGCTTTATCAGGTCACTGTCAACAAGGAATAAAGGAGAAATCAATTAAGCTGGAAAGCTTGAATCAACAAATAAGGAAGAGGAGGATCCTCGCAGGCAACTTTGATTTCTGTTTTACTGGCTCTTCAATCCAACATCAGCAGACCTCATTGATGTGTTCTTAAAAAAAAAAAAAATCAGGTAAGAGAGAATTGAACTAGAGTCAATGCTTGAAAATAATTTTGCCCACGGTTCAAAATCACAATGAAAGACCCAGCAGTGAAAAGGATGAAACACAGAAAAAGAACAAATAATTTGAACGAGAATTGGAGCCTGAGAGGATGTTGCGAGAGCTGGGAGAGCCCAGTAGCCCCTCGCTCAACTCCCAGCACACCTCTTCCCCCAGGTGAGGATCAGGCCCACGGGCTTCTAACTGGTTATTTCAGAAAACTTGTGTGATCCAGTGTAGAGATATACATATATATCTATCGTAATATACCACCATTCCTGATTTTATTTTATTTTATTTAAGTGCAGGGTTAAATCTATAAACGTTTATTAAGAATCTTTCTGAAGGAAGTTTCACTAAGAAAAGTTTTTAAAAGTCAGTAAAACTTTTTATCACTTAGTTTCAATAAAATGCAAGCAAACATACTGCAGATTTAGATTACCGTATCAGTACTTTTGATTTACTCATATTTTCAATGCGAAGACAGGCAATTCCCATACATAGCTTTATTCCAAAGCTGTGACCTTGACTTTTACCAAAAAGTTCATTTGCAAGGATATTGTTTTTGAGGCAAGATGAAGGAAGAAAGGAGTTCTCTCTGATAAGATAATGAACTGTCAAATGCAGCTTATGAAATACTACTATTTCAAATAGATGCTCTGATTTAATATGTGTTGACAGTCAATTCAAAAATTATGACTAGGTTGTTATGTAGTACACAGACTACAAAGCCTGTGTTACTTATTTGTTTATCTCATAAAGCATTAGGTGTGTGAAGCAAAGACATCCCCACAGCCTTCCACGTAGGGATCTGAAGTAATGTTTAGAATAATACTAAATTAAATACCACGTATTGAAGGTGTGTGATCGACAATGTACACAAAACTGGAATTTGTCAAAAGATAAAGAAAAAAGTATTGAAAAATACTATTGGTAAAGTTACCGATTACGTTAAAAAAAAAAAAAAAAGTTGTTCTCTAGTTGTTGAAAATAATAAAGGAATGCACAAAATGGCTACTTTAACTATTTACCCACTTGTTCTAAGTACAAAAAACCCACTCCAAACCACAATATTATCTCCTGGGTGTGATGAGAATTGTGTACCCATAAAAACTATAAACACAAAATAATCTTCTTTTTTCTACTCAATAAATGCAGCAAGGTGTGTTTTTTTTAAATAAAAACAAAAAAGATGACTTACCAATATTAATGTGTCTACTATCAGTAAGCAAGAAGTCTTGATGAGACTACAAGGTTTTCCAGTACAGTAAACACGCAAAAAAATCTGAGTCAAAGAGGCTTTGCACAGATTCTTGTTTTCTACATTGCCCAGTATAACAGAAGCCTATTTCACACTGCTATATAAAATTATTCTAGAAAAATTAAGTGTATGCTGGAGGTAGGGACGCAGGTTACATTTAAGTTAAAAGCCACAAGATTGACAGTCCCCTCCCAGCAAAAGAATGAGCAAAGATTGTGAAGAAAGAAATGCTTAACTCTTTAAAATGTTTCACATGCTTATCTACCTTTCTATCATAGATGTTTAAAATGAAGTTTTAATATGCTTTCCATTACGATTATAGTGGGACTTTTTGGTAACAACCCCAAACACATAATACATAATTACCTTCCAAAATCAAACTATCCTTTATCAACATGCGATCTTCCACAACTATAAAAACACTGAATAAACAGCAACCAACCTTCACCTGCTACCAATAAAAACTATTCTTTTCAGAGTAACTTACATAAGGAAATAAAGAAATGGGACCCGATTTTTCTCCCCCACAAGAAGACAGCCTAATGTACCTTGTCCCAGCACTGCCAGAGGCAGTGACCAATGATGCACCCACATCCCTCTCCCAAGCTGTGACAGCTGCTCCATCATCTTTACATTACACTTCAGCTAAGATAACTGAGGTTTCACAGTAAGGCTATTTTTATTCAACAAAGCTGTAAAAAACAGACTGAAAATGTTTACACAGTTATCACTTTAACAGGTATTTTTGAGTGAAAACCCTGTTGCAGTTATCACTTTAACAGGTATTTTTGAGTGAAAACCCTGTTGCAGCCAATATTTAACAGGTGAATTCACATGACTGGAACAGTAACATAAAGGGGTACAGCTCTTCTGGAAGGAAATGCAGATGATGATAGGTTTTATTTTCCCTACAAATTATACAACTTCTCGGTCTCTGGGCTAATCTATAAAGAACGACTGACCTACTGAAGGCCTGGTTGATGATTAAAAGGGAAAGGAACATCTGTGCTATGCTGGAAAAAGGACCTTGAAAGAGGTGAGCTCATGAGCCAGCAGGAGGACACCATCCACACCACTCTATTTGATGCTACAGGAACAAAGAACAGAGTATAGTCAATTCATAAACTGTTGTAGTGGTGCATTCGGTGGAACCTGTTCTGTTGGGATGGGGACAAAGTAAACTCTAACCAGCTAGACTGTAAGCCATGAGGAAGATCCAATGGAGAACCTCAGGGTGGAGGGCAGGCCGGAAGAGAATGACCGTTAATTACACAACAGCTGGGATGGGCACATAGACTAATACATTGATATAAATATATTTGCATTAAAGCTAAGTGAGGTGTCCTGGAAGGTTGGGCTGGTAGAGAAAAGAAAATTGAAGAAAGGTGCAGTTCAGAAAACAGGCAAACCCCAAAGTGAAAGCTCTGCTGTTAGGGAACGGGCCCAATCATGGCAGGGATAAACCCGCATATGGGAGATCAGCTAAGCTCAGTCAAAAGATACTCACTGCCCTCAAACAAAAAAAAAAAAAGGTGGAAACTAGGTCAAGTTGCTGCAGAATAGCATAAGATGAGCACGAGCATGCAAAAATCAGAATTAACAACAGGCATTAAAGGTAACAAAGGATCCTTCTGCAAACGTGGTAAAAAATGGACACTCTCCCCTCTCGCACCCCACCTCCCCCAAAACCGGCCCAAGCTTGCACCACCCTTCACTGAGTGGATCAGCTGCAGTCCTGGGAGCGCTACAATTAGCGGTTACAAAAAGGCAAAACCTCCGGCCCCTCGGTCCCCTTTCAGGGTAAGGGCTGTCAAGGATAAACCAGCTTCGTTGAAACTGGCTGTCCTAATGAATCCTGGCTCTCACAAACTTGTAGAAACCACTCTTGATGTGTCAGAAATGAGCATCTGTGAGACCTCACGGATGAAGTGCAACTTACCAGCAAACACTCTGCCTATCCTTCTAACGGCTCTATTTATTTTTATTTTTTATTTAAGATGAGGGATATGGAAATATAGGCCCATCAGCTTATTCGTGATTTGCACAAAAATATTGGAACAAGTAATTAGCCAGCAGACAACAACTACCACACACAACCAATCAAAACCAAAAAGTTAAATGCATCAACTTTCTTTCTGTAATAGATTGACAGGCTCTGGGGAAGGAAACCAAGAACAGTAGCCTCATTTTAGAATAGCTTGTTTGCTTGAGGACAAAAATCCTAAAAACGCTCAGCACTGTGAATCCTAAATGACATCCAAATGACTTTCTTAATAATTAAATTGCACTGCATCAAAAAGAACATGCCTTTAGCAGTTTGATTCGTATGTGCACACTGTAAGCATGAGTAACTGGGTAAGCAAAGATTGGGTGGAGTTGCCGTAAAAACATATAGCATGCTTAGCACTAAAGAAAACCTCTGAAACCAAATACAGCCTTTTTCTTTATGATTATCTCTGGACCTGATTCACCACTGTTTTATTACCGACTTTTGTTATTGTATCTGAATACAATTTGATTTTATGAGATCTTAAATATTACCTTTATAAACATTTCATGGGATGTTGACTCTCTATCTGCAAATTGCTTATTTGCTTATTTTATCTGTTCATTGATGCCATTGCAATAGCTTATTTTTGCATTAACTTCTTTGTTGAGTCTACTTTATCTTCTGAGAAAATCCTGGGATGGAATTTTTAATAAGAAAACCTTAAAAAAAAATATTAACTGTAACTGGTAAAGACATTTTCCCTTATAGTGTTCTGTTTGCAGTATAATTCAATCAGGGAGTTTATGCCAGTCACCATGAGATTTCAAGAAAGTACTTTGTTTATCATTTAATCAATATGATTTCAGCAACCCAGAAAGATTTTTAAGCAGTAGGCTAAATTCTGTACACACCTCCTGAAGCTTTACCCAAGTTTCAGATTTTTGCTCAGTAACTGCTCTCCACACATCATTTCCTTTGGTTCCACCACTATTACCATGCAAACTCAAGACCAATAAAAACCTGTGGCTGACCTCCATCTATGCAACACACAGTAACCTGTTTTCAAGTAACGGAAGATGACGACAACTGCACTGGGAGAAAATACAACAGGATCAGTGTGTTCCCCGATGAACCTACAAGACAGGTTAGCACTAACTGATAGCTGTACTCATATACCCATCACTATTTCTGCGAACCAGGAAGTTTGCATTGCACAAAGCATATACTCAAATTTTAATGAACTAAAGCCCAAGAATTAAGTGTATTTAACTTCTGGAAACACATCACATGATTATTTCACTCATAGTAAATACTTACAACCTGCAAAACCACAGGACCAACTACAAATTGCTAATGTTTCATTATTATTAAGTTTGCCCCTTGGAAACACCAGCTCTTAAGGTCAAATGAAATTCCATAATCTTTCTAAATTTCTTTCATGATTACTTTCAATATTTACATTTACCTGTGAAATTCATCTCACTAGGAAAGACAGGCATCTTTCAAAGTCTTCAGATAAGACAATTTAAGCAGAGACATATTTTGGCCTGTTATTCATCAAAGCACTTAAAATTGGAAAGTTTATGCTTTCATACCAGATTTGCAGAGTATTTACATTTAAATAAGCTTAAGAAAGCAGGATACATGATCTAAACCCAAAAATGAATAAAAAGCAGCCATCTTCCTATAAACGCTACAATTAATCATTATGCTGAACAGATAGAAAGCAATCCATCTCGTCATACCATCGAGCTGATGTAGCTTTTCCTTTCATATACCACAGAAGTTAATTATTATGAGCAGATGTGCTTAGATTACATGAAAATTTATACTCCATGAAACTAGGCACTGAAGATACCTATTTATTTTAAAGCACAAATGCATTCCCTGTTTGTTTGGAGGTTTGCTCACATGCAACTTCACCAGCAACATCACCCGCACAAAACTCACGCACAAAATCTTGCAGGCAGGGATTTTTAAATGTTCCACTAACCAATCATTTCAAAGCGGTACTGAAAAACCACCTGCTGGTCAAAGCAACTTCTCACAAGCATGGTGCATCTGACTTGCCCCACAAATTCCCCAATGTGCCCAAAGAACATCTGCCATGATGACATCACATGCTCTCGGAGTTAAAATGCAACAAGAAGAGCTACATCCCTCAACCTCTCACAAGAGCTCATGTCTGCATGTGAGTCAGCTCTGCAGACCAACTTCCACTTGATTTGTTCAAATATCATTAATAAGTGCCTATTATTAAGATGCTCTCCCAGAGCACAAGGAATAAAGCCAGCCAGCAGTGAAGGCTCACGCTCAGCAAGAACAAAGGCTGTGGAAGCCCATATATTCCCATCATACAGCAGTGGTTGGGAGCGCTGCTCTCTCATGTCATACATCCCCCTGAGGACATCCTGATCTCCTTCACTCCAAATTCAACAAATGCTGAAGAAGATGTCCTTCTACAAGCCTATTATATTTTAATAAGTCAGTTAGACTCCCTCATACTGTGTACCTCTAGTTCAGGCATTTCCTTCATCTACACAAAGACCAGAATAAAAACAAAGATAAAGTTATATATAATATATAAATATATATATGAAAAAGATAATATCCAAAAGACAGTAGAAAAGAGATAACTCGAAGAAATGTCAATCACCTCAGGGCACATATCAAAGAAGAAAATATATGATTGCAGGACTGAAACTTCAGTGAACTGTAATTAAGGAACAACAGTACTGACCAGAATTAACCAGAAAATCTGTAAAAAGTAACATTGCTACAAGCCTTCAGATCCAAGATTCAAATTTGACATTACAAAATATCCTACTTCTGGAAAACTCTGTCAAATATCTCAATATATTATTCCAAACTTTCCTTATTTCACAAAGCCAATATAAGCAATCCTTTAATAAATGATGCATGCACCAGGCAAAACTCGCAGCTGCCAGGAAAAAAATTGACTTTAGAAAAATCTTTGTTAGAACACGACATTTTTTTCATTACTATCTATTGCCATCAAAGTATAGAGCTGGCATTTTCTTGTGTAGCAATTTTAATCCTGTGGAATTCCAATTTTTTGGATGAAGTTTCTCTTGATTTATTATAAGATAAAGAAGATGGAGTCTTCTCCTGAGTCTTTTGAGAAGCAAGTCAATGACAATACTGTTAACAATAGGGGAGAAGGGGTGTTTCCAACAGGAAAAATGTTTGGAAGTATTACTGCTGCAATCATCAGGCTAGTTTAGAAAGTGCTAAACACATTGCTCAGTATTCTTAATATTTCTGGACATATTTAGAAACAGTGGCAACAGAAAAGAGCACCACTGAACACATAAAGCAAACGTAATATTGACTGTTTCACAGTTACCTGACATATTCTCACAAGTGCAAGCACTTCATAAGTATCCCTGTCACTTCCAGTTACTCTCCTGTCACTTTAGTGCATGCATTTGAAAGGAAGATGCTGTGAATTTTGAAAGATAGTTTGAGCCAAGGTTATTCATTTATTCTACTGAAATCTCATGTCTAAAAGCTCTACTGCAGACATAAAGCTATTGAGGTAACATAAATATACAAATTCAGAGTCAAGGAACATGATATCAAGATTCCTTTTGCACTGTTCTGGTATGTCACATTTAACAAATCTCATGCCTGAGATTTATAGCAAGCCACACTGATGAGCTCTGCCATTTAGGACGCTAATTTTCATGTTGAATATTAGTGCTTAATTATTCAAAGAAACCTGAATCAACAATTTTCAGTAAGAAATGCTTTCTAACTAATGCAGAATATAGGAAAACACAAACCTCAACTTTTACCAAGTTCCTCTGAAGGAAAGTCCCCAGGCAGTCCAAACCTTAGCAGCCTGACAATGAACAATATCTGCTATAAATCAAACTGCATTCCTTTCAACATCTCCCTTTTTTCTTTCACCAACAGTTGGGTTAGTTTATTTGTTGAGTTTTTTGGGTTTCTGTTTTTCTGGGGGGAGGGGGGTGTCCAAACAACTGACACAGTGCTTTAATATTACACAGATCCAAACAGGATCAGCATTTCAACCCAGACCCGTCCCTTTCTTCAGCTAGGTAAAATGAATATCAAAGTGAGCCCCTTTGGTACTATTGTACTGTGAGAATAACAGCCAGTATTTATCCTTCCAGTTAAGGACTCCAGAATTTCTCACAATTTGGTATTACACTTGACTGAGATCATTATGGACAAGGAAGCGATTATTCTGGTAACGACTGGGAGAGTAACACCCCTAGTGCTTTCCCAAAAACAATAGTATAAAACCTTTTTAATATTTTAGGTCACACTTCAAGGTTTTCCATTTGAAGTGTCTACCTGAGAAAAAGTTCTCCTTAAGGCCATTTGCCAGAGAACGTGGATCTTACCCTGCTTGGCTCAGATGAATCCTTAACAATTTCCCTATGAACCACAGCAGCTTTGACATGAATTATCCTTGGATTTGTAAACAGCACAACTGTGACAAGGAGGAAATTAAAATTTTATAAAAGCAGAAGTAGATCTAAATCAGTACTGAATGAGACTGCCTGCAACATGGAGAGGTGAACAAGAGGGACATGAAGGTTTTAAATAAAATAGCAAACAAAAAAGGAGACCAAATGGGACTCAAATGTCTCAAGAACAAAGAATAATTCAATTAAATTGAAAATCATCAAGAAAGTAAAACAATTTACTCACTGCAGTGTCAACCCATTGAACTGAAATATGCCAGACACAGAGGCCAAAAGATTAGGAAGAACATGAAAAAAAATCAAGTATGTTTATAGGCAGTTACAGTGACAGTTACATGAACTCATATAAAATATTAAGGATCATAAACCCTCATGTTTTAGGTTCTAAGTCAACAAAACACAGAGTTTTAGGATTAAACATCTCCTATATTTCTGATAAGGAGCACACTGGGCTGTGTGATCAGGTCTACTTACAACCCACCCGTGGCCACAGAAAAGGCTTCTGTTATAGTTCATAACATGCTCTGCACAAACCATGCACATAACATGACCACCCAGGCCCATTGTTCCCATAATAAAAATTCTCAAGAATTGTACAAAAGTCTGAACCAACTGTTCATAACTAAGATTTTAATTCCCTGGAAGCTGGTACTAAAAACAAGTCATAATTGGAAGGGCCTGTCTCCAGTTTGAGGGGGAGATTGCTCTTCATTATATCTCTCATTATGTCTTTCATCCTCCCGAGTAAGTCTCAGCACAGTTTGGTTCTCCTTGGACCTCTTTCATCTACTATACTCTGTTTAATGACAATTCATCATTTAAAAAAGGACCCCAAAAACGACTTTCACCAATGATAGTTGCTTAGATCATACAGACTACACACTAGATGAAAGAAATCTTAGGAGGACCAAAGAGAGCTGAACTTAATCAGAGGGATGAAAGACAAAATGAAAATCTATCTACCCTTACATTTTAAAAGGAGTTTCCTTCAGATAAGATGATCTCAGCTCACTCTCTGTACCTGATAAATATGGTGTGAGTACTGTCAGATCATTTGGGACTTTTATGGTTGAGATGCTCTAGCAGTTCCTGTAAATTGTACACATTTGGATGGCGCTGTCTTTGACTTTGAGGTGATCGGGCCATTTCCTATTGATCTAAAACCTTCTTTCCCCCCTTCTTCCCTCCTTCCTCCTAATCAAGGCAGAAATGCATAGCCTGGCAAGCTTTGATGTTCCTCTGCTTTACTTCTCATTATTTTGTTCTTTAACAATCCCTCTATTGGTACACGCTTGTAGTATACATTTTCAGTGTTCAAGCCTTCTAGCTTCAAAAGACTTTTCTACTTGATCAAGACTTTTTTCCCCCAGAAAACAAATGCTGTGTGTGGTACCAAGGTGCTGATATTTGTTTTGTTTATCAGATAGGAACAGTGTATAGTTAAACTAGAAAGCCTGCTTATTTCCTTCCACAGAGTGGAATATAACAGTTCTGTTTTTGAAGGAAATCAAATATACATAATTTATCTGACACAGTCTTCATCATCTTTATTTTACAGGAAGTCTGCAGATTACTGAGTTGCCTTTGGATAAAATGTTGCACTGTAGATTGCTGTCAGGACAAATGCTCTAAGAGTCTCCTCAGTTTTTATGTTGCTGGCATAAGGCTACAGTGACAGAAATGAGTTGGAGTCTTTCTTGCTATTAGTTAGCATCCATGAAGTAATGTCATGCCAATTCTCCTACCACTTATGAAATAACCTTGCAGCAGCTACACCTGAGGTGGAAGCTGGGCCAGACCCAGACTGAAATATAGTAGCACTGTTTTAAGCGTCGTGTGATGCCTGCTGACATCTCCCATGAAAAAAGGAGGGTAGCCCACCATCACTCTTTTGTGAACAACCTGTCACTGGAAAATCAGTATCAATCTTTCTTCCCCTTGTCCTATCAACTAAGACCCAAGGAAAGAAAAATTGGTCTACAGTAACACATTACCTGGAGATCAGCGGCATGTAATACAATACGAGGATGAATTTCCATTTCCCAAACCAGTGCCCAGCTGCAGACTCCAGTATAGGCATGCACATATTTACACAGACAACTCTGCTATGCCACCAGGTTTGAAGAAATTAGCCCAGGACGATTTCTATACAAGCAGGCAATTTTATTTCTCATAAATTAAACTGCAGGAATCTCCAAGGCAGCCACAAAATGCCCTACAGAGATTGATCCATCACATCTCACATAGCCTCATCTGTCCCTTCCCCTATGCTTCTCAATTCTAATGTTCCAAAACTGAAATAAATCCCACTGAAAATCTGTTTGAGAGAGGATAACTTCCTCATTTCTCTAGTGCAGGAAAGACAAAGAATGCATACATGCATACATAACACCAGTATTGTATTTTTGTCTCCTCCTCCTTAATTTTTCCTTGTTTTCCCCTTTGTGAAGCAGTCACACATTTTTGCTTTAATCTAATCTACTATCAAATCCACAATTAAACCCAGGCTTTGGGAAATAATTTAAAGATCGAAGCCTACAGGTAAACTGACAGACATTAGATACAAACAATCCAGACTCATGTAATACAATATGCATACTGCAGTGATAAATCTCTCCAATTTCTGTGTACAGATATGCATCGCTCACTAAGAATGAAGATTTTTTTTTTTAAAAAAAATGCAAAATCAAGGGTAAAGTTTCATTAAGTTCAAGAGATTTTAATTCATTCACTGGTATTCGCTAGAGCTTAAGACTCCTAAATGCCTCATTTCTTTCTGTTAATGAAATTTAGGTATTTTGAAAAAAGGTTCCTAATCTATTCTGAATCTATGGGCAAACCAGGAATAGGAATTATTCAAGAGAAAGTTTTGATGTTTTTATTTGACCTTGATTGTTTGTCATTATTTACAGTGGCAGAAAGTGTAATGAAACAACAATAAAAGGGTGGATTACCTGTTAAAAATATTCTATTTTAGGAATCAGAAGAATAAATTTCAGGAACTTGGGTATCAGAAGGAAAACGTAAGAAATACATGATTTTAAGATGGGTGGTTTTTTACAAAGTATAATGCTACTCATGTAGTCCATAACTCTCAATTCCAGATTTTCCTCTACAGTACCGCTGCCCATCTTGCTACGTAGCGTGAGTGCTGCACATTTTTTTTCTTTAATGAAAAGTTCACTTTTCTGATTTCAGAGCATGCTCAAAATTATCTAACGTGTATTTTTTGGCCTGCCCTTCAAAGTATTCACTAACTACAATTACCCAGATGTGTTATAGTAGTACCCTCTATTTCATTATACACTCTGTTAGTGAAAATACTGAGGACAGTCACAAGTATGTGTGCCCCGCAGGACGCCATTTCTAATGGCCTTCCTGGTTGACAGTAACTAACTGGTAACAGAGCTCTGAATGTGTTTTTCAACAAGCTGCACAACCACCTCCCCCTGCATTTCTCTAGGTCATACTTCCTTATTGGACATAGGAGATTGTCTGGTGGGACTGGATTCTATGTCCTCCTGAAGTCAAGAGAGTATTATCTGTGCTGCTTCCCACTTACCTTATTGCCTAACCTCCGGCCCACTGCCTTGTCATTGGAAGAAATTATTATCAAGAACAAAAAATAGTAAATCAGTTCTGGTTTGGTTGTTTTCTTCCTTATTACTCTCCATCTGTTTATAAGCTCAAAAATGCATTATCAATGTCAAGAAAATAACAATACAGAAAACACATACTTTATGAATTTGCAATGTGATGTGGAGAGGCTAGATCAGTAAAGTGTTGGCAAAGCCCCAGGCAGACATGGCTGATAACAGACTGATGCACTCCATCCTAGAAAGGCAAATGCCCAAACCTCAATCTGCATCCTAGACAGATTTCGCTTCAGAATCGTTCCTTTCAAATGTATCACAAACAGGACTCGGCTCTTGTCCTCACCCTGTTCATTATTTTTTTCCCTCAACTATTTGCTATCAATGCCATCAGCTGCCAAGCAGGTGTCTTCCAGACCATGACACCAGCTGGGACCACTCAAGAGCAGCTCTGTGCTTCCATTCGTGTCCCTTCAACCATCCATTACCCTAGACTAGTATAATCAGAAAAAACACTGAAAAACCTAATGAATGCCCAGCATCCCTCAGAAAAAGGCTCAAGGTGCCATTGTCCTACCAGGCAAAGTTAATATGGGAGGGAGCTACTGATTACAGGTAAGCCACTATCAGCTGGACAGATTTATACATAGGACTGCACCACAAAGCACTGCCCATAAAATATCACTAGCTAACCGAAGCAGTCCGTGTCTTTGCCATGTTTATTATCATAAATATATTCATTGTAAACTTTAGGTTATCGCATAGCCTCTAGCCTGTAAATTGTAACAAGATTCTAATATGTACCTCCTGAAACTGTTAATTCTGTGCAAAAGCATTCTGCAGGCCAAATTACAATGAATGTATCTGTTAATTTAGCTAATCAGCAGTAATATTAACTACCTACAAAACGGGGAATAAGAACTGTTGGGTGACTATCTTATGAGAAAAAAAGAAAAGGTAACACTGATGCTTTTTTGATGGCACATCTCATTATAAACAGGTTACCTAAAAATAATTTCAGCAGAAACAACAGTAATGTATATGGCTATTACTGTGTTACCGATTGGAAATACACAAGATAATACAGCTAAAGGATGCCCATTTGAATATTTTTGTAGATGTAATGTTAACAGGCAATACCAAAATTCACCTTTTCCCTTGTGTAGTACAGAACTCATGTTGACTTAGTCATTAATTTATGACAAATTATGTTTCTAATCATAGTTCTGCCTATAGAAGATTTTACTGGAACTATCGCTGCATTTAGACACACTCCAAAAACTTAGCAGTTTGTTACAATTTTTGTTCTCATAATGATAAAAGGTTTAATCTGCATCACAGTCTAAAACCAGTCTTGTCTGCAGCATCCTTCCAGCTATCAGGAAGCTCCAGCGCAAGAGCCAGAAACCTGCAATGAAGGAGACAGGAATCTTAAATTGCTTGAGTCTGGTGCAACCTGCATTCTACTTTCTCACTGTCAATTCACAGATCGACTTTTCAAGTGAAAGAGATTACATTTAACATCAACCATCTTAGCAAAGTCCACATGGTGTGAATTTACAACCTGGTTAAAGAAGGAAAGAAATACATCATACGTGGTCTGATAGTTAGAGCATACCAAAAGAGATATTCTATTCAGATGCCCAGTGAGGCCATCCAGTATTGATCCACCCCATGACCTTAGGTGAGCTAGGGAGAGCGCGCTTATCTAAAGCAGAGGAGTAGTTTCTCATTACTGCATTGGTGGGTTTGTTGTTTTCCTGTACATAAATCGATAAATTATTCTCCGAAAATATTTGCTGTTCTGTTCTGTATTCTCGTGACAGGAAGCTACAGCTCTGAGATGGACTTACTGTCTCATTAATGGGGAGAGATGTGGTCAAATCCCCCAAATGAATCACAGTGAAGAAGTGGCAGGATCAGGAGAAATAAGACATGACATGTTCCACTGCTGCAACTTTTCCTTTCTTTTTGAAAGTAACTACTTTTTTCATAACTGTGTTGTCAGTGTATTTCCAAGACCAGTTTTTAAAGTGGAGTCTCATTACATCAGCCTGGCCTGTAACACATACCTATTTACTTTATCAATGGCTTTTGAAGTAGCCTTCAAAGGCACATGCTTAAAACTGGCTTCCTCCCCTAATTAAACCTTAACAATCCCTTGTAATGAGCAACACATTTTTTCCCCAAAAATGTAAATGACTAAGGTGGCTGCTTATGGCAGCACTGAAGGAAGAGGTCCTTTTTGAAGGATCCTCCATCACTAACATGAGAGAGCAGTAAAGTCACTGAAGGGCATCCGAAGCAGAAGCAATTTTCACAGAATTATCGAATGGTCTGGGTTGGAAAGGACCTTAAAGACCATATAGTTCCAACCCCCTGCCATTGGCAGGGACATCTTTCACCTGACCACATTGCCCCAAGCCCCATCCAGCCTGGCCTGGAGCACTGCCAGGGATGGGGCACCCACAGCTGCTCTGGGCAGCCTGGTCCAGTGTCTCATCCTCACAGTAAAGAATTTCTTCCCTATCCTCTTCCAGCTTAAAGCCATTCCCCCTCGTCCCATCACTACACGCCCTTGTAAGAAGCCCCTCTCCAGCTTTCTGGGCGGCCCTTGTAGGCACTGGAAGCCGCTGTAAGGTCTCCCCGGAGCCTGCTCTTCTCCAGGCTGAACAGCCCCAACTCTCTCAGCCTGTCTTCCCAGGAGAGCTGCTCCAGCCCCCTGATCATCTTCATGGTCTCCTCTGGACTCACCCCAACAGGTCCACGTCCTGCTTATGTTGGGGGCCCCAGAGCAGAACACAGTACTCCAGGTGGGGTCTCCTGAGCACCGAGCAGAGGGGCAGAATCCCCCCTCGCCCTGCTGGCCTCACTGCTCGTGACGCAGCCCAGGGTGCAGTTGGCTTTCAGGGCTGCAAGTGCACATTGCCAGGTCACGTTGAGCTTCTTATCAACTAACATCCCCAAGTCCTTCTCTTCAGGACTGCTCTCAATCCATTCTCTGCCCAGCCTGTGTTTGTGCTTGGGATTGCCCCGACCCATGTGCAGCTACTTTTCTCACAGTCTTGACATCTTCTAGTAAATTAGTCACTTGTCGAGGAAAATGACAGCTATATACCAATATAAAATTTTGTAAAGCTTTCCCTTTACTGTTAGAAATGTTGTCTATGTCACTGTCAAGCAACAGTAACATCCCCACCCTGTTTTACTCTTGAGTGCCCTATCTCAGGGGCATTTTGCAAATCATGCCTTAATGAAGTTTATGCAACAACTATATTTCTTAGTTCTAAACGCTGCTTTTCGCTTACCTGCATGATTGTTTTCTGAATACGTTAGTCCACAGAAGCTGATACACAAAATGAAAGGTTGTTGTAATTAGTGTAATATCATTCCAAGATAAAGCCATGAAAACTGCAGCTTCAGACAGCTGTCATCTCTTTGGCTGTTCTGCATATTATTCACAGACAAATCCTGATCTCTTCTGCATGTTATATAGTACGTTGTGCAATTTCAGTGAAAACACTCATGGAACAAGATTTGTAAGTATCTATCTCAGAATCTAGCCTAGAGAAAGAATGGAGCTTGAAGTAATTTCAGACTTAATTTTCCCTCAGTACAGTCATCGTTCTAAACAGGTACACATAAACATGCTTTCTTTCTTTAGAAATAATTTATATTAATTAAATGTCCTTATATAATTGGCTAAATTTGACAGTTATTGAAAACTGAAATCTTATTTACATGACAGGATATGGACAGCAAAAGGAAAAAAAAATATCTAAAAATAGGTGCTCTAGGGAACAGCAAGACTAATTATCCCAGAATCACAGAATGATTGGTGACGGGGGGGGGGGGGGGACGGGGGGGGACGGGGGGGGGCCACCTCTGGACATCGTTATCTTCAGTGGTAAAAGGGTAATTGCCGTTATATGGTAAAAAAGAAAATAGGCGAATTCATATAAATACTCTTTGGAGAATAAGCACTTACTGGCTTAAGACACTGACACATTATACAAGCCAACTACTGCATGCTGGTGATACCTCAAATGCAAACCCATTTGTAGGGTGCCTGCCTATTGCAGGAAAGCATCTATCTGTAACACCTGGCATTCTTCCACTGATGGCACAAACTTCCCTGAAAAGACCCAAAGACTCACAGAATCATACAATATAATTTAGAACAGAAGGGACCTCTGAAGATCCAATGCCTGCTCTAAGCAGGACTGACCTCAAAGTTAGAAAAAGCTGCTCAAGACCTTATTCAGTTGAGTTTTCAGTATGTCCAAGGAATCTGCAGTCTCTCCAGGCAATCTGAGAATTTCCCTCACTACAGCCTGACTATTACCTTCTGTCATTTCACCGTGCACCTCTGGGAAGAGTGTGGCTCCATCTTCTCTGTGAACCTCACTCCCATTAGATGCTTCTCCAGGCTGAAGAAGCCCAAGTCTCTAGCCTCCCCTCACATGTTACTTGAAAAATACCTCCAAAGACCCCCTTCACAGTGAAGAATGAGAGGATCAGAAGTCCTCCAGTGTCGAGGTCTACAAGCTGACCAGACCCTGCAAGGCATGTAAGCAAACGCCGCCCTTGGGTAAATGGCTCCTCCCTGACCATGTGGTCACACAGCACCTCTTCACACATGCTAGCTGCTATTGAGGAGATCAAGCAGAAGCAAGGTAAGGTATGAACAGCAGCTTTATGAAAGTTTCCTTTACTAAACACTGCTATAGATAAGATACAGAATCGCAGAAAATCCAGCAACTTTTTCTTTCAGCAGCAATATGGTCAGTTAGCAGCTTGGTTTCAACTGCCTTCTCCATGGAGATCACTTATTTTGTTCATAGGAAATATCTTTAAAATCTTCTTCCATGGATTTCATCTGAGAACTCATTTCTCTGAAACCCCACTCATCCTCAATAATACCTAGCAGATTGGTTCTACCACTACATGTAATTACAAAAAGCAAAGCTTCTAAAATACCACAGTTAATTACAAAAAGTTAATTACAAGAAGTGAATGTGGCACTGAAACAAATTTTGCTTAAATCCACCAGGCTGAGATTCCTTTTCTGTGATTACTCCAAAACAGCACATAGCCTAAGTAATTTTTGGCGGACTCTCCACAGAGTAAAAATAAGTGTGATACTCTTGTTTTATACTGCAAATTCTGTCAGAATAAGATTAATACAAAGTTTGTGCACCTACTGGAGCATGAAGATTACCATCCCTTCACACAGAGATTGAGGAATGCATTTTAGGACACCTCGATTTACAGGCCTCTCTTTGAAAAACTTGTGGAAAGGCCTGTGGTCAAAATGTAGTTAAAGATATTTACTCCTTTGAGCTTTAGTTTAAAACACATTTCTTCTTTCAGATACAGCCCACATACTGTCAGGGCTTTTCTTTCTTTTCCTTTGTTTCTAGATTATATAAGAAATTCATTTCATCTTTAAAGAATAGTTTCTACCCTTGTGAAGGAGTAAATTATTATGTCAAGTTTCTTCAGTTAGCATACCTGTATAGTAATTTTTTTTTCAATAAAAATAACCTTTTGTTAAAGGTTTCGTTAGATTTCCCAGGAGACTGATAACAGCCAAATCTTCAGCCATCTGCAGGAACCACTACAGAGTCTGATCACATACTCTGAACAGTGAAATTCTTCTCAACACTTGTTCAGACAATGAGATCACTGTATTTTCCAAGTGCTTAATTATGCCAAGGGCAGGAGCCCAAAGCCTTTACCCAATAATCTTAATGAAAACCAGGCCTCAGGCAAATTATTAGTAAAATTTAAAATCATGAGGAAATTATCCTTTCCACTTTTAGCACCAAGAACAGATTACTTCATAGATGCCTATAGATAGATAGATAGATAGAAGCCCATGTGCTTCACCTTTAGGCAGAAGAGAAGGTTACTGCAAAAGATATTTGAATACCAGGCATGAATCCACTCCTGTGCTCCAAACATACTATCGTGTTATTGGTACTTTAATGTCCAGCACAACAGCAAAACTATACAATGGGTCCACTTCCCAAACACTTGACGTGCTTCAGTCACTCAGTTTCCAAATGAGACGCTGTAAAAGCGTAAAGACCTACTTAAATGCCACGCTCCAACACCTTAAACATTTGGAGGCTGCATGGAGAAAGCTTACCCCTTGACTGCAAACCATGTCCACACGCCTCATTATATCCAGGCACACCCTGTCTCACTGAATCTGGTACCAGCACACAGTGACTCCAGTGGTGTGCCTTCCACCTGCAAGAGGAAAAGGTTAACAATTAAGTGGTTAAAACTGGAAAATGGTTAACACGTCCAGGCAAAAACTTCAGTTACAAATTATTGTATACTGTGGAGACTTAAGGAAAAATAGTCAAAAAGTTGTATACTCCTGAAATAAGCATTGTGAACTGAAATTCAGATGCAAAGTTCACCTTCTAGAAAGCCACATCATCCTCCATTTCCCTTTCTCATTTTTGTAGGGCATGGTTCAAAGTTACATAAAATACACAGCAAACATCTTCAGTGGGCTTTGCAATCAGGCTGTCATCCTGCAAGCCTGTTCTCATACAACTGATGCTGTTCCAAATCTGCTTTCAATGTAAGGATGTGCCAGTCAAGAACACGAGAAAGCAGCTTTCCATAGCACAATGTGGTACGGAGCCAGGCAGAGCTGAGTGGTGCAGTTCCTGCTTTGGCACCACCTTCAGCTCCCTGCTCTGCTCTGAGACTGTGTCCTACAGGATGTGTGGGCTGGAGATTTATAGGCAACGATATAATGCTTTTCTATTTACTAATATTGTATAACAGATGGATCACAGAATTTTAATGGAGTGGTGAGTAATTGCCCTATTGTACTATTTGTCTAATCAGAATTTTTTAAAGTGCATATTATTCACTGGAGTGAGTGCATCTGGGGAAAAGAAAAGAGTTTCTGCAATAAGCATACAATTATGATTAAGGTAGTTGAGTGCTTGTGGTCCCAAAATAGCTTGCATTGATTTTTAGATACACTGAGGGGGGAGTTCCCAGTAATAGATTCCTTAAACACATCATACCCTGAGGTTACCATTTATAGGAGCTGTGTTTATTGGTGCTTGTTCTGATGATGCCAGATATACTGAAATCTCGAATTTGAACTCTACTTTTACAAATTCTGCAAGGTACATTATTTGTCTGTAACTGCATTTTTCAGTATTGTGTTGTTTTCTGGTGGGAATTGTGCAGGACAATCACACGAGTCATTTCTGGAGAAGCAGACACCCACTAGCAAAAGATTGATTCCAGTCTTTTTACCTATACACTGGACAGATGGGAATATCTTCACATTCTCTTTCTTCATACAAGGTGTCTGGGCATGCCTGTCCCCCATTGGCAGCATCCTGAATGATAATCCTATACCGGGACTGCTTAACTGCAGTGGCATTGCCTATAAAATAAAGAAAAATATTGCCTTTCAGACACAGTTGGCACCCCGAGTTAGTGATCTAGCTATCTTGGTCAAAAACATGCTCTGTGTTTTGTTTATATTTTGAAATTAAGAGCACTCTGGTACTACCCAATGAAGGGAAGGAATGGTACGTTGGATCAAAAGCTACCATAACTTGCTTTGAAATTACCAGTAGTTCAGCAAAACAGCACCTGGAATGTTGATAGATCAACAGCCTAAGAGATGCATCAAAAAAATGTCTATTTCACAGAACATCAAATCAGACAAAAAAATAAGTATGAGCAAATACTTAAACACCTGAACAGGAGACAAGAATAAAAACCAAAAAACCAAATTGTCATCACAGAAGGTTTTATTTCTGAAAAACACATTCTGGTGGTCTCAGGCTGCTACCAGTAACCCATTTTTATGGGTCTAGAAATTATAGAGGATAACTTCCTCACAGGAAAACCCCTGTGACCAACAGAGGCTAACTCTCTACTTAATCTGAGTCAATGCAAGATCAATCCATCTAGAAACACAGTCCACAAAATCTACAGTACAGAATGCAGGATGAAAGACAAGGTTAAGATTTATCTATATATCTGTATATCTAAAACAAATGCAATCCTTGGCTGTGTAAGTGGCAAGTACAAACAGAGAGCTGGTCTAACCTGTGTGTACAGCATTAGTATTTACTTGTACTCATGCTTCAAAAACAGACGCTAGAAAACTGAAAAGGGAACTCAGCAGAACTCTAGAAAGGATTCCAGACCAGGTAAACATCTTTTAATACTGGACTTCATCAAATTTGTCTGAGAGAGGAAAGCCGTGTGTACATTAGCTCACTTACAAGTATAATTTTTCCAGTTCAAGATAAGGCCAAAGCTGCAGTAGCAAGATTACAGTGCGTTAGAGCAGAAGGAAAACGTAGGAAAAGTCACACCATGAACACAAAGTACAAGTACAGATCCAGTAAAAATGACTGGCTCTAAAAATAGCAAGTTACAGAAGTCCTCACTCAGGCACGTGCTACCCCTGTGGTAAGATCACCGTAAAGGGACTTTGGACCTGGCAGGAGGTTGCTAACCCCAGCTGCTAAAAAAGTTTATCCCTATCATCTGATGCATAACCTTTATGAAATTCCAACAGCTTGTATCCACTCTAAGTCTTCCTCTCTCTAAACTAAGGAACCCCAGTTCTTCATAGGTCCTAGTCATGACCTCTCATTGCTTGCTTTCTTACAACACTGTGCCCAAGGAATGACACCTGCAGCCTCACCTGCACCCAGTACAGGAACGCCTTTGTTGTTTCACATACTACATGAATTTGACAAGCCCATTATGAGTTTTAACATTTCAAATTGTTGTCTTGCATTCATTTTGTAGTTCATCGTATCTCCAAAGGAGCCTGAGACAGTACTTATGTCTTTACCGCCCATTCTGTCTTTGTGCAATCAACTCTTCCTTCCCAAGTCATGTTTTGAGAAGTTTCTCAATTATTTAAATCTCATTTAATATATTGTCTATTGTCTTTGCTTCCTCTTTCAGCTCCGCACCATCCACTAATGTTATTATTCAAGCACATAAGCTGTTCAGACAAATATCACATAGGGCTGGGGCTAGAAGAGTTTTCTGTGGGACTCCCATTGGGTTACGTTTCAGTTTGATCATGAACAGTGGACATCTATCAGCCAACCAACTGGAAGCAGCTTTGAAGAGACAGACAGGGGGGTCCTGACGGACAAGGTGACCAGAGGGAGCAATGTGTCCTTACAGCAAAGAAGGGCCACAGCATTCCGGGCTGCATTAAGGAAACCATCATCAGCAGGTTGAGGAAGGTGATCCTTTCCCTCTACTCAGCACTGGTGAGACAATTGGATGGCGGCATGTTGAGTTCTGGGCTTCCCAGGAGGAGGACTTGGGCATACTGGAGTTAGTCGAGTGAATGGCCACAAAGACTAGGGACTGGAGCATCTGATACTCAAAAAGAGACCAGGAAAGCTGGGATCTTCAGCCTGGAAAGGAGAAGGCTCGTGGGATCTTACCAATGCGTACCAATACCTGATGGCAGGCAGTAAAGGAGACAGACTCTTATTTTTCAAGCAGCTGAGTACCCATTTAACAGTGATGTAATTCCAGTCACTGTTCCTCAGCTTCCTGATAAAAGTTTAATGTGTCAAAAATCTACTACTTCCCTTAATTAGAGCAGCTACGCTGTCAAAAACAAAGATTAAATTTCTTGGGCATGATTTGTTCTCAATAAATCCATACTGGCCAGTTTATTAGAATCTGATCCTTGAAATGTTTATATCTTAAGTAATAACTTGTTCTGGTGGTTTTCTACAACTTCCTTGACCTTTTTTTCTTTGGAGGGGATGGTGGGGCCAGTGAGGGAAAGGGTGTTGGTTGGTTGGTTTGTCTTGGTATTACTAAGTTTTAGTTAGTTTCTTAGTGACTTTGCAATTTCTCACCCAGAAGACAGTTGCTAGATGCTCTGGAGTTACTTCATTACTTCCTTCTCTATTCATACAGCCCTACAGACATGGGAACATCTAATTTATGGAAATACTTATTCTTTAGTCCATTCCTCTCCTGGATGCAGACAGGAAACAACAGCAGCAACTGCACATTCCCTATGCTGTGTTTCCCTTGTTTCTCAGAAAGTAATGGGCATATATGTCATTCAGTTTTCCATTACTTTTAACCCATTCATGTAACTGCTGTTCACTAATATCCTCTTACAGTGCAACTTGCATTCTCCATTTCTTGTTTCTAATTTTTGTGAAACAATTTGACAAGCAAAAAGGAAAAACAATTCTGAGCACTGATGATGTTATAAAGGGCTTCTCTAGCTGTGTTTGATGTTTTCTCTTCATGGTTTGAAGCTTGAACATGCATATCATATACAGACTTACACATACCTTGTTCCCCTGCGCTACTCATTTGTTACTATGGTAGTTTCAGGACAGAACACAGAATCCAGTAGGGATTCCACCCTTTGTTACAGATTTTTTTGGTAGCTTCCAGGACATCTAGACTCCCGTTTGCATAGAACATGTTTCCAAGAGGTATAGCTACCAATTCTCTCAGTTTGTTGAAGTCCATCTTTTTTTTTTAAGTGTCTTACTGATACTGCCATCCTTCCCTTCTCCTAAGAATCATGAACTCTATCACTTTGTGATGATTTTCATTCAAATTATCTACCACCATTAGAATCTTAGCCATTTCCTCCCTATTACTCAGTACCAAATCTAAATGAGCTTCCCACAGTAATTTTCTCCACCTCAAGAAACTAAATTATCCTCAACATTTATTGCACATTACTCAAACCCCATTTTCAAAATTGAATTTCCTCATTGGCTTTTCTACAGCATTCCTTACAAATGCTAATGAACATAATTTTTATATCTCATTTAAAATTGATATAGCCTGATTTTCCAGAGTATTAGCATTATGTAGGACTGTCCTTTTAAAGCCAAATTTCAGCTGATTTCAAGCATGGGTATGATGGCTTGGCCATTGAAAAAATCAAGCCTCAGGATCTCAAGACCATCTTAACTTCTTGCGCTGGTTTTGGCTGGCTCTGTTTCTGTGCTTACAGCTCCCCTGGCACCTACAGCTGTAATTAAGAGCATCACCACACAGCCAAGGAGATGTATAGAAAAGTGGGAGAGAGGTCCAGAGGAGAACCCAGCCAGGATTTCAGGGCCAAATTTAGAAGCTATTTAGCTCTGAGACAGCAGAAAACTAGTCAAAGGTGACAGCGATGAGGCTTTGACGAGTTCTGAAGGGGGGACATGAGGGTAGGACAGCCTCGCCTGCAGCTGGCAACACCTTCTGGCCACCCACGATCCAAACCCAACCTTAATTCCCGTGCCAGGGGACACACAGAAAATAAAGTGAATTTTTATCTGAAACATTTTCGTCAAGCACTCCTTGAAAAGCTTTGCTCTGGTAAGTAATTCTAGGACATATTTTTTCTGTAATAAAAAGGCCACAGAGAAATATTGTGCTGGTTTTGGCTGGGGTAGAGTTAATTTTCTTCCTAGGAGCTCCTATGGGGCTCTGTTTTGGATTTCTGCTGGAAACAGTGTTGCTAATCCAGATGTTTCATTACTGCTGAGCCCAGGGCTTTTCTGCCCCTCACCCACCCCACCAGCGAGGGGGATGGGGCTGCACAGGGAGCTGGGGGGGGACACAGCCGGGACAGCTGACCCCAGTAATATCCCATACCACTGAATGACATGCTGAGTATATAAGCTCAGCAAGGAAGAAGGAAGGGGGGACACTCACGGTGATGGCATTTGTCTGCCCAAGTAATGGTTATGTGTGATGGAGCCCGGCTTTCCCGAGGATGGCTGAATACCAACCTGCCCGCCCATAAGAAATGGTGAATGAATTCCTTCGTTTGCTTTGCTTGCAGGTGCAGCTTTTGCTTTACTTATTAAACTTTTTTCTCAACATGGTTTTTTCACTTACACTCTTCTTATTATCTTTCCCATCCCACCAGGAGGGAGTGAGCAAGCAGCTGTGGTGGGAAGTTAGTTGCCCAATGGGATTAAACCATGACACTTCTATGTCCTTGACTTTGCAACTTGGATAATGCTGTTTGAGAATTTTGGGGTTGCCTCACTTCTGCTTCCACTCCCACATCCTGTCCCACCAGCCTCCAGTCTCCTCTCCGTACAGCTCAGAGCCATATGACTCCTTCTATCAATCCACTCTTCTCATGCCTCCCCTGCTCTTGTACCTTTCCTTCTTCTGCATTTGATCCCCAGGTCTTCCCCAGTACTCTGCCCAGGGCGTGGAAAGGTGCATCACTATTCTCAGGTGAGGGACAAAATCCCTGTTGACTACTCTCAAGTGTGCTATGCCTGGTCCAGCTTTTACACTAAACACTCAGCTCCATGCCCTTTGCCCCTGACCAGACGGAAAGACAGAGTCTGGTCAACACAAGGCTCTGAGCAGTCAAATAAGGACAGATTCTCCAAGATTTTAGTCACCAAAATCAGCGCTGCGTCCTGTATTTTTGTACAGTTAAAAGCTTTTGAAGGGGTAAGTCTTCAATTTTGACCAGCTCTGGTTGAGTGTTTGTTTAGGAGAACTGGAAGTGGCAGGTCCTTGACAGAAGCTCTCTAACACGAAGTAGAGGTCACTGGCATTTCTTTTTGTGGCATGCCATGCATTTTAATCCACTTGCACCTCATCTTGCTTCAAATCTGATTTAAGGCACGGGGAAATAAACAGGACAGTTACTACCTAATATTTCATGTAAACTTGTTAAAAGAATTACCTAACAGTGAAATTTCTAACCTTCCCCCTGGACAACCAATGGCCAGAAAAGGAGAAGTACTTATAGATACCATCCACTTTCAGTAGGAAGATGAAAAATGTATTTATTGTCAGGTACTTGCTTTTTTTAATCTCCCCATTTTAAATCTATGTTGACAGATCAGAGAGCACATCACCCATGTTGAAATCAGTTACCTCCCCAGGACACCTTCCCCACCAGGAAAGCGGGTGACAAAGGGAAATCTACATGCTGCTCATTCAAACCATTTCATATTCTGAAACCTCTGTATCGATTCTTTGATTCTTGTTTCGATTTATCCTCAAAGACCCATTAAAACAGATATATTATAGAAGACTGAGGTAGACAGTTGTCACCTGTAAGTATCTGAAATGGCAGAGAATCAATAACTTGCAGCAACCTCTCTGTTCCTGCCTCACCAACAGGTGTTTGGATTCAATTGCACTTCTTTTGTGAATTATGTTGTCCATCCATCTGTTATAGCCCTAAGTTCACCGCTGCCTACACTTCTGAAGTATGAGATAATCCTTCGCCAAAAGACAGCCAGTTGTCTGATGACATTTAAATGTAGGGAAAATGTCAGCTTTTTTATTGTTAGATAGTAAAGTTGGACGCATTTTCTCAGATAAACTACAAACAGCCTAACTGGTAAAGTTCTGTGTAAAGCTGATTTAGTGATTGCATGTTTGTCTAAGTTCTGATCTTATGCTGGTACACATTTAATTTTAAATCTGCCAGGCAATACCTGTGCCTGCTTGATCTGCTTAGTAATTCACCATCTGTATATTGTTTTCATTAAATACAACTTTTCTATAAAAAAAACCCAAAACTCCTAACAACTCACATATGTATAGTGGTTTTGAAATTTCATTATCATGCTGAGGTTTTAATTGCACAATGCAAATTAAAAAAAACCCCAAACTTGCAATGCAGCCATATCAATAACAGATTTAGCAAAAAGCAAACTCCCCCATCTAAGAAGTTTTAATTTAGAATTATATTAAAATGATAACACTGCCAAGGAGGTTAAATAATTAATTTCTTCTCATTTTAATTGTAGACTATTATTTAATAAACAAAGTAATTTACCAGGTAATTTATTCTACTTCTTCATAATCAGCCCATTTAAAGTCTAAAAATAAATTGCTAATTAAAACAGGATTCACTGTTTTAGAAAGCAACTCATTTTCCTGTGAAATCTAACAAGGAGTATGCCAGAGCATCCACTGAGAATCTTTGAAGGGCAAGGAAGCCACCAACAACAATGAAACACTCCGATAACTGAGAAGGCTTTCATCAGAACAATTAATGAAACACACAAATTTGTCACAAAAACCACTAGATCATTATAAGGAAACTTTCCTAAACGCTTGGCGTACAAAAGCTAACCAACTAGATCAAAGACACGTATGGTCCTTGAAAAGCCATGAAGCACAGGAGATAACTGCACAGCCCTGTATGTATTGGTTGGTCAGGAGAAATAAACTTCATACAATAAAGCAACTCCATTTATAGCCATACAGCGCTGGGACCTTGGACTTCTGACTCTGAAGGCAGAAGCCCAAAAGGAATTTATTCCAGGTAAAAAGAACTTACACCTCCAAATCTGCTCACAAGTATCCCAACAACATTAGTGTCAACAACACTGCAAGTCGTTCAGACAAATGCCCATAAAATTATTAGACTGACATGAGCTACAACTACTGCATGTTTCTAGGGCAATTCTCTATTTTTTTTCCCAAATCTTGACTTCTTAAAGGCTTACCAGGCTGACATGCTGTTGGGCAGCGAGTCCACTCACTGAAAGGCGTAACAATGCAGTCTTTCTTGCAGAGGAGAAGACACGGCCGCACAGTCTCAGGTCTGATGGACTCTGGACATCTATTGAACCAAAAGCAAAGATAAGATAAAATATAATAAAAAATGAAAACTACTGAGAAATGGTTTACTCCTAAGACTCTCACAGGGCTGTGAACATACTGCCATACCAAAGACATCACTCCTGGTCATGGCAAGCCTCATTTTTCTTCTCCTTTGCACTCATGTAATCCAACTGAATTTAGTACACTTCAAAGATTAAAAATAATAATAATACTACTGAAAAAAGTGGAGCTTGGCTTGATGACTACAGGCTACAAAAGTGGAGCTTGGCTTGATGACTACAGGCTAAATGTAACTGTCTATGATGCCTAAAATACAAAGCTCACTGAAGCAAAACAGATCTATTTATTACCGAAGAAAGCGAGTAGTTATGTTTATAAGGTAGTCCTGGTTTAACACAACATACAAGAGCCTTCAAAGCACTTGCAACTGTGTGTAAGGCCCAACATTGTATTCCTCCATTTTCAACCCCTAGGAAACGCAAATATAGCTTAAAGTGATCTTTGATTGAGGCCTCAACTGTTATTTACAAAATTGTACAACACAGTATAGTATGAAGAGCTCTATATTTTCTTTTTTAATTAATTTTTAACTCCTAAATGAAAAATATGTCATGCGTATTCTAATAAAAGTTTCAGGCAGAGTTGATACATAGAAATTAAAAGGGTGGAAAACGGACAATTTTCTGGGATCAGGCAGACCTTGCATTTCAAGTCAGGGAACAGAAAGGGAATTACTGTTTTTAAATTTTTATTAATTTCTAGTAGAATGATCACTCAAAAATACTTAGTAATGTATGCAATGCAAAATGAACCCATTTGAAAGATGAATTTGCCACTGAACACTACTAGGAAAGAAAATAAAACTTACAGTCAAACTTCTGTTACTAAGATAGTAATAAGGTACTTGGAGGTGTAATTTAAAATAAAATAAATACAAAGAGACATGCCTTCTCATTTAGCTGATTATCCTAGAGGGCAGATTTCTGCCATCTAGAAGAAGACACTGAAATATTTTTCTGCAAACATTTAAGTTTTCTTTGGCTTTCTGTGCCTTGCACCTTCTCTGGGTATGGTGTAATTTTTCTTCAGGAAATCAGGAAAAATGCAGAAAACAAAAAAACCACACTATGCCAACACACAAACGTTGTTTACGTAACACAACCCATTTCTGAAGCCAAGTGAACGGTAGACTTCCACCACAGCAGTTCTAACTCCAGCATTACTTTGGGTCAGTTTTCAACAACTCAAACATAAAATACACTATTGCCATCACTGGTGCCCCCAGGGAGGAGGGCTGCCCTCCACCCAGTCACCAGACTGGTCAGGCCCTCCTGGGTATTTACAAGGTAATACTTAATTTTGAAACATGGAGTTTTTATTCCTTCACTTGGAACCTTCTTCCTGAAGACTTCTAGAGGTTTAAGCTTTTTCTTTTTAAGACAATTATGACCATAAGAAGAATACGCAGCACAGCAACAAAAGAAAAAAAAAATCACTAAAAAGCTCTTTTAAGAACTCAGCAGTCCTTTTTGATCCAGCCGCTTCCATTACATGAGGAACAGCACGGCACTGTAGCCACCACACCAAAGCCAAGGACAGGCACTTTCTGAAGTCCCCAGTATACAAATATCTTCTTTTGGAAGGATTTTTTTCAGCACTGAAACTCTGGTTTCCCTTCACGTACTTCACTCAAGTATTTACTTACCCCCTCTTGTTCCATTTCCCCTTACACCATCTCAAAAGTGGAGGGGGGAAAACAATTAGTTTAGACCTCATATAGCTCTATAAACAATATGTTTAATTAGGTAAAGTTACAGCATATCAATGGATTCTAGATACAAATGAATACTACATTTCCCTCCTTTTATTTAGTTAATCTCATTAACCTCAAGAATTTTAATTAACTTTACTGAAATCAACACAGTCTGCTTACATGAACAGGATTGTTTTGAGAGCTACAATAAGAAATGAAACTCGATTGTAAGCCTCTAGACTCATTAAAAGTGCAAAAAATAATTAGCAATGTCTTGTTTTTTGATATTAGGGAAAACATCTGTGCTACTTATTTTCGCCATTTAGTAAAGCAAAGCAAAATTTGGAATATTTGTATTGCAGAATACATAATTTTGTTGTGTTGGTATCACATTATAGAAGCTATATAAATCAACTGAAAGATATAGATTACATGTATGGTTCTGCCTTGTTGTGGTGTAAATATAATGCAATGTATTTGTTTCTATTTTATTACAGCATTGTTAATAATGTATAGATGAATGTTATATTCAGATTTACTTTGTATTTTCCTCACACTTGTCCTTCAGGAAAAATATTTCCAGAAAATTGAGAGCAGCTACAGCAAAAAAATCTACACCACTAAAAGCATGCATTTTGCTTGGATCTACAGAGAAAATTAAAAATGGGCTAGTTATTTATTTTCATTACATATTAGTATCCCTTTCATAGTAGTGATGGAATAGTAGCTCAAGAATTAAACCTGAAATGAAATTATTTTCAGCACTGCAGATTCCATACACTAGCTGAAAATGCCTTTGTATGTCACGTATTGCAATTACAAATAATCACTAATAACTTTTCTTTAAATACCTTTTTGGTGTGACCTGGCCAGAACTGCTCTTCATGCAGAAGACTTTCCTTGTCTGTATGCCCACCCCACAAGTCGCTTCTTTGCTCCAGTTAATGGTTGTGTTGAGTGCAGTTACCAGCACGTCTTCAGAGCAAGAGCTCCAGGGAGAAGTTTCCCAGAAGAAATGCACGCACGGGTGATCATTACAGGCACGGTGCTCCTGCAGGGCTCTGTCAGGGGGACAGGCTTTTCCACCTGAAAAAGAGTCAAGAAAACATCATATTTTATTTTATGACATGTGGTAAAAGGAAGACATGGAAAAATGAATAAAAATGTTAGGTTTGCTTAATATCTTCTTTCCCCCACACCCCCCATTTAAAAAAAAAAATAAATAAAGCTTAAATAAAGCTGTTGACCTTTATGGCTGCAATAACAACCTTCTAAAATATTGTTTCCCCATTAAACTAGCCTTGCATAAAATTGTATTCCAACGCATAATGGAAACAGAAATAGGCAAATATATTTCTGAGTTACCTTATTGATACTCCTACACACAGCCAAGTTAATTCCATTTAAATGCCAGTATCACTCAGCAAACATGCAATTAGGTTTAAAGACAAATTAAGCATTATTTTTATGTTCACTCTCCTTGCTAATTTCCCAAGGAGGAACATTTCTTTCTAATATTCGGACTGTATTCATGCGTTGCCTAAAAAAGTTGAGCTGCAGAGGTTACTGAACCATCCTGAAGGGGGAATGTATCAAACGATACCCACATCTGCAAATCAAAGCGAGGCGGGGGGGGGGGGGGGGGGGGGGAACTTGAAAGATCGGTTTTGAGTATGAAGCCTTTACTTTCCTGAAGCAGCTTCCTTCAAATTGGTGTCCAAAGATTTTCCTAAGCTACTGCAATCTGTCAACAACTGGTGATAAATCCACAAAGTACAGGAGTTTGAACAGCCTCCCTGGAAGCTTTAACACTCTAGCTAGCAGCCTGAATTTATCCCATAAAAGCAGCAGATGTTTGCAGCCCAAAAGCTAAGGAGTAATGCAGTGACATTTAACAGTAAGCACTGTTATTTTAGGAAGAAAGAAGTAAAAATTACTAAAATCAAACCCATTCTCTTTCAGGTAAGAGAATCCGGCAACTTGTGACATAGCCAAAGTGCTGCAGGTTTTGAAAGAACCGAAGTGTTGGGGCCAGATACCACAAGGTTCAGAGCACCTTTACACCCTACTACAATCAACAGGAGATGAAAGTATATTGCTTCTCGAAGGGATGTCTACTGCCTTGCAGGACCGACCCTCCTCAGATAAGTTATGATCCCAAATGGCCACAATGAATAGCAGTGAAAAAAGAGAGAGAGAAAAATTTCGTAGCACACTGATTTGGATAACCATGTCACATTATTCTTCATCTTTTCATGAAAACGGGACTGTTCCACACAGTCTCAGAAATGTTTAGTATGATGATGGAGTAGAAAATCCCCCAAGTAACTTATTTCCTGAAGATTTTGACTTGGCAGGAAAAATGCAGACCAGTTATTGTTCCTGTGTGTTTAAGCACATGTAAAAAAAAAAAATAAAAAATTTAGCAAGCAAATGGCAAAATGCCTGGTCCACTAGGAAAAAATAAAAAGAATGGATCAAACTAAAATTTTGAGCTTCCCAGGGAAAAATTAGGGTGTTGTATTCAAGAATACCCAAAGTAAGGAAGCTTTCCTAAACAAGGGAGAGTAATAATAAGGCAGTTTTAACTTAAGATAATAACACCTGTTCCATGCAACCTAGCAGTCTGCCTGCAAAACTGCAAGCAGGAGATGCAGTTTATAAAAAGCACCAGAGCCTGACCATTTCTGCAGTTTGTTGACAACTTTTGTACAAGGAAAGCAGGACAGCACATCACTGCCTAAGCCATTCTAGTTGCCATTTACAGACTTTTTTATGGACCAGATGTTTATCAGTTCCTCTAATCCATTTTAAAGCAGCTGAGACTGACCGCCTCCACAATCTCCTCTTGCACCAAGTTTCAGAAGTTTGCTGCATAAAGAAATACCTTCTAAAACCTGATTTAAACCAAACCCCTCTAGCTTCATCAACAGCCTCCTGGTTATCATGTTCTGGGAGCTGGTGAACAGCTTGGACAAAACAACCCAAAAAGGTCTGAACTGAAGTCAGGCTGTGAGATGGCACCCAGAAGTCCTCAGTCAGCAGAGCCACAGCTAACGCTGCCTCAGTTGATAGAGGACAAATGAAATGGCACTTTCAAAGGTACCAGAGCTCTGCAGAAGTTGGTGGCTGAGCTGTGAGCTGGGTATGAAAGAGTCAGAAAAAACAGGTAACATAACATTGCCTTAGTATTGCAGTGATAATGGTATTAAAACCACTTCCACGCTCCACAAATTCAAATCAATCCCTATTTATCTGTACGCAGGTGTGTGACTCGGCATAGTAAGCCATTATACTCATTGCTAAAGACGTACAGAAAAAGTTGAGGCATTTGATTTTACTCATTAATTACTCTTTCCTGAGAAACTTAAAAGTATTCAGTTCAAAGTCATTTTTAGTTTAGTATGTTTCAGGTTGAGATGACTGAGCTTATGTACTTCCAGAATTCACTACTTCAACCACTTTCATAATTCCATGTTTGCATTTCATTATCTCCATGGAAAACATGAAGCCAACCGTATTTTTGATTTTAATTATCCTCTAGCTCATAGACTTTTTTAGTAATACTTATTGACAAGCATATAGCAGTCTTCATCCTCAGGGGCCCCAGTTTTCTTTGCAAGTGCTTATAAGGATGTTTATGTGACTACAGATCATTAACGTTAGTAAGGCTTTGCAAGATCAGGTCCTTACATTGCCCCAGAAACAGTGGGTGGCTATTTTACAATAATAGTGGTGGTGTAATATTTTACAAAGTAGCACTTAAGAGAGCTTGTCCTCACTAGATTTGCATCTAGAAGTTCTTTGCTGCTGCAGTAGCTCCACACAGTTCTGACAATAGCAGGTATTTCGTTCTGTCAACAAGGCTTTACTCTGTTAGACGTGTTCACACGTTGTATGAATTTTTATGCACCTGATGTGGTACCTTTCAAATCCTGCGTTATAAACCAACACATAAATGAATTACCACACGTGTAACTGTAGTTAGAAGACTACATTTCTAATATGAAATCGTTTGTGTAAATAATTTTATCACTGATGTTGATATGTAAACATCCAGATACACGATGTGTCCGTGATGATCTAGAGGAAATTACATATATTCATCAAGAGATACTTACCTGCTACAATAGAAAAACAAGAAGGTTGATACATTCTAGGTCTGCATTAATAAATTTCCTCGTTTTTCACAGCTCACTGTTCTTTTCTAAATCAGTACTAATACGTTCCTACATAAAGACACTCGCATGATGAGTCTGTCATGCAGCAGTTTCATTAATATAGGATATAGCTCTCCTGAAATAAATTCACACCCAGACTGGCCCTAAATAGACAATAATTCATAGGCTGAAGTAAATAATTTTGAAGTGTGACAGAATTTCTCCAAGTGACACATGCATTAACTCAAGCCCATAAAGATCTTTTACTGGCTAGGCATGAAGTACAGACAAGTATTAAGTGTTATTCCTCATTGCTGCAGTATTGGGATTAGCTCTGACCTGAACACAGTGTAGCTGAGGAATGTAAGTCAATTCATTGAATAAACAAACAGTGATTGATCCAAAAATGTTTTAACACTCACCCTCAGCTGGAAGGGCCAAGATGGACCTACTTCTGCTTTGACTGCCCTCAGCATTTTTACTGGAGCATGAGTGGGAACACGGGGACCATGGGGACCACTCGCTGATGACGCAGTCCATTGCACAAGGGATTTCACAAGCCGCAACTTCAGGATGGGAAAGCTGTGAGCAGAGGTGATGTGGTACTTCTTCACCTGGAGCACAGACAACAGACATGGAGGAACGCTCAGCTTCATTCAATATCCACAGTCTGCATTAAACAGATTAACTTTATGTCAAATGTCCATCTGCCCATGAAGGAATATACTACAAAAGAGCACGTGGTTGGCTTCAGGCTTGGAAGTGTAATATATTAATAACTGAAGTATTTCTTCAGAAAAGGAAAAAAGAAAAAAATGTGTTTCAAGTTTCGTGTGTGACATCTTGGCTGCACTCCATTTTACAAAGCAGGCAAGCACGAGAAATGAGATAATTCAATCAACAGAAAGATGTAATATCAATTAACAACAGAATTGACAATAACTGCCCCATACTTACCAGCAATCTCCGCCTACAGAACCCATTTTCCACAATACAAATTGCACAGGTCCCCAAGGAAAGGAGGGGTTTTTTGCCTGTAGGCCCCAGAAGTGTCTGACAGGTGTTTTGGTCCTTCTCCTGCAACCCCACCAGAATGAACCACTATTATTTCTGACTCCGCTTCTCACCCAAAAACTTAAGAAATGCAAAATTATGGATCTGTTGGACCACTCACATCCAAGGGAGAAACACTTTCTGCTGGACACGAACCAAAGGACCTGAAGCAAAGCATATCTGATGATGAGAAGCATCTTTCCAAAACCCCCTTCAACAAGAAGGTAGGACATTGGGGAATGTTGGGGAAAAACCTACCAACCAAAACAACCGCTGGCAGAATAAGCAGCAAAACAAAGCACATGAAGGATACCATGTGGAGTCCAACACACAAAACTATTGGTTTTAAAAAGCAAAATAAAATATAATTTTATTTTTAAAATAACAAAGGAAATGTCCAGTAATTTTACTGATTATATAGACATTACAAGGACATCATAAATCATAAATATTCATAAACTTTTAACTCTTGTAGTACTGAACTACACCTAATGTCTTATAAAAATAATTTAAGTGATTAACAGACATTACGGACTTTGTTACACTATTCTATTCTTTAATGTTTCTGGATCATCATGAATTTTCAGCTACATACCTGAAAATTCTGGAAGCTCAAATCTACCTGTTTATAAACAAGCTCACACTGAACGTTACCACCTCTTTTGCCCTTATAATAGTTATAAAGCTCTCCTTCGAGGTTTCTTTAATTATGAACCTAGGAAGAAACATAATAACTATCCAGGCTCAATTATACATAGGGGAAAAAAAATAAAATTTATAACAGCAACAATTGGCTCTTTCACCTCAAGCTACAGGAACAGGCTCTGTAACAAGGTGGCCCAGGATGCAATTATAACTAGCAGGGTAGAAAAGTGTACTGCTTTTGCAAGGCAACACATATACAAGTGAGTAAATAAGAAAGGCAGGCTGCTAGTGAGAGTGCATAAAGCTGTCAATAGCACAGTGGTATTATCTGCAGTTGCATCCCTAAATGAAGACAGGCTCATCACCCTCGAGGCGCAAATAAAACTTTTCAAGCATATTATGAGAGGTAACGGAGAATCTAGCAGGCAATCAGACTGCAAGATATGTTTAAAAATACCTTCTTTTTATGCCTTTCCCTTGCACATGCCTATGCTTATCAGAAAAGGCTCGATATGCCCAGTCTTTGCACTACTATTTTAAGTCTACTCAATGAGAAAACAGAAACCAACACCCTCCCTACAGACATCCCCCCAGCCAAGGTACTGTGCTTGGCACCCCTGCAAACCAAGCTTAATCCATCATTTGCTTTGACTAGCCCATTATCACCACTGCTGTTTTAGATGCTCACATAATGCTGAGAACTATCTTTAGAGAAAAACAATGTAAAACCACCAAATAAACCTGTAAGTCTTATTCCAGCTGTCTTCCTGAGTCATTTTACTGTCAAAATCCCTGCTAACATTTTGACAGCTTGTCGGTACGGTGGCAGATAACGTGAGGGCATCCTGGGCAGGCGTGATTTTAGGAGTCAATGGTAAAGAATCAAGAGATTATATGCTTTGGTGAAGTAGGGTAAAACAACTGTCCTCCTCTCCCATCACTGACGCTTACAGGGAAGTATGCGAACAGTCAGTGACAGGCTGCCGAACGAGAAGGGATGAGATGGGACACTGGTCCCCACCCCTCCATCCATGCAATGGGTTATCTTCATTATATACGGACTTTACGGCAAGAGAGCACCATGAAGTTCACCAAATTCTGGATGTAGCCCAATTTTTCAACCAGACTGTGCTAGATATGTAAGCAGCTGAGAAAAACCTACTTGCTGAAAACCAGGAGAGCCTTTCCAGTGATTTAATCTGACTTTACAAAGTCCAAGCGACTTCACTCAGAAGATGGTTTAGAACACTTGGGTCTCCTTTGGGTTGCTTCCTCCACCCATGAGCTCAGGTCCCACAGATTTTTGAGTGACTACTGGCTGGAGAAGGGAGGTAAAGGAGGAAAATGTGCTCCGTGATTTCGTTTCACACTGGGTTTACAACAGATGACAGCAACACTGCAAACAGGGGCTGCACTTCATGGTTCCTCAGCACAGAAATGAAGCTTTGAGTTTTGTTATAAAGAGTTTACCACCCGGTGCATGAAGGTACAATTCAACACTCACTTTGATTTTCTTTATAGCTCTGTTGGCTGTGTTCAGGTTTAATTACTGGCTTGTATTACTGCAGAAGGGGAATGTTCTTCTGTACAAGCTGCCTGGCAGAGAATTTGCAGAAAACTACTGTATACTACAAAGGGAGATAATAATCTTTCATTTTCCATGAAAAATACTAGTACAGGATACATCTGAAGTGCGCTTTATGCATTGTCACAGCTTTACAGGGAATATTACAATTCTCTAGAGCTTCCAAATTGTCCACCCAGAACCCTGAAGGTGTAAAACTTATTTCAGATATTCTAAATAATCTTTCTAGATCTTTCTATAACCTTTATATGCACAAGTCTGTGGGGCCGGATGGGACCCACCCGAGGGTGCTGAGGGAGCTGGGTGAGCGCTCACCCCGCCGCTGCCAGCCACTTACCAGCAGCCCTGGCTCACCGGGGGGTCCCGGCAGGCTGGGGGTCAGCCAGGGTGACCCCACCGGCGGGAGGGGGGATCCGGGGAGCTGCAGGCCTGTCAGCCTGACCTCGGTGCCGGGGCAGGTGCCGGGGCAGAGCCCCCCGAGTGCCATCCCGCGGCACGTGCGGGACAGCCGGGGGATCCGGCCCAGCCGGCGCGGGGTTATGGAAGGCAGGTCCTGCCGGGGACCCCGATCTCCTCCTGTGACAGGGAGAGTCCCGCAGCGGGCGCGGGAGGGGCTGGGGGCTGTGCCTGGGCCTTCGTAAAGCCTTTGCCAGGGTCTCCCGCAGCATCTCCCGGAGGAACCGGCTGCCGTGGCTGGGGCGGGTGCATTCTGTGTCGGGTACGAGACCGGCCGGACGGCTGAGCCCAAGGAGCGGCGCCGAGTGCAGCGGAGTATGGCCCCGGCGCTGGGCCCCGGCGCGGCCGCCCCTCGGCCCCTGTGCCAGGTGCGGGCCCCTCAGCGCGGGGGGGACGTGGGGGGCTGGAGCGTGCCCAGAGCCGGGCAGGGGGCTGGGGAAGGGGCTGGGGCACGAGGCTGTGAGGAGCGGCTGGGGGAGCCGGGGGGGTTGGCCCGGAGAGGGGGAGGCTGAGGGGAGACCTTATCGCCCCCTCGACTGCCCGGCAGGGGCTGTGGGCAGGGGGGGTCGGGCTCTTCTCCCAGGGAACGAGCCACAGGGCAGGGGGGACCGGCCTCGGGTTGCCCCAGGGGAGGCTGAGGTTGGAGACTGGGGAAAGTTTCTTCCCCGAAAGGGTGGTCAAGCCCGGGGACAGGCTGCCCGGGGAGGCGGTGGAATCCCATCCCTGGAGGTGTTCAGAAACCACGTAGATGTGGTGTTCAGGGGCACAGTTTAGTGGTGGCCTTGGCACTGCTGGGTTAATAGTTGGACTCGATGACCTTAACGATCTTTTCCAGCCTATGACTCTGTGATTCCACACTAAGAAATATAATGGGGCTGTGAGTGAAGGAGAAATTATTTTTCTGTATTATGAAATGTTTCAAGGTTTCAAAGCTTTCAAAATTTTATACTCTATATTGGGAAAAAAATTCCAGATTTAAAAAAAAAAAAAAAAAAGAAAGAGGCAGGGAGAGAGAGCAAGAGCATAACTATGTATCATCACCTGTGAGGCACATCACACAAAATTGAATCTGATCTACATCAGGTATAACAACTGAATCAGCATCTCCAGCATCCCAGGAGCCACAGTGTTCCCTCTTACATGGTCTTTGTTCATGTTTTAAGCACAGTTTTTGTTCTCAGCATTGGCGAATGCATGCTTTCCTAAAAAAAGTTTTAGTTAAGAAAAATGTTAGTTTTCTAGTCAAAATGTTTTATTGCAAGCATCCTGACCAACTGTAATGACATTTTTTAAACTGATTGCCTTGTATTTGAATAGTATAGTGATTAAAACTCAATACCCAAGATAATATTTTCAATATAGGAAAGATTTAATCCATTTCTTCCAAAGTCAGGCTGTAATAATTACAGAAGAGAAGACAAGCATGGCATTTCTGTAAATATATCTGCTAATAAAGTTGATCATTACCAGTCACTAATTTGAATTCTTTAACAAGGTAACAGAGAAGCTACATGGAGAAGTACAATTGTGAATGGAATTTTTGATGCACCTAAAAGCAAATTACATTATTCCCAACCAGGGAAACAAAATAAGGAATGACATAAAAAAACCCTTGAACTAAAGAGCTTGTTTTTTCCAACAACTGAATTTTTTTGTTACTGTCTTTTCCATTCTAGAAGGAGAAGCCACCCCCACAATGCTGAATAACGTACTCCACAGTGCAGCACTGAACCAACAGGAACATTTCGTTCTGAAACAGTTCAATATTAAACTGCACCTGTCTATTTTACATAATGCTGTGCAGTTCTGGCGCATTAGTCTCATTCTTCCCAGTCACCTGTGTACTCAACTCCTATAACACAATTTAATTACTCCTGCCACAGAAGTCCCTCTTGGCTCAGAAAAAAGGGAATGCCCACTGGACAGCATTCAACTAAAGCAGCAAAAATACAAATCTCATCAGGTAGCAGGAATCAAAAGACCAATTCAGTAACAGAGTACCCTCCTTTTGACATTCACCACTATACCATGCTCATTTTTTAGAAGGAAAGTTTGTAAAATTACTTTGAAAATTTCAGGTTTCCACAGGCCCGTGGAGCCTTGGGTGACCTCCACAGTGAGGAAAGACTCAAGACAAAGGAATTACATTTCAGACGTTCTACGTTGCTCCCTAGAAGTTCAGAAAATTTATTTTTTGCACAAATGACTGCTGCAAAAATGCTGCATACTTAATGACAATTACCAGTTTGACATCAATATTTCTCCTTGTAGCATTTCAAATTATTCAGTGGAAATAATGAAGCTGTCATCTAAAATACTATACGTATCGTAAAATTTTATGTCCCACTTAAATCTCAGAAAAGAATGACAATAAACTTTGATTAAATACTTGCCTGTAACAGAGTAAGATGTCAACAGACAGTCGTAAATTCAGAAGAATTCTTATTGACTGTATGCCAGTTTGCTAACAGCAATCGCATTCGGAGAAAGCTGTCTGCTGACAGTATCTTGGCCTTGGCATCTCATCAGCTAACGAAAACGTTACATTTAAAAGCAGTAACAGTCAAACAACAACAATAGGAGAAATTTCTTATAACCATTTTGAATCTGTTCATCTCATCACAACATTTCTTAATGCCAGTCCCCAGGTAAGCACACTGGAGAAGAATGGTGTCAGTTTGCCAGGAAAAGCAGTGGCATATGGAATAAATTTAATTGCAATGATCCATCACTATTATCAAAGCCCCATAGCAGAGAAGAGGAATGCAATAGCAATTAAGACAAATGGAGGTGAAGATCATGAAAAAAGATGAAGCACCGAAGAACAACAAGCCATTCACAATGGAAAAGAAGAAAGAAATACAAATACAACCAGGACATTCTCAGGGGGGAAAAAAAAAAAAGAATAGATGAGACAATCATTAAGAGTTTGAGTCAAGAGACAGTTAAAATGCAACTCTGAAAAACAATGCATTAGATTAAGAAAAAAAATATTTAACTACATAATGCATAATGAAGAAAAAGGGAATAACTCAGGAGAATAAGGAAAAAGGAAAGACTAATAATGATGAAAAACAGACAGAGGGAAAGAGAATAAATGTGGAAAAGAAAGAGTAAGTTTGGAAATATGTTGCAAAATTGCCATAAAATCAGAAGTTTTGCCCAAATCCCTGCATCACAGCCCATGATCCTTTCCCTTACCTAAGTCCAAGTTATCATTACAGAGGTTATGAGAAAAAGATGATGACCAGTATGGAAAAAAAAGTGGTATTTGCTTTTCTTTCCTATAAATCTTCTTCTGCAATTTGGACTGCTTACCCACAACTGTTTCCCCTATTTATGTAAACGCACATAAGAAAATTGATTTGTGACTCTAAGCAAGCAAGCACAGGGGAGGCATGTCAGCAAGCAGCTACTGAGCCTGCAGGGAACATCCCAGTAGCACCTCTACAGAGTATACAGCAGCTACCAGTTTCAAGGTTTAAAAAAAAATAATAGTACAGCTGCAGGAGGTTACCTGCATAAGAGATTGGCTCCAGTATTTCCTACCCCACACCAAAAGACAAGTAGTCATTTAAAGGAATTTGCTGCACATTCACCCGCTGGGCTTGGGCATAAAAGCAGAATTAATTTTACCTTGTGGCTGTTTGCACAACCCCTCCTGAATTAAGAGAAATTGCTCACGTGGCAGCTGAAAGTAAACATTGGTTCACTGTATTCTTGGAGAAGAGTACAGAAATGCAGACTACTGTTTCTAATAATTAACATAGCACAGAAACCTGAAAATATGAAGTATAAAACCAAAACATAATCCATATTAGTGTTCTGGGGTTTCTTTCTCCCTTTCTTTGCACTTTTTTCTTTTTTCTCCATTATTCCTCCTCATTGTAAGTGAGGGAATCTACACAGGTGGGTTGATCAAGACTGATTGCAATTGAGATTTATTGTACAAATTGGTGCTGTGGTATAATTGAAACAGGTGTCCCTCTATTTTGTTCTCTGTACTGCTTTGTTCCAAATGCTAACCAAGACAAAATATTGTAGAAAACATTTACATACGTATTAAAATATTATAAAATAAACATATATTTCCAAAGCTTTAATAAAAAACCAATTATGAGTAGACTTGTTTATTTCAGTATTATATAGGGTCCACTTCATCTTATATGTCTGTGCAGTAGGGCAGAACAATTTTAGTGGAGGACTTCAGGCATTTTAATTCAGAATAATGAAGGTGTAATTTTATTCCCAATGCATCAGAGACGTAAATTTCTAAACATTTCATTTTTGCACACTTAAGGTGTCATCTTCACTCTCAAAAAGACATACTACAAAGGGCAAACTACAGTAATAGTGCCCTCACACAGCAAGTGAAGCCAAAAAAAGTTGTGTGTGCATGTATGGAAAAGCGCAATGGTTTTATAAATCCTGTTTTCAGCATTATGCTATTTGTTCTGATTATTCTAGTCTTAAGAATTACGTACCTTGCTGGCTTGCTCATAGCCATCAAAAGGCTGTATCTGACTTATCCAAGCGATATTTCCAAAATAAGTCATCAATTTGCCATATATTGGGAATAACAGACTCCTTTTCTCTTCTAGCCCCAGATATTGCCCCAGACTGAGTTTGATTAACATAGGACACTGGAAAAATTTAAACAATAGTGCAGCAGACGAGGTTTATCTAAGTTGGCAAAAGTCTTGTTTTCAGATACAGTGAATGCTAATGATAATAAATAATTGCAAATACCATCTGGACTCTTTGAGAAACAACTTTCTCCAAGTCCGCCACTGAATCTCTACAAAAAAGACGATCAATGCAAAAGAAAATGAAAACAGTAAATTAAAATTAGATTTATGCCAACCACTTAAAGCTAAGTGCTCATTTAGAAGCATTTAACACAAAAATGTGTTCTAGGTTCAGATGCAGAGTCTGGCCTAATCCCATCAAGCAACTCTGAGAGCTTCTGCAGTCTATCAGGAAACATTCAGAATTTGCAGGACCAAATACTAAGCTATTTTTATTATCACTACTAACAGTAGTAGTTTCTTTTCCCATTTTCTCTCTGATTGATCCACAAAACTCAGAACAGAGTGGTATTAAGATGTCCTATTCAATAGTTTTTAAAAGATTTCAATAAGAAGAAAACATACCCAGCAACGTAGATGATCCTAAGTCAACGGTCTGAATGAATGACTGAAACCTGCCGTTGACAAAAGCAATACAAAGCACAAGCCACAGCCTTCAGTTACTGAGTAAAACTTCCCAGTTTTTGCTACTCACAGGTTTTGCCAAGTATCAACTATGCATCTCAACTGCATAAAACATTTTTTAGATGGGTTAAGTTACTTCTGGCTAATGTACCCTGACCTATGCTTGAACTATTTTTACATAATAAACTTGTGAATTTTAGAAAGAGTGTTTAATTTCCACTGTATTTTGCATAGATCATTTAGTACTTAAAATGGGGATAAATTAAATGGAGGAAACACAATAATATTTTCTGTGTGCTTCCACTTTGCCCATGAGGTGGAACTTTAATTACATCATTAATAACAATGCCTACATTTTCAGTTGGTAGTGCATCATTCCTCTAGTGCCATTTAAAGTGCATTTGGTCTCTAAACTGCTCCACCCTCTGGAACTGGTTCACTGATTATATTGTAACAGCCTCATCCTGCTTACAACTCAGTTACAATGGCATCAACAGAAGAATTTAAAGGCAGGAATTACTTACCATGAGCTCAAGCTGTTTGTTTCAAAACAGGTTTCTTTAGAAAAGTTTCCCGTTAGAAAAGTTAACTGTTAATTTCTGTCCTCAGAAAGTTTACATCGACTTACAGTTTTTGTGAAGGACCAAAAAAAAAACAGAACCCCAAACAAAAAACTGTCACTGTTTTGCCCTATTATTCAGAGTCCAAACAGTCTCAAAAACATTTTTAAAATAATCTAGAAGCTGGCATCTGTAACAATGCTTTTTGCTGGGAAAAAGAAACAAAAAAATATTGTTTCCAATGACAGCTTCCAAGAGGAAATCTCTCCCAGTAAGCAGTGCACGACCTTATATTAGGGTATTGTAATTAAAAGGCGACATAATAACAGATCTGCTTAGCGCATCAAAAAAATTACAGATACTACTCTTTAGAAGCCCTGAGACACAACTTTGCCTGAAGCTTGCTCTTGATGTAGTGATGGGACGAGGCGGAATGGCTTTAAGTTGAAAGTGGGTAGATTTAGATTACGTATCAGCAAGAAATTCTTTACTGTGAGGGCAGCGAGGCGGTGGGCCAGGCTGCCCAGAGCAGCTGTGGGTGCCCCATCCCTGGCAGTGCTCCAGGCCAGGCTGGATGGGGCTGGGAGCAGCCTGGGCTGGTGGAAGGTGTCCCTGCCTGGGGCAGGGGGGTGGAACTAGATGGTCCTTAAGGTCCCTTCTGACCCAAACCATTCTATGATGGTATTGGTCCAGATAATACAGCACATTCTGCTTTCTTTTCTTCTTGGCTGATGAAACTATTTCCCAAGAAAATGTTCACTCTTTGTCTAGACTTCTGATGGAGATCATCCCAACCTGGGAAATGGGGTGTTGCCAGCAGAGCAGCATCCACCAGAATACCAACACTGCATCCCCAAGAGGTCTCTGCTCGGTGGGGTACACTGACCCTCCACCACTCCATCCTTTCGAAGTTTGAACATACAGATAGGCTTGGTCATGGCAGCTGGGTTCAGGCTCTGGCACAACCTGAGCTGGACCACTGCCACTAAACAAGTCTGACACACCTACAACTTCTGATGTCTTCCGAAGTGAGTGGTGAAGCTAAAACCTGAAGACTGCATTAAAAAGACTTCTAAGAAAAGCCATTGCCCATTCTTTGGTGGTGTCCTCACGGTACACCCCGGGATCACAAAGACAAGAGAGGAAGATGACAGAGGACAAAGTAAAGGGATGGCAAATGGAAAAAACACAGGACAAGGAATTATCTTTGATGTCAGAATCTCATCAAGCTGGGGCTTTCTCAGAGATGCTGAAGCCAGGACCATGTGCTGAGCTGGCAGTTCAAACAAATGTTGTTTGCTGAGTTCAGAGGCACCCGCATCAGCAGCTGCCCTGACAGTGACCTATTCCTTATTTGCTTCCAAGAAAAAAGAGAAAAAAAAACCCAGTATGAACCCTAAAGGGCCCAGATACCAACCAGTCATTCCCTAACAGCTTCTCCAGCTCCTGTTGCAGACCTACTATTCTAACTTTGCTACTAGATTAAAGGAAAACATAGAACCAGTAAATTAAATAAAATGAATGCCCCCACACACCCCCTGCTTAAACACCCTGAAGTATCAAGGCTGTCAGGAGGCATTTGGACACACTTTTCAAATATAAGAACTGAAACAGAAAAACTGAAGAATATCTGGATAAAATTTGGTTTTCTACCACTAAATTTCTTTGTGTGAAAAAAGCAATAACCTCTCCACAACTTAGAAAATATTTCTGTTGTGATTATTGAGCTATTAAAATAGGAAAGTGTCATTTTATGACAATTGCTTTCGGCAGAAGATATTTTACACTTATATTCTGAAGGAATATGCACATAAGGAAGAACAATATTAAAACCTTCAGCGTTAATCTGTATTTTCAAAGCTAAGCACATTTTGACAAACTTTCTAATAGGCACTGTTCAAAATTCATAACATATATGAGCATGATTACATTACTCTAATTTATTTTTTCTCCTCTCATGCGCAGAAATAAAATTTTACCTTTGAACTTATATTTATTACCACTTTTACTCTACGGAGGGCATGCAGCTCAGAAATATAAAAAAGCCCTGCTAATTCCATACATTATTGAAATCCTAACACCGCAAATGTCTGTCTTCATGCATACTTAAAATACCAATTCAAAATCCATTTCATTAAATGGGCTGGTTAAGCAACAGCATATGCTTTTTTAAGTTTGTGGATTAATGTAGCAGAATTATATTTTATATATTCAGAAAAAAGTAGGTAATACTAGTGTTTGTTTAGGCGTTGTAAGCAAAAGCTTGATAGATGCTAAATAATTGAGTTCTCCATCCATCAGACTCCTAAGCACTATAAAACTGTAGAGAAGGGAAGTGCTAGAGAATAACCTCCGCTTGCTGTAAAGTGGATCTCATTCCAGTGGTAAAAATCCCATTGACTCCACCAAACTGGGAAGTGGACACCTGTGCAGAATAGCTTCAAACTAATTAAAGCACAAAGAGGTGAAAACACAGAAGGAATTTAGACCATGAAGATCAGGGGTCATCACGTAACGCTAATGATACCTGGCCAATGAAAACATCACAACTAACATACAAGACAAATCTTGGGCATCTTTTGAGTTGCTTGATACAAGTCAGTAAGGGAGCAGCTCATGCTATCAAATACATGACAAAGTGCAAAAGTTGACTCAAACTGCAAGTATAATATTGCACAACCTCCTTTCTCTTTACAAAGGTCACTTCGCACATTAGCTCCAGCTTCATTGATTAGCAGCTGAGATAACAGCTACTCACACACTACTCACACACACCTCAGAGTCATTGGGAAAAAAGACAAGGGGATGACTTTCTGCGCAGTGTCCTCATCACATTCCTGGTAATTGTTCAGTCACAGATAAGGCACAAATAGGGAAAAAGCAGCAGAACAGTCTACTCTGGAAACATAAAAGAAACAACTTAACAACCTTTACATTGGCACCAAGGCATCGAAAATGATAGCTATTATCACTGCTGTAATTACTTGGCCAGGACTCAGAAGAATTGCATTTTGCTTCCCTGGAAAGATGGCCATGTGATATTTGATGGCTCCTAAACCCGTAGCAGCAGATCTCCCCACTACGGCCAGTTTGCAGAATGCCCGCAGGACCAAATACCTCAATGCTTGAAGACACGCTGCCAGAAATGGTCCAAACAGGACTCCCAGCCCCATAGGGCCCGTCACCCCTATCCTCCTGGAGGCACACCATGCCAGCTCGACTTCCACAGGCGTCAATGCGATCGCGCCAGTGGAGTTTTGAAAACTCGGTGGCCAAGACTCTGCCAGCCCCTGACTTGGGCTTCTCTAACCACAGATCTCCGAGGTGTACCAACATCACAATCTTCCCAGAGCACTACTCTGTTCCCACCACATCTATGTCCCTACACAGGCTTACAGGTCACCCTGAGGACTAAGCCTGACATTTTTATATCTAAATCCTTGTCAAGTGAACCACAGTAAAAATCTGCTGCCTGTGAGTCAGCAGTGGTCAGATACACCCTCCTGAGCCAGCTCAAGAGAGAAATGCCAGGGCATAAACACATGGAGCCAATTAAGCCTTTTGACTACGAAATAGCAGACCAGGCTGGGGAAAGGTGTGAGGACCATATTTTTAACTCCAGCACACAGACGCAATGAAGTTGCTGCACTGGAGGATTTCATAGTCTCATAGAATCAGTTACGTTGGAAACGACCCTTCAGATCATCAAATCCAATCGTTAACCTAACACTGCCAAGGCCACCACCAAACCATGTCCCTAAGCACTGCACCTATGCACTTTTTGAACGCTTCCAGGGATGGTGAGTCCACCACTTCTCTGGGCAGCCTGTTCCAGTGATTGACCACCTTTTTAGGGAAGAATTTTTTCCCAATCTCCAACCTAAACTTCCCCCGCGGCAACTTGAGGCTGTTTCCCCTTGTCCTGTCACTTATTATCTGGGAGAAGAGACCGACACCCCCCCTGCCTACAGCCTCCTTTCAGGTAGTTTCAGGGTTTAGTAGGACTCAGTGCACGATACCAAGCTCTCACGGGCTCATTTGATCAAATTTAGGCTACTGATGTTCTGTGCCATGGCAAGCCCAGATAAGACAAAGCAAACCTCATCTTTGCATGACTTCTTAGCAACAAGCAGCAAAGCAGGCAGCAGGTGACCACAGCAAACTATGATGATGTCTCCTATATTAAGGTGAACTTTGAAGATCAGCTATCCCAGCTGCAGAGCCAGAATTTAACAAAATCCTTCCGAAATTTAACAAAATCCTCAACCATGTTTGGTTTGGAGAGGAATACTCACTCATTAAAAAGTAAGGGGAAAGGTTTTTCTTTGAAACTAGGTAAGCAGAGCAAGATTTTTACCTGCTCTCAAGTAGTTACTTGAAATGTATTCCACTACAGACTTTAGTCACCTCACTGGCAACATAACCTCCCAACATATTGAAAAACAGCAGGAAGTGTTGAATTAATACATATATGCTAACAAGCACTTCTACAACCATGAATGTTTAATTTAGTTTTTCACTAGCTGACACTGTACTCCACGGCTGCTACATGGTTTTGAAGCCTTGAGACAGGGGAAGAACTAGAGGGAAACTGCTGTAACCACAGACAAACAGTCAGAGGGAAAAGCCTCTGGAGAAAGCCCAGAGCAGAACACTATCACAGCAGAAGGGGCAAGGCAGATAATGTTAACTTCTGGAGCGGGATGGAGAAGGGAGAGAAGGGAGTTAACGTGAGCGCCGGGGAAGTCAGCCTCTACATTCAGTAACCGTGGGGCTCCATTTCGACGATGCGTAGAATACTTCCCAACAATATATAAGATGTTACCACTTATGTGCTGTGTATACAAAGAGATGCAAACAAAATGAGTTTCCAGAGAGCATGTAATACTGGCTGACTACACGGGATAAGTTATTACATACCAACCGACTGCTGGAAAGGAACTTTTACACACCTTTGGGGTCTTACTCATATATCTTAATGTTCTGGACCATGACAAATGATTGGATAACAACTCTTACTCCCCTTGTCACCATCCATCTTCTTAGGAGGCTTATTTCTTCAAATCCTGATGATGAACCTCTGTAGTCACTTATCTGAACAGCAAAAATTTATTGCCTTTAGTAGAAAATGAAATTCTCCTCCAAGAGAACTGCAATGGACACAAAAGGGCAAATTTCCACCCTGGAGTATGTGGATGCATTTTCCTTCTCTTTAGTGGGAGCTATATACATTTATCCCATGTCAGGATTTGGACCAAAGGGTATCTCCTGTGTTAATAAGAATAGCTGATTTCCAATTAAATAAGCTTACAGATCACAGAGATGCCCTAATGAGAAAAAAAGATGAGGCATCATACTAATCCTGCTTTCACTGCACATATTTAAAAGGGCTGCCAAAGCACAGTCTCCAAAATACTTACTAATTACATTGGACTGCCTCCAGCTGCTGTCACTGGCAGGGAACAGGCAAAATTTGCTACGAACCAACCCACCAAGAGTTCAAAGATAATATTATTATTTTGGGAAGGCCCTGAAGGAGTCAAGAGAGCCATGGAACGAAGTACTGCAGGGCTGATTTGGACAAAAATTACTGCCATAATCTGTGGACTTCATAAGCAGCTACATAAAAAAAATATTCTGGCACAGGTGGCAGCAGCCCCCAAACTGTTAAGATGTAGAAGTACAGACTAGCACTAACTCCACAGCATTCATGTCGAACTTAAATATATGTTATCTCCAGCAGTTACTGGAACCTGTAGTAGAGACTAGAATATAAGAAGGAAAGCTGCGAGGTAGAAGTCTACAAACTCAGTTGAAAAAACATATGTGTGGTCTTGTATGTTCAGTGGACACAGCTAGCACCCCAAGGGTAGTTGTTCCCCACACAGGGAGAGCTCAAACTAACTCCCAAAGGACGACTGAAGGACCCTAAAGTACATCACTAAAGAAAATCAGTTCCTACTTCTGTCTGATCAACGATGAGAACTAGCAAATCTGTGCCAGGCACATGTGACCCTCATAAGACACAGTACTAAGAACAGTCTTTCCAGACTTCACATCAAGTTGCACCGTTAGCCATTAATTAGCTTGGCATTAAAAACCTCCATTCCAGCTCCACAGTGCAAGAAGGGTTGAAAGAACTGCAGGTGCCCAGAGTGACACCATAAATATTGATCACAGTGCTCGTTCCACTTCATTAGCTGCGAAGCAAGCGATGGTCCTCAAGGGAGAGGAAAAGGCAGATCCAATTTCAATCAAAGTGCCACACTAAAATGCAAACATCATGAATATTATTTTAATTATTGCTCTTCACTCATGCCAATTACAGCTTATTGGGGGAAAAAAAAATGTTTCTGGACAAAGAACCAAAAGCTCCAGGTGCTACGAAGGTGTGGCTACCCTGCCCGAAGCAGCCCCGTGCACCTATACCCCAGCACAGCCGCCCTTCCAGCCCTGGGCTCATTAGGAACGCGGTTCATTAGCCAGCCAAAGCCTCACGCTGCGGCAGCTGCGGTGTGTTTGAGGCACACACCGGTGTCTGGCCATGGAGGGCCAGACAGGCGGACCCAGGCTGGCCGGCCCCGGTGGGCTCTGCTGTGCCGCGCGCCCCCGTCCCCCGCCGGGCCGGGCAGAGCGGGGCCACGGGGGGCTCCCGGGCCGCGGGCAGCGCTCGCCGGGTCCCGACACGGGGCCACCGCCCGCCACCCGCCCCGGGCCCGGCCCGGCGGGGCGGCCAGGAACACCCCCGGCCCCCCGGGGGGCTCGTCCCCCCCGGCCCCCGCCCCGGGAGGGCTCCTCACGGCCGCTCCCCCGCGGGGCTCCGCGGGCCCCGGGGCACGGCCCGCCCGGCCGGGGGCTGCCCGCGGGCCCGGGGGCGGCTCCGCTCCGGCGCCGGGAGCCCCCCCCGCCGCCGCCCGCCCCGGCCCGGGTGCCGCGGGGCCGCTCCGCTGCCGGGGCCTCGCTCCTCTCTCCCGTCCCGCCGGGGCGGTGCCGGCTTCTCCCGCTGTCCCCTGCCGTGCCGGGGGCTTCGGCCGCGGCCAGCGGCGGGCCCGGCTGGGAGCCGGCGGGCCCGGGCTCCCTCCCGCCCGGGGGCAGCGCCCGCAGCCCCTACATAACAAAGTACATAAATCCCAAACCATTTAGCCTTCAAAATATACGTCTGGGACTGCTGCCCGTGAATATTCGAAAGGGATTACAGGAAATGTCTCAGTTGTCGCTGAAAGTACAGATTTCTACTGGAACGCTCTACGAGGGGGAAAGGCCCGCGGGCCTGCCCGCCGTGCGGAGCCAGGGCAGAACGGTGCCGCCAGCTCTGGCTGCGCGGGGCAGGCCGATGTATTTTAAAACCTACGGTTTTATCTACTGAAATAAAAGATTTTACTTCATTCTTTTTCTACTTTAATCAGAATATAACCTCATTAAATGACGGTGTGTAAAAAAAAAAAACCAAACACATAAAAACTAGAAAGAAAATATAAAAACTTTCTGAATAAATTAATGTTTATTGCTTTTAGACTTTGATATTCTGGTCTTTACTACTTAAATGCAGTTTAAATGTATTACTTGCCACGGCCTTTACGTTAAACCCAGTAAGTCTGCAATTTGCGATAAAATTCCTTATCTCTCTCTTTCTGAACCTATGCAAAGATCCAAGGTTAATTTGCAGATAATATTACTTCATGAAATAATTATCTTAGTCTATAGTACTTAAAATAGCTAAATTCAAGATATTCTAAAAAATGAAGCTGTGGCAGCTGCAGGATGACGGCTGCTCCCACCAGCATCCCCCCCCCCCCCCCCCCCCTCGCCAGCAGCATCTCCAGCGGGGTGCAGAGCCTGGCACCCTGAGCACGGAGCAGCCGCCCCCATGTCCTGCTTACCTGAGGAGCCAGGACAGGGATGCTCCCAGCCAAGGGTACCACCTCCCTGTGGCCCAGAGAGAAGGGGCCCCAGCCCCACACAACATCCCTCTCCAAGCCCCCACGGGCTGACAGCAAGGCAGTCTGCCTTCCTCTTCACAACCCCAGCACCTGCTGGAAAAATTACTTTCTTGAGCCATTCTTTCTCATCCTGCTAATTTTTCCAAACATCCCCCTATTAAACTATACAAATATATTCATTTAGTAAACATCCCATTAACCAGGTCAGCATACAGTATTCACAACTTATTACAGAGCAGCACCAAATCAGTCACAGAAGCAATTATGCAATTGTAAAGCAGACAACTCACTTTAATCTTAATATGGGGCTGGGGATGTACATGCCAATGTTCATTCACATGACTTATTCATTTCCAAGCATTGTATACCATTTGTTTCACCCTCGCTTACGCAGCACACTCATGTATTTTGATTTGTAAGCTTTGTGGACTGTCAGAAATTACGAGCTCAGTGCTTTACCCTTCATGTAAAGGTTTTTTTTAATTGGATTTAAGTGTATTTCTAAGCTTCCATTGCCTGGGGGCAGGGGGAAAAGCTGGGCTAGACATTCAGAATCAAGACATAAAAATTTAAAAAAAAAGGAAAAAAAAAAGAAAAAATAAAGACCTTTCCAGAACTATTTGAAATATGTGGTTGTAGAGAAATCAGAGCTAAGGTTGTGGGATGCTGTTGTTACAACAGGAAAAAAAAAAAAGTGGCTTTTAAACTCAGAGCTTTATCTGAAGGTATTCATTCATTTAAGCATCTTGGGAAAACAGGTTGCCATATAATATTAACAAACAAGAATATGCTCTGTCGACCACATGCTGTACCACAGACATTTTGAAGACCTAAATAAATAATGTATTAGAAAAGCTAGCCTAGTCTGAATTAATGCAGACTCGTATGATATAAATGAACAGCGGTAGTGGAATTATTTTCCTGGGATTTAAGCCCTATATAGCATTAAAAGTAAAGGCCTTAAGATACTTATTGATAGGCAAGAAACTGCTATCTTTAGATCTATGCATGCCCAGGGAGTACTCTGCTAAATTTACAGTCTCAGAGACTTTCCAAGAGAGTTACCAAATCAGTCAGCTTTATTTGTAAACACCATGAAAAAGAACAAAATACCCTCTTGGCTCTAGTCTCCTTTGACACAGCACGAAGCATGCAACAAAACAGTGCTGACTTTGTATTAAACTTGAGAAATCTGTTGCCGGGGGGAGCGGGAGGGGAGGCAGGATTTTTGCTATGTTACATTTAATGGGAATTTTGCATCTGGTAACAAAAAATGGAATAGGAACTTGCAGGATCACCTTGATTTCTACGATTTACTATGGATAGCCAAGCCCCATCTCCCCCTACTTCAAGCATGGATGGAACCATTTCTACAGAACTGCCCAACAGTCTATCGTTAAGTTAACGAAGACTTACCTGTTCTGCTGGGTCATCGCTTTTTCACTACAAAAGAGACTTGGTATTTTACATCCCACCCACATTTGCCAGTAACAAATAGAAACAATCCCCAGATCAGGGACAGATGCAGGTGCAGTGCCACAGGAGATATAGAAAGGGAGCACAGGTGGATCTCACAGCACCTGGAAGTGACTTTGTCCATCCACCAAAGTCATAGAATCATAGAATGGTTCGCTTTGGAAGGGACCTTAAAGATCATCTGGTTTCAACCTGCCTGCCATGGGCAGGGACACCTTCCACTAGTCCCCAAACTCACTCAAACAAGTTCTACTGTACCCTTATTATCACTGTTTCGTTTCTTTAGTATCTATCAAACTGCAAATTCTAATCCTCCATCAATCCCCTCTGCCTCCAAACAGCACTACTGTTTTAATATTTGTGTGTTCCCATCTTAATTTTTATTCTGTCATACCTTCTGCTATCCCTAAAAGATCTAGTTTTGTTACCAGGGCTCCAATGATACCCGAACATCAAAGCTGTATCTTGCTAATGAGATATTTTCCCTGGAAGAGTTGATAGTCCTCCTCCCAACAGTCTCAGCAAACTCCCTGCTCACTTGCTGGGGCAGATAAATATTATCACTTCTTCCAGAAAAGTCCAGAAAAGTCACTTTTCAAACCACATCTGTCTCCCACTGGACGTAGTGCCTGAATCCCCACAGGCACCACTAGCTGCAGAACCAAGCCAGGAACTAATTTTGCATGATTGTTTTTCCCTCCTCAGTGACGTGAAAGGAAAAAGCACTCTCTCCTACGTGCATAGCTGCTGAGCCATGGATGACCATCACATGGGTGTTTTGGCTCATTCCTCTTTCTTTTCCTTTTTTGTCTTTCTGGACTTGGTAATTACTGGGTCAATGGGAGGGTCCATTGGTAGCAACACCATCAGGTAACGATGGCAAAATATAGACCACAGCTGCCAGAAAGGCACTGAACAGATTTATGCTTACAGTCTAATTCCCACATCTCCTTACGAATTTTTAAATAATGCATCTGCTTTAAGAACCATGGTAAATGGATATGCTAAAATCATGCAGTATGGGAAGACCAGGTTTCAAAATTGGAAAATACATCCCAACAATACAGGATGATTCAGTTGCTAAAGAAACTCCACCTCTTATATACATTCCCTTCAAAAAATTTGCTCTGACATTTGCAAACCACCCAAAGATAAAAACCAAACAGGCTGTTTATTTAAAAAGGAACTATGAGATATCTTATCCTGTTACTTGTTTAACTCTTCTAAACAAAGGCAGTACCTAATTTGAGAGAATTACAGACATGCTTCATACAGACAGGAAGGAAAACACCTAACAATGGAATTTTAAATTGTTCTCAATCTCCTCGAAGAGCTAATCTTTCTCGACTCACTAATTCACATTCACTCCAGCGCTTCACAAAAGCCACCATTTATTAAATATGAGATTCAATTCAGAGATAAACAAGTGCGATAATGTAATCTACTCTTAATAGCTCAGCTTCAAAGTTTTGGAGGAATTAGGAGTTTTCCCTTTTTATGGCTGTTCTTAGCATTATTTCTTGTCACAACGTCAGAGTTCATGTCCTATATTGAGGTCCACTGAACTTGTGTTTCCAACACCAGCCAGGATCTGTGCGAGGATCGAATCCCATCTCACAGAGCGCACTGAATTCAGTGGGAAACCTGCCAACAGGAGGACGTTAAAGAGCATTTAGGAGCTGCATCCCATGGCCATTTTCCCTCCTCTGTGACTTCTCTACCATCTCATCACACGTGCTACTCTTTCCATTACAAACACCTGACTAATCACAAACTGCTGCCTAATGGAGAGTACTGGCATTAAAATACTTAATTAGAACTAAGAGAAAGATTTACTTTAAAAACCTGACAGATCAATATGTCCCAGAGCCAATTTCAGTAGTGCAGAACTAGCGCAGAATTTCCACGTCCTGAATTCTTACTTAAAAGTTTGTCAAAACTTTTTATTTTAAGGCTGGAGCCTTCCCCCTCCAGCATCCATTAACCTCAAAACAAGTGACTAAATTGTTTTTCATCAGCTCCAGTTCATAAACATCTTGATAAAAAGAAACTCAAGGATAAGGGTAACACTTATCTTTAATTTCCACTCAACGGCCTTCGGAACTACCGTATAAAGGTGGCTCTCACAATCATTCCTGCCCAGCACACAACATGCAGCGCCAAAGGAATTTCAGCCACAGAAAAAGCCTTCTGTAGGGCCACCCAGCAGGAAAGGATTAAATTACATTTTAAAAAAAACAAACCTTCTTTCTTCCTCCGCTAAAAGGCTGTGGTCAGAGATCAATGTAAGAAGCTGTCTATTGAAGTTAAGATTCAAATTATTCCCTTACACAAACCTCAGGAGAAACTTGGTGCTGACCCCACAGCACAGCACACCACCAGCGCTCGAGGGCAGCTCCGTCACCTGCTCCGAGGACCAGCGAGCACGGAGACCTCAGGGCTGCAGGCTGCTCCCAGCCTTGTCTCCAGCCCTGACATATCCTCATCTCTCCTCTCCCCACACCCCAAATCCTCCTGCAGGCTGAGACAGCGGGAAGCCCTGTGCCCCACACACCGCTGGTGTTATGGACATCTCAGAGTCCTGTCTGCAGAGGCAGGTTTAGTTTATTTCTTTTCATATTCTCCCATGAAAATAAATTCCTAGATACTACCTCAGACAGAACTTAATTAGCTTATTTTGAAACTATTTGTTCTTTTGTATGTTAGATCGTATGAGTTGGATTCCAGCCCACTAAACCCCACATACACAGTAAAACAGTGTTTCTCTACCCTAATGTTTTTTATTCTCTCTTAATTAATCTCTGTTTAATTTAAAGCCTTTATACTGTTTTGACTATTTCTCATAGAAAAAAAAGTCTTGGCTAAAATAATTTTGAACGAAGAGAATTAGGCAATTTTCTTGCCATTAAGAATTTGAAAAATATCAAAGGCATTAAAAAATGTTTTCTGGCTTGTTTTAACCTGGCATCCTCAGGAAAACAGGATATACTGTTGTGCTGCTTACCCTTCTGCTGAACACCAGAAAATTTCAGAAAGGTTGTGTAAATGGTGTCCTATACATATGCTGTAATATCTGGTTAAAGATGAATGGCTTAAGGACAGTAATAATGCAAAAGGCTTTGAATTCATGTATCTCAAGGGGATATTATGGGTAGGCAACTAAAGCCTGAGGAAGTTTTGAGGTCGCAACACTGTAAAGAGGCTCTAAGGGCACCATGTCAAAACCAGGTGAAAATACCACTGATGTGAATGCTATGAATAGCCACTGGTTATTTTCAATATGTCCCTTTATATGTATCAGAACTGTCAAGGGTAGGACTAAAGCATAAAATGCCTTAGAGACTCTGCTTGGGGTGAGGAGGATAAAAAGGTCTAATAGAGCATCCTTACTTCCTATATCCCTCAAGATTGTGTGCCCAGTGCTGCGTGTTTGACAGATTTAATGCAAACATTACCAAGTCATATATAAGGAGTGAGGAAAATTTCTCAGTATGTTAAACACTTGGTTCACTAGTAGAAAAACAGTGAAATCCTTAACCGTTTTTGGAACCTGTTTAATTCCAAAAAACAGAATCCCTATGAATGGGATTAATCCTCACTGTCACATCTTCCATGTGCTCATCCTGGTAACTTCAGCATCTTCAGGTTGCAGATCCAGAATCCTGTCCTTAATAACACTTTGCAAATCAATCCTTGTAGCCTCCTTCCTCTTTTATCCACCTAAGTTAATTTTCAAACTTGTCATGTACCTACCTTTCAAACAGAGTTCAAGAAGGATCCTTGATTTTGCTCACTATCCCCCTTTGTTGAATCAGTGTTCCCTAAGAAATACAGTAACTCTCTAAAATGAAAACTAATTTGACATGTATGTGAAATTATGCTTAGTTTAAAGAAAACAGCCAAACAGGTATTTTATGCTGCATGCTCCATTTCACTGAGAAAACTGGAATTGCTATTGGCGCTTACAGGTATTTTTCTCATTTCTTACCGAAACAATGTGGGATTTTTGTCTACAAGGTAATGTGAGGGGGAAAACCAAATAAATCTATTCTAAGATTTCTTTTCCAGGCTTAAAAAATTAACTACAAATACTTTTGCAGTTATGAAATACCATATGGGAACCTTATTTCTGTCTCATAATTGAAAGACTAGAAAGCATCAGACTCAGTAAAGATTCCCTAGACATTAAAAAACAGGCTTTAAATAAATAGTTTAAATGTATATGTTTGCACTAGCCTAGTACAGAAATATTAAACCTTCTATACAGTTTCTTCCAACCTCTTGCACCAATGTAACAGACCCACAGGTCACACACACACACTATGCTCTTTAGGTAACCTTTACCACAAACTCAGATCAACTTACGTCAAACTTATTCCATAACATTTAAAACATAAAGGGCAATACACTTCTTGCCATAATAACCGACGTTTATATTTTTCTTAATGCTATAATCCCATTTCTGAAAGGGCTACCTTGAACCTTTGTTCCAAATCTACAGGTGTTTGAAGCTCAGGTTCATTTAAAAAAAAGTAAAATCAGCACCTGCTCCTCCCTTTCACTAGTGCAAGTGGGAGCTGCATCTTTGAAAATCCATCTCCTCTCTCCTGAAACAGGAGATATAGCCTTCAGATAGGGAAGATACAGCCTTTGTCCTCACCATTTTAACCACCTGAAGTCCTGAAAAACATCTTTTTGAGATGTTAGGTATCAAATAGATACAGATATGCACCAGATACTGAAATGAATCATAGTTTTGCATAAAAATTCATTTAAGGGCATTCTGCACCAACCACAGCTCACACTTAGCTCAGCTGGCACAGAAAAACATACTTTCACAGGTAGCTGTAATACCTTATATTGACAAGCCCAGGAAGGATGAGAGCTGGCTATATCCCTAATCAGCTCCGCTGGTATCTCTGTCTGCCAACTACACAGAGCTAACAGCAGCCCTGGATACCGATTACAGCTGCCTTCTGGCTGACTGACACAAATCACGCCACCAGCGTTTGAAAAGCACAGCCACAGTTCAGCTGGAAATCATGCAACATATTTGCATTCAAAGACAAAGAAAATTAATCAAAGTACGTTTGAGTTTATCCTCTAGATTCAAACTCCCAACTTTCCAGCTTTCCAGCGTTCGATATTTTAGCCTGTGCTGCAGCACAATATGCCTGCCTGTAAGACGCGGATATTTACACAAATGTAGCTACTACAAGAATTGCTTACAGACTTTTGAGTTTCCACCTTCCCTGGGTTGTGACCCATATGTTTGCTATGATCTTGAATGAGGGAAAACTATTTAAATGGCTAAGCCAAGAAAGCTCTTAGTTTTCAGCAGCTCCTAAAATTAACCTAAAGGTGATCCCTTTCTTTTGCAGACATAAGTTTCAGTAGAAGATGCAAAGACAGTCAATTCGCTCAAACTCGTAATGGTGTCTGTCCTCAAACCATCAGTGCACCAGTTCTAGAGCAGGTCACAAAGCACATTTTGTCTTGTTAAATGTTTCCAGCAGGAGACATCAAATATTTGGCATGGTACCAGCTGCTGTGTGGTAAGGCTTGATGGAGGTAACTATATCCACTCCACCTGGCTCGTAAACAGTCAGCCTGCTCAAAAAGCACATCAATCTTTATGACTACAAAAAAAAAAAAAAAAAAAAAAAAAAGGGTCTCAAATCTATTGAGCAAACCACACACCATTCTTCAGGATTCCTGAAACACTTGTAATACTCACCAGCCTTTCTGCTACGCTGCAATATGCTCCTTCCACCACGGCTGCAAAACAAGAAGTATGGATCCTATCTAACGGCTAGAAGGCTTTGCACGTTGCCTTTTAGGATTTGTGTTTCCAACAGTCAGGAAAAAATACTGGCTTGGGATCAACAGCTCCAATGACGGGGTATAGTGAGGTACGCTGACAAACTGAGAGGAGGAATGAGTAGCATGGTGAGCCAGGCTGAGCCCCGTGACAGTAACTGAACCTGCAGCCCTAGAAGAGCGGGCACCTGTTTGATTTTATTGATAGTATGTGCAAGTGCGTCGAGCAACTGGATAATTTTACCATCCCCCACAAAATAATTCCAAATTCTTACAGTTGCAAAGTTGTCTCACCTCCAGTTTCCATTTACATGAATAGTCCGTAATGTGTATGTATTAAACACACCCTCCTCAGGCAAAACTCCCATTGCAAGTTCTGTCCTGCTAATGCTGACAGCACACAAATTTGACCAAAGCACTAGAAGTCTGTCCTTTTGAACCTTAACAATTTAAGAAGCCACAAGTTCCTAACCCACTGACCAAGCTATTTAACTTCTAGCTTTACACCATTCTCTTACCCGCTGCATATCACTAGAAGCACACTCTCCACCTGCCCCAGATACAGGCAGATCCGGGAAAAAAGCATCGTTGCAGAAAAACTGATTTTTGTTACTCCATGTATTAAGGTCTGATTAAAGATAGGTGCATTTCCACGCTAACTTGAAAACAAGCATTTTAATTTTACAAACAAAACTGCTTCTTTTGCTTCCAAATGTTTCAGTTTCTAAACCAAAAAATGATCACAATCTAAGCCTATAGTACTCTCACAGGAGAAATGAAATCTAGATGTACCCTTAGACACGGCGTTTTGTCATGGGACACAATGCATCAATGGAGATTTAAGTTCTTATTCTGGTATGTCAGAAAGAACTTATCTACAACTTACTTTCAATAAATTGAACACAGCAAATCTTTTCTCTGAGAAATTAAACAGACTCTGCAAATTCATTCTGTATCATTAATCCATTCAAAAATGAAAAAAAATTTCAAGAATTCTCCCCCGGTAAGAACTTGGCTTTGCTGAGATTTACGTTAGCACAGAACCACTCAGAAAGCTGCTAGCTTCATGCCCTCAGCCAGGACCAACAGCAGACATCATCTCCACTTGCAGCCCCTTCCTTCTGAAGGGATCCCGTTGGGATGCTCCTGCCTCTCGTGATGCTGTGCACCCAGCGCAGTACACCTTGCAAGCTGTCTCCGCCGACACTGTTCTTAGGGACCACAGGACACACTGTGATTCAGCTGCAAGTACCGACAGGTAGCCAAGCACACCATTATTAATATTCTACCTCCAAAGAGTCTTCAGCTTCCGTAACAGCAGAGCTTCACTGTCAAGCTCTGACAGAACATAATATTGGATCTTAAAATAACACTGCTTTGATTACCTTACTTCCCTTTACTCTTCGCTTGAATTCCAACAGGATTTCAGTGTCTGCTCTGTCAATAGAGCCCTGTGAATAATGGATTTCTGTTTGGGCACTGAACCAAAAAAAAGGGGGGGGGGAAGAAGTAAAAGGAAGAAAAAACTCTATAACTCTGTTTTAAGTAGATTGCGGACAGACTGGGGGAGTATTTAGGAAAAAATAAATGTCAAGATAAGGTAAAATGTTTGTTTAATCTAAAAGGAATATTTTGGTTTTACATTAACAAGCTCTTCTAAAAATATTTTTATGTTTTAACTTTGTTTGACTTGGCCTAGTTCATCTACAGAAAAAGCAAACTAATCAAAAACTGCTAGAAGAAAACATTTTGACACTGAAATATTGTTCTCCAGTTTTACAGATGGAACAGAAAATTAGGCTTAGATATATTTCAACCCAAACATGTACTTGTTCAGTGAACTTAATAACACTTAAATACAAACCCCTCTTGTCTTCTTGGCAAGTTCTAGAATGTGGCAAGTGACACGTTGTAGATACCGACTGCCTAGAACCAAAGAGATCACACAGAAAAATGAATTCTGTTCTGCTGAAATGACTCTTGCCAGTACTGCCAGAACAGCAGCCATAGCAGCAGTATAAAGGTTTCCTGCTTGAATGCAAAAGCAGCAACAGGCCTAAAAGTTTCATGAACAGTTATTTCGTGGGCTTCTGTTTTTCACCATCACCTGAAAATATGCCCTGGGGTTTGGGGATTTTTTTTGGGGGGGGGGGGGGGGGGGGGGTGGGGGCGGGACACGGGGCGGGAGTTACTGTTAGTACTATGGAAATAAAGGAAAAAAGAAAAAGAAAAATGAAAGTTTAACCATCTGTCATAATGCTACTGAAATGAGGACAATTGATTTTTGACTCCACACCAATTTACACTCCTGACTGCTCTTTGCTGCTGCTCGCGCAGCCTCGTGTCCGGCAGTGCCAAGGCTCCGTGAGCAGGGGCTCAGGCCACAGGTGCTGCCCCCAGCTTGGGTAACTTGCAGCCTGGAGCCAGCAGCTTATTCCACTAAGAATGCTTAAAGAAAACATCTTGCCACTGTAACAGCTACGACAGTAGGATTGCAGCATGTTTTATTTCTAAGCTACCACCTTGCCAGGTTGTCTGTAGCAGGGTGGTTCGCCCCTTCCAGCTGGGAGTCCCAGGACCTACCAGACATTATTAATTTATCAGATATGTCTGGGAATATCATGCACAGAACCCTCCAAAGTGTCTGGGGCCACCTAGGTTGAGGCAGAAGCTACTGAATAAGGTGGCTTTGGGACAGGTCCCAGGAACAGCCGTTCCAGTGCTACAGGAGAAGAGAGACAGCGATGTTCTGGGCATCGCTGGACTCTGCTCCTCTGGGTCCGGCACCTCCATCTCCCTATCACTGCATGAACTGTGCATAAATAAAGAACCAATGGGTTATTCAGCACTGTTACAAATATTGTCCTCAAAACAGAAGACAACCCCAGAATTTTAACTCCCACAACAGAGAAACCCTGTACCCAAGCCGATTTCTCAGCAGCTTTTGAGCTGTGATTCGATTTGTTAAATCAGGAGTAAAACAACCTGAATCCAGCAAAAGCACACGACCTTTGCATTAAACCTTGTTGCCAATCTGGTACTTTCTGATTAAAACAATGAAGCCTTTGGGTATAAATTATTTCATATTTTTTATTACGTAGACACTATGCTGTTCACTATCACAGAGAAATTGTCTTTGTTACTAATAGTTCTTCTGGTAGAAATCACAACAAGCAGAAGCGTATTAATAAATGATGACATAGGAATTACAACAAAATAGACTGACGACTTGTGAGTATGATTCTGAATAACATTTCACAATCTATTCAAAAGCATTGCTAATAGGTGAGATTTAGTTTACAGTATTGTCAGAAACATTTATAAAATGCTTGAAGAAATGAATTGTTCCTTTTATGAGTCATACTTGTTATTTCATAAATTTATTGTTGTAGTCCCTTTTATGTATGTTTTCAGGTTGTACCACTCACCATAACAACTGCTCTGTTCACAAGCTACGTGACTATAACGTGCATTTCTAAAAACCACAGTTTAGTTCAGCATTTGTCTTGTTTCAATCTATTTTTCTGTTATTCATACAGCCTAAAATAGATGTGGGAAATAACAATAAAAAGGCTTTCCAAATTCCTCCATCAGACTGAACCCAACAACATTTATATGTTAAATCCAGTCGTATTTCTTAGCACTTAAAATCAAAAGACTGGGAAGCTACCCATGGAGGCACACCAGCTTCTGCCTGGACTGAACTTTTACCTCCTGACCCTGGGGCAAATCCTGCTCTCTCATGTTACCAGCAGTTTTCTGCACGCTACTACAACATCGAATTCCCTTTGTCTCCCCATACTGGAAGTGCTTGTACCTATTCACAAAGATGTAAGAAGCAGAGAACAAGACGACTGTTTTGGTCCTTGTCTTCAAAAAATGAAACACAATATGTTTTGGCTACTGTCCAGTTGCATTTTAAAATGAGAAAGTTTTGACTGTGTTCATGGGTTTGTATCTACTGAGCAGTTAACATTTAAGGAGAGCAAGTGAAGTGGAAAGTTTTCAGAGAGTTATTTTCATATGGTCAATGCACAATAATGTTTGTCGGTTCTAATTAAGAGCAGCCAAAATCAAATATCAAATACTTGCAACTATCTGATCGAGAATACATTACAAACAGGAGATATTCAATTCCTTGTTGAACAATCTATAACAACAACTCTGAGAAAAATCACAAATAATTCTTGGGTTGCCTGTGATTATAAAAAAAAAAAAAAAAGAGTTTTTAAATAAATCTTTTGATCTGAATTATAGATCCATGTACTCAATGATACACTTACACAATTCAAATTTTAGTATCGACATCCATTTTCCTGTACTATTCTTTTGGCTTCACAGACTTCCCCAAAAGTATCCGTTGTCCTTCACTAACTAAATAAAAAACACTTTGCTGAAAAATTTTGCTTGGAAGAAGCGTGCAATAGACATCTTTTCCCATTCTGTGCATTACTTCCTTTCATTTCTACACATTATTTAATTTCATTTGATTTATTACACTACTGTCCTCCAATGCTACAGAAGAGGTGCGCTCAGGGGATGTGGACCAGACACTAAGAGTTTCTCACAGGCATCATATACATGTTCAATAACTTATTAATGGCGATTAGAGACATTATGAGGTGGGAGCAGACACACATCTAACAATGAGAAAGTATTGAGGTGATTACAGTCTTTGCATTCATCCTCATCTATACTAACTACTGCAAATCACAAACTACAGACTCCAGCTACTCCATGAATAAACGCTGTATCTAGTACGTGCCCTGTGGAGGCCCCTCCATTACGGACCCCCTACATTAACCTATCCAAGAAACAAAAAAAGTAATTTCCGTACCTCTAGACTGAGCGGAAGAGTGCTACATCCCTGAAACCCATACAAGCCCTTACAGAGCGATACTGCTTTGGCAGGGAAATCTTCAGAGGAAGCCTGCAAACCAGGGTGGCTCCCGAGCTCGAGCTGCAGCTCAGGCCAGCAGCACCTCATCTAACTGGGTCATCCTGGGTCAGTACCACAGGATCTCACCAGGAAGGATGGCTTCTCTCCAACGGGAAGAGGGGATGCCGCGAGGGGCTCCGAAGGTGAGGTTTCAGTGGCAGAAGGAGGTTAGTTAGCCACTGCTGCCTGCTCACCTCCCAGACAGGTTCCTCCCAACCCTCTCTCACAGCATGGGCTGGCACCACGAGCGTGCAAGGGACGTGGCATGGGAGAAGGACATTGGGGTGACCAGAATGGGGACAGAGAAGGATTATGCCTCGTCAGCTTCACGCGCTGTCTATCAGCATGTACCAGAGCCAAAGATGTGCCTCCAAGCTCCACCTTGCTGGAGAGAAGTTTAGGCCAGCAGGGTCCCAACAGGCTCTGCCAGCAGCAGCAAAGTCCTCTGCTGTGGGAGAGGCGGCTGAAAAACACAGCCAGTTCCCTCCCACCACAGTCGATGTCATTAAAGCTCATTTTTGGCAAGTGAAAAACCAGTCTCCTCATGAAAAAGGCCTCAGGTCTCTGAGCCATGACAGCGGTATGCAACAGCCCCGCGTCACACAGCAGAGCACGGGCTAGAGACGGGCACGGCTTCGGCCACGCTGTTGGGGGGAGGGAGAGGAGACAGGCAAAGGCAAGAGGCAGTGAGCAGTGAGGCTCTCCTGCAGGATGCCTGACACAAACACGACTGAGACCAGCTCCTTCTAACTTCCAAAGAGAAGTGAACTGACACACTGCAAGAAGAGGAGAGCATCATGCCAGAGAGTCTAGCATTTATATGAAAATGAAGACGTTTGCAGGCAGGAGTACACAGAAGACCTGAAGTACCCTGATCAACATACTCCAGGACCAAATGAATTGTTCTTAAGATGGTGATACATTGGATTTTGTCATTTAATGGGGTCCAAAAAAATGTACTTTTTTATCCCTTTAGGCATTCGGTGGGAATACTGAGCAACAATGCCAGGCATGGATGACAGAATGACTGGATAAATGACTGGATTTTAGGATATAGAGCTGAGTTCTACAGAAGATGCTTAAGTAAATGAAAATACCAGCAGATAATGCAGCTACCCTAAATGCTTTCAGCAGGGCAGTTACTCGCACAGAATTCTGAACTTCTGTATAATGCTAAGCATTAGCATAGGCCTTATGCTATTTTACCTGTAATTGCTATGTCTCGCAGTTTCCCACAACTCCCTTCTGGCTTCCCACTACCAACTAACCAACTATTCCAGGTAAAACACTTTATGCAACTCTGCCACTTACTCCAGCTTTTATCCAAGAAAACAGACCACTTATTGCAATGAGAATCTAGTTAAAAGAACATTACAGAAGGAAAAAAAGGTTATAAACAAAGCAACTAGAATTACTAGATTGACAGAAGAAACAAATTGTTGTGGGGTTTTTTTTTCCAACTTCTACTTTAAGGACTCTGCCAGTCTTATCCTACTGGATCGAAAATTCAGAAAAGCTTAGAAGCATTATTAACCAGTGCTTCTAATTTGCCTAGTGATCCACGTATTTCCTTGGGAAACCCTCTCAATTAGAGCTGGACAACAATCACATCTAGTGACAATGTTTCCTCAGGGTGGCAGGGTGGGATGAATGTCCCAACATTATTATTTTTTTGTTACTAGAACATGTACAGAGTAGTTGACATTAAAAGGGTACTGTCAGCCTTCCAATAACTTGCTGAACAATAAGTGAAGAAGAGACACTTCAAAGGCATAAAGGCATGGTTTCTTAAGGATCATAGCCACAGAGAACAGTCTGATGAGAGATCAATGAGCATCTGCCACGTTACATGCTTTCCTTCCAAGTCACAAGCTGGTGCATAAAAATGGCTGTTGGCACAGTTTTAACAGTGTGAAGTACACGGTGCTCCTTAGCAATACGAGACACCATCTGCACACAGCACTGCAGGACCGGACCTACAGTTATGATCACATAACTGTATGTTATACATATGATCACATAAGAGACCACTTCGACAAAATTCAGAGATCATTCTTTGCTCCCTTCTGTATTCTGGCTATGCTGAAGATGATTTTTTTTGTCCCAATTTTCACAAACTTACAAGAAAACCACATAGATTTAAATGTGTTTCAGGAGAATCTGTGCTCTTCAGACAATGCAGCCATCAATTCATTCTGCCAGATTCTAATGGCTCATAAATGACACATTGGTTTTAACTACTTGCCAATTAACCCCTCTTGTTATCAACTTGAAATTGTTTCCTGCGATCAGCCTCGGCACCATGTAAAAGAATTCTTCGTTTCAGCTATAATACCAGGCTCTAAAGTTCCACAACTTCGCCACTTTTGAGATGCTAGCACAGTTTCACTGTGACTAAGGACCACAAGTGTGCTCTGTGTAGCTGAATCTAAAGATCTGACAACACTGACCTTATCAAGAAATGAAACTTTTGGCTGAGGTTCAAACCATGCACCAGAAACAAGCTCTTGCTGGTTGTTTGTAAACGTCATATAAAAATATACTTATTCATTATTAACAGCTTGTAAACTAGAACACACTGCAGGTCTCAAACTGCTGCCAAGTAAAGTAGTACTTAGTACGATCATTTCATTTACATCTAATTCTTGTATTAATTATGGCAGCACTACTGAGCATTCCTTTTCATGATTGCAAGAGATAAACACTCAGACCGCAAGCTAAAACCTGAGGACAGAAGAAATGCTAGGGGTCAGATTAATTTTGTGAATGCCCATAGTGCTGCTGGCCTTAGCAACAGCCCTACTTTAGTACAGGGTGTGCAAACAAAAAAGGATTCTAGGGAGCATGAGGCCACTGGTATCCCACTTTTGTCACGATAAGGCCAGCAGTGACAACACATGACCTGCACTAGTAAGCCATCTCCTTTAGGATAAAACAGAATAGAAGGGTCCAAGCAAAATCCCAGTAACAGAAGCACTAGGCTTTCATGAGCACCACAGTCAACTCAAAAAATCTGAAAGTTTCATAAAAATTATGTAAAGAGCTATTGTAAATAACTGCAATTGCTCCGCAGCAGAATGCCGTTTTAGAAGGAGGCACGAAAAACCATGGGGCTTTTCAGACTAAAGCATTACGCACCTTTCTTGTTCTTGCATACAGCCTTCAGGATGCGGTTTCCAGGTCCACATTTTCCATGGTCAGTCACACATATTCCTTCTGAAACAATCCACTCGTAACACATTGGGTCTTCATCACAAGGAATAGATTCAACTAAGTGCGGACAACCTGCCAGGGTGCCTACCGGATCCACGATCACTTGCCTATGTCTCATTCTAAACCCTGGAAAAAGAGAAACTGAATTAACCGAACAACAGCAAAAAAAATATTTATACCAATAATCTAGTAGCCAGAGGACTATATAGGGCATCTGGAACCAGGGGCTAAAAGATAAACAAGAGCACAACACTTACAAACTGAATTGTCTGGGACAGCACTTGGCTGGACTGGACAGACTTCTGCACGCAAAGACAGCCTGGGCATGCAAAATTGAATTGCATGTAAAGAATTCCAACAACCCATATTTTTCACATTTCTTTTTCCCTTTTCATCAACATTGAACAGAAATACACATGTCCAAATATAGGAATTTGCCACTGATGCATATATTAATGTAATGACAACATTAAGATAAAGAAAGAAACAGTTAAGGAATTGAAGATATAAAGGACATCTATATTCTGCCTGGGAATTCACTAATGAAAAGACTTGTTTTGCGACACAGCAGAGCAGTTTACTAAGAAATTAGTATTCTGCTTTATAAAGGTGTAAGGATTTCTGATACATAATGCATATCAGACCTCTGTGAAATGACACCCTATTAAATTGGAAGATTCAAATGTAAAGTAGAAGAAAAAGGTTACAGAAGTAATGAAAGAATTGATTACATAATCTACCTCCTTCTGAATAAAACCAAACGACATGTTGCTATATAAAATGCAGAACTATTACGCAAGTATCTTTCAGCATGATTTGTTATCTAAATGACACAGAATTCTAAGAAAGGCAGGGGAAAAATAATGGTGGCCTTTCCTACACCAGTCTCAGAGAAAGGACAAATATACAGCATTAGTGATAGCCACATGGAAATGCTTTGGCCATGAAACAGGAAAGACAATGAAAAATAAAACATCCCAGAGAATGTAACAGACCAAACTCCCACCATTCTCAAACAAGCAAAAAGAGAGAATTCAAAATAATTTAAAAATTAAGTGGATTTGCAAATCTTTATATTTAAGCATATATCTTTTATTATTTGTGTTTTAATTTGAAAAATTCTGACCAGCTCCATTCACTCTAAGAAATTACGCTGTCTTCAGAAAAGTGTAGTTTCCAAACAGTAATACTCATTCCCTGCAAGGACCTTTTCAACCTGGACCCTCAGGAAAGGCTCTGCAATGAATCCCAGCGTTGCAGCAACGAACATGTACACCGGTCAGTTAAGACCCAGGGAGGTTAAATTACATTTGCATACTCTTCTTCCAGGTATTTAAACCAAACCAATTTAAAGCAAACCCAGATCAATAAGAACAACCTCTTGGGTCAGTCTAACTCCAAGACAGCAGGGCTGTGGGATACACCTCTGTCCTGACGCCTGCTAACCTCATGCAGGCGTTGTCCCGGAATCCCAGCATTGTCCCTGAATCCTGGCATGCAGCAGGACTTCCAAGGGGGGATCAGATGGGACAGCTTGGCACTGTGGAGGTCTGCAGCTGCTATCCCAAGAAATCCTCCTTTTTTACAAGTTCAGTGCAGGATAAAAGATCTGAATCAGGCTGAAATTTTTTTATTTTTTTTTCCCCTCCCAAGAATAACTGCAAAAAGCTTTTAAAGGTCATATTCCACTCCTTGCACGCACATCTAAGAGCTTCATCCTAGGTTAGATTAATTTTAAAGAAAAATACATTAAGCTCCCAATGTAGAATTTGACACCACTGCTTTTGCAATCTTATCATAATATTCCATTACTTGCTTTAGATCCCCCCGTGCTACAAAAGCGGTATGTACGAGCAGCCATTACCTCTTCCTCCATGGTGGTCCTGGCAGTTCTCCTGAAGGCAGGGACCCCACGCCGACCAGGCTGACACCGCGCACTCAGAGGGACATGGCAGGTTGCACAGCTGGGAGGCGGCGGGAGGGGGATCCAAGCACAGCTTTCCATCAACTGGCCTAGTAACTAAGAGGGGAAAAACCAGAAAGACAAAAAAGAAAAGCAGGGCTGTGACTTGGCCCTGCCCAACACACAGAAATCCGGAGTTCACTGCTGGCCTTAGTGTTCCGGAGTGCACCAAAATCCAGTGCTTTCTTAGGGTCCTATCTCCCAGAGCAAAAAGTTAATCCTGCATTCAGCAAAGCACTAAAAGTTTTATCTAGACCATCCATACTGAGCAGGCCAATTAAGACTATGCTTAATCAAGAATGTGTGCTTTAAAACTAAATTCAAAGCTGATTTTCTACAATGCTGGAGCAACGAACTGGAATCTAATCCCTATGTCTACGGCTAAGCAGACCTCTTTACACTGTACTGAAGCGAAAGGCATGCAAGAAGGAAACCCAAAAAACTCACAGTGCAATTGGGAGCCAGGCAAAGGCAGGTGACAAAAGCCTGAGCAGGAGGGAATGTCCCCATACCCATCCACCTCGGGCGCTGCCACCTCTAGCCTACAGATGCAGGGTCCCGATCTCTGGATTTTCTTCATCTGCTTTCAATAAAAACTGAGCAGAGCTCAGAGCCCTCTGCTTCTTCTAGACAGGCATAAGCAGAAAGCATCCTTCTTCCTGTGAGAAGGCGAGGCATTTCCTTGAGATGCTTGCACCCAAGGCAGGCACCGATCTCCAGACCTCTTCAGGCAAGAGGTGTGTGGACCCCAAACTCCACCAGTATAGTTCCGTGGATACTGACAACAAATTTTGAAAACCGATTCCCTTTGTATTTTCATTTATCATAAGAGATTTCTAGTTTCAATTAACTTCTCTCGCCTTTTTATTCAGGGCACAAGGAGGAAGAAAAGAAGGGGAAAGACTATCTTCTGAGTCATTATATGGTATTGCATTTTAATTACATTATGGCCTGAGTTTGGCTGTCTCTTTAGATAAATGAATATCAAAGCAGTCTTTCAAAACGCAAAGGCTTGTTTGAGTTTACTCTGTCATGGTATTACCAAGAGTTCATTGATTTTTATATTACTGAGTTTGCTTTATCCTCATTTTTATTTTTAATGTCTTATTTTTCTTCGCTTCCATGCACAGAATTTACGTGACAAAAATTTATGTAAATACACCCAATATATGAGTAAACTTTTTCTGATATTTTACTGTTTTCTTTAAAATTAATCATTTGAAGAAGAACACAACTTTTTTTTCTGTTTTTTTTTTTTTTAAATAAAAGTCTTTGGTGCTCATAATCCCAATAAATTTTGATTTTCTCATCCTGAAGCTGAGACTTCAGACCAATATCAGTGCTTATGATTCCAGCTCATCAGAATAACAGGATTAAACAACAGATGTGATTTAATTCTAAGCTGGAAGATAATACGTTAGTAAAAAAAGACCATTTTCTGAACGATTTCTGAGACACTGCAAGGCCTTTGACATGTTCATTTTGAGATTACAAGGTGGCACAAATCCAATTCACCTGAATGCTAACATAAACAGACCTTTTCTAGAGACCTTGCGAGTGAAGTGACAGACAGAATGAGATAAATATTAAGAGTTTTAAGGATAAGAGTATTTATTTTACCAAGAAGCCTCATGCATGGCTTAACCTGCCTTTTGGCATCAAGCTTTGCAAAACTGTATCATTTTTTACGTGAAAGGAAATAAAATTGAGTGCGGGTGGTCAACCCAAAGAATAAAGACCAGTCCTGCTCTGCTGTAACTCAAGCTGCCATCGTTGGCAATAATCTAATAATCGTGAGGAGGAAAGAGCTGTTTCTATATTGCAATTTAACTATTTAAATGTAGAAGCCGCTAGATAAAGCAGGTTGGTTCTCCTGCCTTGAAAACTAACCAGCTACAATTTGTGTTTTGAATTCACTTTGGATAAAAGAGAAACAAGAAAAATGGATTACAGAAAGTTACAGACTCATGGAAGACTCCTTCCCATTCTGCAGGGAATCCCTGCCTTCCTCTCCCTGCCAGCCACCCTCCTGCTTCTCTTCTTTTCTTGGGCTGATGCCCTATTTAATTCTAGCACTGGGAGCTCTTTTCCCAGGACCAGCATCCTACTTGTCACTGGAATAAGACTGCTTGTTTACTTTCTTCCTTAGGCAATTCCATATATTCTATAAAATGTAAACCAGAAAATACAGACTACTCTAACCAAATATCCAAATATATTCTAGGTCTATGCCAGCTTATACTCACTCTACGTCACTACTATCTTCCAGTGCAAGTCTTCAGGAATAAGATAAGAACAAAAAGAAACAAACTGCATTAATAAATGCATATAAAATATCATCCTTTTCCAAAACCAGGCAGGTACAGAGCACCACAATTTCCAGCACGACAGCCAGACTGACTAGATGGACCACTGGGGTCCTCTGTAAGACAGTTTTATCCCTTCTTCAGCCATTTGATTGACACCTGTGATTTCCATCGGTTTTATTTAAAAGCCTGATGTGATTTTACATTGCTATTCTTTCATACTCCATTTTTCTGCTTTTTTTTTTTTTCTTTTAATGAACTACAAAGTGTTTTTTTTCTGTGAGCCTTTTATATGACAAATTTCTCACGCACTGCAGCCTCCAAAAAGGCACAGATAGCCTGGCTGGGGATGTCTTGTTCAGGAAAAACCATTACGTTATGCCTACATTAAATGAACACAACTGCTAGGACTGTCTTTATATACCAGACAGTCTTCTGATTTCGCCCAATAATTGACTCTGTAATGGCATTTTCCTACATTCATACAGAAAAAGTATTTTTTGTGTGATTATTTTCCTTGGAAGAATATTAGCCACTTTTTGGGGGGAAGGGAAGAGGCAGAAGCAGGGAAGAGTGGGAGGGGAAGGCAATATCTCTGATTCAAGTAGCAGCTTATTTATTATGCTTGTTCGTACCTTTTAAAATCTAGTGTTCTTCCCACTCTATAGAACAAACTTGCAAAAGCAATCAAGTACTAATCTGGGAGCCTCTGAAACATTGCACATTTCTATAGCTGTTATATTGAATCTATCCTTTATAAACGCAGCTACAGCTGTTCCCAGCATCAGTGGCTGCCTCAAGTTTGAATTTTACTATTTGCTGTTATTTTCGGGTTATTGCTACCAGCAGGAGATAATAAATTGGGTTCTAAAGTATCTTGTTTCCCTATATATTTTTACTGAGGTAGTGATTTGGAGGAAGAGTGGAAGAGGAAATCAGCTCTGATACGATTATTTCCATAATGTAATTTTAAGCCAACAGATAAATTATCTGTGAATATAGTCATGTGGACACATACTTGCAAGCATACATACCAACACTATGTTAAAAAGCAATGATAACCAGACAGAGGGAGGAATGTATAGGACAGCATTTTGACTGCAGTGATTCCTTTCAAATTTAGTTTTTCCAACTCCTCAGGAGGTAAATAACACTTTTTTTCCTGGACCTTAACTTCACTCCTTTTTACAATGAAAAAACAAGTATTTCTGATATTAACACCTAAATGAGACATTTCTAAATATCACTAACGTATCTGGAATATATGCAAAGAATATCAGGGCTGTCTCTTACATACTGGTGCAGCCATATTTTAGCTAGTATTCAGTTCTCAAGGCAATAAATCCAGATGTTTGCCATATCTTTCGGGACAACTAAGCCAAATTAACGATTGCCAGGGTACAAGAAAGGGACAGCACATTTTTGTGAAAATTCTTACTGCCTTTGCCAGGCTTGTAAACCAAAGACACTCGGATCAATAAAAAGGGAAATTACTTGAGAAAATCACAAAGGAATGAGCTGCGTTATAAAAACACCTACATGTGTAAAACATAACAGGAATAAACCCAGCACAACAATTGTAACTAATTTCCCTAACCTGAAAGACTTGTTTTTGTAGCAAAACCAAAGGATTAGACAAAGGAGAAGCAGTGAATGTAATTTAACTAGGCTGGAAACGGCGCCAATCCTAGTCTGGTGCATCCCTCCATTAAAAAGCCTAACGCACCCCGTGCCTGATGGAAAGGGCTCCTTTATGCTTTTGAGAAGAATCAATTAGTTTTGAAGCCACAAGGCACAAAGTTGAAGTCCTATTTTCAATTAAAATCTATTTAATAGACAAGAAACAAAGTATGAATAGAAGGCTAATCACAGCATGAAAGAGGGTTAATAGCGGATTGCCAAGAGCAACAACGGTTTAATGTATTTCAGAACAATAAAGATCCTTGCAATTTTATTAAAGTGACACAGACTATTAGCACTCCATGGAATAAAAAGTTTCCCTGTGTCCATGCCCTCTGCTGTACAATAGGATCCTGATCCCAGCTGGGATAGCGTGTTGTTTTGCTACAGCAGAATTTGTAGAGATTATCAACAGAAACTGCAGATCTGGCAAAAATTCAGAGTGGACATGGGGCTTCCCACCAGCAGCCATGTGACTGAGCAGACCAGAGGTGACAAGTCAATAAGAGTGTCCAGGAAAAACAGTGCAGGCAACAGGGACACTGGGATGCCAGGGAAGGCAGTGATGGGAAAAAGGGATTCTCCAGGATGTTTGAGCCTTGCTGGCTGTTATCTGGAAAAGGCCACCAGATGCTGGAAATCACGGGGACAGACTGCCAGAGAGGGTGAGAGAAGCCGCAAGGAAAACAGGGGAGAATACCCAACGGTGAGCATATACTTCATGAAAGCTTCATAAAAGCGTGAATGTTGCCCATCGCTAAGTGCAGCATCAATTCAACAAGGAGGAGCACCGAGGAGCAGAAATCTGTTCTGTGAATGGTGCATCACCTCAGGGGTCCCGGTACCGCAGGAAAAGCACCGCTATGGATGTATCTATGATACCAGGACACGGTACAGGTGGCCCACAGCTAAGCTAGTGACATGCCAAGCTAGTCTGCTCACCGCAGGGCCAGGCCAGCCCGGACCCCAAAATCAGTAGGGCTGCTCCGTGCAGACCTGGCACAAGCTCACAAGCTTGATTCATCTCCAATGTCTTGTGTTCCAGGACCAGCCCAGCCGCCACCGCCTTCGCCCTCCCTCCCCAGTGTCCCAGTTTGTGGTGTAGCCTCACATACAAATCCTTTTATTTTTTCATCTCACTCAACATCACTGTTTGAACGCAGTGCGGCTCCCCATCCTCATAACAACAACAGGACAAAATTACTCAGAACAAACCGTCACTGTTTTGAATAAAAATAATCCAGTTCCAGTGGCAAAAAATAATGACAAAAATACAAATGCAATTAAAATCTTAGCTTTCAAAGATAAAACCCTGAACTAAAACCTAGTGCCTCATATAAACTGACTGGGCAGCCTATTATTTGCTGCATACAAAAGCCAGCTATCTAAATAAAAGTATTTATAAAGGGATAAATATTTCATGGTCATATCAAATAGCTTGTTGACAAAAAAAAGGCATATTCTTTAGAAGGCACCTTTTAGAAGGCACATTTCTCTCACTGTCAAAGTCTTTTTATACATTATTCTCTTCATTTTACTTTAATTAGTTTCTAGACATGAAAGAACTGAAAATACTACACCTCTAAAAGACATTAGGGAAAATGTTTTTTTCCCTAATGGATTGAAAGTAAAATTTTTGAAATACACATTTAAACACTACTGTCAAGCACCACAACGATCTGAATAAAATCATTTCCTCTCTCGCTTCTAAAGGGTTTCCCCCGAAGAAGCCAGCTGTTACATATTTATTTTTCCATTATGTGAGTTGTATCTCCTAAATTCTGCTCAGCATTTGGTGAGCTTACAGATCAATAACTCGGCATCCCAGCAATATAAATCTGATGCAGATTTGCCTGAATATATTTTACACTTCAGAGGTATATTTCTCATCTTTTCAAGCCAGTTTGGTCAGCCCAAGGATAAATAACTACTTTGGGATGAGATGGATCCCGGGGGGTGGGGGTGGGGGGGGTTTCTTCCACCTGAGGATGTGGTTTCTGTGATTCCAGACAACTAAGCTCCAGGCTGGGTGCTCCTGTTGCTGTACCACGAGCCAGTCGAACAAAGTTGGGGTTTTTTTCACACCACTGCTGACCATCAGTTCTCTGGCCCCTATGGTTCTAGTCAAGTTTTCTCATTACTCATATATTCCCTTCCAATTTCATAAACCAGACAAGGACAACCTGATTTAACCATCAAAAATCCCTAGATTCTAATTTCTGTAGAGTAAATCAATCTCCTTCCTGCAGCTTTACCAGCATAAATCTGGGGGTGGGGGTGGGGTGGGGTGGAGGGGAATACCAAACAGCATGCATTTAATACAGGGCTGGTACTCCACACAGGGTCCATACTCATTCCTACAGTGCGTATCCCACACCAAGTCGTACAAGCAGCTTATCTCCATCAACACAAGGGTTTGGGGCAATAAATATGCAGGGTGGGAACAGCCATAAGTGATAACCACCTGCACAAGCAACTTACTGTTTCCAAGGAGTCTGACTCGGTGGCTCACAAGCCAGCCAGCATCCAAGGGGGGGTGGCACATTCCAACAGGACTCTTCGCTGCTATTTTTCTCTTCCCGAAACGACTTCCATCGTTTATTGAACAGATGCCGCATGTACCAATTTGAAACACTAATCCCCCAGAAGACACGCATTGTAAGATCATGATTCAGAGCAGAACAAAGAACTTGCAGGGGAAAAAACACGGCACCTTCCTTAGGAAACGGAGCGTACAGAGCGAAGAAGGCAAAAATGTGCATTTTAGAGCTAAAGAAGACAACGGGGCAGAAAGAAAGGGATGAGAATAAATACAGAATAATTCAAGATATGATTGAAAGGAGTCCTCAAATTCTTCTCTGTGCAATTCTAAACAGACACTAATTTCTGGAAAGTAAAACATGGTGCCAAAACACCTGCTCTCTGGGAATTAAGGATAATCTGAAAAGTTCACGCATCAGATAAGACAGGACTAAACATTTTTGTCTATCGGAACCAGGGAGAAAGCTCACTGTTTTGTGGAATGCAAGAAAGGATAAAGGCTATAAAACTATCATTTTGAGACTCACATAAAAAGGACTTAAATGAAAGTGCAAGGAAACAATTTGACTTTACTGACAGAATCCCCAAATGGTCTGAAAGTGGCTTGTAAGACAAAAAAATACATCAGGGAACACACACGGGTATGGAACAGAAAGTAACGATTAGACCTGAAAAGGTACTTGAGTATTTACTAAGTCTTGAACTGTAAACAGACTAAAGGACTTCTTGCTGCTACAGCTGGTGACGCACAAGTTTACAAAAAAAATCTTACGTAACATTAAGCAGATGGATCACATCCTATAAATAAAGCAAAAATAGGTATATGCTGGTGAACTGCAATGAAGTAAGTTGAGAAATTATGTCTACCAACAGGTGAGGGTTGAGTATCTCTCAGAGGAAAGAGGGGTAGAAAAGTAATAAAGACTTCTGTGAGAAATAGTTTTGCAGGTAAACACTAAAGATTATTTAAGAATAACAAAGGCCTTTGTTAGTCTTAGAATAAGGCTATCTAAGAGCAATAAATACCTCACACACCTGCTACTGAAATTCAAGATCAAATAAAAACAAATATATGAAGACAAATATAATGGAGACACTCATTAAGAAAAAAAAAAAAGTAAAGAAAACTTTAGAACCTTGCACAGGTATGAGAATTTAATGTGGATTTTCGGATGGGAAATAACAAAGATTAAAAAGATAGGAAACTTCAGTGATTTTCTGGTGAAACAGTAGTAACAGATACATTTTATTAGCCAAGTTTACTATGCTGGGTTAACAACAAAGAAGACTCAAGAAAGAACAGCATTTCACAAATGTCTTTTCAGTCCAGTAATTAAAACTTAAGCAGACAGGCTCAAAAAAAACATTATCAGAAAATTCTGAAGGTGAGGGCTAAATTGAATCTCATTCAAAGAAGTAAAAAAGAAAAAAAAGTCAATATATATAAGGCTCAATTTTACAAAATAATGACAGAGCAAGCAGATCCCTAGTTAGAAAGCCACAGAATATATGGAGAGAATAGCAATGCCAGTCACTAAAGACAGCAGATAACTAGTTCAGAGAAGAGAGGAGATGCTTCTGGAGAATCTTATAAAGGATGCCGTCCCCCAGACTACTGAGAAAGAGTCATAGTCTCTAGATAAATCCAAAAAGCAAAATTTAATTAGAAAACAGAAGGATACGCCCTGGCCTTCAGGAGAGAAGGTAAAAAATAAGATTAAATATAGGAATATTAAATGAGAAATAAGATTAAATATAGGAACCTCATAAGTTCATTAACTTTTTGAACATAAACACAGACACCTTTCCCAGACTCTAAGAGGAATTTTAATTCCCATATTATTGGACTGACTTACTGTGATTGAGAGGAGAGTTGTATTGCTAAATAAGGAATGAGATTTCATAAACTGATCACTGCATAATATTCTTCCATGCTTTTATCAAATGTCTTTTTTGTTGGTGAACTGGGGATTGTTAGTTAGTGTTGTTCACTCAGATTAATAAAAACTTATCATGGGAAAAATTTATTGTGGGAAAACACATCTAAGATAAGATTTTTGTGACTGTTGATTTTATAAAATGTTATATCAAATCACAGAACCCCACTTACAAAAGAGAAGAAAATGTGTCCCATGTTGGCAGTGTTTTGCTTTGAATATAAGTTGAGGATCTGCATTTCTGCTTTGTTTAAGAGTTTCCATATGAGTGAGCAGATTTACATCAAAAAAGAGGTATGAAGAAGGGTAACCACCACCATGTCTACAGTTTGTTCCACATCCAGGCACAGGCATCAGGAAGTATCCAGAGAGGAAGTGCAGATCGGAGCTGTACCATAGGTAGCTCACTTGCGTATTCTATGCTACTTTTCGTGCAAAATTTCTCTCCTTAAAAACAACATCATTTCAAACATGTAGATTTGCCGCTTGCATCTCTGGATATGAAAAGAATAATGATAAACTTGAAGTATCAGATGACCACCTCTCTGTGAAAATTAAGCATTGTAAATTCAAATGTGTAAAATTCAAGGAGACACTTAAAAAGAAAAAAACGCACGAGGATCTGTTTAAAGCTAATTACGTTAAAGTTCAGTCTAAATTAACTAAAGCCTTACCACTGTGTAGAGATGTAGATTCCTTGAACAGAACAGCTAATGGTTAAAAATAGCGCGGTCTCTTAACTTAGGTGCCTATACATTGGCTCACCTACATACACAGGAACAGACACCTGAATGACCCAACACCTTACCTATTTACTGTTTCCTGCCAGCCTTCCCCAGATGTAAGAGTCACAGAATGCAAGAATATTACAAAAAAATTCAAAGACTGGAAGACCTTCTGCTTCCAAATAACTCATCACTCATGTTGAAAGTATGGACTTCATCCTCAAGACCTAAAAAATATATAACCTCAGTTGGATCAAGACAGGGATTTCCTAGTTAGGTCACCTCTTGGGGGAGAAAGATATGAACTCTTATCTATGCATTTCTGAAAGTAATACCTGAGTGAAAATTTTCCATTTCCAGTATCTTAAAGTTGGAATTTTAGAATCAAAATCTAGAAAGACTTCAGCAGACTTAACCTTCTGAATAAGTGATATATAAGGACTCAAGAAAACGGGAGGTCTCTTTCTAAATATACACATTTTAATAAAAGAAGAAATAGATGGGAAGACTAAGCAAATTAAAAATGTGAGAGATATCCTTGGGGGATAAAAAAGCTTTGAGCAATATGTAGAAATACAACACAGATGGTACCTGTCTCCAGCTAGGATTCAACATATTTTATCCAAGGATGCTGCTGTAGAGACCACAGGACAAAATCTTCTTTCACATATGTCATTGGGACCAGGTCCAAATTCTCATTGGAAGTAACCAGAAGAATAACAACCGTGATGGACGGTAATATCCTATTAGACTCGCTTGTTTGATTCCTGAATGATCCCTTTAAGGACACTCAAGAGGTGAAGAAAGAAAAATTACCGTACTTTTGATGGTAGCAATTAGACTCTATATATTTGCCTATACGTGGAACGATTAACTTCCTCATCTTCTCCCCACCACTGAAAAAATGGTACAATAAAATATGAGATGACCTACTGATGAATACAACTATTCCATCCGTTCAGATTGACAGAAAAGAGGCCAAACAAGATGTCATTCCTTACTTACTCAAAGAACAAAGATTGATCAGTTAGCAAACGATACAGACCGAATATTACTGGATAGGGAAAGATAACAGGGAAGGCTTTCCCTCCTTCTATTTACATGTGACTATGTTGACTACAGATGGGGTTCTCACTTTCTAAGGACTACTGCATATCAGCAGTACTGCCTTGAAACAGCAGTAATAATTTATATCTTGTGTAATTGCTCTGCTCATTTGTTTTTTTCAGTTGCCTATATGAATTTATTGGGTTTTTTAGAGAAAGAGTTAGAACTGTAAAAACAAGGAAGAGATATCCCAGTTTTTGCGTTTCGTTGAGGGGATGGCTTCCAATTTTTAAGCTGAACTGAACTTTGAATAAAGGAAAAACCTGCAGGTGATCACACACTGGATAGATAGCACTAATTCTGTTGTGAATTACGTTGGTGCAAGGGTTTCAGATGCACTCCTCTAATCTTCTTGAGTAATTCACAATACTGAAAAAGAAGAATGAAGTGTGCATGAAGTCAGTTAAAGCTTGCAGCTCACCAACTTGCTGTACAGTGGCTGCATGGACCACAGAAGCAGTCAGAAGGACAAAGACAGTCAAGAAACGTTACACACCTCTCATCAGCAGCGCTTCTCTTACTTTGCAAGTCATGTGCATCACACACTTGTGTGAAAAACAGCGGCAGTTGTGCTGGGAGAGCAAGGTAGTGCCAGACGTTTGGGAGAAGGTGCAGCAGCAACTATGCATGAACTGAGCAAAGATTAAAATGGGTCTGGTTTTCTATAATCTCAGTCTCTGTGGGATGCCAGGACACACCAGGCATACAGGAAACATTTGCTTTGCCTTTGCAAGTAAATAAATCTAAAGATACGATATTGTGTTCTTATTATCTTACATCTCTGCTCAAAAACATATTCTGGAAGAGCACTACATAGAGTAAATAAAACAGCCTAAGATGAATTATTCATCATGCATCTGTAACTACTCATTATTCTTCTAAAAGGAATATAACTCACTTACAGAGTCCAAAAACTGTCTGTCTGCTCAGAAGTTGTGACAATATTATTTTTGCTTTCCCCTTCAAATCACAAGAAAGATTGTGTATCAGTCTGAAGCGGAGGCTAAAGCCATATCTGGAATGGAGTGTGACATCTTTTTTTATACTCTAAACCAGGACTAAAACCACAAATAACTGTATTCAGATACCAAGGGTCTGGACTGCCTGATATATGAAGAGGAACAAAACTCAACTGCAAGCAAAATTTACCTCGTTCATCCTTTAAAACCCTCCGACACAAGTAACCTACAGAACTGGCAGCAATTCACCCCAGAAGGCTGTGGCTCCTGGCAGTTCCTCAGGAACCTGAGGACCATGCCCTCCTGCTCCCTCTGATGCTGAGTAACACCTCCCTGTGTGAGCACAGACACAACGAGGGCATCAGCCAGCCAAAGCCCACTAACAATTGCATGTTATCTACTTTTTTCTTCCTCCCGTTTCTCTTACTCAGATCTACTTGGGCTAGACATTTCAGAATGACCCTACGTGCGTACCTTCCTTCAGCCGGTGCATCCCGAGTTCCACGGTGATTTGGCCGCAGTAGACCTCCCGGGTTTGTATGCCACCTCCACAGAGGCTTACGTGCTTGTGCTGGCGAGGGTCCTTCTGGTCAAGGAGGAGGGACACCTGGCAAGCTTTCCATTCAGAAGTCCTCCAGGCAAACCTTTGGAAATAAAAGAGAGCAGGTAAAACCAGAGGTTTTGAAAGCTTGTGGGTGAGGGAGCAGTACTTTATTGCATGACAAAATACAATTGGTTTAATCTTTATAGCAGCATTTCCCTGTCCAAAACAGGGAATGTTCTGAAACATTTTGAATGTTAGATTTGCAAAGGTTAAGTATTTGCTATTTGTCTGGAGTACTTGTGTAAAACTTTTCACATCACACTAATCTCCAAAGCATTCTGAAACACTAAATCATCCTGACAACACCTTTGAGCAGAGTGCAAGGAAGGAATGAAGATTAAGAGGTTCGATTAAGTGCGAAAACCAGTTTTCAAACATGTGGCTCAAACCACTAAACCACACCTCTCTGCCAAGAGCTGGACATCTCACTCTGAAATGCACTTAATAGCTAAAAGCCTACATACGTCAATGGAGCTCCAGGCACCGGGCAGCTTTTCTACAGGTGACAGCTTTATAAATGCCTAGGGTACTACCGATTTCTCCAAGGGATGGGCTAAAGTAACTCAGTTCTCTCATTTCAGTTTCCAGAAGCCGAGATACACAGCAAGCTCTCGATAAAAATACTTTCACTCTATATTCTGTCCACATCTAAACAGCACTAATGGTTTCAAGGAAGGATAACTCTCTTGGGCACAGATATGTGAATGCTGTACAGAATCATCATTGGTGTGCACCAGCTTAAATGGCAGAAAGGACTTCTTAAAACTGTGGGGAAAACCATATTGTGTATCAGTGGAAAGCAAAAGTTATTTCCCCATCATGTCTGAAAATGTAGAGCATATTTCTAATACAACAGTTTTCACAGGCATAATTCAGTTTGGTTCACAGGTCACAGTATCAGTGGAGTAAATAAGAGCCCAAAGTCTTTCTTAGCTTCCTGAACACAAATCTTAGGCAATATTGGTTTTATAACCAATCTGTTCACACTTCTGCTGCTTTATTCCTTTGCTCCTCTAAATTTCATGGTTTACTTTATCCATACAATCGTTGGGTTTAGTGTAATGTATACTATGTAAAATAATTTCCTTCTTTTATCCTCAAGATAAATGCTCTCTCCTCTTACAGCGGATCCACAGTTGTTAAAACTACATCTGTCTGTTAACCTGCTGACTGATCACTGTAAACTCAAGCGCAATGGGGTGTCGCTGCAGAAAAAGTCTTTCACGTTCTAATTGTGTATTCTCCTTAGTGAGTATCTGTTCCCAACTACAGCTATGGCAAGGAAACACATGTCTCAAAATTATATAAAAAATAAATACATTAGTCTGCCTGAGCAAACAGCAATCTCCTCTTAAATTCTTATGCTGTAAATACAGGCATAAGAATGATTTCTAGCCACAAAGCATTTATGAATTTTGTAACATACTCATGGCAAACGTTTGTGAATACTGCCAATTACTTTTATTTTACAGGTGCTTTTTGGATGAGCTGTCATGCTCTCTTAAATAATATACAGTATCGTGTCCAAATTTGGATACACTCACAGGGTTTATTACCAACAGAGAAAACAATAAAGAATGCACTTTTCACATGACAAGCATGAAATACTTGAACTCCCACAACATATAAAGCACAGCTATGAATTTTTTCTTCTAGGAGTCCTTTCTGGGGATTCCTCATCACATTTCTTGGGCCTGCAGTGTTAAATGCAACCTTCTCTTATCACAAAGGCAATGAAAAGTGCTCTTCATCAAACATGGGGTGAGGAGGATTCCTCCTCCACACCACTTCAGGACATCATGCTCTTCAAATTCTACACTTTCAAAACTAGAAGCTTAAATACAGAACACACACCTCTCTCTGCAGCCATGGAAACAGTTGTTTTAGGGAAGTAAAAATGATAATTGACTAAAGAAAAAACTGATTATCAATGTCTGGCTTAGTAGTCAGCTGTGAACTCTGGATCCTAAAGACTCATTTCCAGAGGTGTGAGCACCTGCTTCTCCTATTCAGCATGAGTTGTGGGAGTTAACACCTATGAAAATTAGGCCATCAGTGATTAAAATTATGCAAAATAACTAAATCTGAGCTCAGAGATAATTAAACTTCATCAGCCCCTGAATCTAAAAAAAAAAATCCCTTTAGTTCTTAACGAACAGCTATTGGGTGCTGCAGCCAGCACCTGCTCTGCTGGGAGCAGCTCAAAGCCTCAGCCCCATCAGCCCATCCTGCTTCTTCCCAGCTGGACATAGTCTCAGCTGTCCGGAATTTTCCGGTAACAAATCCCGACTCCCAAGCATCAGCTGTTTAAAAGGTACACATTTGCACAGCCATGAACAAGCCCACTACACCAGAAATGCATCCAAGGGATTGCTATCCCACCCAGCAGGAAACCTAAAGCAAGATCTTTCCAGATGGATGCAGTGACCTCAGAGAGCTTTGTGACAGACTCTTTGCAAGGTTTTAAGCAGCCTGGCTGATACTCATTATTAGCTTGCCCATCTACGGACTACACTAAAGACAATGAGAATTAACATTACTTAACAAAGAGAAACTGACTGCCCAATATCTCTATATTTAATCAGAAGCTCGTTAATAGCCATTAGCAAAAAAACCCAGAGATTACTGGCTGGCAAATACTTGGGGGGTTTTGTAACTTTGGCAACTTCAAGCCAGTAGTTGCAAATTCTTAGCAATGTCCACAGTGGGTTTGTGACATGACTGTAATTCCTGCAACTGAACAAAAATGACCAAAGCCACCAATGCCACTATGGATGTTCTGCTGTCAGAGCAGACCGTACAAGAAACGCGCTGTACCAGCGCTAAGCTAAGGGGCCAGTGCCATCCAGGCACGCCATTCACCATCCCCAGAGGGTGAAGAGTGGGGTAACTGGAAGTCCAAGGGACATTACACATTTGGGTCAGTTAGCTCCAGCGTACTCTTGTGATCCCTATGCCAAAACCTGTTGCTAGCAACAGTTTCAAATGCCATAGATTGAACATCTCATTTTAACTCCTACCAGTACCTAGACTGATGCAAACTCAGTGTTGTTGCAAGCCCAGCTGTGATCCATGTTCATCTACAGACCTCTTACTACAGCTAAAAAAAATAATCTCAACCTTTCCCTTTGGATTCCCAATAGGCTTGTTGCAGTTTTTGACAATACTGTTTGAGTTACAGGAGGTGTAGCAACCTCAAAGATTGACATACCCCATTGGTGATGGTTAAGAGGACTAGCTAATGTCCCAGATGGGGAGCTCCAGAAGCCACAGTTATATCAGTCTGCTTAAGACAACGGGCAAGCAAAACCTGCTAGTTTAGAAACAATAAACTGCGTGCTTGAGGTATCTAGGGGGGAACTTGGCTGATGAAGCTGAAAGGCCTTTCACATCATAAGCAGTGCTGTGAATTTCCCTGCTGAACAGCCAGCGAGGCGGCAGAAGAGCAGGTCCCACAGACCTGTTACAATCAAGGCACACAACGCTCTCGCACCGCGACGCCCAACCGCGGCCAGAGGGAAGTGCCCAGCACGAAGCTGGAGCACCAAAGCTTCCCCACCTGATCCAAGGGGAGGCCCCAAAGCTGCCCAGCTGAACGGAGGTCATTGCTGCACGCCCAGGATGGGTGAAGGTCAAAGGGCTGAAGAGCAGCGTTGCCACCACTCCCAAAGCGTAACTCCAGCAGCCCGCTAGCAGGGTTCCCTGCATTTTCTTTCAAGTCTTTCCTGCCTCACACTAATGCCTTCTCTTTAATTGGCACCCATAATAGGCCTCATTTACAAAGTGATACCATCACACCTGTATCTCAGCAATAACCCCAAGCTGTTTGGGGAAAAAAAAAAAAAACCAACCAAAACACAAAACCAAAAACAACACAAAAAAACCCACACAAAACCTAGGTCTAAAAACTTACCCATTTTCCATCATCTAACTTCTGAAAAGCTTTGAATTTCCAACAAAGCAAAGAGGGGTTTTTTTTCTAAATCCCTGTCTTGTAACATAGCAACCACAACCAAAATGAAAGATTTAAAGACATAATCATAATCCTGCAAAATCTATCTATTCCCAGTGAACATGAAAGCTACACATCAAGGATAAAAATGATATAATACATTGTTTTAAAAGTGATGACTCAGTGACAGTTATGCAACAAACAAGTGCTCAATATCTTTCCAATTTATAGTAACCTCTTGGTCTCTTTAGTTTATAGGACTTATGCTCTTAGCGTTACACAAGTTTTATACCTGTATATACCCATTCGCTTTAATTGAACTATCCCAAATTTATATCACAATAAAAGAAAGTAAAATCACCTCCTATGTATTTAAGCTTTTTCAGCGCTTAATCTAATCCCTTCAGAACAAGCAACCAAAAGTAAAACAAAGCACAATGCTCTGGAGTCCTACATGCAGTTAAAGTGTTTTATTTTCTTCATTTAAAATATTGATTAAAGAAGTTACTGTAAACTTCAGCCATAAAATTAAAAGGCCTTCCCATTTAACAGCAAATTTACACTAATTGCCATGTACCTGTGATGGGACCTTTAACTTGTACCCTTGCCATGGACATAGAGATAAGACTTAACGCAGCAGTTTTGTTTTTCTTCTCCCCCCTCTGGATCCTTTTAGGAGGTTGGACTATAATTTCATCCATGTCCCCTGCTGAGTGTAACTCTGCAAGTGCTTCCTCTTGAGCTGCTGCTTCTTCTGTGTTGGTGGAAGTACTCTTCGGTATGTACCTTCATTCAGGCATGAGGTGTTCTCCATCCCTACTTTAAAAAACAGCCTCTAGAGAATCCCCTGCCTTCACCTGCTCAGAGACTTGCTCTGTTTCTGGTCCATGTCCTCACCAGTTGTTTGTTTTGGGTTTTTTTGCTGTAGCCTGGAGTATGCTTTGAAAAAGTCTTGCCAAAAGAATAAAGCTAAAGGAAAGGCTACTTGTCTTAAAATCAACCAAAACATAGCCAAGAGCATATTTCAGGAACTGGGAAAGTGCACAGGACTCCCACCTTAAAAGATTTTAAGACTAATCTGATTAGGCAAACACAAACCAGAAAGAAAGAATGAATGGTTTAGTGTTGAGACCAGACAAATGAAGGAGAATGTCTTTTATTTCTGCTACTGAATCTCCTTAAATTCATCATCATCTTAAAAGGGGAAGAAAGAAAAGATAACTGTTTGGTAAGCTTCAGCAAAGCCACAGATGAAGTGGCATATATTTAAGGGGAAAAAAAGCTTAATCTTACTAGGTATTACACCGCAAAGAGAATATGCTCAAGCAAGGAGAACAGGAGCATCAAAGACTACTTATATTATTTCATAGGGATTAAAACTGCATCCCTCTATGGCTGAAAGCTACTGCTTTCCAGTGTGAAATACTCCCAGCATCTTGGCCACCAATTCCCAAAGACCAACACCAAATCACCAGGCTGTGAACTGTAACAAGGACCGATAACATCCTTTACCAGCTGCTGACACTTAAATAACATACCTAAAAGTGTTTGACTTGTGTTCATTAATACAAAATTCTGGCCCCCACAGCCTTGTGTCTGACAGACTCAGAGCACATACTACAACATTCTAGCTTTTCATTCCTGCTCGTTTCTGCAGTATTAAATGGCTAAATCAAAGTCTACTAATAAGGCACTACTGTAAAATTCTTCTCAGTACTGCATAGTGTGAGAAGGTCATAGCCTACCACTTGCATTTTGAGATATTACATCCCTATGGAAAAAAAAAAACCAAACCAACAACAAAACAAACACACACAATTAACCAAATACCAGAATATTTTTTTCCCCCCAATATTTGTAGTTAAGTGGCTCTATTAACCTATAAGTCTAATGGCATTTTTCTGGGCTAGGTCATTAGGCAGTTTACCCTAGCCCACGCAGATGGCATTGCCTGAAGGACTAAAGGTGTGCAGGTATGGTGGGATGCAGAAGGTTGAAGGGCTCCTAGCCTCATGAAAACCTGGGCATAGCAGCGATATACCAAAAGAACCACAGGTGTCCTTCTATAGCGAGAGTAGCACCTCCACAAAATTGTCAGTGTTCTGCAGGTTCTCAACTTCTGGGCCCTCCTGGCTCTTCACCAAGCTCCTGCAATCATTTGTACTTTAATACAGTGCAGTGCCAAAAAGCAGAAGCAAGAAACTAGGGACAGGCACGTGTCGGTTCACTCCCTGATAAACTACCAGCTGGTCTACCCTAATCAGGTGTCACCTGCACCCACACTCCTGCACAAAATCAGCAAGACAATGTGTTAATGTATTGTCTTTGAAATTGATGTGCATTGGGGCAGGAGCAAAAAAAATCACTCTGTAAGAGCCTTTCCATAGCACGTAATCAAGCAACATAAGGGGTTTTTTTATATACTTCCCCTCTTCTGCTAGCAGGGTGCATAAAAATGATCAGCATTTGATTTTGAATGAACCCAACGATACAGAGACACTTTTACAGGTCACACCTTCCTAAGAAATGTATCTTGCAAAGGCTTTATCAAAGGTTTTGGCAGTATCTGGCACAGCCCCAGAAACTCAGGTGTTGAGCACCGAATAGACCTCCCATTAAACACTCTCATTCACAGACAGGGAGATTTGTCTGCATGCACATAAAATTTTATCAATCTTGAAGCATTTTACAGTCAATCTCAGAACGTCACATGAAAAATTAAGCAATATTTTATATTCTTTGCAAAGCGAACTAGAAAACCCCTATGCTAGCCTGGCCAAGCATAACGGCATGGATTTGCAGTCCAGAAAGGCGAGATCCTCACCTTCTGCCAGAATTAAGATTGCCATAAACCAAGCAAGCACTCAAAAGTGCAAAGTTTCTCATTTCAAGAGGTGCCCAGAGGGAAGCTGAGTAAAGCCCAACCTATTACCTCTGACCAGCTCCCACTTTCCCCAAGGAGGACCGGGATTTTTTTATGGGGAGATGAAGAGGAATCATTAAATTTTATGTAAAAATTGCAATTTCAAAGCCAATAAAAGCACAGCCATGGAGACCTGCCCAGTCTGTGCAGCTGAGGAAATTCTCTGAAACAGCAATCAGTACGAAAGCCCTTCCAGAGAACAAGAGTATCAGCTCTCAGTCTTTAAAATATGAAAACATAAACTCTAGTGGGTGTTAATTTAAATTTATTTCTATATGTAAGTGTAATTATTGTAATAGCAATAACGATAATAGTAACATTTTTTGTAATTGTTGCTAACAGTAATAGCACTAATCACAGTTAAGGATGATCAAATCGATGATCTTTTAGACATGGAGAGGAAGCATGACACGTGACCCCCTCCAAGCACCAACACTGAATAAGGAAGATCTGCTCTGCACAAGGCAGTCACCAAACAGGGGCGTCTTTACTTCCAAAAACCGGGCTAAAAGCACTTGCTATACCTGGGGCAAGGCTGCAGCAGCTCCTTCCCTCCCACGCTGCACGCTTCCCTCTCCTCCAGCTCTGGGCATTGCCTCCCGGCACCCACAGCCACACTGCGCAGGCCACGGCGCCGGCTGCGAAAGCCAGGGGTGAGCTCTCCCCAGCCGCAGGTCTGCGAGCAGGTGCTCCATGCGGACCACTCTGACGTCTCGCAGTCTTTGGCAATGACACAGGACTTGAAGGTCAAAGGGACAGGATCTTGCAGGCAGAAGCTGCAACAAGAACACAGTAAAACAGCTGAAGAGGTCTTGCTTAATTATTTATTTTTATTTTTATTTTTTTCAAGCCAAACCTCCAAAGAAGAAATCCACGGTCATGCGGGTAAATCAGAAGACCTGCCTCAACACCAACACAATTAGAGTAAGAGCAGCTGTAATGTCGTGCACGTAACACACTTCCAGGGAGCTGTGGGTGCAATCTTGCAAGCCAGGTAGTTGCAAATAATGCACCTCATTTATTTCAAGTTAAAACAGATGCAAAAGGCACTATATTTGCTCCTGTGTAGTTAGAATTTCACAGTTTATTCAGGATGGAAAATAAAAGCCAAGCCCCAGAGAAATACTGCCACTGGTAACCATTCCCATCATCCCACGCACAGGACGAGCTGTCTGCCATCCATCCAAGTGTCAGCACGTCCTGCTGAGCACCTTTGCTCTTCTAAAAAATAATTAGTCATACACTAATAAGAAAGGTGTTGGTTTTGTGAGGCTGTTATCAAACAAAAGCTGTCAAACAACGTCAGAGGGTTTTCAAACCTGACAAACCACCAGAGATCCAGGAACGCTGCAAAGGTGGCTGTGTTTTGGGACTCAGTTACTCCTGCTGACATTAGGACACGATCTTCACTCATTCTGGAACACATGAAGGCACCGCACGAGGCCCAATAAAATGGAAGACCAAATTTTAAGAGCTGTCACCTGTTGATGTTTGGTATCAAGATACAAAGGCCCAGAATAAAATTTTCAGGTGTTTCAAAGTTACAATAGTTTGTCACAATAGAAAAGTAAGGCAAACGTAGGAAATGCTTCTGGGAGAAGACAAACCTCCAGACTAAGGCCACCATTCTTCCTTGCTCTTCCACTTCTGTCTCAGCCAGTGGATGGTTCTCCTGCCCTGCGCCCACTGGGAGGGACCCCACAGGGCACAGGTGCTGCTGCTCCATCTCACCCCAGCTGGAGAGCAACCAAAGAGTCACTACATCTCCCAAAATGGGAGAAAAAAACTTTTCTTGTCTCTCAAAAATCTTAGATGCCTGAGGTAACAGAGCACGAAAGGACACACCAAAAGAGGACTGAGGTACATCCGAGCAGAGACGTCAGTGGAGCACCACGAAGGATGGGATGGGGCAAAAAAAGATGAAAGCCAGACAAAAAGAGGAGTCGCCAGGAGCCAAGGAACCAAGATTTTCTGGGTTCTGCCTAGTGTTATACAGGTGATGCAGACTGGCCTCCAAAATTAAGACCATACATGAACTCAATGTGAACTCTCTCTAAATGTGTCTTCTCCAGCCTCCAGTTGCTCACGGTCAGGCTTTTGCCAACTGTAAGGAGCAAACAGAGGTACACTGCAAAGGTGTGAAATCCAGAGCTGCTGCCAGGGAACCAGCCATTACCTCACTTTACAGCACAGTTTCACTAACCTGACTTTCTCTAAAGAAAACAGACTGGGGCAATCACCTCAGGATTGCAGGGCGGTCTCATAGGGGGATAGGGGGAGCAGAGAAGATAAAGAACGTTCACTTGCTTCTCCTCCAGCCTAGAAATTGGCCCTGTTTTCACAAAGGTCAATAGGAATGATCCCACTGAACCACATCAAGTTTGACTAGACCCTCAACTACCAGCAAAATACAGCATTTAGTGGCTTAACGTCATGCTTCAAACTAACAAAAATTAAATACATTTTTTTTAAAAAAAAAACAGTGTTACACCTTTTTGTCTCTGTTCCCTCACTCAGAATAACACATTAATCTCACAGGTGCTGTGAGGGTGAATTTACTGAGGTTTATTTTAACAACTGCATACAGCAGAAAAAGCCTGTGATACAGCCCCCTCAAAATAAAATTATTCTGGCTTACAACTCAAAATGTCTTGTTCCTCCATTACATGTCAAATGCAACTGATTGCAAAGCTGTCTAGTACACAATGTCAATACTACTGAACCAAGGACTGAGAAGTAATAATCATTATATCTGTACTTATTAACCCAGGGATTTTGAGTCTTGTTTGGAATACTAGGTTAGGTGGAGCCACATGAATGGTAATTTTATTTCCTTTTTTTGCACTTTTTCAACAGTTACCAGATGAGCCACCTGTACCACAACATTAACAAGAAACAAGAATTCCTGATTTTGAGGAGATAAAACAGTAGTACTTACAAATCACTCTCAAAACTGACGGTACTAGAAAACTAGAGGTTATCTGAGAACACAGCATAGAGGGTAACTGATCTCACATTTTAAAGAGTGATCAAAATTTCATATTCAGATACCACTATGAAAACCCAAATCATGCTGGATCTTTACTGAAATACCAAACAAAACGAAGCCTTTAAAAATCTGCTTGGAGGTTGTCTTTAATACTATAATATCACTAGCCCCCATTCTTAGCGAGACAATGCCTACAATGCCTCTCTCTCCTAATGGCTTCAAACCTGGGCAGCCACTCTGCCCAGCAATCATCCTTGCTATTTGCAAAAGCCTTTGAAGTATGCATAGACTGAATAGCTGCTTCTTTCCCTGAAAATCCCTTCACTGCTCCTACTAGAAGAGGCTAAAGAGATAACTTTGTTGACCTTAAGGTGAACAAGACGTGGAGCTGGCAATTTCCATCCTTCTGCTTGAGTAGGTTTTTGAGAGAGAATTACATGCAACTGCCTAACAGAAAGCGAATCTAATTAACTTGTACCTACTCATTCAGAGCCTCAAAGTCAAATTAATTGTGACACCAAGCAACACAAAGACAAATGTAAAAACACGCTTTTGCATGAAATTCAGACAGAGTCTTTCATGTCACAGATGTATTTAGGACAATCTAATGCAGATAAAGCCCAGACGTGCGAGACACTTGCTGATCTGAGCCTGCACACCAGATGTGTATTTGCACTGCTGTGGTTGCATCCAAACTGGCAGGGAGGAGGAGGTCTTAGGGACAGGGATACTATGTAAGCCCTGTTTATAAATCAACTTTCCACATATTAATGTATCAGGTTAAATTTACTTCTTGGGAGTCAATCTGGTAAGTACTGATATGGAGAAATAATGTGAAATGGGGATAATGGACATGGATTGTGATTGTATGTGTCTGCTTAAGGAATGTGGGTATGGTGACTAGTCATGGGTGCGGTGACAACTACAGTTTTGGGGAGACGCCTGCCCCTCTTCCTCTAACAAAGGGGAGACGCCTGCCCCTCTTCCTCTAACAAAGGGGAGACGCCTGCCCTTCTTCCTCTAACAAAGGGGCTATTTAAAAGAGAATAAGAAAAGATGAGAGACATTCAAATGCTATCTAGAGGGAGGGAGTGCTAAGTCTCCTTGCTGGAAAAGATTGGGTGGTCACAATCACCTGAAGAAGATCGGGTGGTCACAAGGACATGAATCACCTGAAGAAGATCGGATGGTCACAAGAACATGAATCACCTACAAACCTGCAAGACCACCACATTCCAGGAAACGGACTGATAAGCTAATTAACATACGAAGCGGGGTTTAGGTAACGAATATGTATAGGCGTTAATTGAATATTCATTTGTTCATTGTATAAATGTGAGATGGTTCGTCACTTCGGGTATGCACGCTTGTGGAGGAGCGATCCCCCGTGCATCTGCGCGCAATAAACATACCTACTTTATAACTTTCGAGTTATAGAGTCTAATTCCGCACGTCAGTACACATAGTTATACATATAGCTACATAGATCTGTGATATAGCAGGGTACTTACATGATTTATGCTTTTTTCTATGCTACATGCTTGAATTGACACTAAAACTAGAGGAATTGTTTCACAACCTAAGTTAGCTTGCCTGCAGCGTAAGATAGATCTGTTAGTTGGCAGGCAGCAGCAGCACACCACCTAACACGCTCAAGTGTAAGAGCCCTCTTACCCTCTCGTGTACTGAAGGGCAATAAACCACATACCAACACAAAAAAAGACCCCACTAAACCAAAGAAAACATACTCATGCCTGTTTCACACTCATAGTCCTGGAGCTACAAGCAGAAAAGCAAGAGGGGGAGGAGGAGAAGTGGTCCCATGGTCCCATGTACCACTCCTACTGCGCAGCTCCGCATCCCCCGTGACTGTAACTGCAGGCTGCTGCCCACATTGCAACACAGCTCTGCTCCTCCAGCTCCAGCCACGCTGTCCTCATGAGATACAGTGATTGTGCAGCCCCAAGCTGAACCACATCATCTTTCCATTCTGGACAAAAAGTTAACTCACCAAAAAATTAGTAAATTTTCCAATGGTTCAGTGCATCTGTGTGATGTGCCTTACAGTCACACAGTTCCCACATCCACCACAAGGAAATGAGTGGGAACACATCTATCAGCAGGAAAAAGAAGCAGTGTCCTTTTAAAAACTGTCCAGGAGCAGTGCATGATTAAATCAGGTTGGGCACAGCACAGAAATTATCCCTGGTTTCCTTTCCCAACCATATCAATACATACAGAATTAAAGCTGAATGCGTTTCCTTACATTAGAGGATGAGACAGGTGGTTATTGTTGAACCTTTCATACTGGAAAGATAATCTCTGAAATAATTTGACACACTAAGAAGCTATCACCATGCCCACGCTGCTGGTACGGGAGGCAGCACCAGAAGGACAGGGTACCGCTCCAGCAGCCAGCCTCCCCCCCGGCAGCTCAGGGAAGGCTGCCAGCAAGGGTCAAGCCAGACACAGGAATGCATGCTCAAATCCACCTGCTGCAGAGCAAGAAAATCCTGAAGTGAGCTAAACTACACTGATAACAACACATTTCCATTTCTTCCCTTTTTCTAACATAATCTCCTGTTCCATAATCAATGACCCAACCTTACCGGCCGCTGGAATACACACTACCTGCCTCTTGCGCTTGGCTAATATTAGGGTCTAATAATGGACACAGTCTTGCCACATTCCTAACAGCACAATAACTTTTTTTCCCCTTAGGAAACCATCAATCAATGTTAGCAGGCATACTTTCAAAATGTATTTTAGGGTCCTCAAGAGCTGCCAGAGCTGTTTTGGATACTGACGATACCATATATTCAATCTGTACAGCAAAGGCTTCTTTGGCAGGAGAAACACCAGTCCCTCCTGCACCAGGGTGGTAAGGGAGACGAGGAATATTTGGCCATTATACAATGACCAAAAGGAAGGGAAAGGGAGCTGGGATTCCTGTAAGCCAAACACACACAGGGCTTTGGTGTCTAAGATGTCTAAGTTTTGGTGTCTCCAAAACTTAATGCACCAGATCCTGTTTCAATTAAAAAAAAAATGCCGACTTACATTTGCGCTACCCTAGGCTGCCACCAAAATCTTAGGGCTAAAGAAGCAGCTGGCTTTCAGCACAATTTGAAAACAGAAAGAAAAAAAAATATTATTGGGCACTACTTCTAAAATGTTACTTACTGAAATGAAAAAAATGGTTACTGTTCCTTTGTTTCATGTGCCTTCAATAAAAGCAAAGGAAATAAACAAAACTTTTTAAAAGCAGACTAGAAAATAAAATCTCTTTTTTATCTGATAGCTCAGGGATTTGTTTTCAATCCTGAGCACCAAGGCTTGATTCCTACATCTGCTGGGAGGAATGTGAACATACATCTCCTCACCCAGATCACAACCATAGCCACCAAAACACACGCTACAGCGCAGCATTCCCGCCTCTGGACTGCAACGTTCTGTATTCATCCAGAGAACAGAAGAACATCAACACTATAAACTGCAAATATTTTTTTCCTAAAAATGTACAATAGCACAGTGGTTAAGCACAATCCACTAGGAAATGGATAATGGAAATTCAAATCACAGAGGCAAACAAAAGGGCTGAATGCTGCTCTACCTCAGCCTTGACAGACTGTTTTCCCTTGACTGAGTTTGACCTGAATTTTCACTTACGAAGGCAAAGTAAACAGAAACCCAAATCTAACTCTATTCTATCATTGTTGTCATCTTACAAGTAGGATGAAGAGTTTAAGAAATATGTACCCAAGACTCCTAATCCAAATAGTAGTAATAAGAAAACCCTAAAAATGTTTGCTCCTGACTTTAACTTCTCAGTGTGTTTAGTGAGCACATTAGGTTAGAAAATAAGGTTTAAGTTATTCAGGATTTCAGTGGCTAGTTATGGGCACTCATTTAATTAAACTACAGTTCTATGTTTAACCTTATAAAAAAAAAAAAAGGCAAGTGCCTTTGTCTCACTATTCAGTAGATCTTTGCAACTGTGACAAGACAAAAAATGAAAAAGAGCAGAAGTTCTAGCACATTCATTTCTTGCAACTTTTTCAGAGAATTTTCTTCTAATGGATAGAAGTGCTTATGTTTAAGTTTGTAACTGGATATGAGATTTAACGCAAAACTAATACTTTTTTCTGAAATGGAATGAAATCTGAATTTTATCTGAACAGTATAAAAGAAAAAATCTAGCTTGTTAAAAGTCTTTAAAAGCTTCAAATCAGATCCATAAAATCATTCTATTTTGATGTTATTGCTTTTATTTTCACAAATATAAAGTTTCTGCACCAAAATTGTTTCTAAGCAGAAATGAACCGGCCTCAAGGTCTATTGATGTTCTGCTGTCCAATTATCTTCATTTCAAGTGCTTCCAAAAAGGTCTGTCCCTCCCTTTCCACTCCCTTTATCCCTTTTCCTTCCATTTGGACAGATGTAGAACCTCCAAACTGAAAAAATATTTCCTCAAAAACATTTTCCAGCTCTTTCCCTGATACGGCACACCCAACCTTCCACACACTTGCGCTCCTCCCCAAGTAATTCCCATTTACAGCTTTCACCTTTAAAATTGGTAAGGTTTTTTTCTTTACATCTTCAAGGATGGTACAGACACACAGATCTTCGTAGGCACAATTATTTAAATTAAAAATAATATTTTCTTTATAATGCAAAGGATTCTTCAGCTCCTACCTGAGGGCTTACTGTAAAGCCACAAGACCCTTTTTGCAGGGTTCAATGGCCTCGCTTCAGCATCAGTGAAAAACTGGAAGGATCAGGCACGTTCCCTGCCACTGTGACCAGTTTCAGAAAAGAAAGGACACCCCACCTGCCATTCCCATCAACCGCCAACTTGTTAGACAAGCAGCCAAAATGACGAGGGGACTGGAGCATCCCCCTGCTGGGGAAAGGCTGAGGGAGCTGGGTCCTTCGGCCCGGAGCAGAGGAGGCTGAGAGGGGATCTCATCGATGGCTGCAAACCCCTTAAGGGCGGCCGTCCAGGGGACGGGGCCAGGCTCTTTCCAGGGGTGCCCAGCGACAGGACAAGGGGCGACGGGCACAAACTGCAACACAGCAACTTCCCCCTGAACAGGAGGAAAAACGTCCTTACCTGGAGTGTGCCGGAGCCCTGGCACAGGCTGCCCAGGGAGCCTGCGGGGTCTCCTTCTCCGGAGACATTGCAGACCCGCCTGGACGTGACCCTGTGCAGCCTGCTCCAGGGAACCTGCTCCGGCCGGGGGAAGGGCTGGCTGACCTCCAGAGGCCCTGCCAACCCCACCTTCTGTGATTCTGTGAGCACCCTGACAGTAATCCAGCCTTTGTAAGAAGTGAACATGTTCCATCTTTTAGTCTTGAAAAACCAGCTCACACTCAACTCCACCGACATCCACTTTTTGTCCAGGGGCTGTTCTCTCACGCCGAGGAGCACAACCCAGGTGCCCTCTCCAGTGCGCTCGCTGCTGGGTGCCAGCCTCGCCGGCTGCTCCACAGCCCTGAGGTTAGACACCAGTAAATTAAATAACCCTGATAATAGATCAGGCATCTTTGCCATTGCATTATAAATTAGGGGGCAAGGTGTGCATATGGCTCCTCTCCTCACGCAGCCTTCAACCCATCAGGGTGGTTAGTTGCCTGCTCCCATTATCCACCTCTTTCCTGCAAGAGTCGGGCAGACGTGGTGGAGGCAAAGCCCTGGCAGACCAGCAGCTCATAGCCAGCAATTAAAGCACATCTCGGGATGTTCCCCTGTCTCCCCTCAGTTTTCCAGAAATTTAATTAGTATCTCTCATTGGTACTTACTCAACGGTGTTAGTCAAAATAGGAAACCTTGGCCAGGGAAAGGGAAAAGCAGAAATAAGGCACTTCTTTCCAGTTTTACAGCAGACGCTTGGCTGCCTGCCAATCCCCGCTACAGGGTTATGCAAATGCATTTACTCTTCCTTATCAGTAGCCAAAGTATCATCGCTCTTGTAAAGCGACTTCTGCAAGATAGGGTCCGTTCTTCAGAAGAATGGCAGCAAATACGCTGCACAGCAAAACTAGGAGGACATTACCAGGGGATGCCTGAAGGGAGTCATTGTCAGGGGTATTCAATATCAGTGACACTCCAGCCCTGCAATTAAATACAGATTGGGTTTGAGGCTTGGATTTCAGGTCCAAGAGGAGAAAGGAAAAGTGTGTGACACTCTGGACAACATAACATGACATGACCTTCTGTCCTCTATACAATCAATGGGGTTTCCTCTTGTATTTGGAGGAAGAGTAAGGGATGGGTCAGGCTCAGCTCTCTACAGTAAATCTGAGACAGAGCCTCAGCAGAAAAAGTCTGCCAGGAGGCACCCATTGGAGCTGTACACTCCCAAAAGGGGGGCTAGATTGGCAAAAAAACCAAACAAACCAGAAAGGAGCAAGGAAGAAGACAGCTTGATCAGGGGCAGAGTCACTAAAGCTAAAGCTACCGGGACGCTCTGCGCTGTCATCCAGAAATTCCATGTATAACTCAGACAGCAGCACAACAAAGAGCAAACATGTCTAGAAACTGTCTTCCATTCCCTGTTCTTACAGCAAATGCAGGAGTGAGTGAGAGGGCAAAGCGAGTGACATTTTAACAAAATCAGGATCCCCTTCGCAGAGCCTCTGATAAGGAATGAGATACAAGAGGCAGAAGAATAGCTAACAAGCGTTAGCAGACATAAACCTGCTGCTGGTTGCACGGCGGCATAAATCACAAGTGACTCCATTAACGTCAAGCAGCTACATGAGCATAAAATCTGTATATTTAGAATCAGCATATATTTTGAGAGAAGTAATAAAGTCAAGATGTTAGAAACTGTTGGAGCAATTCACAAAGTTTGACTTTTTTCCAACCCATAAAAGAATTCTGTACTTTGCTATAGGTGTAATAGGAGGGGGTAAGAAAAAGGCAAGAATGTATATTTTCACCTCGATATGTGTGCAAAACCACTGCAGACATTAACAGAGATAGAGAATTGGATGTAAAATAACCCTTTGTCTCCTCCATTTGAGTTTGTGCAGGTGCCAGGAGCTATAGATGACTGAGAAACAGATTGACTTCTGCAAAAATTCAGAAGCAGGATGAAAACCAGAACACGAGAAGTTCTCCAGAAAACTTGACTTTCTCAGAACTCAGTCAGTTTCTCAGTCATCTATAGCTGCTGGCACCTGCTCAAATGCAACCAGAAGTCAAATGGCAGAGCTTAGATAGCTTGAATTTACGTGTGAGAAACTGAAAGAATGAATCTTTCCATTATTTGCTGCACATTACTGTAACCTTCACGTTTGAATTACACCAAAGCAACCTACATAGACTAAGAAAACCTGTCAGATAAAACACGTGAGGACAGCAACCAACAACCACCACCAAGGACAGTCATGCAAGTCACCAATCTTGTATTGGCACCTAAGAGTTACACCCAGACTGGAAGGCTCCTCAATAAGCAGGATGATAATCACAGATTTTACTCACTGGTCCACCTTTCCGAGAAATACCTCCTAGTAAACTCACAAGGCCAAACTTTTCACACTTATTTTATCCATTGTTGATTTTTAAGAATGAAGGTGTTTAAGCTGGTGCAATTTTAGCCTTTTCTGCCAAATATATGCAGTACACGACTGAGAACGGAATCTCCCTCTCCCACAGCCAGGGCCCAGCAACAGTACAAAGTGATGGATATTTCCATTTCCTCGATGTTTCCTCAAAACAACAAAAAAAGCCAGAAGAGAATTATTAAAAAATATAAACCGAATTAAACAGCCACAAATCGTAGAAGAATGCAAAATATTCAGCATACGCTAGCTTTACAAGAAGGGAATTAAATCAAAAAAAAAAAAAAAAAAAAAAAAGAGACCATAAAGAAAACATACAGAAATTTGCATTTAAAACTCAAGAAGGGGAGCACATTTGCTGTGGTGCTGTCACACAGAGCAAGGACTCCATCAAACAAATCCACGGGGGATGAAATAAAAGACAAAGCATCCTTACCTCAGCGCTGCGGTTTTTCCATCGCTCCTTACACACCTGACCTGCCTGGTTTGGTACCCGATCTCCACCTGCCCGGCTCGCTGCTGGGGTTTATAGCCTTGAAGTCCAGACGTGCTTTGCTCTCCAGAGTCCGAACCCAAATCCGGCATAGTCTGCCCTGCCAGGTTGACTTCTTTGGGATAGGGCAGCCGGCATTCACCCCAAGACCCCACTCGGAGGCTGTAGGCGTGCTCCTCCTCCCCAGGACAGGTGGGAGTGCCACAGGCTCTGGCTTCGGTCAGGTTCGGGCACGGGGCACCCCCGTAGAGCGGAGGAGCGATGACCGCCCGAGTCCGGTGCTGCAAGCGCCTAGTGCAGCCCGTGCCGCACTCAGACCAGCCGGAGAACTCGGACACGACGCAGTCCCGCGGGCAGGGCACCAGGCAGGCTTGCTCAGCGGCTGGCTGCGGCGTGAAATGTTCACATATTTCGTTGGCGACAACAGTTCTGTTCAGCTTCTGGAGGCAGCGGACAGTGCGGCGCTGCAGCCCGTGCTGTGCAGTGACACAAGCCCCACTTCCCACCTCACCGCCAGCAAAGGAGGCCAGCCCACACCTGTCCCATCCTGAAACCTCCCACTCGAACAGCTCCAGGTGCCAGTCGCAGACTTTAAAGCACCTCTTCTGGCTTTCGGGTTTGCCCTTCTGGTCGCAGTTCGCGTGGTACGTCGTCCAGCCCTCCGCGTGGGTGCACCAGACGGCCCGACTCCGCACGCCCCCTGAGCCACAGTCACCTACACACCGGCCCCAGTGACCTGCAAAAGAGGGGGTGTTGAGAAATGCCACGGATCTGTCCCGCTGCTCAGTAGCATCCAAACCATACCCTGCCATGTATTCAGAAGGAAAGAACCACCAGCTGGTCCCTAAAATTGGTTAAATGCTCCCCAAAGGCTGCAAATCATTTCTCCTCCCAGTGTAGTCGCATTATTAGATCACCCAGAGAAACTGGTGGGGCAGGGGAAAAAAAATGCCCCGCGACTTCTCACATTAAAGGCAGGCCAGGCAGTAAAACGCATTTTCTGCAGCAGTAAAATGCATCCCAAAGCCTGAGGAAATATGAATATTTAATTTCACTTGTACAAATGAATACAAAAATGGTCATAAAGAAACAATAATCTAATAGGAAAAGAAAGACAAGTTAGATAAGAAGAATACAGTCTTAACAGAGCAATTAGTCAACGGAATAAATGCACTGGGAAGCAACTGAACCATCATCCAGTGATAAAACGGTGAGGGTAAATACTATGAAAATAAGAGCATACTCTTAATAGCAGTTTGAAATGGAGGAAGTGACTTGTAACGACAGTGTATGTAGTGCAGGATAGGTCCCACAGGTGCTGCTCAGTGAGCACAGCCCCGATAGCAGAAAAGGCACCTCACGTGTGTCGACTTCTGAATTACCCTGGGACATACATCGAGCAAGTCGTTTCCATTTGCAGCACATGGCACTGTAAGACGTGGTAAAGCTAGCCCATTTGGGAAGAGAAATTAAAGCCAAATTAAACCCAGCGACATAATTTTTCATTCTGGAGCACATGAACGTACATATGTAATCACATGAATCTTATTTGAGGATTTACAAGTGAACGCAATCAGACAAGGCTAAACAGAAAGATTTTTCTGTAACAATATTAATTGACAAATATCCACCAAGTCAAAAAAATAATCTGAGGGCGATAATGTACAAAATTGCTTGCGAACTGAAGAAAGGTAGAGAAAAGCACTCCACCAATTTTTAACATATTAAAGCAATTTTGCTGATCATGTCTCAAGAGGGTCTCATCCTGTTCCTCAGTTTAAAAACTTGCCACTACCTCGTAATAGAGCCATTTTGCTCAGTACAAACACAGCATATGTATTCCTTGCTTGAAAATACACAGCAGCTACCCTGTTTTTTGTATTTTTTCAAGGCAGAAAATGAACTTGCAATAGGTTGATTTATATTAAGAAATGCTACTCCAGTCAAGTTTTTTAAAATTGATTTTAAAACTACCAGAATCAGTTACATGCTTACACAACAAAACCAAACACACACATAAACCCCCAAAACAATTCATAATGGCTGCAATTATAATACCAGGTGTTTCATTCAGCTGGTGGCAAGTTTGCTGGTAATCCTATTGTTCTTTCTTCAGGAATAGAGAGGAATTAATCCTCCAGAGCCAGGGGCCTGACGGCATGGAATAGAAAAAATAAAAATAAATAAAGGAATAGAGATTCCTGTTTGTTTTTCATTGTTGATAAAGGAGGACAAGTAAATAGGAATTGGGTATAGCCCAGCTTCTCCTCCCACACATCCTGAACTCTTGCCACATCCCTTCCACGGACGCTTCTCCTCCCTGGCCCTCCAGGTCAGGGCTGCAACCCCACCAGCAGGCTGGCACCTTCTCCCGTGGCGGACAGGCGGGGGTCAAGAGGGGTTTCACAGTCATCAGGGTTCAGAGATGACTCCAGCTTCTGTTGAATCCTTCAGGCTATGCAAAAAATCTTGGTCCCTTTTATGCCTCTGCTTCACACCAAATGGTATCAGGGCAAGGTAAGAACTTGGTCATGACACGTTAACTTGAATGGGAAAAGGCAGCATCAAACTGTACCATGCTCTACAAGCTGTACTACATTCACAACAGGCTTTTGACAGAATCCGCCGTCCTTAAAACCCAATATTCCAAAACATGAACCTTAAAATATGGTTTTGAAATTCAGGTACGTGAAGTGGTCCGTTGACAATTTAAATATTCATCCTTGATACTGCACCTTTATATCTAAAAGAATATTTTTATACAAATGCCAACAAGCATCAAAATCAGACATTGGATTATGTAGATACTGTCACCTTCCTAAAAATCATAGTAAAAATTCAAACCTCAAGTGCTAGGTGGCTTTTTATTAACAGAGGAGAGTAACTACCACAAAGACTAAGCATCACAATGTAATTGTATCATAAGCTAATTTCAGCATTTATTGCTCTGATGCAGTTCAGCAAAGGCAGTTTAATTTTTTGAGATGTGGAATTTCAGTACAGGAAAAGTTTGGTTTTCACCAGTTTGTTCTTAAAGCAAAAATTCAAGAGTAATATTGTTTCACTCCAGCACTGAGCATAACAGTGTTTTACCCATCCATAGGACCATGAAACACATTACACCAATTAAGGACTTCCCAATATTCTTTTAGGATAGCAAATAGCACTAAAAATAGCATTAAAACTCACCATGGAGTAACACAAAGTAGTTGTAGCAGAGGACTGGCCAAATTACACTCACCAAATCTACCACTGCTTTTTTACTATTGCACAAAACTCATCTTGTTAGTACTTTTTATACATTTCTGGGTGTTGCTCATAAACTATGCCAAGTAATAGCTACAGATTTACTAATCCTTTACGTTACCAGGATAGAAAGAGACACAGCAGAAACCAGAAGTGGCCATTATTTAATGTCAGGTGTGAATTTAGAATGAAAAATTACCAAAAAAAAAAGTAAGCTAGGACTCGTACATAAGTAATTACACTATCGTTACACACATCATAATTTGCAATTATTCTCTGGCAAACATGCTAAAAACATAGCCTGCTGTTGGCATACCAAAAAAAAAAAAAAAAAAAAGCATGAAAAATAAGGTTAAAAATCAGATGTAAACCCCATTACACTATAGATTTTTTTCACTTCCTGATGATCTCTTCAGGACACAGCAGTAAACTTACCCACAATGTTTCATTGCTTAGCTAAATATCCTGTTCGGTGGCTTACACGAGGAGAAGGATGTAAATACTTCCTAGTCAATAGTCTGCTTTGTAATTAGAATTTAATTAATTATTTTTAGACGAGTCATGCTAAATTTACACTTTCCTTAAAATAAATCCGAGTCAGTTAAAAGAAACATTTCAGCACAAGGTGAATGCTTAACTACATTTTATTAAAAGCCCACTGGAATTTAAGCATCAAAAGCCTGAACTTCAGAAAGATGCTTTACAAGATGCTCCCAGTCTAGAATGAGAGGCCACTGGTAACTAATGCAGAAGACTGAATAAAATGTAATATATTTCACAGTGATCTCTCTACAGAAAGTAAAAAAGATGAAGATAAAGGATAGATATTGTCCATCTCCTAACCATCGTCACTTGATCAGGTACTGGGGAAATGTTTGATTTCAACACAGCAGGACACAGGTGGGAGAAGGAGACGACTGTGGACATACGTTGAAACGAGGAAGCTCCCAGACAGATGGAAGGGGAAACCTCATCAAGATGAGGGTATTGGAAGAGGCTGCCCCAAGGGACAGAAGAATCTCATCCTTGAAAGTTTTCAAGACCTCACTGAAAAAAGCCCTGTGCAACCTGGTGTGAACTCAGTGCTGAACCTGCTCCGAGCAGCAGGTTCAACCAGATGACCTTCCATGGTCCCTTCTCTGGGTTACTCTATGAAGGAACATCTAATAAAGCAAGGTTTTGTTCGCTAGGATATCAAAACCAGCTTTTTGCTTAAAGATACTGCTGAGATCTCCATGCAACATGCAACAGGACAAACGAATCCATTAGTCAACCAAACCAGAGAAAATCAATCAAATCACTATTTCCAAAAATGAGAAGTCAGGCAAAACTTGCTTGACTTGTACAAAAATCATAAGGGATAGTGGTACGTCTTTGTTTATGGAAAACTGTAAACAAAGACATCCTACTGTCTCTTTACAAGAGATCTATAACACTACAAGTAATAATGGCATGAAAGGGACTAATAAATCAAGACAATCTAATAAATAAAAACTACACATTGTTGAGTTTGCCATCTTTCATCGGCCAGAAAGAGTACCATGTTATCACCCCATACAGCTTCTCTCATCCCGTTAAAAGCACGCAATAACACAGCCATTGTAGTTTATTTGGTGTCATGTGCACCCGTTTGCTTTTCCTGCCTGCAAGACATACCTACAACTGTGCAATAATTATGTCTGACAGGATACAGTGACATCTGCTCTTGGACACACAGGTCACACAAGCATAAGGCAAGCAAGTTATTCAGACAATAATTACATATTACCGACAAAATGGAACACCACTAAACATCAAACCTAAAATAGGAATCCCAGTAAGAGCTGCTTAATAAGTGTGTTATTGCTTAATAAGGATTGCTGCAATAATTATGCTCTGTTTAATGTGACATTTACTTAATTGCAACCATTTCACCATCTGAGAATTCTTTCAACAATAAGCATCTTCCACAATTAGTCTGTCCCTGTAGCTATGTACTAATTTGCAAACTTAGGACAAGATCAGCAATCAGTTAAATAGAGTATTGTGTTAGTAATTTATTTCAAACAGGTAATAGATATGCTCCAAGCCATATCTGATACACAAAACAGTGCAGGAACACAAAAAAATAATGTACAATCACTGGAATAGTCCTCCTATTTTCTACACTTTTTTATTTTGTCTTTCAGTTTAAGTATCAAATTTAGGAGCAACTGTTCTAGACCTTAACAATTTGTTTTTAAACAGAATCTCCTAATTCTTAGAAAAAAGATCCCCAAATGTCATAAAACAGACATATAACTTCACTAATGCCTTGCTGTCTACCAGACGTCATTGTAACTCCAGAAGATCACCGCAATGTCCACTTTAATTGAATACTTCTGCTTGAAATGTCATATAACCACTCCGGGTGTCATTCCAGCACCCTTCCATCAGAGTGTGTTTATAGGAAATGGAAAGCTCCAACTCACTCTGCGATTTCTGAGGACAGAGAAAAACTGACTCAGACAACACGAGCTTTATTCCTAACAGTATTACAACCAATTAAACTTAAATATTAGTAACAGCAGCAAAAAATTAGTCCATTCAATTAGTTATTTTAGGAGAAGTTTTTAGGAGATTTACATAGTTTTTATGTAATTTTATGAGAATTATCTATTTTTTTAATGAGGCTTGGACATGTATTTCTTTATTATGAGAATACAAACAACCACACATTTTCTCAAGGTTATTTGTTTTTTCTTGCACAATGCAAAGACATTCAATATTATGCCAAGAAAAGTATTTCTAATGATTCGGACAACAATCTTACTATGGTGATGAAATTTGTACCATTTGCAAGCCATGCTCTCTCCATGTCAGTGTACTCAGTCCAGTCACATCTTTTCTTGCAAGACTAAGACTAAAATCTTAAGGACCTGCTCCATCCAGACTCTAGGATACCAGATCTGATAGATTTAGGTGTTTTACATTACAAGGTAATATTAGTATGTTATAGTTCATGTAATGCCCACTCCCCTGCTTTCAGGAAGAGCCCTCCTGTACGCTTGCCCTGCATCTACTGCCACGTCTCAGCCAAAACACAGCTTTTCTTCCCTGCCCATACTTCACTGTCTCAGTTATTTTGCCATTTATTATTAACAGCAATTCAGTAAAACACTTTCTACCATAATCCATTTGAAAGATGCTATACAAAATAAAAGACTACTGTACGATTTGCAATGTGTCATACAGGGCATAGAAAATTCCTCTGATTCCTGGGATTAATTTTAAATACCTGCAGCACTTTTTTAAGCTTTCACGATCTACACAAATGAGTAATTCAGCAGCTTAGTTATTCATCTTATTTTAGATCTGAATAAAGGTGAAGTTTAGTGACTTATAGCCATGCAGCAGTTTGTTCCAATTTTACATTTCAGGTTTTTCCCTTATTATCCACATGTGGTAACAGTCGAGACATACTCCAGCAAGAAAGGCATTTTGCAGCAAAATGTAATGAACACTGCTGTTTATGAAAAGTCAGTGATTTACTAACCCCTCGGCACCTGAAGGCAGGACTTCTCAATATTAAGCACTAATGTAAACTACATTAGCCGAGCTACTCAATCATGTGCCCACACCCCAGACATGGCCCAGGGAAGAAAATTCTTTTCTTTCAACTCTCAGTTAAAAATTAAAAATAAAAAGGGCGCCAACCAATACATTCCAAAACATTTCTGTAATACTCATCTGACACATTTTGAGGGTTCATGAGAACAGATTTCTTGCCTTGATAACAGCTGACATTAGGAGATGAGGCCATGATGCATATAAATTCATGTATACTATAAAAACAAGAAGTTTAAATAGATGTTAGCAGCAGATTACAACTATGAGTAGTTTACTGCATATGAGATTAAAAACATCTCGCTACTGGATTATAGATAGTTATAATCAAACCCTGACCTTTTTAAAATTCCAGACATCTATGTAACCAATTCCTTTTAAAATGTAACAGCCTTTATAAGGTGTTTGTAAATGCAGCCTTAATAGAAAAAACAGCTGATAAACATTTCTTCAGCCACTCCACCTAGACTTTGGGGCTTGTATTCCCCCATGGGAACTGCTATTTCCATGTCAAAAACACCCAGAATCGATACAAGCCCGGCTGCGCTGCATCTCCTGGAACACACACTGCCTGGTGCAGCAGGGGGGAACCAGGGGAATGAATACACGGGCGCTGCTGGACAACCCAACAACACCTTCTGATCCCCAGCCTCCTCTCTCATTACACTGAAATCATCTCTCCAGCCCACAGGAAGGCTCAGATCCCTTCAAGCACAATGAAGCATGAAGTCGAGGAGGTCTATCCTGATATTTGCAGGGAAGCAGAAGGGAGCTTGGTGTTTTTGTGATCGTGCTTGTATCTGCGTTGTGTACCTGCCTGTAGGAGCTGGGCGTTCAGAAGGCACTCCAGCTCTACAGAGGTCCTTACGTTACTGGTTCAACACCAGCAAGCATTGCACAAGGCTTTTCCTGCTCTTCCATACATTGGCGTCCCCTCACCGCCCTTCACCGAGGCACTTCTCCAGCAGGCAAAGCCCAGGTTCCACTGCAGGCCCACCTCCCTGTCGACAGCCTACCAACACGTGGGATCGCTCCAGAAGCAACCCAGCCAGCTCTGGAAGGGACCGCCTCATCCACATCTCTGCAACCAAAGCCTTGCCAAACGACAGACGGAGCAACACGAACAGTCTCCCAAAGAAACCCCACCAGGAAACGCACAGGGGCCTCGGTGGGACAGCTGGGGGAAGCACTGGCAGCACTTCCAACGTCTGCTTGGTATTCCAGCTCCAGGAGACAAGGAGAATTCTTACATTAGTTCTGCAATAATTTATTACCTGGCCAACACCAGGCACTGCCACCCCTTCTTGTGACAACTGCGGTTTCTAATTTTCTTACTCTTTCATGAAGCTTAAATTATGTTCACTGAAATAGCAGCAATGTTCTGTTTTTCAAAACTTTAAAAAAAAATCTGTTTTTTTCCACAAAAAAAAATTGTTTTCCTGAAAAGGCTGTGACACAACACAGCCATCTGCACACCTGCACAACTATATGAAGTATCAGAACTTACTTCACACACACATAAAATCACAAAAATGCACGCACCCCTCTCCAGACATCATTTGAAGGGAGAAGTACATTTTTTCTGCTCAGCTGCATGCTATTCCCAACTTACATATTTTAGAACCCCCTACAGCACAGAAGCCAGCATAGCTTTGCAGATGCTGCAACAATCAATACACCACGTTAAAGGCACTGAAATCCAGATTTGCACACCAAGGGACTACCAAGTCTGACTGGGGTTAAACGGCGGAATTGCACCCCTCAGCCTCCCACAGAGCTGATGTATGCAGACCTGCCCATGTACAATGATGTCTACTGAAAAGGCAGATAAGAGAATAAAATAAAACGAATATATATATAGAGAGAGAGAGACACCACGTACTTATACAGAAATACCTTCTCAACTGTGTGGGCCAGACAGTCATTATCCTTAATAAGCATTATAGAAGAACGATACAATGGGCAGGATTTCCCATGGTGCCCAAACGGCTACTAATGAGTATTTCTGCACAGATTGAGAAAACCAATGATAACAATTCCCTAGCAACAGACAGCATAATTAATTTATGTGAAAAGTACTATTTTAAAATATGTACACAATCGGTTTATAAAAAACTTGACAAAGGTTATTGTAGAACTCTACAAACTGCTTTTACTGGGCATTTTCTCTTTCCTTTTTTATTTATTTATTTATTATAACATCCATACATAGTAATCCACTTTTAATTATAATTCTATTTCCATTTACTCTAGACATTCTTGTTAAATGCTCCAAATTCTAGAGAAAAAGTATTTTGGAAAAGCACAATGCTCTGTAATACTTTGGAAATCGCTGTGCAGGAACAAACAATACGAGCAGCTATGCCAAAGTTTGGAATGATGAGTCTTCTCCAGCAGTAAATCAATCTGCTGTCTCGCAGACGCAGTGAGCACAGGCTGCTGACAGGAGGAACGGCTGAGCATTGAGCAGCTCTAATCAGTCTAAGAGGGCCAAAGAGCTTAAGTTCCCAGACAGTGTAAATCAGGATGAAGGGCTTGAAGATGCAAGTGGCTTTCACTTCAGGCAAGAATGACAGGCGTACAGCAAATTAAAAAAAAACAAAACAAAACAAAAACAAAAACAAAACAAAACAAACCCAAAAAACAACCACAAACCAAACAACACAACAAAAAAAAGAAAAAACCTGAACAAAAAAAAAAATTAAAAAAACATAAATAACTAAATCCAATTCACAAAAATTCAATTTGGGTGGGGAGGTGGCAGGGTGATTAATGTAAAAGGCAGGTAATGGCAAAGATATTAATTTTCAAGTTGAAGTAATATCACATCACATCATAAATTCAGCTTCTTGATTGCAAGGTCCAGAAGCACAGAATGACTAAAATACTTGAGTTTGCACTTAGAGAACATAACATTACCTTGTTCAGACTCACAGGTGTTAAGAATAGAAAAATCTTGAGAATCTTGTGACAAGCATTACAAAATATAAGTAAGCATAGCATACCCAGATAAGGTATATGAAAGAAGAAAAATCTCCATCCCATCTGGAGGCAGATTTTGCCAGGCATCATTCCAAATAACTACACATGCAGGTGAGTGAAAGCAAAATATTGTCGAATTAAGATCTGTGCATCAGGCCAGACAGAGATCCAGGGATCTTATGGGGAAGTTGTATTATCCCATGACACTGCTGAACAAAATTTCTTTTATTTAAAAATAGTGTGTTAGGCAGGACAAGGCACTCAGGGGCACCCTGTCCAGAGAAACAGCCCCTGTGCTGCAGTGCTTCTCTGGAAACCTACCTCCCAAATGAGAGCAACAAAACCTGGAACTGGGGCAATAAAGCATTACAACATGCAGAGTAACATTCTACTCATTTTATTTTTAATTTAAAGGTGGTTTTTTTCCTTTTGCAGCTGAGTTAGATTGCTTAGAGCAAAAGGCAGTAACACTCCAAGTATAAGCAGAGTACTGCAGCCCTGGCCAGAAATCTGTGTCGGTACGTTAACACGAGCCCTGCAGCGGGCAGAGCACTAACCCACCGTCCCAGGGGGGAAACAAGCATATTTAGGGGAAGGGGCAGGGGTTGGGGTTGGGTTTTGGATTTTTTCTTTTCTTATTTTCAGAACACTGACAATAGAACGTCAGTTACAAGAATTCAAAGATGGAAGTGTTCAACCATCCAATCGCACCCTACCTAAAATTACACCGAGGTCAGCCTTACAACACTGGCAGATGTTTCACTACCCTTTTAGCAGGCGTTTTGCTCACATTATAGTGGTTACGTATTTCTGAAGAGTCTTCAGCTATCACTGAAATCTCAACAGCTGTGCACCTTTACATACATTTTCACAAGCTTCAGCACAAGTGGTAAAACCACATCCTTCAAGATGCTTAAACAGCTGAGAGCACATATCCTGAGGACCACTTTGCTAGCATAGACCCATGTGTCTTGAAAACCACTGAGATGTGGCAGGGTACGGGGAGCATTCAGGTAGTCCGCTGGGGCTGTTTGCTGAGCAGAAATGAACAATTCTGAACTTGGAAATCAGGTCACTGTTGCCATAAAAGCTAGCGCACTATGATTTTTTTGAAGTAAAAGAAAGGTAACATGGAAAAGTATCAGTTACAGATGCACATATGCTGTACGCGTATTTCACATCCAAACAAGCATCTGCTTTTACAGTGTTAGCCCACACTTTGCAATGGAAGATTCTTAAAAGCAAACGTTCTTTATACATAAGCGATCATTTAACAAGGCCTTAGAAAATGCAGCCCTTAACAGATTTAATTAACAGGTTAATGATGTGCATAGCATGCATGCTCTCAAAAGCAAAGATTTTCACATTAAGCTTCTTTCTGTTTCACAGAAGCAGCTTTCTGTAGAGTATCTGTGCTAATGTAATTACACATCTGGTACTTCTGCTGCTTTCAATTGCAGAGATATTTATAAACAGTGCTACTAATTTACACAAGAGCACCTAGCTGTTCTAATGTTTTACACTACAAAAAGATATTTGCATGAAAATCCAACTGGCAAGAGTTGTCTTTTGTAGCCCTGAGTGGTTCTAGTGAATATATAAAATGATCATTTAGCCTGCAATAAATCTAACACGCTATTGTCATGACTGCTAAGCATGACTCAAATTCACCTTTATATAAAGAGGTCAAGTACAAATTTTTAGACAGTTCTAAGTTAAACATCAGCACTGGTAATCCTCTCTGTTCCACTGTGTCACCCACATGGCAAAATTCGTGTTTTAAAATATCATTTCCTGGTGAAGTTCATTCATCATCCTCACTGTAACTGGGAAATGATTGAAAACCAGGCCAGCATAATGGAAATCCCACATTATCTCTACCAGTATTGTAAAGAAAATGCAGTGGTTATTAATTTAAATATGCCTCAAAGAATGATCACAACTTCAAACACGAAGCCATTCCTGCCTCAAGCTGCTTTCAGTTCAGTTTAGGTCACATTTAGGTTCATCACGATAAGACCTGAAATCCCCCAACTTACTAAATATTGACAGAAGATGCTGCTGCCCTAAGTATTTAATCAAAGGATGGGATGAGTCCCAAGTCCTGATGGGGCATTACGGCAAGGAGACACTATCAAAGTAACCTTTCAGCACCTGCGTGCTCAAGCTCAGGGATGCCTGCATGGGAAAAGAGATAAGCCAAGACAAACAGCCCTTTTTGCTTCACATTTTAAGGCACAACTGATTAAGAAAAATCAGAAATTACTCCATAAAAGGAAAAAAAGAGTATATGCGTGAATGTGAAAAACCTTCCTGTCAAAAATATATATACGCTATGAGATATTTATATCCAAATTATCCCATTTTGCTCACATTTTTGAACCAATCAGTGTTTTCATGCTCAGTCTGCAACCAATGCAACTGAAGTGTATGTAAAATGTCATGATTGCCATATCATGGGTTCTGAAAGAGTAGAGCCAGCTCCTAATTCTCCCCAGAGGAGATGCTTCCAGTGTCTTGGAGGTTGTGATGCAGGCTGTGGATACTTTTGAAGATTAAATGATAACAGGCAATGGACAAAACACTGAAATCTGCTCATCTATTTACTCCAATACCCTGACAGTATTCTGGACAGTTAGAAGGAGGAGTGATTTTTGGGGGCAGGGCAATAAAAACACTTAGCTAATACTCCTGAAGTACAGATTTCAAAGGGCTTTTAGTTTTGCTGCTTTTATACGAGTCAGCCGTTTCCACATGAATCAGCTCATTAGCATGTCCCAGCTGGTTCATTAACCAGCACGCTGAGATTCAGTATCACCATAAGAAAACAATAAACTGCTACCGAAACAGATTCCTGGAGAAACGGAGTGGGCTACCTGGCCTCTTCCACAAGGAAATCCACCTCCCCCAGCAGGTTTAAGGAATTACAAAGGTCACAGCCAAACTGGCATATCCATCCATGAACTACAGCGTTAATAAATCTGTCTACGCCCTCAGCTGATGGGCAACACTCAGCTGTAGATAAATCAGGCTGGTAGCTCTGCGAATGAAGAAAATTGTTTCTTCCTCTAAGGATACTGAAGTAACTGCACTTAATTGAGTTTTAATTCCACTGGGCATTCTTTAATTCAGTCAAGCCAGTTGGAAATAGTCTTCTATTAGAAATGCCTATTCCTTTTTCATGACTCCCGTAATAAACATTATTCAGAATATTCTTTAATAAATAAAGCCAATTTGAGTTGAGATCCTTTCAACAGTAAGCCATGTATTTTACATATACAAATAGAAATGCTGGTTGAATGGCAAAAATCAATGAAGAAAAGGGCCTAAGAAAATGTAATCCATATTAATTACATATTAAAAACACCTACAGTCTGTCCTATCTGAAATTTAGAAATTCAAGATATCCTTCATCTTTGAAAACTGACCTTAAATGACTCAAATTCCCAGATGCTGAAGAAAGATTTTTAGTTTACATCAAATCTTGACGTTAGTGCGCATATAGAAATCAGGTTCCAAAAAGTAAACAGAATGCACATATGTGACTAATAATGTGCATAATATTCAGGTGTTTTTAAAACAAAAAAACCCGACATTTCTTCAAAGAACATTTACCATTCTCAGGATGTGTTTTTAAAAGAAGTCTGTCTTACGCTAAAACTGGTATGCTGAATTTTAATTGTTTCTATTTATTTATTTATTCCCTGACGAATAAAGGAGTGGAAAATACCTCCTGGACCTCTGAGTTTAGTCACTAAGAAGGTAATATAGGCAGGTTTGTCATAGATTCTTCTTCTTCCAGGCCTCAAACAGCTCAGACCAGTTAGGTTTACTGTCCCATCCCATCTTCCCATTCTCCCAGGTATTCTAACTTAAACCAATAAAACTATTTTGACAGGCAAACTAAGCAAATAAATACTTCCCTACATTAATTTTGACATATGCAAATGCACACTATTAATAACTACTCAGCCAACATTTCCATTTGTTGTTATTTATCTGGTTACAATAGTTGCTGCCCAGAGAATTTTCCCCTGATAGTGACAGCCTTACTTATATCTACGTGCAATTTGTTTCCACCAGACTCAGAAAGAAGCCTCCCACCATGCATCCAGACAGCCTCGCATCAAACTCTGCAATAACGCAAGAGAATAAAATAACATACGTACTCCTAAGCTAAGTTTCTGCAACAGCATCATTTTCAGGACTTTTGTTCTGGATCACCTTTCCCTGTATCTTCTTTGCCCTTCAGGACAGCTTCCCACAGGATCCTAGTTCCCTGAACAAGTTGAAGTCCATGCTCCCAAGATCACGGAAGGACCTTTAATCCGCTAATTTCCTTCTTCCCTTCCCTCAGGATCTTAAACTCCACAATTGTGTGGACTGACTCCACTCCCTGTGGCCAAGGTTACTGACTACCACATTCCTGATCGGTTCCTCTGTACCTCTGAATCATCCATCTAGTAGATCACCACCTTAGTCCAGCATTTGAATACAAAGGACGTAGGGTGGAGGAGGAGGCGAAGCAGGGTATGACACAGGATGGGGTGCAGGCTAGCACCAGACGGACACCCCGTCGCTACTACTCACTCATTAGTGGCCAGTTAGAGAAATGTACACCTGGAGCTGGACAAAACTGGCTAGGGGAGTACAAAAAACAAAAACAAAAAAACCAAAAAAAACCCCAAACAAAACCAAACAACAAAAACAACAACCAAAAATCAAAAAACCCACCCCAAAACAAAACAAAAAAAAAACCCCAAACCAAAAACACAGTAACATGAAGGAAGGAAAAGGTGCAAAACTGTTAGGAAATTAATGCGACCCCACGGGTATCCTACAGCAAAGAAGAAGAAGAAACAAACAATATGAACATACTCCTCCTGGGAAAAGACTCCCAGTGCTGACACACCACCACCGCCAGGATGAAACCACCAACCTCAGGACACAGAGGAGCAAGGTGAGAGTAACACCAGGAAAGGTGTACGAGCTGAGAACAGTGTGCATGAGAACTTTACCTGCATTACTCTCTTTTTCTGTAACAATTAGAACAGACTAAGAATGATTAGACTGTTAGGATTTTAGTTACCCTAACAATAATTAATTGTCTATACTTATCTAGAAGGCGTGCTTCCTCCTTCCCCAAGAACAAAGAGAGAAAAATTTACCTTAAGACACACTTCGATTTCTGTGAGAGATGGACCCTCTTTCTCAGTTCATACCAATCTGTGGATTTTCATTCCGGCAGCCCCAAGCCCTATCACTACTGCAATTAAACAAGACGGAGAATCACGTCCTCCCAAACCAGAGCCAGCAGAGCACTCTGCCACAATACTGGTAAAAACACGAGTGCCTGCTGTAACGCAACACGTTCAAATAGCTTGGGAATAATCAGCTCCAGACATTTGTGTAAGTACAAATGAAGACGTTTTGCATCAGCCCTCTCAGAAAGATTCCTCACATTTATTAGGTGCTGCAATGCCTTGGAAAAACAAGTTCACTACGGCTCTCCGCCTGCAATGTTCAAAATCTCAGGTACTGCAACAGACCTTATAATTCATTTCATTTCACATGCAGTTCCTGAAGAACACTGTGCATGACAAAGATACTTATAATAGAATCTGATTTATATTTTTTAAAAAATACCAACTAATCAGAGCATTTTATAAACTCTTCCTCAGATTAAGGCTCTACTAAAGCCCTTCTCAAGTTTCACACGTGAATAAACCCATCCATAACAACAAGGCTGGAGGGGTTTTCACATTCATAATTTATGGGCAAATATATTTTCCCCAGCGAAACTTCAGCGACGCTCAGAAATACCTTTTTATGGCCACCTTAAAAAAACTCCTAAAACATGCAATTATAATGATACTGCTTAGATAAGCTACATTCAAATATTAATTCAGCATCAAGAATATACATAAATGGCACACAGCAGTAACACCACCATATCTCATCTGACCCACGAGGATTACAGCATTCAACAGCTGGACCGTTAAGAGCAAGTCACTGGGTGCCAATCACATTGATAAAAGATGGGGGATTTTCCTGATCACAATGCACATCCTGTGCCCTGGAAGGAAGAAGAACAGCTGCTGCTTCCTATAAAACCCTTCGTATTTCCTCTCTTCAGGGAATTCAAGCTCTAGATAAATGAATTGGTTGGGCAGGCACAAGAATTCATTAATTTCTTCCTGTCTGCTTTTAAGTACGTGTTTGCTAGTTCAAGGAGAAAACCACGTCTACAAGAAGACCGAATACCTTCCCCTACTACATGCACGTTCTGCACTCAGGGGCTTATGAGTGTCAGGACCTGCAGTCACTTGACAGAAGTACCCACGGCTTCGTCTTCCCAAGGAGAAGACAGAGGGCCAAACTCTGGTCTCCGTTATGCCAGCATCAATTCAAGGGGAGCCAACCGAGTCCACATTCCTCCTCTGTTCCTCATTTATCTCTGGTTTGTTGGGGGTTTTTTTGCTAAGTTTCATTGATGAACGTCAGTTTGCCAACAAACATTTTAAGCGCTGTCTTCAAATTTCCAAATGGATATCAGGCTGTTAAATAATTTCTTTTCAGATGTCACAGGAAAGAACTCAGTATCGACTCCGACTTGCTTCCAACTGATACCTAATCCATATAACAATAACAATGTAAATTACCACTAAGGAGTGGTTAGCCGTTGTGGTCAGATCACATGGCAGGCAGGCAAGCTCCACCAAGTAGTAAACAGGAGGGAGAACAGTAAATGTGCTGATTATGTAAATGTAACTGTTTGAAGTCAGAGATGCAGGCCTGTATTTCACTGATAAAATGCGTAAAATAGAAAGAAACACTGCGTAAGCAATTAAATTTAACTTCTTAATCAATAAAATGGAAACTGGGACCTAAATCCACTTTATAGGATTTAGGAATCAAAGTCTTCCTGCAACTCAAAGACAGCTGTGATGCCCGCTTAACTAGAGGGGAATGACAAAAATGTCACATTCTATCTTGATGCCACACACAAGAGAGTCATCTATCATTAGATTAAGTTAATTTGGTGGTAATGATGCTCCTGATCTTTAGTTCTGGTTGGCATTCTTTGTAAATAAAGCTGTGCTTCCAACAGTTTTGATGGCAGCATCTCACAAGAATTTGACGGATGAGCCCACCTGTCCTTGTTAACGCTTTGGATTTGCTTTTTGTAGGTCCAGTATTTCTCCAATAGGAAGCATATCGTGCCTTTAATCTTGCACTTTATTTCAAATATTTCAGTGTTGGCAGAACTTGGGTTGGTACCAAGGTGTCCACAGCCACAAAGCATCAATTCTTCCACCTTGTCCTACCAGGGGGCAATCCAAGCTACCAAACACAGTGGCCCAACACCAAGTCAGAGTTGTTTTGATCCTATTGCTGTCTCCCAAACACAGAATCCACTTAATTTTTCTTTCTCCCCTCACTGATTCATTCCTTACATTGTCACTTAAACATGGCCCAGTCTGCCACCAAATACCAACTCCTCTTCTTCACAAAACTCAAAAAATTCAGCAGTTCCTACAGATGCTGCTTATGCCAAACTTCTTCCGTTGCCCTTACACACAGCTGCATGGGAACTGCTGTTCTGTATTTCACCTTTCAAGAACTGTGGCCACATCCATTTATTTGTTTTTTAAAGTACTGTGCAGTGTTACAGTCTTATCAAAACAAAACCCCTTACTGATGGTATTTCCACATATGAAAAACAACTGACAACATATATGTAGCTGATAGGACATGTATATAAACACGCATTCAGAGGTATTAACTGATGCAAGAATAACTGAAAAATAAATTTACTACGCATGGTTGAGGCTGTGATCGTCAGGCTTCATTCTAAAAACCACAAAACGACCAACCATCTGCAATGCCTTTGATAGTTCACTAATTAATGATCAAGAATGCATTTGCTTCAGCATAATTTTATGCTTTTATATGGATATCTTATTTGATTATAATTATCACAGACTGTAGAAGTTTATTAGGGCCAATCATTTCTTAATGCAATTAAAATCCCCAGGGAACAATATGAAGTAATTTTTATTGGTGAAAATGATGAGAGCTTATAACCAAAAGGGAGCCTACTTGTCTACTGCAATTATTCCAAAATATGAAATTAAAACAAACTGCATGAATTTTTCAATACGTTTTCGTGAATACCTGAGTCAAAACAATCAGTAAGTGTCAGAAGTTGCAGGATGAGCTGATCTTCAGGCTCCTTCAAGCTCCTCTCATATTCACCTCTTTGGGGAAGGGATTATGCAGCTTTTTTCTCCTGCTGGATGAAATCGCCCGCTCTCAAAATAGCTCTCTGGGCTATTGCCTCTGCTTCCCAACCCTGTTAACACAACACCTCTAATTCTTTCTCTTTCACAACGCTGTGACACTTCCTATTAAAATGAGTCTAAAAACCATTTCTCCACAACACAAATAATTATTTGTTCTTTCACCCAAAGGTACTAACACGAAGATTGGAGGGTAGAAACAATAAGAAGTCTCAATGAATGGATTCTACGTACATACACCTTATCCTGTTCTTTTATACATTTTTAGAATACCTCCACCTCAGAGCTGGTAAAACAAATTATTCTCTTCCCCTTTCTGTCATTCTCTCTCTATTGTCATCCTAAAAGTGTTCCTTTTCTTTCCCTGCCCAGACAAGAGCCTTTCAGGTTTTAGTATGCTCTTTACCCCAAGACCTGCTTAAGAAAAGTAATACATAGCTCACTGATGGGTGCCAGAATGTGATTTATTTCCATTTCAGTTTCCCCACAGTTTCCCCTGAGAACCCAAGTAATCACTGCAAGAACATCTCATCACTGCCACTGTTTTAGTCCCATTTATTCCCCCTTAAGAGTGACTATTGATTTAATAGCCTACATTTAACCAAGATAATATTATCGTGTTCTAAAAAAATGTTGAATTATGATAAATAAGTCTTTAGCGAGTCAATCTACATCGGATGTCTGTTTCCAAACAATATAGACAAAGTTCCACAATTCCTTACACCCTTTTCTCATCTATTTAAGCATTTAGTAATCCCATTAAATGAGACCCAGTATCTGATATGCCACACAAAACCTGGAGAGAAACTAACTATAAAAAAACATCGTTCTAAAGAAGATACCTTACATTTTTTTCAGCAAACACAGACCTAAGAAAATTGTCTGTAGAGGAAGGAAAGGCAGATCAGCAAAACAGCAGCTAGCATTATCTGAAGCGAATAGCCTCTTTCTCCAGGCATCTACACGAAGTGTAGAAAGGAGCACACTTCTGCCAGGATATTTACACCAGGGGAGGCTTTACACCAGCGGTTCAGGACAGCAGGTATGGGCAGTGGGTGCTCAGAGCCAGGACACCTTCACTGCCATCAACTGCCAAATGGGACCCAAGCTGGAGAATTCCCAGACAGGCAGAGTGGACAAAGCTTGACTTCAATATAAATTGGCTCCCTCTGATTGTTCCTATGAATTACAGAAGAGAAATATCATAACAGTAAACTGTGACTGGAAGTGAGCTATTTTCCTAAGTATGCTTAATAGCACGGAATAGATGCATTTCTTCTCGTGTCAATATTCCACTGCGATAGCTTTTCTCCCGAGGATTAGAGAAATCCTTCCTCCTCTAATCCTGTTTTCCAGTGACAACTTAAGAACTGAAATGGCAACAATTTACCACTTCCAGTGCTAATTCACAAATTGCCAAGATTTTTTTCCCCACTGTTCTACAGCACTCAGTTTTTTCCCAGAATATGAGTTTGTTCAGCCCAATATCCTCTCAAGGGGTAGACTGGATCAGCAGAGAAGGATGGGGAACCTCTTTTTGAATTATATGTTTGCTGATTTTTATTTCTTTTCCTTGAAAAGAATATTACAGTCATCCTAGATCAAGGCTACTTAGCTCAAGGCAGTGATGCTTAATCACTCCAGCGCCGCTGGACATCCAAGACTGAGCACCCTAGTTTTACAGAACAGTAGTTTACTGTAGTTTGCAATATACAGAATAGCTATTAATTTCAAGTACTTCTGCTTGTCCAACAAAAACAACCCACTAAGCAAATACTTCCACTAATAAATCAGCCTTGCCTGTGTTTGTCAATTTATTTTGCGACAGCCAGTAAGCCCAACAAGCCTGTGCATTGGCAATGGCATCTGGAACAATCACTGTTGTGTTAATTACAACACTTGCCAATTATGGACTGCAACAAATTATAATGCTATTTAATGATTAAACATTTTGGCACTAATAAATGAGCAAAATTATATATATATATACACACACACACACACGAAGAGATGTAGGAACAGGATAAACATCCACTTCAGACCATGCATCAGGTAATTCCATATGGCAGATATTTTAATACCAGGTAAGGTACTTTTCTTTTTTTTAATGACTGGTGCCAGTTCCAAAGCAGAATACTATTTCATTCCAAATGGAATACTATACAGCCTGAGTCAATGCCTGTGAAAGTCACTGGAACGCTCAGACATATTTGCGTATTTTTAGGATAAAAAAAGAAAAGAAAATTCTATGCCAGCAGTATGACTCAATGCCAATTAAACATTAACACCTCAGGCATTTTCCTTCTGGTTTGATACTCAATTCCACAAATCTAAGTTCAAAGGGAAGAGTGTTTTCAAGCCCACATTTGAGCAATAACATGCTCCGCTATGAAATGGAAATCATTTGGTCACCTTATATTAGTGTAGAAACCAACATGAACTAGTGTTTTCAAAAGGCAAAATATCATGTTTAAACGTTCCACACAGATATTCAGGAATTTGCATCCTACTACTGCCCTGGAATTTCACAGTACTTATTTTACATATTTTCTGTGAACTGGCTTATGTTAAAGTGCAGATACATACCGAGGAGGAATCACACATAACTAATTTTTATTGGCAAGGTGTCAGGACCTAAAGGCAAGCCTGTAACAGACACTTGTGGTATTTCTGTGAGAGCAAACCACCACAACTAACAAGCTGGTGAGGGTACTCACAGGCACCAACTAGTCATGAAGGGCCCTAAAGGGGAGAGCACTCCCCCATTACTGGAGAGCAATAGGTTTCACCAGCAGCAGACTGGGAGCACCCGAGGTCATGCCCACACGCAGACCTTCTCCCCAGAGAAGCTCCTCTTTCACAGATAAAAACACAGGGAAGGTTAAAACTAGTCCTTCCTCATACCCCTGAATTTTCCAGCTCTTTCAGTAGGAATCAGTACCTTTAATTTAAGGCAGAATGAAGTACTCCTAATTAAAAAAAAACATTTTGTAGGCATTAAGCATATAAATCCGTACCTTTAAGGAGGCATATCCCATTAATTACCTGAAATGTTTTTAAGCCTTTAGCTGTCCCTGAGAAGTAGATGCTGAAATGGTCTATTGAGCCACAAAACACTGAAAATTGGGAAGGTTCCTGGCGATAAATGGGAAAAGATTTAATTCAGTACAAGATGGTAAACGAAGTTAAAAAGGAAAAGGAAAAGCATGCATGTGCCTTCCATTGTGAATACTTTTCTCGGCAGAAACCAAACTATCGGATCACCTGGAATCTGGGTTTCAAATGCAATTTTCACCTCTGCAATCTCTCCACTATGCATCCACACCAAATATTAAGCTTCTAATTAAATAGCACAGATTTCATCCATTAGCACAGATTTCATCCATAGTCCTGCCCTAGCGATGCTATTCTCAGTCTCTCTTTGCCCCTCAAAAAAGTACACTAAAAAAAAAAAAGTAAAATTCAAGTGTTTCTGTTACCGCCCCAGTTTTGCAAGAAACACTCTACCAACAGAAATCAACTGGGTCCACCAGTATAGCAAAATCCTTGACTCACCAGCTTAAACTGATTTTTTTTTCCTTCATACGTATAATCTCTTAAGCTCTACATTCAATATATTTGCACACCCCATAATGTGTTCATAAGACATACACAGCAACTCCTAACTCATTCCCTGCTCTTCGCCATGAAGCACACTTCAGTACCAAGTAACAACTACCTCAGTGTAACTGAAGACCCAGGGAAGAAGGTCCAGCATGGCCATGGCTGCACCTGACCACCTGAAAATGAAGACCCCCCTGCCTGCCTCAACATACACTTCAGCAATCCACACCTTTCATTTTTCTATACCTGCTTCCCTTAGCTGAAAAAAAGCACATTAAAGGCTTTCCAGCCTGAATACGTTTCCCCTTTCCGATTACCAAGACACTGCATATTCCTGGTTTCCTCCAAGTAATGACTGCTGTAAACTCCGTAACACGGTGTAAAGTTTCTCCCTGGCTTTGGCAGAAGTCAGCACGAGCCAAGGTCCTCTCCTCTCCCACTCCTGTGAAGAACAGAGGCGTGAGGGGTTCTCCTCTCCCTACCAAGGCAAAAAATTCCCAAGGGACAAAAATTTGCTCTTAACTATGGGGATGGAGTTCCCACAAGAATAAACTGAGATTCAATTTGCAACATGTACCAGTCATCTAAACCCAGGCAGAAATGCCTTGAAAATATTTATGGCAAAGTTGTGTTGCTCAGCCAGACTTATAGTTTTAATAAATCAAGAGATCAGACAATATTTACTGACTCCCTTATTCTGATTGCTGTTTAACCTTCTCTGAACAGCACACAGCAGGAAATAACTCCATCCCCCAAAAGGGTCGGTAACAGTTTTTTAAAGTTCATTTTCCTCTGGTTTCACTCAATTCTAAACTCTCTTGCAATGACAGGTGTCGCAAGAGGCAATAGGAACTTTTTTTAATTGGTCCTCTCATTCCAGAAGCAATTTTCAAAGTGTGGAGAGTTTTGTCAGACAGCATTTTTATATATTAAACTTTCATCATTTAAGAAGGTCTTGAATGTTGTGAGGATCATTATTACACGACGAAGAGTGTTAGGCAAAGCTTTTTATCTTGGTTGCTATTAAATGCCCTTTTATTGCTGTATCAATCAACTAAATGATTTCCAAAGCCTGGTGTAAAATAGCACGTTGGTAGAGTGGGCAAAGCTGACAGTGGGTAAAACTGCAATCTGTTTACATCTTTGGGCTTGATGGCTTATGCTGCTGGTGAGGCACTTTCTAAATCTTTCATTATTGTAGTGTCTGGAAGACAAAATGAAAACGGGTAAGAGATTGTCTGGTGTGCATACAACTTCTTGAATATTTTGAAAACCAAACTGCTACAGTGCAAAAAGAGGGGCCATAAAAACAGCACTAAAAAAACTTCTGTATGTTTTAACTGCAGATATGGGGAAGCGAGAGAGACCAGAATAATTTAGGAACTAAATGGAGCAAAACTGTGACAATGCTGATGGGAGGGATCCAAAAAGAAGATTCTTCCTGTAGTTTTAGTAAATTAGGTGAAAAAAAATTGGATTTTGAGTTAACAACTTCAAAGTCAACAAACATAATTATGGCTTTTTCACGCTAACACCATGGCCCAGCGCCGCTTCCCTTTAAGCAGTTAGGCACCTCTATCATTGACTTCAAGCTGAAGTACAAGCAGTTTCTTTTATTAGACATGGTTGCTTTCGTCCCTAAAAACTGAATGTTCAGCAAAAAGTAACCAAATGCGACTTACTAACACACTCTAAGCAACATTAGAGTGAAGAGAGGGGAGGGGGGGAAAAGTCAGGTGCATTTCTTTAACAAACTGCATTATGCAAACCACTGAATTTATAAATGCACAAGCAAAGCAGCAATTTGAAACAGATGGGTCACTGTTTATAAAAGTTTGCTACAGATGGAAAATTAGTATAAATACTTTGCCACATGATACTGTGATCAAAATTCCGCATAAAATACACATAATTTTCTCTCACTATACTGTTTCATTCTTAAAAAGAGACATTTTTGCAATTATTTTGCAATGTCAGAGAACTTTAATTCTCTAAAGAAATGCCCTGCGTATACTAAAAATACACGCCTCCGTTCAAAGCTTCCCTTTCTATGACGGGAAGAACCTCCAGGACCTTCCATACTCTGCCCGTTGTGTCCAGATACGTAAGATCACACATCTGCCACCACACGCGCATGAGCGCAAGCCTTCCATACAAGAGTTTTCAGTAGCTTAAACCAGCTGCTACAACACAGTAATAATTTCCTGCTGTTGCAGGACTGCCCTGGACCTACAGTCAGTACTCCACAGGCAGCCACTAACTCCACAGCAGCAGCGTGTAGACCGGCTGATGTCCATGAATGGTGCACCCTTGGTCCCATGGCTGGAACACGGTCTTCGTTGTGGGATAAGGGCATCTCCCAGTGGGGGACTGGCATTAGGACATCTACATTTTATGGAGCTGGATCTCTCCAAAAACCACTCCCTTGATCTAAAGCTCTAAGGTGATTAGGAGCCCTGAAGGGTGCGAAGCCCAGCTGTTCCGCACAATGCAGAAAAAGCCCTCTTTAAACTATATTACAAGCTATTCTTTTTTTATCTCTTTCTCTCATATATATCACAGGCTACACGTTGCTTTACATCAAGTGCTATTTGTTAAGCCTACCATCACTTTTATCAGTAAATATTACTGTATATAAAAGTTTTCCATACTTCATTGTACAGTAATTTTTGTATTTGATCTGATCTTTGACTAGACAGGCTGTCAAGAAAATTTCAGATAGGGCACCTGCTTTATAAATGAATTAACAAATAGCAATAACTACACAGTAAAACATGAGACTCTGAGGTGTGCATTTATTCTACTGCTCCTAAAGGCAATTCATACTCTTCAGGCAGTGGTTCAACAGACTGTTCGTGCATCTCTGAAGTATGAAGGACTAAATGCCTGCCTTTATTTCCTGGGTTTAAATGTCACAGGAACAGAGATGGAAATGATAGTATGTGCTTTCATTACAAAATTACTGAACTACAGGTTATATTGAAAGAAACTGCACCCCAGCAGGCAGCATCCTGCTCTATCCATTTCCATCACTTACTCACACATGATAAAACGATTTTACAAGAGCTTGTAACATAATATTAATATTAATATTAAAACACCTTACTACTACACAGAAGTACACACTACTCTCCCAAAAGTCAAAAACTTGAGGCCAAATTTTACTATCCATAAATGCCCAATTACTCTGCCAGCTGAATGAGCACAGCATGAATCGATTCAGATTTACTGAGAGATTCAGTAGAAGTATTAAAGATGTGAAAAAAGTGAGCAGTATTTCCACATCACTATCACTTGGGAGGTATCAGTCAAGTTCCACAGACTGCTTCGTGGGGCAAGTGTGACGATACAGTGAGACAACGTGATTTTATGGAGTTCCTCCCCCCAGGAATGGAGGATCCTCTCCTACACCATGTGCAAAGGCACACAGCAGATGCACAGCTCCATCCAGCTGCCCTACCACAAGCCCCTTGAGAAGAGAGCGGTGTGCTGGTACGAGAGGTTGGTAGATACACGGAGGTCCTCTCTTCCTCATTCCTCCCAACCTGAGGGGGGGGGGGGGGGGGGGCTGTGGGCAGAAAACTGAAAACCACCAAAAGAACAACTCCCAGAGGCTGGGAATAACATTAATCTGCCAAAGCACGCAGCACTGCAGCAGGGACAAGCAGACCCAAAAACCATCCTGGCACCCACCCACAGCAAGGCAGGAGGGGTGATGTGCTCCCACGCTAAGAAGAAAGGCCCACACAATAAGCATGAGAAGATTACTCTTTTCACTGTAATATACGAACATATAACACTAACAGCAGTAAATCAGTAAACATTATTTAAAATGCCAAGCTCTAACAACCTTCATCCCCTAAAAATGTACTTTAAAAGCCATGTTTGCACAAATTAATAAGGGCAAGGGTACGATGATGCACCAGTGAACCTGCACTGGGATGAATAAACATGGTAAGAGAGTCTAAATTTGAAAATACTTTCCGTAACACTGTTTGAATTACAGGGTAATTAGGATTGTGGGTGGGTTTTTAATACATCTTGTCAAACTTTTGGCTCTGGTTAACATACAACTGTGGTCTTGGTAAAAATAATTAATTCAGCATAGACCTCAGTTTCAAATGAGGAGTCTGTAAAGTTTCAGTCTAATAATTCATTTGCAATTTTGTATACTGCATACATAGTATCAACATTTTAGCACTTTAACCTTTGGTAAACTGAAAACACAATTAATTTGAAGTTACAAAAGGAACGGCAAGAGGCAGACTAAAGCAGACACCTCAGATCTACCCTCATAAACAATTTCATTTGCTGATGGGGCTGTTGAGATCTGTTGCAGCGAAATATTTAGAAACTGAATTTTGCAGCCTGCCTTCCCCTCACATAGCTGCATGAAACAATTGGTGAGCCTCTTTTAAAAATACACTTGTGAGACTGAACCGTTACAAAACGAGGATTTTAATAAAATATTCTTAAAGACACTGTGCCTTAAGCATAAATTTTGTTGTTTTATGGAACAAAGGTAGCACAACTATTCTGAAATATGTGACTGCACAGCTTTTAGCTCCTAGGTACTGAAATGCTTTGGGTCATAAAAGGCACTTTTGGAAAATGCTAGTGAAGGCTTCCCCAAGGCAGCGGTTTTAGCACACACTGGGCATCTCGCCCTGCCTGACCAGGGAACCTTTCGGTATAAAACTAACAGGTGGCAACGTTTTGCCTTGTAAGATTGATTTCAGTAATAAAGAATGTAAATTTTGACTCTTCATTTCTACTGATGCAAATCCACTAGAAATCCTGATATAAAAAAAGAAGTTGTTACAAAAAGCGGGCTTAAGTGTGACTGCTGAGAATTTGACAAAAGAGCTAACAAGTGTTACCTGGGCTTTGTCTAACCTCAATCAGATTTGCTCAAAGTATTGACAATAATTAAACTCACCTTACTACTCTCCTTTAAATAAAAACAAATTAAATTCAGGAAAATAGAATGTTTATATCAAACCACTGTGTATTATTCTCCATGAAAAATAACTGCTCTAAGGATATAACATGTATAGTTAACCAGCACACACGTGAGCCCAGTATCATATTGTTGTTTTTTTTTAATATATGTGTTTTAAATGGAAAACTTTACATTTATGCGTGTATTCTATGATACACAATACATGGAAAAGACTTTCTTTATTACAGTAGTGCTACACATCAGTCAAAATTTATTAACTATTATTTTCTGACAAGTCAGTCAGTTTCAATTATTTATTATTCAGTGTAAACCGGATGTTTCCCACTTTATTCTGAGACTGTATTTTTCCTGTCTTGCCAATAGGAAGTCATATCTGCTACTCAATTTACATAATGCGTAGGGTCTCCTGAATCATCACAGTAAGCTGAAGTAGTAGGGAAGAGACTTACATGAATATCAATAACTCCTCATTTTCACTTTGGGTGACATCCACATGGAAGCCAAAGTATGCCCAAAGAGTTGAAAAAATGATACTAAAAAGAACAAAGGAAAGAAAGGGTAGAGGGCAGACCTCACTGGTACGGTGTCCAGCTGGAGGGTTTCCTAAAGACAATGTAATGCGGACCACGGCACACTCCTGCTGATCAGCAAAGGAACAATACCCCAGGTGTACACAGCTGTAAAGAAGGGAAGACGGCCACAGCCACAGTGCCAGAAGTTAAAACTGAATAGTTTAAAAACCAGCTTGCAAAAGCACTGGCTATGCAATAGCTGAAACAGGAGATTCAGCCCAAAGAGGTGGCCCCTTCAGTCACCACTAGCACCCTACAAAAATAATAGCAGTGATCATAGCAAAAGCCAAGAGAGTAAAAGTTAGTTTTTCAACCATTTCCCTGAATAACACGCTGTACCTCACCTTTCTTGCCCGGAATTGTTATAAGAAATATATTTGGGCACAGGAAAAGGAACTTAAATCCTTCTGGTAGGAAGGGGGGGGCGGGGGTGGGGGGGGGGGGTGGGAGAATAAATTACGTTTCTCCAAATTTACCAGGAAATAATTTTTTTACATAATGATAAAAAAAAAAAAAAGGCAGTTATCCATGCTTAAGTGTAAAACACTCCCAGAGAAACACATCTTCACTGGCAAGGACAGTGTGTTCCACTTTTCTGCACAACCCATTACTGACAATACCCAAAGAAAATCTTTATAATGTTCTGTTTCTCATTTCATGCATTTTTACAGCTAATGTGTTCTCAGTCAAGAATAATGTAGTGATTAGAACAGAGCTCAGTAAGAATATCTGGCAATGTAATACCTACAGAATTTAATGAATTTCTCTCCGACTAGAAGAAAATTATTGATCACCAATTTTTTTTCAAGCTTTAGATCAATTTTTACATCATTTAGCATAAAGCTTCTAGAATTAATTCATGAGACAGTACAGATAACAAGCTTTGAAAGTAACAAGATATTGATTTGTGCAACTTTCTATGCTAATTTTAGGATTTGATCACAGCTAATTTAATTTGACCAGTGCTTTTTTACTTCTAGATATCTACAAAATAACTTGAAGATATAGATTCCCTTTGACAATAACCTCAGAAGACTTCATCAGAAAATAAATTTGAGAAAACCTGTGGGGTTTTGTACTTGCTGGTGCACACATACTTGCACATGAATACACACACCAGCTTGTTTAGTGGCAAAAATATTACCTGGAAAAATCTGACAAGAAAGGAAGCAAGAATGGTCTCTGTGTGTAGTTACCTTTACCTTTCAATTAAGAGTCTCCACGTAAAGTATAATTTGAAAAAAATCAACAGTAAAAGATGCAATTTTACTTCAGTAGTGTTTAACGTTATGTCATGTCAAATTGGTTTGTATGTGAAGCATTTTGCGCCAAATTAATGAAATTTCCACACTGAAATAGGCTGAGCCGTGATTTTACACATCTGAGCTTTTCCATGCCTTGGCACTAGCTCTCTGTTTCCTGGGACACCACAGTGCTGGACGAGACTCTCGGACAGGGATTTGTTAAAAGCACAGCTCCTGATCTACGGTAATAAGTGTTTGGCAGCCAAATTAAATAAAATCTAGAAACCATCTGTTTTAGAAACTTTAATGATTAATTTTAGGAGGATGTTCTAAAAATGAGGTTATTTTTGGCATAGCATTTATTTATAAGACATATCACTAGCAATCCAGCATTTTTCATACCAGGCTTCTAACTACATTTTCCAGTTATCCATCTGGGCCCTTTTCAATTCAGTGGTTTAATTAAAACTCAATGGTATTATCAATCTGTTGCATTTTTCATTTTGATGGTTATTACATTTACAGTACAGCAGGAGTACAAATTAGAGTAAGAAGATAAATCTCATCTTAAAATTTCACTTCTGTATCTTTAGTAACTTTTGTTGTCATAATATTTTCTAGCTCATTCACATTTATAAAACAGTTTTAATGATCTACTTTTTATTATTACAATAAAGGGAAACAGGAAAAAATTATTTTTCAATAGCTTTACGCATCTCACAGGGTATCTCTCATCATTCATTCCATCAGTCTGGTCAACAGATGGGCATTACACAGCGAGGTTGGGAAAAGGTCCACGACAGAGCTGGTATTAAGAGTTTTCTTTTCACCTCTTAAACGTGTGATTTGGCAGTATGCAGCCAAGTACACATCTAAGAGACAGAACCAGAGAGGAAGATGTAGGGGAAAAAATAACAAATTCCCCAAAGAAACAAACAGTGAAATGAAAATTGCAATGTTGCAACTTAGAGGCAGTTTCAATTAATGTTAAGGAAGAGCATAGCTGTGCCTTCAAGCTACCTGCACAGTCCTGGAGGACTCCAGCTTTAGGCTGCAGTACTCAAACGAGTCTTCAATTTCTGGTCACCATTTTGGCTTAGGTCTTCACTAGTGGAGATTATGTCAGAAATTTATTTTTTTTCAGTGGCATGTAACAGAAGCCACAGTATGTGATTTGCTTACCATTGGAAAGTTAATTAGAGCGAGCTTTACGTGGTCAAAAAGAGGAGGGGAAATAAAAAATCCCATAGCTCTCAAGTAAACTTCCTAGAAAAGTGGAAACAACAGCCTCAGCTATTCTTTCAACTCTTACTATCACTACTGCAGCAACAAACAGGTACAACTGACCTGGACTACACGGTTACTCACGTATGCTACTATCAGGGTCTTCAAAGATTTGCTCGGCTTACAGCACTTCAAGAGAAACAAGAGCCAGTGTGACACCGGCGGTGTCTCTTTTCCTAGCAGTTTCTTTCATCTTTTTAGAGCAGTCAACTCCCTAAAATTCTAATTATAATCAAGAGAAGGCATGCCTGTAGAAGTCAGAAACTAGAGACACATTAGGTGCCCTGGTGTGACCATGACAGTGAGGAGTCTATTTATCGTCCTTTCCCTGGGCTTTGTGCAGCATTCTGTTTCCCCAGGGAGACAATTCCCCTTTTCGCTTCCCAGCTCCAAGTCTTGCAGCAGAGCTTCTACTATACCAGAGCTACTTGCCTGGCTCTGAAAATTGCAAAGCATTTGGAGCAACACCGGTAAAAGTTTATTAAACCAAGCGTTAGAGCTGGTTTTGCTGGTTTTATCACAAGCCAAGTAAACAAAAGGGGGAGGTGTTTGTGGATATTGTCTCTGGGTCACACATCCAGCACCACTGCATGGCTTCAGGTTTTTCAGGAAGAAATATTTCAAATATTCGCTATAGAAATAGTAAAAAAAGGTTAACTCCAGCAGGCATTAAGTACAAGAAAAACCTTAGTTATTTTTATTCAGCCGTAAGCTGTTTGCAATGTTATTTTCTTTCAAAATCAGAAAAAAAAGATATTTAATAGCAGCAGGCATAACAGAAGCAAATGGACATGCAATGCCAGCTCCCTATAGAAGTTTTTTTTAGGGTCACTGCATGGGAATAAAGGGGGTTACAGGCTTGTGCTGTCCCAAAGCAGACAGACACATTCTCACCCACCTGCTTCTCTCCCTTTTCATCCTCCCTCCTTGTCTCATGATTTGAGGAAAACCATTACCTGCATGTACAAACTCTCACTTTCATTCTCAGTTCATTGCAAAGCCAGGAGAACCATAATTTGACGAAATATTTAAACTGGTAGAAGATATATATATAGATATATAGATATATAGATATATAAATCAATGAAATAAATAGATACACAGAACTGTAATGGGGAAGAGCCAACACAGGTCTTATAAAAACAGTCACACTTCAAAAATAGTCTTTGGAGAAATCAGAAAGCCCATAGGTAAGAGCGTAGCTATTGACTACATGAAGCAGGATGTTACCAAATTTGCTGGCTCAGGGTCTAGCAGCAGCCTAATTCCTCCAACCAGAGAAGACACAACCTTAACTATATACCAGCAACATGCTCTGTAACTAGGGACTTTTCGGAAAGAGATGTAGGAGTCATTTGAAGAGTGCCATGAAAACACAAAAGATTCATTTCTGATGAAAGAGACACCAGAATATGGGGAAACACTGGTGCCCAAAGCATCCCCGGGCAGGTTATGGTACACGGGACAGTACGCTCCCATTTAGAAGACTTCACGTAGTCCTATTCCCATTGCAGAAAAGGACAGTAAAATTAGGGAAAGTCCAGAGAAAGGTAACAAGGATTATTAAGGCTTTCCTTCAAAAGGGTGATTACATAGACTGACTCATCAAACTGAAAATAAAGAAATAAACCATTAACGTGCATATGCAAAATGTATGCAATACAAAAATCAGCAAGAGGAAGGGAAGACTATCCATTACTCCTTATACCATAAGCTGATTGGCAGCAAACTTAAAACCTTAAAAAAACATAAGGAATAATTCAGTTAGAAAGCAGGAACTGTAAGGAAAAGGCATACGGTTTATTAGACCAAAGGATATAGTTAGGAAAAATGTAGGCATACACCACAGCAGGTTCATGAAAAATTAAATTTCAGACCTTGTTCTAGGATGCTTGGATGGCAGAAGTACAAATTGTTTCAAAAAGTAATTTAGACAGATGCATGGCGAAAAGTCCATCAAGGCTATCAAGATTATTATCCCTAAGGTGCAGGCACCATCTCCAGCTCAGGGCTTCCTAAAGCATACGCTGTCAGAAATGGAAGGGGATGCAAGAAAGTCTCTGTATTTGCCCTCTTCTTGCACCATTTCCCTGGGCAGCCAGCACGGCCAATACTGGGGACCAGGACAGCCTCAGTGGGACTTAGTGGAAGAAAGGGGAAATCAAGGTTTGCAGAAGGTCAGTAACAAACACACATTTATTCTCACATACATCATCGTCTGGACTTACACTAAGAAACTACTACGAAGCATTTATCTGATTAATGTTTTCCAGCAATCAACCTGCCCACTGGGACATCATGTTTTAGAAGTTGTGTCTGGATTTGTGGTGTTCATAATTTTTTTCCTGCAGACCTCAAAGACAGTGGAAATTCCTGCTGATTCAAACGTTGGATCAGAGCCAGCATTTCCACAAAAGCAAGTGGCTATACAGCTTAAGAGAGGAAAAAATATTTAACTGCTTGGTCAAATGAGATTCCAGCTTGGGTGTTGATCTTGATTACTGAAGGAGAATAAAGAACAACACAGTAAATCCTGATAGGCATCAGAAAGAAAATAATGAAGTACAAAATATAGTCTGTATCATAACAAGCAGCATCATCTATAATAACTTTCTGTCTAAGGCTTGATGTCTGGCTTTTCCTTTTACTGTCAGCAGAGGGTTCCTTTGGCTAAATGATTATAACTATTTAAAAAAAAAAATAAATTTAGATAACACTGCTCAAAAAAAAGCCATGCAAATACTAGTTTTTGCAGCTGATCAGTTTCGACACACCTGGCTATCAAAACTTTAAGCCTTCTGTGAAAAGACTGTAGTTAGCTGAGAGAAGCCTACCAAGAGTATCTCTTCAAGTTGACATTCCCAGTAACGATTTTAAAAGTACCCAGGCAATACGTATTGTACCCTTCACCTCTAGCCAACGCCAACAAGAGACACCTCTCACTCTGCACACACAGTGTCACTCACTGCAGCCAACTCACATATATTTAACTTTGAAAATATGCTAAAAAAAATAAAATAGAAATGAATATTAAATATACACATAACTTACTGGATCTTATAGTGGGAGCACTAACTAGTTATCTTTCTGAATGAGCTATCTGGAGGCACAGAAGGGCCTTGGCACTCAACTTGCATTAACTTTAGGTATGCGTCAGACATCTAATTATCCTTTGTGCTGTTGAAAAATCCACCCTTGTCTCTAATTCTTCTATTTCCATAAGAGCTGACATCTATTAAAACATTATTAGGTATTCAGTCAAAATAACATAACACTTCAAAAAAATACTGGCAGTCATAGTTAATTGTCTGTAATATATTTCTTCAAAAACTCAATAATTGAACCAATATTTTAGATATCTCTTCCATATATTCTGGGGTTGGATATTTACTGGGAGAGCATCAGCTACTGGTATTTGCATAAGAAAGAATAAAAGGAAACTACAACACAGTAGTAGCCTATGTTTTACAAGTAGTTCTGAGTTAATTGCAAAATTATAATTAAAAGGATCGAAGCACCTACCAATTCAAAATATATTTACTCTGTGCTTTAAAAGGGTGATGTCTATACTCTTGAAACAATTTTAAGCCCAAATAAAATAGAAAAAAAAAATACAGATGTAAATGGCTGCCACAAAGTACTTAAGGAAAAAGCCAGAAAGCACAAGCTTGTTAAAAAAGATCACAGAAATCCGAAAATGCAAAATATAAAATGATAAAAAAATAATAAAAATTAATATGGACTAGCCTCTAGAATTTATTACAAAAGGCAAAGAAAAGGATATGAAAGCTGGTTAGCAAGAATGCTAAGAATAATACCAGGTTTCAAGATTATCAGGAGCTGAAGAAGTCAAGCCCACAATGTGATTCACTGCCACGCAGGTCCTACCGACGTCTTCATGAGATAACCTTATCCCATCCCCCTCAGACACCCAGTGATACATTCCTTGACCTGAACTGAACCCTCTAGTTCACCGTGCATCTGAAGGACACCCATGTGGCTAAGCCCATACACAGAGCTACGTACTTCTCACATGTACCTGGTTTGCTGCCCATGCTCCAGAGGAGGCACACACATGCACTTCTGGCTGGGAAACCCCAGCCAGCCCTCCCCCACTGGATGCTTTTGTAAAGCATGTTTTCCTCTGCCCTCATTTTTGATGTGGTAATGTTTCACACAGTCTTGTGGATGCACAATGTGCAGCATTGGCAAAATGAGAATTTAGGTACCATGCTCCCTTCCCATCAGCAACACCTCCAAACACAGAAGCATCCTGCACCTTGAACACGGAAGATAAAAAGGGGAGGGAGGGGAAGGGAAAAAAAAAAAAAAAAAAAAAGTAAATTGGCAACAGATCCATAACCTTCGAAGAAAAGGTCTGTTTCTTTAATATGCCAGAAATACAAACTGATATCCAGAATATTTTGGCTTGAAACCAAATGAGAGATCAGAGATGTGGCCTGTCAGATTATGCCAACTGAACTGAACCAAAAATTTCTCTGTGTGATCCATCACTCTTAAATTACTGCAGACAAGCAGCCTATTTACCCAGAGGAAACCAGCCATGGACATGAATTAATATTTCTTCTTTGTTAAAATGAAAATAGTATATCTTCTCTTAAGGCAAGGTATAACAAAGCAAAAACTGCAAGCATTTCCTCATCTATTCTTGTATCCCTTTTTAAGTGGAAAGCCCACTTAGCAAATGAATGCAGCTGCAAAGTGAATGGAGGTAAGTAGGGAGCTGCGCAGCCACAGCTGCATCACGCTGCTGTGTACATTAAATTACAAGAAAGCCTGTTACCCGAAGGTAATCCCATGGCTGGGATTTAAATAACATCTGCAGATAAAGCAGTTCCAACCGCCACTCCTAGATGTAGTTTATCAGAGTTTTGTATGATAGTGGGAGCACCCAAAATGGTGCCGACCCAGAACTGGTCCGTGCTAAAGACTATGCACCATCAGCCAGATCAAACAGCAGCCAGGGAGCTACACAGAGACTTCTGAAACACAGAAAGAAATCCGTTTGAAAAGTATGATTATTTTTTTTCTTGGAGCAGAGGGAAGAGAGCCGCAGCCCAGATCTTGCCCCAGGGAGGCAGGTCTCACTGGTCAGATGGGCGCACACAGGCACAGCACCCACACCTCCTCTGGGAGGGGACCCCCCACGACTGGGGATGAGGGGTACGGATTTACGTGCAAGTGGTGGGGATGCTTTTCGGAGAGGAGGATGATGATTGGAAACTTTTGGAGATTAGTTTATAAACACCTGGAAAGATGTTTATAAATTTATACTAAGTGTCTTGTACTGTAGCTCATCTAGTGCACTGCTGATACTGGTCTTTAATGTACAGTTCACTGATTGCTGGTTAATTATGTCCCATTAAGAAATCAACAAAGCGCTTTGATACTGATTTGATTTATATTAGATTGTTTGAGCAGCTTCTTGCTGCAGCAAGCAGGTGTCATAGCTTTCCCTGCCTGTCTTTCTGAAAAATTGAGCTTAATAGGGTCCACAAAATCTTACTCTAACATTTTATCACTAATTCAGCCACTTGAAGGAAATTACTGATGGGTTCCAGAAATGATCAGGGAGAAAGGGACCTCCCATGATTTTAAAAACACCTTTGCTTGAGAAAAATAATGCCATGTTGACTTTACACAACACTGACACCACCACCACCCCACCACCCCACCGCTCTCTCAAAAAACATACAAGGTCACTATGGTTTGGGGTAGCTAATGATTTTTAAGAACAGTTTATTACTTTTCCAGTTTGAAAAACTTATGTTAGAATAAACAGAGGCCTGACAAAGCTATTAAACCACAGATATTCTCTACTGTCTCAGTCTGTTCATTAAATTGTCTTTCCCCCAAAGTAGACAGGCACAAGAGCACAAAGCACAAACCACAGGCCATGAAGCAGGAGGACACTTACTACAAAAGCAGCGGTTAGCATCCCACAATTTGTTGCATTGGATTTTATTCTTACCTTTCTGCTGCAAATTCTGGTTTTCTACAGTTCCACTAAACTTAAGTAAACTATACACCATGCACTAGAGTTTAACCCTCAGGTGACTGCTCCCCATAAAGCACATTTGCTGCCCAAGCTATGAATTTAGAGAAATGAGGGTGAGCGGGTGGAATCTAAGGGAAGCATTGTAAAAGAAGAGTGACAATTACACTCCTTTTTATTGATGACCCTGAGCATGCCAACATGCTGACAAACATCCTCCTTCCCACTCTTGCAGCCCTCAGCACACTATGTCGTACACAACCACTAACCTTCATTTCACCGTTTTTCCTCTTTTCCCAAGTGATGCAAAGCTTCACAGGGATGGGGGCAAATTCAGAGAAGAGCAGGTAGGAAACAGGGCTTGGGTTAGCAGTGCAGGGGCAAAAGAGAAAAGATCACCGATCTTTGAAACCCTCACTCTTTTACTGTCTTAAAAAGTACCAAAAACCTAAGCAGTTTCACTAAAATCAGGAAAAATTAGGATGGTGCCCTGCCCTCACTAGTTAGCAGTACCCTTCAAAGAGGCCACTATATCCATTTGGGAGCGATCTCTTTCTGGAAAGAAGATTCACAGAGTCTGTATACTTGAGACAGTGGAGCCCGACCTATATAGAGAAAAGTTGACTGGCAAAAGATATTCCCTGGAAGGTAAATGTATTTATTCATTCTATGGCCTTTCTGCCTTATGTTAAATTTATGAGCTTTTATAGTCTGTTATATTTCAGCGTTTAGCTCAGAAAACCAGAGTCGTGGCACAGAACGAAAAAATCCCATAAAGTCAAAACGCATAAAAAGAGATTTAACTGTCTCCTCTTAATTTCTTTCTTCTCTCTAGGATAAATCTTTGATTCAGGCTGAACAGCTCAGCTACTCATCGGTGGGGGCAGGGGAAACGCACACCTAGAGCTGCTGTGCAGCTCCTGGGCTGCCACCATCGCTCAATCCAACACATCCCAAGCCCAGGGCTCAGAGACAGGGATGGCACCTGCTCCCTGCCCACCCCACCAGTGACTGCAGCCAACAGTGGAACAGGGTTTCTCTGGAGCCTCTACGCTGCCTGCGCTGCTGCTGCTGCCCAGAAATGCCCACGTGAGTTCGGTACCAAAACCACATCAGCTCTGACCGATCCATCTTCAATAGCTGTAAAATGCTGAGCCCGAATATATGATGCCTGGTGGTCAAAATTACTCCACTTAGGAGCTATCACATGCACACACAAAAAAAAGTTCCTGATGAGGCCAGGCAGGTCTGCCCAAAAAATACCTGTCTAAAAATCTCAAATTACTAAAAAAAAAAAAAAAAAAAAACCAAACCCCTACTTGTTATCCTACTCTCTCCTCTCCAAAAGCTGTGAGCTATAAATCTCTCCAGAACAGAGCCCATTAACACAATCTCTAACAACCTGTAACACCGACAGTACCAGCCAGCTGTCACCACCACACCTATTCAGGCTTTATATATTGTTCTTGGATAAAAGCAGGAACACAGAACCGGGGTTTTTGGTTTTGTATCAGAAGAATGCAAGGCTAGAACATAATTATTATGTGTAGAAAAATGATACAGGAGCTTCACAGCAGATTATCTATCATCATGCCTGGTTTCTAACTGAAGGGAAACCAGGCAGCCTTAAAAAAAAAAAAAAAGAAAAAAAAAAAAGAAACCACACAACACTCCAAGATGGGTTACAATAAAGTGAACATGAGAAAATGAAGCTCTGAAAAATTAAGCTTTAGAAGTTTATAATCTTCATCTACAAGATTAAACTTCATTACTCTCACAAGTTTATTCTAAGCAGCTGAGATATTTGGACCGACTCCACAAGCCTACACCTGAAGCCATGCACATTTTAAGAAAATACATTTCTCTGTGTTTTTCTGTATATGTAGAATATAGTACATAGAGAATATGTATTTCACTTGGGTTTGAGAAGAAACCAGAAAACAGTGTCAATATTCAATTTTGACATCACAAAGCAAAATTCTCTTTCAGAGAGCTTTTCAAGAGGAGGAAGTTGGCAGCATTGAAACTTGGAAAAGGACTTTCAACTTCCAGGACTCCATTCTTATCCTCCTCATCGCCTGCATGTGGAATAATTTCATTTGATCCTGTTACACAAAAAATGCTACTGCCCTTATTTCTGAACAGATACAGACTGGCCATAAGAATTTAAATTGAAAACACGATTTAAACAAGACAGTGTGTACAACAGAAACCCAAAAGACTGGATTCCTGGTTTTTTTTAATGTAATTTCTTTGACTTCTCATATTTCACAAGAACCTCTCAGATCATATGTTTTCTCTCTGTGATGTACACAGTCCAGTCCAGCTTTTGTTGGAGGATGCTAAACCTGGTGCCGAAGGTGGGCTTGGCAGCACAGACTGACTGCGAACAAAGCTGGGCCAAGAGCATCTCAGGCATACGGTGCCAACGCCACCAGGTCTTCACTGCGAAGGAAATACGAAGCAACCGTTTGGGGCACATTTGAACATTCCTGACTCTTATGATGTCATCCAGCCACACAGACGATGCCATGAAATGCACAGTCCTCAAGGTTGGGAGAACAGATGGAGCCTTAACCTTTACTGGAGACTCCAGTTACACAGCTTCTGCTCTTAAATAATTTATACCATCTGATCATATGGGAGCTTCAGCTCTGGAAACAGATGATAGTGAAACAAGATCTGATCCAATCTGTTCATTTGCCACTGTTCAAAACCTGGGAAAGGTGAACAGGTCACCCGGCAGCCCACGGCACTTCGAGGCGCAGAACTTTCAGCCCCAACCACTTGTTTATTACTGTTCATTGCATTTAAAACGACTCAGCGTAGGTTTGTGGTGCACCACATTTGCTTCAGCTAATCAACTTTAACCCAGTTTTGCTCTAAAACCAAGCAGAAAATTTTCCCTCATTACAGTTTGGATGTGGTGCAGATGAAGATATAAATTAAGCAATCACTGTACATGCTGTCATACAAATATATAAGCATAAAATAGTAGCTTGCCTTAAGATAAAGTACTTATAAATGGGTAACAGTGCTTCTGCAGGACTGGAGCAGTAAGCAGGAGTGAAACTTACAAATACTGAGAAGAAAGTCTAGGCGGAGTGCAGCATTTGTGCAGACTCTCAGGACGGGCGATGCTGCGCAGGGAAGCACGGCACAGGGGCGGTCAGGGCTGCGGGCACCGTTAGCCTCAACACCAGCGCAGAGCAACCACTCAACAGTGCACATTTGCATTTACACAGGGCAGCGGAGTAAGAAGATGCGTGCAAGGAAGCAGCATGAGTACATTACCCAAGTCAGCCTCGGAAATACAAATAACATCTCATTTTTAGCATGCTTTTTTAGACAGCTGGGGCAGTCTGCAAGCTCCCCCAAAACCATTTAGGAGAAGCATATCAAAGTAAACCAGCCCCAGTTCAGCTTACTTTAATATTCCAGACTAAAAACTGTTTATAAAAGCTGATTCATGAACAGACCAAATATTGCTGTTCTGGGATGCACAACAAAGAGCAGGGCAGATGGTTGGGGTGGCAGCAGCTTCACTCATCTGATTTTAATCCATCACCACAGCCCTGTCAGAGCCCTCAGTCACGTGTGTTTCACTCTACTCACTTGTTCGGTTCATGCAAGGCATCCAAAAAAAGCCCGCTGAACAAGATGTACAGCTCATATTTACTATTCAACTCTGCCAGCATTCCTGGTTTTTTTAAACAAGCTTGGACAAATAAATTTGCTCTTGGCTGAGACAACCTCTTCCAGGTTTTCCATCCTAAGCAAATTTTATTCAGATCGCTGCTAAAACTTCAAAAAACAGTATTTAATGAAAACAGATGTACAACTCCCGAATGTCACTGTAAGATTGTTAACATGTGTCATCACCAAGTTTTAATAGCAAAACTAAAAAAAAAAATAAAATATGGGAGTTATGACAGGGAAATATGGTTGCTATAGAAGTCCAGCTTCCACAGACACAATCTTCCCAGCAAAGAGGAGCTCCCACGCAGACCGAGCGGGCACCCATGTCAGCATCCACATGCATGCTCCCCCACGCATGGGCTGGTCTCACCCCCCTTCCCCACCCACCCCACAGCACCCTCCTGCCCTCCCGCTGCCTACCCTCACCACATCTGCTGCAGGTCACTTCTCACGTATCTGATTCAACAGAAAAACCTTAAAAATATTGAGGAAAAAAATATATAGCTTCCATCACATCAAGCTATCTGAACCAACTTACCCAGCACGGCCATCCAACCTGGCCCACTGAGGAGTGGGGCCACAGTGGAAACCCCTACCCATGGAAGGACGCAGCTCCCTACGGCAGCAGTTCTGCAAGTCCACACTGTACCTCCTGCATAAATACCCCCGCTTGAACAAGTTCTGAGTTAGCAGCTGCGGAAGCTTCTCTGAAGAAGAATTCCACTTACAGCAGGTGCTGCTCACATAAATGAAAAGGAAGAGCTGAAGGAAACTTTGGAGAGATACACTGGTGATACAGGCAAAGATCCACCAGATCCTTTCACCCAGGTACATTCATCCTTCACAATACCCTCACCAACATTATGACATATTTCTAAGAGTAAATCACAGAATCACAGGATGGTCGAGGCTAGCAGGACCTCTGGAGGACAGCCAGCCCTTCCCCCGGCCGGAGCAGGTTCCCTGGAGCAGGCTGCACAGGGTCACGTCCAGGCGGGTCTGCAATGTCTCCGGAGAAGGAGACCCCGCAGGCTCCCTGGGCAGCCTGTGCCAGGGCTCCGGCACACTCCAGGTAAGGACGTTTTTCCTCCTGTTCAGGGGGAAGTTGCTGTGTTGCAGTTTGTGCCCGTCGCCCCTTGTCCTGTCGCTGGGCACCCCTGGAAAGAGCCTGGCCCCGTCCCCTGGACGGCCGCCCTTAAGGGGTTTGCAGCCATCGATGAGATCCCCTCTCAGCCTCCTCTGCTCCGGGCCGAAGGACCCAGCTCCCTCAGCCTTTCCCCAGCCGGGGGATGCTCCAGTCCCCTCTTCACCTTCGTAGCCCACGCTGGCCCCTCTCCAGCAGTTCCCTGTCTCTCTTGGACTGGGAGCCCAGCACTGGACACAGCTGAAAGCTGACCCAAATGGTTTCTCCCCTACTTTTCATAGGAAAGCAAAGCAAAGCGCCTGTCTAAACTTTCTTTCCTTTCTTAATGAAACTTATTGATTTTTCATCCTCGTGAATCACTGCCTCGGAGCAATTTCTTTTAGCTGTAGGTTCTCACATTTAATTTGTATGCATGCTTAAGGGAAAGTTTATCAATAGAATCTCCAGTGAGATACTAAAAGGGCTTTATGAGAAATTTATGAAATTTTACATATGGCATTTACCAACCTAGTTTAAAAAAAAAAAAGCAAGCCTAGAATAATGCATGACATTAACAATCAGCAGTTTCATGTAACATCCTATGCCACCTCCGTGCAGCTGTCAGTGCATAAAGACAACAGAAGTCAGACTGAATAAATTTATGTTGATAAAAGATAAAAGTAAAAAAAACCACCACAGAAATTCATTCAGATATATGAATCTTCCACATGTAATAGCTACCCAAAGACAAGCAGACCAGCACGTGTATGTGTCCATAGGATACCAGGACACTTACTGGCACTAAAACATATATTCAGGTCAGGCATGAAGAAACTGTTAGGATTTTTTTTAAAAAATAAAATTACCCCCCCCAAAAAAAAAAATCCATCAGCAATACGTTAACAGACAGCTTTGCCAATACCAAAGATATAAAAAGAAACAAATCTCTGATAATTTATTCTTAAGCTAAAATTTCCCAGCTGCTTCAATTGCTATTTACATGGGGGAAAACCTAAAATGCTACAGACCTTTCTATTCTCATTCATGCAAAATATGCTACTTCTACTAGTCAACGGAGAAAGCGAAATGATGGGCTAATGGGCATTGTCCAGGATACAGTAATCCAACTATTAGCCAGATTCACATCTAAGAAGAGGATACATCCTTTTGCTTAAAAGTCAGTATTTTGTGACTACTCCTGCCTAAATGGCACTCCCCACAAGTACAAAGGATTGGCTAGAATCGGTTCCAGAAGATCTGAAAACAAGGATCTTTCACAAAGTATCTAGGCTTTGGGGGGGGGGGGGGGGGGGGGGAGGATAATAATCAAGCCCTATAAAACATACTTTTAGGAAAAAAGTTGAATCTAGTAAGTCTGTCACTTTATCAGTCAAGCACCCAGTATACCTGTTGTCATTGAAAGGTGAATCAGGAAGGTGGCCTGATGGAAATCATCTTTCTCCCATTTTCTCCCACGTGTCTTTTCATTACAGTATCAATTGACTAGTACTATCCTAATGGTGGTAATACATTTTTCCTTAACCATTTCTGAAATTACCTGATTAAGGAAGGAATTAACTAGGGTTACCTAGCTAGTGTCAGTTAATACCCCCTAGCAGCACAGTGGTCTGTAACGGAGCCGGCAGCACGCTGCCCACACAGCCGAGAACAAAGCGGAGAGAGGAGAGAAACCACCGTTGGTCACAGGGATTGCTACAGGACAAACCGTGAGTCTGACCTTCTTGCAATCTCAAGCGTACCAAAAGGAGAAAAGTCCTAGAACTGCACAGGAACCAAGTGCTGGATGAAGCTGAATGAGACTACCTAGGATGCTTACTCCACCACCAAAAAAAAAAAAAAGCGGCAATACCAGCACAAGGAGCAAAAAGGAGATTTTTACAGAGATAAAGAGATTAAAAAAATTCATCTGCTGCTCATGACAATTAGGTCTTCTACTCCAAAAATGTTTAAGAACTGTAAAAAGTTATACTGGCATGAGAAAAGGTTAAGGAAATTTTTAAACTCTCACAAAACAGCCAATACTAAAATACTGAGATTAAAAAAAAGAACATTTATAAAATCCTACATGAAGCAAACATGAAAAGGTTGCTCTGCTGCAAGATAACTGAGTAATGTAACCTTTCAAAGCAGCAACAAAAAGCGATTAGACCATCCCTTGGATTGAAAATGATTGATTATTACTGCTAATATTGGAATTGAGGTTGACTGTAATGCTTTTTATGTAATTGCTTTATTGAATGCTGCATAGCTTTATTTGGTAATATATTCAGAACACTGCAAGGTTACCATTTCTTTAGCTCCTTATATGCTAAGACATATAGACATACAGTTACAATGGATTTATCCCAATGTTACTGTATTAAACAGCATATACTAAGGTTAGCTCCTGACCTTTCATTTAAGGTCTATAGGGAATCTTCTGCCTGCAGGATCATCTAATAGATTTGAACGCCAGCAACCTTCTATCCTCTGCATCTGTTCACCAGTTTATTCCATAAACTGTATCAAGATACCTTAAATCTGATTTGGGGCCCTGCGTGCTGTAATAATTAAATCATTTTGAGGACTTTGAAAGCTGGATCATCCATTAAAAAAAATAAATATATCAATCAAGGACAAGTAAATCACAGTGAAGAAGATTAATAAGTACAACTTTCTTTTTTATATTGGAGTACATTAAAATTTTAAAATATTTATAGGCAAAGCAGGGATGGTTTTGGTTTTTCACCCTTGTTTTTATTCAAAAAAGCAGCCTTTGGCATTCAAATGCACAGAATTGCATTTTCTCACTTGCTTTTCAATTTCTTTGATTTGTTATCTGCTGGTGTCACTCCCTGCTTTTTGGAGAGAGTCCTAGCAAAGGTCAGCAGTCAATTAGCCATCAATAAATACCCAACATGAGAGTGAAAATTTTAGGCTGCCTGAGCTCCCATTACTAAACCAAGCACCATGTTTGAAAGCCTGTAACAGAAAGCGTAAAGTACTTTAGAGTGTTCTGAACGTAAATATAATGTTACCTTTAAAACAATAAGTATGAAAAATATCAAAGAAGGTGTGTAATACCAACCTTTATCATCTTTTGCACACATATATTGACTTAACTGAGACATGCTCACTTATCTACAAAGCAAAAATTGGGTTTTAAGTACTGTACTTTGCAAGACCCTTAGGGCACAATAACATTACTGTCATCGTTTACTCTGGCTTCCCTGTGTCTCATTTGATCCTTCTCCAGTCTTCAAAATGTTGCAGCTCTGTTTCTATCTCTGCCTCTACACCAGTGTCCTTGGCTAGATGGCAACACATTATACATGGTTGACATAGAAATGCTCAGAAAAAATAAAGCACAAACACACACACAGATAGACACTAACATAAAAGCAACATATTTAACACTCAGACACATCGTAATCGTATAACTTTCACCTCAGTGCTAGGCATACAAGGATATACGTAGGTGGGGGTTTTGGGGGGCGGGAGGGGGTGTGTATGCACACTTTTTCACGTTCGGAGCCAATTCTAAAAGGCAGGTTTTCTTGGCACTTTGCAGAGAAATGCCAAAGAAAGAAGACCGGTATTTCCTTTAAGAGAAAGATGTGATCAATAACAGTTAAAGTTTGGACAAACCCTCATTATCGGATTTCTACAACTTCAAAATGAATACGTCGGCTGCCTGTTAAGCACGGACACAACTTCACGCATCACGGGCTCACTGCTGACAGAGTAAAGCTAAATGCAGGAATACACATCTGCAGAATCACAGATTTTCACACTAGCAATGGTTTACATCAAGATACAACTATACTTGGGTTATGAAATATCTAAGGTCAGTTGAAAAATAGATGTACTGAATTAGTTTAACTGAAAATATTGAAAGCTCAGATAAGTTACTTATCTAGTCATACAGTGCACACATTTAACACACAGAGCTGCAAACAATTACTGAAATTAATTTTCACTTCTGCCTGAATATAGCATTACTTTATTAATACAAGCAAGAATATTAAGGGAATGACAAGAAAACTTTGTGAGAGAGTGCTGCCTTGTGTGTGTGCCATATTTAATATGTGTGTGCCATATTTAATAAAAGAACTTCTGAGAAGTTCCTGGTGTTTTTTCATTACAGCCTCCTTTTAATCCTTGTCTGTAAAAACTTCAACTCTGTACTCCATCCAGGCAGTTGCTTCAAAACTATACAGCTAATACGCATCAGAACTTATTAAAAGTATGGATATAATTTTTCTGTATCCAGTGTCTCCACAGTGAAGATTTTCAACAGCTAGAAGAAAAGTGCTTATTTTGCTTAAAAGCAACTGGGTGATATAAATCAATTTAACTAATGGGTCAAAAGATCTTTAAGATGTCACAAGTACTGAATTTATTTTTGTCTTCAGCAGCTTCAAACTTGTGAAATTTATGTTACAAATGTCATATTGCAGAGAACTAAAACATGCCTCACACATAGGTGGGTATTTTTAAACTATTGATATTTGAAGGTCTTTGGATCTCAGGGATGATGGAATAAACCCCAGATGACACCAATCAGTGAAAAAGTTCAGGTGATAACAAAATAAACACCAGATATCCCCCTCTCTCTGTATTTAATCACATGGCTGGCACCACCAGCCACGTTTCAGACTTCTGTTGACCTATTCAATAGTCCTAATAAAGTCCTAATGAAGACTTACTGAAGTATGCACCTTACACATTTAATTTTTTAAGTATATTGAAAATGTAATAACTTAAATGTCAGGAATTTTCAGCAAGTCATACAGTGCGAACTATTATTGTGAATAAAGCATAGGAACACTTTCAAAGTCGCTGTTGACTATGCCAGGGAATATGAATCATCTCATTACCACCCTGTTCTGTACAGGGTACAGACATAACTAAACTGGTTCGCAGTTACTTGGGCTGCACTGGTGGCATCAGCCCCTTCTCAGTCTTCTGCTGAAAATTTGACAGCACTGCTTTTTGAAGAGACACAAAGAGCTTTTAAAACCAGATCTTGTGGAATACTGGGGCAGCGGGAAACGACAACATACATCAATGAGCGGGCAAAACCAAGCAGCAAATATATTGACTTAAGATAAGAAATGTAGGTTTACAGGTGCCTTCCCCAGGAACAGTTGGGTACCCAAGGCGTGCAATCTGCAGCATGGCAGCGATGTGGGCTCCACGTTTGAGGCGTTGGGCTGGCTCCTCTTTGAACATATGCCCTTTCAAGTGAAATTAATCACTCTATCACTGCTGCAGCATCTGGAGCCATAATCATTACCCAACTGCTGAGAAAGAAATGAAACCGCTAATCACACAGGGAGTAGGGCTTAGCGTTCAGAGTCGGAAAGTTTTTATTAAGTTCTCATTTGAAAAGTGATTTTTCATCACTAGCCTTCCCAGACATGCCACACAAAAGCTGGATATACTTCAGCAACTGTCTACAACTCATCCCCCAGCATATAGACCCAACATATTCAGAACCACTATAATGAGGTTTTAACATGCTTTTCCAAATTTAGCTCTATAATCCTAAATCACTGTTACAGGCAAGTATGACACAGAGATGCATTTAACCATAAACTTTAAAACATCTCTGGATGAAGGAACTGCAGAAGTCTACGTAGTGGTAGACACCAGGCAGTGTGATCAACAGTAAGGACCAGGTACTGCCTCTGAACTCACACACACCGCTCTCCTACTGATCTCAGCAGGAATTCCCTATGCAAACTGAAGCTCATATATTCAAAACTACTATATTAAATGGGCATTTCATCATACCTATCCACTAGCTAAGAGTGATTAAAATAAACCATACAAATACTGTGTCAGTAATCTGGATTACCATGAAATATTCCCCATTCCTTCTAACAACTTCTTTTTGAAAAGGGAAAAAAAAAAAAAAAAAAAAAGTTGATGCCAGCGAGACTATTCTCATACATACCAGAGAAAAAAGGATCTTGGGAAATGCAGATATCAGTGGGCAGACTACCCAAAACTCACGTCCCTGGAAAGAGTCAGCTGCGTTATCCACACACAGGGAACAACAATATGCATTTTAGGGACTTCTAATGCAATTTTGTGTATTTTCACCCATAATAATTGTGCTCTACACAAGAGCTGAACAAGAAAGTGATTACCCCCCATACTGAAACTGTTCAATTAAGTGATGAAGTGAAACTCTTATTCTAACTAACTTAAGATATAATTATTAAAAAAAAACCTGCAGGGTTCTGAACAATGGCAGCAGAATAATTAAATCTAGTACTCCACTGAAACAGGATGAAAATGTGATCATCTATTTTTAATGCTCTGCCTATACGTAACAACAGAAATCTTTCCAACAGCTGCATTCAATTAAAAAAATATTAACCCCAAGGAAAACGTACAAAAACATCCCCATCTGTTTTTCTTGCCACTCACTGTGCTTCTTTTGTGAGTGAAATATGTACAACAATACAACCCAACAAAGTTGAATGAAAAGTACCACAATTCCAATAATAAGCTATCTTTTTTTAAAAAAAATGAACAATTTAAAAGAAACTATTTTTGCAGATTTTCCCCTGTGACCCGCAGCACTGTTCCCATAGTAACTATTGAGGAAAGAAAAGGGTAAGACGTCTAACATACTTTTCCCAATACCAACAAAAAACAGAAAAAAGCACCTTATTCTCCAAAACTATTATTCTCAGGAAGGGAAGAGGGACATTAAAAGATTAGTGTGAATCTCCTGTGTAATCTAGTTTAAACTACCACCTACTGAACATCTGATGTTGGTTAGACAAAAATATTTGTTAAAGCGTGTAGTGTTTGGGTAAAAGAACTATTGAAATAGCTTTGCAAGCCCAACAATAACAAAATTACCAGGCACAGGCTGTAAAAGCTTACATGTGAATTCGGTAAGCACCGCCATCAGCCTACAGCCATGCTGCTCCACAGGACTTATCTCCGCTGAGGAACTAGTACTCTGCATATTCTCTCCAGCATATGAAGTGTTAATTTTAACACGTATTTCAGCGTTGTTTCTGTTCCTCCTTTGCTTGCCTTTTTAATGTGACTGACACTCTGCACTTCCCCATTGCTTGCTGTAGTGCATTCTTCTAGGAAAAAATACAGAAGCCAGCGATACTTTCTTTAAGCAGTGCCACCAAGAACGTTTTGCTGGTGTCTTCACATCCCTGCAGGAAACTACGACTGATAACAACATGCCAAGTTCTACAGACAAGGAAAAATGGCACCAGTTTCAGCATTTCTGCATCTCCAGTTACACTGCCCAAACTCCTCCAGGAACAATTCCAAGGTCTCTGACACTGGGTGGCATTCTCTGTGCCAACAGGACAGGCTCTCCAGCCACGTCCCATACGCTGAGATTTTAGCCCTGTGGGTTAAGGATAAACCCAGAAGCTACAGCAGACAGAACCCAGGTGGGTACACTATGAGTTGCCGTGGCACATTTATTCAACACAGCAGCAGACCTCAGGTACCTGGAGGAAAGACCAGGCTGGAAGATGAGCTTCCAGCATAGGAAACGTTCTTCAGAAAAGAGATGGAACTCCTCATGTATGCCTGTCTGGTTCTCTGACAAACTCACCAGCATTTGCTGCCTGAGGACACAAGGTCTCCACCAACTTTGAAACATCTCACCCACCTAAATATTACTTGCATGACCACTGCAAAGGGTTATAAAGTAAGGCCAGGGATGTATCTCCATAACTCCAAAACAAGTTGGATTCAACTGTTGAGAAAACAAAACCATATGAAGAGACTATATCAGGACTGGAATGATAAAGGTGAGGTGAAGTAGCGAAAGAATAGGTAGTAAAATCTAGACGAGTGTGGAACAGAAGGGTAAAAGTGTGGTTAGGAATGGGTAAGGAATAATGAAGAAATAAAACCAAATATTTAGCAGTCTGAACTTGTCTAAGGAAATACGAGATTTAGCTTTGAGGCCACCCTTACACCTTCTCAAGTATCAGCGACTGCTACTAGCCAGCATATTAAGCTTTGCTGCTAATAAAATTTTGCAAAACAACTTTCTTTGAAGCTTCAGGTATTATTGGTTTTTAAAAAAGTTTTGCAGAAATAAAAGTATAATCTATATTGTCTCAAAAAATATTCTTTGTAAAGAATTATTTTAAACAAATTTAGAACTAAAGTACTTTTTTTTAATTTAAATAACTTTTTTTAATGGGTACTTAATGAAACTATACCAACACATTAGAAACAACCAAACTACTTCAAATTAAACTGTTTATTACAAAACATTAAAAAAGAGCACCACCTACAAGATTTTGAGATATTTTAAGCCAGGCACTTCTAATTAAAACTGTAAAAAATCAGGAGGTGAAATCTCATCTGATATTTGATATAATCCTGAGGAGCAATGCTAAGAAAAAATTTAATTTGGCAAAGCAGTTCAAAGAGAGTATGTTTACTAACAGGGGTCCAGAATAGCTTGGTATCCTTAACTCACAAATACATTGCAAGGAACTACCAAAAGAAGAGTTTCTTCAATTAAGTAATAGACTGGCTCAAGTACAAAGTTATAAACTGGTCATGAATAAAGTTAAAGATAAAAATGAGAAGGCTTATCATTTTAGAACAACTTCTCAATCATCAGGTTTATGGCAACAATCTGACTAGTTTTAGAATGGAACTTAACAGGGTGTTTTCTTAATTATTTATTAATTTTTGCTGTCGATATGACAAGATTGCAGTCTATAACCCAAGAGAATCACTGCACTCCTATAAACACTTAGTGAAGAACCGTAGAATCATTCAAAGTTTGATTAAATCAAGATGAAATTTCCACTTTAGAGTTTAAATATTTAAAATTTGCTATCTTTGAATCGCTTTTCAGTAAGATTGAGCTCTACTGTCCTTTGAAGACCTGGACTCCTTTTAACATTTGGTGTACATAGGTAAAAGTTTGTCTTTTCAGACATAAGGTCAAAGGCACTCCAAACCAGCACTTGGCCTTCCTGATACTACGATCTTAAGAAAGGGCATTTTATGGCAGTATTATCTGAGAACAGGGAACAAAAGATCTTTTTCATCTTAGCCATAACTGGCTCACCCACATTCACAAGTAGTTCAAAGGTTCCTCCACGTTAGAAGTTGTTCTCTGAGAAGTTCATTTTGTACCCTTTCCATTATGGATTGTTTCTAAAGAAAGATCAAAACCCATTTGCTTTCAAATATGGATAATAACTCTGAACTTAAGTTTTTTGTGTTCACCTGGGGCAAGAGAACTTACGGCTCCCCACACCCAGCTCCCAGAAGCCCACAAACATTAGAAGATTAATGGTTTCTTCCTCGGGTCAAAATCTCTCTACTGTGATCAGCTGCATTACAAATCCATTTCCCAGTCTGATATCTCATTTTCAGGCCTCTTCCATTTCTAGCATGGAGCACGTCCCTGCTGTGCTAAATCACCATCCCCATTCATTTTTGGGGGAGAATTATACATGGAGAACTCACTGGGACGCCACATCTGGGCTTCTAATAGTCCCCTTCCTCCCTTCTGTAGTAGACAGAAGTATTATTTCCATATTAAATAGCATTTTACCACAATTAGAGAACTGTTTTCCTAAAAATCAGAAAATTTTCATCCTACAAAAACATTTTCGCAATATTCCCCTTATGGAAAAGAAAAAAAAGCCACACCACTGCTTAACCTCCGAGAGCATACAGGGTATGTCCCTTGCCCCTTTCATTCTATTAGTATTTTGGCAGAAATAGCACATGCACGGTGACTGAGGTGTAGTTCATGGAGGAACTGGAGACACCAGCAGCGATGGTAGGAGTGCAGCCTGCCCATGCAGAAACTGCAAGTGTCTCTGGGAAGGGCTAATTTCCAGCATTTTGTAATCCTAATTATCAGTCCCTCTCCTGTAAAGCACCAAAAATATTTCCAGTGTTGCACATATTTTTAACTTCATTTAGACTTCAAAACTAAATTTTAGAGTTTCACCAAAAAAATAAATCTACTAGAATCCTGCTGTGGATTCATATTCTATACACTTATAGATTGAATGGCCATCACTAAAACAGACAGATTTGCATTACAGAAGTTCCAGGCACTTTTAAGGACCATTCAAGAGCTGAAGAAAATCAACATGGTGAAATATGCAAATTGCTAATTGGCTATTGCATTAAACAATATTAATTTACAAGGATTTAGATCAAATTAAATTTTGTCAAGATTTTATCACCGAAACTGCTTTGTTAGTTAGCAAGTATTGGAAAATTATTCAGCTATTTGAGGCTGGTGAGTAATTTAATTGATATAATTATTGCTTTCATGTTTAGGTTCGTGGTCACAAAATAAGTATCTGACAAGAAATGTCTTGAAACCAAAAGATACAGTGTACTGATATTTAGACATTAGCATGTCATCTCTAGAAATCAAAAGCTAAAAATAAAGTTTTTAGGCCACAAATAAACCAAATCCAAGTGATAGCCCTTTGAACAGCTGAGGTAAGAGTATGTATAATCTACCTCACACTGCCAAGTTCTTACATTTTAGAAACGTAGAGCCTAGGTTTTTTGTAGATGCAGTCATTTCAATACAATTGCTTTCACCTGCACCAAGACCACCAAGCCCAGCATGAAAATGTATGGGTCTTCATTAGATAAAGCCAAGGGTTTAGCTGGAAAAAAGCCTGCTTTATAAACAGGGCTGGTATTATGCTGCTTTTTCTTCCCCCCCTCTCCCCAGCCACATTAAGGACACATCTCTGGATTTCTGCATGCTAGGAAAATTTACTTTAGTACCTGTAAATTCATTTTCTTAAAGTCAGAGCTTTTAGAAGCATAATCTTAATTATAAAGCATGACATTTCAATAAGAAGTTGAATTTCTCTGCAGCAGATAAGGAACTTGCCATGCTTGCAACAGACGGTTCAAGATTTAAAACCAAACCAGATAATCTCCTTTACCATTAGGAATTGCTCATTTCTCATTAGATTGTGTCATTAAAAAAACAAAACAAAACAAAACAGCTCTAGGTTTTCTTCCTATCAGAATGGATCTGCTCAGTTCTGACATTAAAAGCTACTTCATTTCAGGTTCACTGTGCTGTGCTTTTATTAATTATTTTTTTTTTGTATTGGCCACAGAAGTCCTCTAACTAGGGGATGATTTTTATTATTATTATTATAGAAAGTACAGATCACATTAGGTCAAGTTCTCCATGACCTACATCCCCAAGTTATTTTATTTATATCCTGCCACAACAGGTTACGATAACCCTTCTATCTCTCCAGATCCACCTGCTCCATTCAAGTTGCCATCGCTCTCCTCCCAAAACATTTCCCTGCAATCCTTTGAAAGATACACCTTTGCGATTAACCACACCTGAAAAATCATTTCAAGCAAAGTAAAAAAATGCACACAAAAGCCAGCCACACATGCCACCCTGACAGCTGGCTGCCATTTACACTCTTTTGTAACTCATTTTAAGGTCACTGCAACTTTACTTTGATATACGTGCTTCCAAACACCTCACAAATGAGATCTGCAACACACGCAGAACTATCAAAAGCAAACCATTTGTTTCTTACATATGCCCTGATGCTGCAAAGCACATCTAGCTCCTTTTAACCAAGATTCAGCCTATTGAGAGAAATCTCAGCCCATTGTTTTCCTCAGGATGACTGCAAAAGATCGGAAATCAGGACTTGGAAACACTGCCACTTCACTACTACTGCAGAGAAAGTAGAGGCTTCACAAACACGTTGTTTCTTAGCAAAACAGTGTTTTGGGTGAACATACTATTCACTTCAACCTAGACCTAAACACTCTGGCTTTAAATATAACTTTTCTCTAAGTTTCAACAAAATACTCCAACTGAAAAAAAAAAATTGTTTACAAATATAAAAATAATTAACTGAAGGAAGAAAAACCACCTCTTTGTTTTTGCCAAACAGGACAATTAATTTGGCTCAAGCTCCCAAGTTATTTTCATTTGGAAACCATTTCACTCAAAGTCATTTTCTACCTCACATCCCTACATAAACAGAGAAAGTGCATTAAAAAGAACTGTTAGGATTTAAGGTTTTTAAAATTACTCTTGAGAGCTCAGATATTTCTAATTCATTGTGGGATTCACAAGAACTGACAATTTTCTTCTGCATCTGGAAGACAAACCTTTACAACAAGCTCATCACAGGGCTTTCAGAGCACGGTACCCCACATTCACGCAAACCTGTGCACACCTCTTCTTACTTCTAAACACATCTGCCTTGGATGCCTTAGAAGCATCGATAACTCTTCATTGTCAGCTAGAATCATCAAGCCAAATTAAATTTTTATGACTTCCAATGCACACCCCTGAAGACGACAGTACAATGCACTTCACAACTGAAGACAGACAGCATTGAAGGGTCTAATTTGTCTTAAGAAAACAACTCTACCTTTCAAAGCTGGTTCAAATATTACATTAAAAACAGTGAACTGGAGAAAGACAGTTTATGTTGTTTATTTCCTCTTCAGTTTACATCATTTAAAAAAAGTTTTCAGAAATATAGTATCATATTGTACTTCCCCAGCACTTCACCAGCACTTAGCCTCCCATCCAGCAGCCAGGGTGATAAGCTTGTGTTGATGCTACCAGGACAGGAGCCCTCCCAGAATAATTGTTTCATTATTAAGCTAATTCTGTCTCTTACCTTCTATAGAACTATAATTAAAAAACAAATAACCAAAACAGCAAAGAACCTCTACAAAAAAAATGAAGGAAATTATTTTTCCATCAACTTCAATCACTTTCTTGCTCAGTCACAGAACGCCAAACCTCAATGGGATCCTCAGCAATGAAACCTCTGGTTCATATGCATAGTTTTGATTAAGTATTTTGAGTAAACATTTCCCAAATTTGCAATATATCCATTTCATTGAACATTCTTTGTTGTTGTGTTGTGCTACAAAATAAGCATCCAATGTGTCACACTTAGTTTTATGTACCTGTATCATACCATCTCCTATCAACACCCTGGTCACTAAGAATCGCAGTGCTATCGATGCATCTTCACAAAAGTTTCCAAATGCCATGTGTGCCCAATTTTGAACATTCAAACATTGTGTATCCTATCTGACTGATGGACAGAAATAATTCACTAAATGTACTAGTGAAATTAAAAATAGATCAACCAGGAGTATGGACTTCTGGCTCAGTCCATGCTGAAAGATGCTGGTGTGCCGTTTCATTCAAACATGAAAAGAAAATGATTAAATATTTCAAATAAGAAACGTTAGGATGATGATATCAGAATCCAGTAGAAATTCTGCTTTTGGATTAAACACATTAAGGAGTTCAGAATTATACCCTAGAGTCAGTCTGGTGCATAACTGCAACAGACATGAAGATCACTAATTTAGAACAGAGATTAAACCTTTCCTTTTCAGTTACAAAAACACTCAGAAGACATCATCAGGCTTTTTTAATTTATTATTGAGCTAAAGCAGAATGCAGAAAAGGCAATCACTCCATCCTCAAATACAGGAATCATCTAGTAGATAAGCCAACATATCTTTTTCCTACCTGTTTTCCAGACAAACTGATGACCTCTCCTGGCTTCCAGATCAGCTGTTTGCAACATTAAGAAAACAAACAAAAGGAAGGACTTCCCCAGGCTCTGCCATGCCCAATGAGGAGAAACCCAGTTCTGTTGTAGAAGCATAATTCAGATAATTCAGTCTCTTGTCTTCTTTGGTCCTAGAATTAACAAAAAAAGGAAAAGCCTGCTAAAAGACAACAGCAAGGCAACAGGTTCAACCTAAGGGTAACCTGGTGGCCACTGTGCATTTCATAGTCCCCATGTGCTGGATCTGAGGAAAAGTCTGTTATGGAGACTTCGCTTGGAGAGAGGGAGGGAAAAAAAGCAGGGGAGAGGGGGGAGACTGAGGATAGGGGCAGCTCCTGGAGGACCTGCAGTCCCATCCTACAAAGCCAGCCATTGTAAATGCTTTTAGCAGGTTCTTAAGAAATCTGCCAGTGCAAATAAATGGCAAGGGATCTAATAAGTGCGTGATGTGTCCCTTCTTTTCTCCATTTAATTTACAGGTGGACTAAACCAAAGTTGAGAATGGATTCCAGGAGCAAAATTCAGCTCTGAATACAGACCCATGTCCTACATTTAAGATCCCTGATAATGGAAGTATCAGATCTGGAATTGTTTTAGCTCCATATCATGTGTGAACATGGGATACACGAAAACGACATGAGAAATGCAGCAGGAAAAGCAGGGAAGCAGGGGTTGCTCACCAGTACATGATGAACCAGCCTGAAAGGGAAAACTAGACATTACTCAGTAAATTTCCTGGAACTGGGACTCGCATTCAAGTCCCTGATCTTTGAGCTCGAGATGGGCAACCAGTTACTCCAGAGAGGTCTCCAACTAAGGGTTTTTAACTAAGCCCTCCAACACTTCAGAGTAATACCAGAGTCACGTTATGATTGGGGCACAAATGGATCATGTCCTGTTGCTGGAGCAGTTTTACACCACACAACTTATTAAAATAATCACTGTGTGGTGTTGGAAGCAAGGAAGAACATCTCTCTGGGTCACCCATAAAAAACAGGAGCCCAACTTCTGAATGTCTGCTTCGGAAAACATCCACATTGTTTATATACCATGGAAAAGCTCCAAAGCAAGAGAGATTAAGGCAAGCACACAACACCACAAAAATCTTTAAAATGTTAATTTAGCACAGTAATTTAAATCCGTTTCATCCCAGAAGATAACCAACCAACCAACTACTCACTTAGGCAGATTCTACACGAGTCTCAAGATGTTTTAGATTCATCCACATTCAAGTAGGAAGTTTTGAAGTCTCTAAAAATGTTCATGGTACTACCACATCAAACAAGAGCTAGTTTCTGACGTAAATTTACATATTCATTTTTTCTTTCTTATGTAATAGCTTTTGTATTTATACAATGCTTAAAATCTCCACATAGTTCTATTTATTAGTGATTAATCCTACTTTTACAGGTTAAAACGTCACATCCATATTAGCGTAAAGGAGACAGATAACACCTCGCTTCAAGATTTGTCTTCATTGGCATAATCTTTGTGATTTTCATTAAAATTATCAGTTATTAGACATTTAGTCCAGAAAATTCTATTACATTCCTAACCTTATAAAAAGCAACATTGTCATAATACACAGCATCATTCTTTATAAGAAAATGAAGATAAAACTGAAGATAGTATACATCCTGAATATACAGAAGAACTTTTCATTTCAAGCTGTATTTAAATTATAACAGTTTCTATCATGATAAATTCATGCAATTATATTTAATCAGATATTGACTAGCTACAGTAGAAGATACAATGTAATATCTGTTACCTGGTTTAGTTCATTCCTGCATTTCAGGTGAATAGCATTTCATGTAAGACCTGAAAAATCATCAAGCTAACCAAATACAGTAACGGGGGCAAGGGGCCAGATTTACTGCTTTGCTTATGTCTTCTGGGTTAATTTTATTCAGCATTCACATTTACCTTAGAATACAACCTGCTGAGTCCCAACACCCGGCCCATGTAACGCAGACCACAAGAGGCCTCATATGAGGCACAAGTGAAGCTCTGAAGTCTTGAGCATCCTTCAGAAATGCAATGCAGCAGGGAAGTCCTTGGGCTGGGGTGGAAGGAAGGTCCTCAGACACCCTGCAATTAAGTTTATTTTGCCCATCATAGATGGTTGCTCACCTCACATAGAAGAGCTGAGGAGGAGCGACTCGCCCAGTGTCTTCAGCATTGCAGTTACCATCTATGACGGTCAGAAAACAGAGTCACTGACTTTCTGTCAAGGGAAAAAAGAAGGAATTAGTGACACTGGCTCCAACACTGGTCACACCCAACAATGCAAAACAAGGAAAGAAATTATTCAGATGCTCAGATTTAAGTACTGGAGAGGAGCCAGCATGTCCAGCCCTGCACAGACAACGCTCATCTGAATCGCAGGGCAGCTCTCCAGGTCCAGCAGAATGTCGTAAAAACAACACATCAGAAACAGGTGGGGGCATGAAACTGGCAAATCCAAGGAAACCTCAGATAACAGCTGATAAAGATGCTGAGATTTTTAATGACGCACCAGTAGCATTCATCAGCTGCTTTCCCGATACACTGCCTTCATCTCAGCATTCAAAGGGTCAGTAAACAGCAGTAAAACCCTGGGAGTAGCAGCCTCCTGCCCAAAACAAGGGGTTTCACATATGTTCATTATTTGGGCAGGACTACAAAGATAACTGGCTGCTGCTCCCCACGGAGCAAGAACAGAGATTACATTAAGTCAGAAAAAATAGAAATAAATTAGACACCACGACACTGATTCTAATCTCACCCACCCCAGCAGAGCTCAATAGAGTCCACCGATTTACACCACAGCAAAGCACAATAAAAATTTGTCTGTATATCTAGGTTTGTATAACACAATTTGGAACAGTAGCTGTTCTGTCCTGATACGATAAAAAATTATTGCACAGGCAACATATGCTATCTACAGAAACATGAATAAATTACATTATGAAGGCCACCAACACTTCACATCAAATTTTGTTACAGTATATCTCAGCTCCCAAATGTGTCAGCGTGGCTAGCTGTAAACTGCCAAATACAGAGAAAAATGCAGAAAAAAAATGAAATTTACATTTTAAAAATTGACTTCACCACGACTAGTCATGACTAAATTCATGTAATTACTGAAATATGTTCAAGGTATGTGTTTTAGTCTGAAAAATATCTCGCTTTTCCACAACTGGTTATCTAGATATATTCAATGTCCTTTATAATACAGGTCTACCCAATCAACAGTCTGCACTAACAAATTCTCATTAAATTAAATAATGAGGTGTTGTTTTCATATATTTGAAGGATTAGTCACAAGCATCCTTTTAATTTTTTTTGCTTTGTATGCAATCTTGTTCAGAAAAACAAAGATATCATACATTAGCTATAATGGCTTGGAATATATAGGCAGTCTTGAAAAAGCCACATGCAAGTTTTCTAACGATCATAACAATGCATTTACATTATCTAATCCACTGCTAATTCTCTTAATGATAGGACTGAATAAAACCAGTTTTGAATAACAGACTTAATTTAGAAACCTGCATTACTGCTGAAAACACGGCATTCAAGTGTAGTGTCAAAGTGTTATAAATAAAAAAACATGCATACAGCTGACAAATAAATATCTTATTTCTAAAGTGTTCAAAATTTAATTTCATTTTCAACATCAATGAAATATCCAGCAGCAAAATCCCAGCCTCATCTCTGCTTAGCTAGGGAAGGGGCAAAAGCCTCTGGGAAACTTTTCCTATTTTCCAGCCACTGCTGAGCACTTGGAGGCAGATGCTTCCAAACAACAGGCACTGTGCTACTCCAAGACACATTAGAGTCCTCAAACGCATTCAACACCAACAGACAAAAGAGTGAAAGTCCAGTTTTGACTCCCCACTCTACATGTATTGCACCGTTAGAGAAGGGAGCAATTGTTCTGGTTTCTGCATTTTCCACAGGACAAGAGGTTTCTTCAGTGGTTTAGGAAAGTTCAGTCTGGCTCTGCTCCAACGTGGATTTATGCAGTATTTATTACTGAACTTAGGAAAAGATCAACTTAAACTGATCCAAACCCATGACATGATTTCAGCCTTGTCGTACATCAATTAAATTCTCCCTGACTTCACTGGGAGTTGTGACCTTCCCCGTCACGGGTAAATCTGACCTATTTTTTTTTGTATGAGACAGGAATGCTGACAAGGACACCTGGGTAGCACTCTCCATTTAAAATACATGATGCAATTACAATAATCCCAAACACTTTAAATAGCAACAAAATAAAAAAAAAAGCTATTGCAGATCATACGCATGGCTATAAATCGTTTGGCAGGTGTCTAGCACAAAGATAAGCATCATTAATCATGAATAAATTTTCTCAACACAAATGTAGGCAGTAATTATGCAACTGTTTGTCTACTACACATAGCACAAACCCATTGCTTCTGATATTCAAAGATAATCTGTATGTTTATAGCATACTCTGCATCCTCAGATACCAGTAAAATCTGCCTTGCCTTCTCAGAAAGCTGTTATCTAAAATGCTAATTCTGTTATGTCCTAAAGCAGCACAATGCCTAGCCTGTAGCAGCAAAGGCTGATCCCTACAGGCATGTGCTGCTGACCACCCTTGAGGGAGGTATTTCCAAAAAAACATTAATGCTAGTGCCACAGGTATTTAGTTTAATAAAATGAAAATGTTTGCACAGTCACATACACCAAACCAGGAAGGAACATCCAGATGTAAGTGTATGTGCCCATGACACGGATGTATGTGCATACTTGCCCTATTTTTTATTTAGTAACACACACAGTTACACTACATTGTCTTTACTTCCATATGGAAAAACACTATACATTCTTCCACTTTTACATTTGGAGAGACAGTCTTCTCATTAAAGCAGGGGCACCATTCCACCTCCCACTGTGCCTGAAACCTCGTGTGCAAAAAGTCACTTAAAGTCATGCTCCAGCACTAACACTTGATTCTGCAAGTGCTCCCCTTGATTTCAGCAGCATGTAACAGATGTATATATGTATATATGAGAATGATAGCTTGATTTTCTATACCTCTAGGTCTTCACCTCCAAACCTTAATTGAGAATATTTACTCTTCTTCCAGGAGCATCTTAGAAAACCCTAGATAAAAACACAGCGTGAACAAGCTAAATTTATACATCAGGTTGACAACTGCCTGACAGTATTTTTGTCCTAAGTGGTCACTCATCAGGAATCAAAACATTAAGCTCCACAATTCTCTGGCAATTTGCTACAATAACTGTAATGGTAAATAATGCCTGAAAGAACACCTGGTGTTAACACATCTGCACACAGAAGGTAACTCTAAACAACCAGCAGACCGTCTCAACCAGCCTCCTTTGGGCTGGGAGCAAGCCTGCACAACCTCCAGATCGACAAAGCTGAATGTAAATTCACCCTGGTCCACCTTCATGTATAACCTTCAACAAACCTCCTCCGCACTCAGTTGATGGACAGCTCAGTAGGTAGTCACCATTTTTACAGGTTATATTCGAAAGCAGGTATTTTGGTGATGTCTCCAGTCAAATAGTAAGAACCTATTAATTATTTCCTCTTTTTCTCTTCTATTCAAGCATATCTACTTCTTCTCTCATAGTTATGGAAGATCCTGGGGATTAAAAGCAAGAATATGAAACTGCTGTACTGCCAAGGAATTACTTCTTAAGATACATCAATTTGTTTGGGGTAAAACCCATGAATCTTAAGTTTTTCTGCTTCAGTTTCCATACATCCTAAAAACATAACAAAAGCAGGTTTGTATTTAGAAGTTTAATTATAAACTTAGTTAAGTGGATTATAATGAAAGATGTTCTAGCAAGGGAGCTCAGACTGATGCATTACGACTACATTAAAGAAACACCAGAGAATAAACTTTCCATCAGTAGAATGACTTTAATTAAAACAGTGATAGAGCAGAACTGTTCTGTGAAACAATGCTGCTGTTACACCTCCTTCACTCTAAGTACTTCCAGTAGACTCTATGGGAACACTTTTGACTTTCAGTAATACAAAGTATATGTGATTTTAGACTCTTCTGAGGAACCCAGTTCAGAAGATCAGTTAAATGCAGCTGAAGCAAAACTTGCTTCATTTTTACACAAGCACATACAGTTTACACCCCGCCAGATGAGCAGGGAGATTTCAAGGATTCAAGAGTCTGTGAAAGCCACCGTCCTGATACTCCTCAGCCACACCATCACACAGCCACCTACGGCCCCCATGCCCACGGAGAGCAACATGAACAATGCTCAACAACCAAGGAGCACCCCAACATTTCCTTCTACAAAATTCCTTCAGTGGGACCCAGTATGCAAACACCCAGGTGTCATCCAAGCTTTGGACTTCTCAATGGTATTTAACAGCCATGGACCTTTTGGTGTTGCAACTTAGCACTCAAAGTAGGCTAATTTACCGTCAGAAATGTTCTTCAAGCTATTATCATACCCCTCACAGCAGGAACAAGTACAGAGCAATTAAGATCAAAATGCTCAAGTCTGTCAATAGGTTTCTCTTGTGAACTCAAGCATTGATTTTTTTTCTGAGCAGCACAACACAGGAAGTGTCCAATAACTTTTAAGTAACCTTTTCACACTGCTTGTGTACTTTCATATATTTAATTAAATACAAGAAAGGCTGTGGCAACTCAAACAAAACACTCGCAAAGTCCCAGATCCGGCCTCTGACAGAACGATGCCAAATGCCCAAATGTTTGTACAAGAACAAAGTGTGCATAAATAATCCCTCTTGCTATACTTTCCCAGCCTCCAACAAATGGTGGCTTCCACACCTCCTGAGTCAGAAGAGCTTTGTATCCGACAGCCTTCTTATAAATTTATGAAGTCACATCCTGAACCTATGTGAGTTGGGCTTGGGTTTTTTTATGGAAGTTATGCATATAGCCTATATACACCTACACCTGGATGCCTGCTCATGGCAGGCTTGTCAGCCAGTGCAGCAGAACATAGCCCAGGATAAGTCCAGTCATGTCTTCATGCTATAGCACATCCTTTCCGTAACAAGACTTTATAGCTTTGAGGGGAAAAAAAAGTTTATTTTTGTTTTTTTCAGTAGCTAGAGAAAAGTTTGACTATTATCAACACACTGCTCTGCTTTAGCTTTTATCATTGGTACTGGTTGAACTAACAGTCCTTTCGAACTCAGCTATATCTAAGAATTGCTGTCACAGTTGCATAGATCTTGGATTACTGTTAAATTGCAATTAGGCAGACAAAGGGAAAGGGAGCTGGCTCTGCTTCCAGTGCCATTTCAGTACAAGCTATTGCACGTTGTTGTTTAGAGAGGATTACTCTCACTTCACTGGCAAAACATTGCATATAATGCACATTCAGCAGTATAATACCACTTGAAAACTAGTATTTTAAATTATTTTCCTTTAAGAGGCAAGCCTGGAAGTCAGACTCAGTAGAGAGCGCAAACTCCCTACTTTAGCAGCATGACCGTTCACACTGAAAAAACCAGAAAGCTTTAAAGTCACCAATTACAAGGCAGCAGAGTTTCAAAAAAAGAAAAAACCCCTCTTAACTTCTGCTGCAGGAACAACAGCAGATTTTCCTAGCATTCCATTAGAGTGCTTTCAGTTTACAGAAATTAAATTGCTTTACTGCAGTGATTTTCCTCTGCATTCTGATATTACTTTATATTATTTGACATTAATACAGCATCATGGGCTGTAGGTCAGAGGTTTTTTCTCCTCACTGGAACATGGCCACCACACAGAGTTTATCAATCTTACACAAGGTCAAAATAATACGATCAAGTACCACCAAGCATATGAGCTGAGCAAAGACTTAGGTTCTGCTTAGCAGGGGAAGGACCATCTGCTTCCGTGCCACAGGTCTGGCATATCTGAAGCTTATCTTCAATTTAAATTATTATATTCTAAGCTTCTATGGAACTACCAGGGCAACCAAGTGCACGCACATACCCAAGCATCTGACAAAACAAATTAACTACAGATAGGCAGGCAAATATTAAAGTTTTAACTTGTTATTCAGCTCTGGGGAGATCACATGGGCCTCAGTTTTGAATCTCTAAATATTGGTGACTATAGCTAAAATAACCTCACTCTTCTACATACAAAAGACCAACTCCAATACTTATTGAATGTATAGTTTTCTTAATGTAAGTGTTACAGCAGAAAGAATAATTTCTTTTCCACAATATTCATACCTCTATTTCTGTGTAGTCATTATTATTTTGCCATTTGCATTACCTTGCTGTAGTCTATACCCAATTGAGCTAATATGAAAAGACACACACACATCCACATGATAAATTCCATTTCAAAAAACTCATTTCCAAAGTGCTGAAATAAACATTTATTCCAATGCATTCTCTGTCATCAGCCGTTTATTTCAGCGCACCACAGTATGAACTCGTAGAAAAGGAGAATATATGGAGCACAACACATTGCAAACACTATGCCGCTTCAAAAACATGTAGGCTTTACAGAGGAGCACAGTTAATCAAACTCTGACACCGTAGTTCCTCATTCCCTATCAAACATCACCATCGAAGTCTTGTGATGAAGTCTCCTACAACTAAGGCCTCATCATTTCTACAGAGTAAAGCCCTGTGTAAGTCAGGCCCTGTGTAAGAATAGATGCTTTAAATAATTACAGCTAGAGTTGTCAAAACAAAGGAATCAAATATATTTTGTGATGTCTTTCTATTGTTTCATTCATTTTCCTTCCATTCACTTTGCAACAGGTGTCCTGGTCATTGATACAGATGTCCTGGTCATTGATACCAATTGCTCCAGGCTAACAATGTAATAAAACGGTTAAGAAAAAATTATATTACTTGGGGGGGGGGGGGGGAAGACACAGTGAGGGCTGGACACACATGGAAAAAAGAGTGATGTGATAAAGAACTTCTAAAAGCTGCTTCTGAACACATGCACAGATGTCAATGTGCACACACTGCGCTCTGAATCCAGCTTTTACTAATTGCCATACACACTTACTCTGACACACCAAGAATAACGCAGTGTAATAATACAGTGTTTGTACTGAAAAGTAGCGTTTGGCTTTTAGGTGGAATTTATTTTCAGAAAAGCACAAGCTACTGCTTATTGTCATGCCACCATGCGAGGGTCTTCACTGAAGGCTTCACAGACCTCACTTCACCCCCCACGGCAGTAGAAACCCAGGAAAAACGTGCCTCCACAAAAGATGCCCACAGCAGCCGAGCACTCACATCACACATCACATCGCTTCCTCCGGAGTGGAAGAAGCACCAGGCATGCGCTCTGGCTCCGAACCTGGCATCAGGATGCATGCCTGAAACTCAAGCATTCCCAGGCACTTTGCAAAAGCCGCAGAACCAGATGTAGGAATATGTTTTTCATACCAGAAAACATTAATAACATTTGCACATTTTTTTAAAAGTGGACTTGCTTTCACCTCAAGATTAACTACGCAAGATGACAACAAAAATACCGAACTGCCATAAGGGCAGTTAGAAAGATTACTATCCTTTAAAGCAGCTGGAGCAACTGGCTGAGTAAAGCTATAGATCTATTTTAAAATTTTGTCACTGTTACCTTTTTCATTCCCATTTCTTTACCCCTGTAGCTGGTTGTAGTCACTCACTGTATTTTATCACATTGGAAAGTCTAATCCCTTTAGGGTGAGAAATACATTTGCCCTGAACACAATATAATATGATTCACACAGGGGTCCCTGACACTATTGCAGTATTGATACGAAAAAAATAATCATAATGATATCAACTGATAACAGCCCTCAGTATAATATTATTTAAGCAAGGTCAATTGCCTGTGCAGGTTGTTCTTACCAGAGTTCACGTTACATCACTGGTCCCATCATCCTGACCTTCCCTGCTGTCATCCCCATCACAGTTCAATTAACAGAGGAGTCCTGCAGTGGCTTGATGAGCATCTGCTGCCTCTACCCGGCAGTAATTCAATAAGGATACGCCATAGGAGGAGATAATGAGAAGTCAGCCCAGTTGTTCTGTCTTCCCCCAGGAGAGCAGATGAGTTTGGTTTATGGGAAAGAGCATGACCTATGAAAATTATCAGTTAATTTTATATTTCAAAGCTTCAACATGCTACTGGTAACTTAAAGTGTTCTCTGGCTTCTCTGATGGTGCAGCACACAAGGACCCAGAATGGGTTTTCCTGGTGGGTCCTTGATGAACCACTCTTCCCACATTGAAAGGATACATCTTCCCTAAAGCATTTTCTTTTTGCCAGCTCTACAAAGGAACAGTTTCTACTCACGCATTCAGCAGTGGTAGGTATGAATTAAAAAATTAAACACCTGACCATAGAAAATGAGCCAAAACTACTACCAAATTCAGACAGAATGAAATTCACACCCACGTCAAACAGGTGAAACACTTTCACAAAACCAAAATCTCCTGGGTTCTCCTATGCTACGATAGTAGCAGCCTGAGTTTTCTCTCCCTGCCCCACAGAACAGAGTTACCAATGTTATCAAAATTACCAACATAAGCTGAAGTGACCACCTCCTCCCCACTGGTGCCCAAATTCCAGTTCTTTCTCCACTTCTGCCTGCACCTTTCCTGCAGAGCCCTTCCCTTAACTCCCACCCACCTTCTCTAACTCTCCTGTTGCTTTAGGATACCTGTTCCATCACCAAAAACTCAGAGCCACCTACAGTCCTTTCATCTCCTACTCCCCCACTGGTTGTCACAGTGACTGTGTGAGGGATGTGGCTCTGTATGGTCACCTGTAGAGCTCGCTCACTGCTGTGGATGAAACAGTGCTGGAAACGTTGAACTTCTCTGCCTCTGCTCTTAGAGTTCCAATTTCTTCCACCATTTCCCATGTTTCTCCTCTTCTGAGTACTGAAGACAACTATATTCTTCTTTCTACACACTTCCATTGATGTCCAAACTTTGACCAACTCTTTCACCCAGTTTCCTTTGGCTCGCTCCTCCTAAACCCCGTATTTATTTTCACTGACCACAGCACTTAGGGTAGGACGTATTTTGTCTTGTGACTGTAGTGTCCTCATCAGTTTTGCAGCCTTACTTCAAAAATCTTATTTACTAAAACAGGCATTTTCAACTTGATTTCAGAAACAATTTTCTATTTTATTTCTCCTCATTAGGGTGCAGATCTACAGAAGAAGAGGATAGGCATTAGAGAAGAAAAACAGAAGATACATTCCCTCCTTAAGCTCTGCTTCTGTAACATGGTCAATGAACCACAGTGAATTTGCATGGCTACAAAGTTCTGTACCTCCACGTCATGGCTTAGTTTCTCTCAAGATCAGCTTCATTGGAGACACATCCTTCCCCACCACACAATTAATTGCATCGCACTGAGGACTCCTTACCTGCTCAGACTGCTCTTTTTTATGCATACAGTCACCAGCTCTGCTCATTCCTCATTCACGGTATAATCCAGGTTGGCAGGTCCCTACTTCAGGAGGTCTCTAGTCCAACCTTTTCCTCAAAGTAGGATCAGACTGCTATGAATCACAAGGATATTCTACATTGTCCCCAACTTTTTTATTTGGCTTCTACTTCCCACCAGAAAGCTTAGTTTACCAAGCTCATGCCAGCTGACATCAGATCTCAAGTTGTGGTTCACCTCTTGCAAGCCCTAGGGCCAGGCAGCTTTCCCCCCATTTCAGCACTATTCTCTTGTCTTTATTTTCTGCCATCTTTCTGCGCTGCAGTTTAATCACCTGCTACACATCCACTCCTGGCTACCTTTTCCTTAACCCACAAACCCTTTCCATCCTCTGCCTCTGATTCTTTCCCATACTAAACAAATTGATTTCTCCCAAAAGATAACAGATACGATTTTATTACATTTACCACCTTTTCCCAGCTTGGTTTCTCATCCCTTTTCTCACCCTACAACATTTTGTTCCTTCTTCTAACTAGCCCTTTCTTCACTTGCATCTCCCCTTTCCCATTTACTGATCCCCTGGTGTCATTTTCACGTCTCCCACATTTTCTCCTCTGTTGTTTTCTCCCTTTCTCCCACAGGCTCAGAGAGGAAACAATACAGACACACTATATTTATATCCAAAATAGGGCACTATAACAGTTTTAGAGTTGCAAAAAATCAGCATTTAAGAAAAGCTACAATTAAAGTTACCTTGCAGGAAGGTATTAAGATAGGTTTCATGATTACATCTATTTTTAACATATTACTAAAGTCTACATTAAAAAGCAATTTAAATCTATCTTTCACTTTTTGCTTTTATCTGTTCATCACACCTGCTTTTAACCTTCTCTTAAAGCCTTACTCATACTCCTTCCTGAAACAAGCAGAAAGTACCTGTAAATATCCAACAACTGCAATTACAGAAAGTGTTACTTCCTGCACTCGTTACAGTTACGTATACCTCTAAAAAAACCCAGATTTTTATTTAACTATATTAGGTTATATAAGTTAATATTTGCTGAACACACTATAAACTAGTTTCCATGCGGTTAAAGAAAGACTAGACAGAGTCTATACAACAAATCAGCTAGTGGTGTTCACTGGCTACTTTTGTTTTAAAGCTGCATCTCATTATTAATAGCAAAGTATGATGTACATAGTCACACCAGGCACAACCGTAAGCTGCAAGCAAGGAATATAAAACACTTTCAGGGGAAGGACCAAGAACAACTCACGGGGTGCCAAAACAGGGCTAATGGGAGTATTTTAAGAACACAACAGTCAACAGAAGGCTGCCCAAAGCTCTCAATTCCAGTAGCCCATACCAGACTTGCATTTTGTCCACTAGAGTTTGTGACTGTTAGAGTGTGTTAAAACTTTATTTTTTAAAAAAAGACATAGAAAACCACATTTTTCATATTAGTCAAGGTAAAATCATCAGACTTTTGCAGGTTAATATATTTTACTGTGCCTTTTTTTTCTCCCACATACTTCACTTTTCCAAATCAGGTGAATTAGTAAGTCAACTAATGCATAAAGACTTTTGTAAAAGCATACACAGATGGATGTTTACCAGATTTTGGTCTTCATCTTCTGTGTGTTTCAGAATTTAAATAAAAAGTGAGTCAACCAAGAGAAATCGGTGGTGGCAGTTCTCTTTGTGGATTTACACTTAGAGAGATTAACAGATTCTGCAGTGAAATGGCTGTACTTGAAATAAAATCTCTGTTGATAGCTTCCCAAGTCTGATACATTCTTATTTGCTGGAAGTATTTGGAACTGCTACTATAAACACTTTCAATATTAAAATCTGCATTTATTCCCAGGCTTGTACTGGACACTATTTGAATCGTTTTACCCTCCTCTACCATTTTCTTCCTTCAGAAAGATGGGAACCTGAACTAAATACAGAACTTTATAGCAGCAGTAATCCAATAGAACTGGTTACACAAACAAATCTAAAATAAAATTATAATTTAAATGGCAGAAGTAAATACACTGCAAGCTCTGGGCATTTCTTTAAAAATTGGTCTACCAGACAATACTTGGCAGAGGCAGCACAAGAGCTGGGTCATAATTTTGTGTACTTTTTTTTTTTTTTTTCTCTTATGTGGTAAAACTAGCAGGGAATTGGGTTACTACTAGAGCTAGAACTCCATTTACTATATAATTTTTCTTCAGTTTATCAGTCTTTTTTTAAAGGACTGCAATTGCTTTTCAGTTATACACAAAGATTGATCTGTAGAAAGTGGAAAATGTCTTCTGTCCTACTTTCAAGATTGGGATTTTGTTGTGCCAGCAACTGTTCCATAAGATCATTCCATCCCTAAGATAAAGGAAAAAACCAGATAATTTCTTGTCCTGTGAGAAGAACTCCCCCTGACTTACAGGAAAATGAACATTTGTAAATACAAATATGCTTAAAAACATGGGCTCTACTTTTCCTCTGTCTCTTATTTTCCCTGCTATATTACATAGCAGTGATTTGGACTCAGTGTTAATGAACGCCGAAAGCAACTTGGCATTCCCTTGCCAAGGACCTCTGTAAACTGCAGTTCAGCAAAAGAAGACAATCTTATTGTGTGTAAAAGTTCAATTAAATCATCATTGTGACGTAATCCAATTTAGTAGCTCTCATGTTTTCTGTTCTGACGCTAGTGATGTTAATGTCTTAAGGATGCAAAAACACAGAGGGAGGATGGAAGGATAGGGGGACAGGGAAATGCAGCTTCTGTTTCACTGAAGATCATTTGGTGGCAGGGTGGAGGAGACACCACCAAAACCAAAGAACCCAAAACCCAGAAGCATGGAAAGAACTTCCAGCAGAACATAAAATCCAAACAGTTTTTCTGGACCCCAATCCATCCTGAAAAACACAATATCAATTGTGAATTGAGAAAGACTGCTCTAACCAAAGACTTTCAAGCAATTTTCAAAAGTTTGCCTGCTCCCAACCACAATATTTACTTGGGGGTAAACACCTTTCTAAAGAAATCAATTACTATTATGACAAACATTAAAAAAAAAAAAAGGGAAAAAACCCACACACAAGGGAGCTACAGGAACACCCCACAAACACACACAGATCTTTATACATGAGCAACTAATCTCCCAAAGTATTATGTAAACTGTCTAAGCTTAAAAGTTGCATTTAAAATTATCATCAATATCCATTACAAAAGAATGGTGCCTACCCACTGATAGAACTACCCACTGATAAATTAGCAATTGTAATAAGGTACTGTGAAAACTAAAGGTAAATTTATTGTTGTTCCTAATTTTCTCTTTATTTTAATCCAAAACTCTCCAAACTGCAAGTTTGAACTTTGAAGAGATAGAAGTACAGGCAAGAGGGTGAGCAAAAAGCTTGACTACTATATAAAACATCTAAAAATAGTGTTTCAGTATATTTCCAGACGCTGGAAGTAGAAGTGAATATCATCTATATAAATCTATTCCTAGCAGAGGTTTTCAGCAGCATCCAAGACTTGAGAATCAATTGTAAATTTGTATTTTAGAATAATCAATAAGAAAAAGCACAAGTCACTTACACAATATGCAGCATTTAGCAGGAAGATACAGCCATGCATCATCTCATACAAAATATATAGGGACAGTATTATAAGCCATATATTTTTAATCTTACGGAATTTATTTGGGAAGAACTTAGAAAACTGCTTTTAAAATATCACTTATCACTAACAAAACTGTTAAAATTAACACAGTGCCACAGCTGCAGGTCCAGAACACATACAGCTGATGTGGCTGGCCCTGATGTCTCCATGGGCACAGACAGTACCCATAAACACACAAGGGAGGGCTGGCCATGCAGACCACCGTGATGTGCATCTTCATCTTCAAACACCTTCAGTAGATGAAAAGCTGTACTGAAATACCAACGCATAACCTATCTTCAGGTGAAGAAGCTGTCAGTACGAGCCAAAAAGGCAGGTTTGTAGCTACACTAGATCGTAACAGGAAAAGCTGTAGGTTCCTTTGCCCAGCCCACCTTGGGAGAAGGTCATCTCACCAAAGCCATGAGGACTCTCCAAACTCAGATCTATGTTGTCAGTACTCACTGAAGTGGCTGCCACTTTCAACACTTGATAGACCCTGGACCTCAGGGGAATGAGTGACAGATGTCACATCTCCCGAGAGTGATAACATATACCCAGGAAGGGAGGCACAGATGGCTGACTCAGAAGCGTTTCTCTCGCTTGCTAGCAAGATGGATAACTGGGCTAATAACTGGGAAGAAGCATTTAGACCGTGAGGGAGCATTATACAGGCAATGATTGACTATCTCATACAAAGTAAAGAAAGGAAAAAAAAAAAAAAAAAAAAAAGGAATTTTTTTCCTCTGTTCTGGGTTAGGCCAATTACTATCAGATATTTGAATGTTTGAATGATGAGCCTAAGAAATGATTGCATCTCCAACAAATCTTACACCCACATCAGAACTAGGTTGAGTGAAATCATCTTATTCTAATGCCAGTTTGTCTTCCAGGTAATCAAAGCAGCACTGCATTCAGCCAGGAAATTTTCTGAACAATTCCTGCTGCAAAACAGTACACTGAGAAAGGCAATGACACCCAAATTACTGCACAGCCACAAAGGTGACTGTGAGATGAAATATGACCAGGGACCAGCCACAAGAAGATACAGTCAATTATTTAAAGAAAGCACCTCTCCATGAAGCTCTCCACCGAGAGCCTATGTAATATGGAATCACATCCAATGAGGCAGAGAACAAAACCTGCTTAAACAAGAAGGGGAAAGAATAGTTAGAAATTGTTGAAGCAGTACCTTGGGCTACAAACAAACAAAAAAACCAAAAAAAAACCCACCACCAAACTTTTTCAGTAAGACAACAGAAAAGCCACCATGCCTTAAGCAAGCCCCTTACTGGCACGGGTGACACCTGACGGATGCAATAGCAAAGCCCACCCTTGCACATCAGGAAAAGGGAGAGCACGGAACCACACCAAGACCCCAAAACACAACAGCAGCAGCACTCCAGGCAAGGGAAGATCTTCAGATCAGAGGCATCAGGACTCTGACCCTCTAATAAGTATAAGGTGCATAACTTGAGAAGAAACCTCACAAGGCCTCTCAGGTATGAAAGTACCAGGTAACAGCCACGTACCAGCTCCACTGAATCTACTCAACATTTCCTGCATAGGTTTTTTTATCTTTCAGCACCCTAATGGATGCTAGGCATACCACACACACCTCGCTGGAAAACGCTGAACCTTAACATTATCTGTGATTTCGTACAGAACAAAGGCTTCAGGTTTAGTGCTATTTCAGTGTATACTTTACAGACTCAAAATGACACAGACAGTGAAACACAGGAATAGCACTGTTCATTTTCCTCACTTTGTACAGATTTGTTGTATTAATATCATTGTTTATTAATGCAAAACAACCTGTAGAGGGAAATAAAGGTCAAAACTACTGATTCTCCCTTTTTTCCTCCTCCTGCGAGCTGCCAGATTTTTCTCTCACACACCACTTCTCATCAGAGAAGAATCAGGAATTGCTCTCAGAGCTAAAAATAAACATACTATTCTACGAACACAGGTTCATTAGAAATGAAGATACAGTATAGCAGTACAATTCTTCCTGCTTTTGTGCATATACGCTTTTCTAAGGTTGCCCTCACCCAAGTCTATACCTTACCATCTCTTCAAACAAACCCACCAGCAGCTGCTTCAGGTATTTCCATTTCAATACAGAGAAGTTTCTGTAAATTCAAAATCCTTTCAAAAATTGTTTACTATCGGTTTATTAATTTCTGAACAAAGGAACAGATACCTGTTTTCCTGCAAACTTTTAAAATTTTATTTTCTCTAATACCGACACTGTTTAAGCAGGTCACTAAGTACATCCAGTCTAATTTCCTGCATTCCACAGGCCAAAGAACCTCCCTGAAAGTATCTGTGTCCAGGCTATAACTTTTACTTAAGCTCTAATATGTACTTTAAACATGGATATGACCTTCCTTTGAAAGTATCAAAAGCTGGGGAAAAAAGTTATATATTTACACAGGTTCTTCTTGTAGTCAATCATAATTTAAAGCTATAAATTTGAATCTTAAAGTACTAAACAAACAGGTATGCAAGCAGAGACCCTGTCCCTTCTCTACCTTTCCATTCCGATATAGCAGTACAAGCCTGACGGCTGAAAAAAGTAATTTAAAAAAAAATATAAAAAAATCATTGTAACCTCTTCAGCAATACTCTCAAATGTGAGCAGTGATTTCAGGTGCCCCTTACAGGACACAGTAAATGGTCTGGGATTGCAGAAAGCAGGTGATGAGAATCTCCAAAAGCCTGCTTCTTTTACAGGCACCTCAGAGAAATGAAAAAGAAATGTATCCAAAATTATTCACATTATATATAATACTGCAAGTTCTCTTCTGATTGCCTTAGGGGGGTTAAAACAGCAGCCTGTGAAAAATAAGTGTCCATCAGGCTCGTTGTGATTTCCAGACACACTAAAAAAAAAAAAAAAAAGGTTATGCTTATGTATAATCCTGACATGTCAAGTGTTAGTTGGGGATTTTAAAAGACATTGTAAGTATTTTAATAAAAGCTATTATGCATTGCTATAGGATATGAAAAATGTTAAGATAGCATAAAAATGTTTGAAAAAGCCCAGCTTGTGCAAGCTTCTGTAAAGAAGTGACTCCATTCTGAACTGATCCAGTTCAAAAAGACTGTACTAACTGTACTAGAGGATAAAAAGGCAGTGTTAATGGAGAAAAACTATGCAAAAAAAGTATGTCTAGATAAATCTGATGCATACGTTTCTTAATTAGTGTAGCACATATTAATTTTTCATGATGAAAATTTTAATTCCTTTCAAAAAAGAAAACCAGTATGAACTAAAAGCTCTCCCTAAATCTTTCTTTGGAAGACTGCAAGAAGCATTAGACAAAGCCTGTATTCAAAGGAATTTACCCCACTTGATATGAAGTACTACAATACTGGACCTGATTCTGCTGTCACTGAACTAAAACGAAATTTGTTAGCAATTTAATCCAATTCATAAACAAGCTCCTTGGTTAAAATTCTTCTTACTTAATTTCCAGAAGGAAAACTGCATTTCTGGATAAAGCCCTGCGACATGTAATGTATGCAGATGAGCAGTCCTATACATAAAATACTCATTATTGTACTTATTAAACACGTGTATTAATAACATTCTATCTCCTGCAGACTAATTATCATAGCAAGAAAACATGTGTGTCTTGAACCAAAGTGCAAAGGAGAGAAAAAAAAAATCCAAACCTGTAAGTGCAATTTTCTTCTGATTCTGAAATAATTTAAGAATCTCGGGGAAACTAAAGGTTTTTCCAAGAACCATAGCTGCAAAGAGCAACGAGCAGACACACTCAAACCAACAGAGATAATAAATTTGCATCTATCCTACAACTGCATGCAGTCACCTTGCAGGAAATGAACTACAACCCATACCATAAAGATGTGTTTACATTTTTAGACTCTACTCTGAATCATAGTAGATTCCCATGCCCACACACAAATCAAGCCTCATCTACAAGAGAAAACTTAACACATGAAGCACCTTGTCTACACATACCTTCTTAAATCAAGCTGCACAGTTGCTTAGCACGACTCCTCATTGTTTCAGTGTCTTGAAGAGAAGAGTGGCCTTTTATACTTCTGAAGGTGGGTTTCTAATGTAAAACATGGTATTATGAAAATTATCAGAATGAAATCTAAACAGTAGCTACCCATTCTCCTTGTTAAAAGTTATGGCTTCATTTTAAAAGCAATTAACTCACATAAAATCCCATCAGAAAACAAATCCAAATGTTTATTTCCTTTTTTTTTTTTCTTTTAACCTAACTAAGAAGGCTTCCCATGGATGTACTGAAACCTAGGTTTGTACGGATGTTCCCTAGATGTCCACTCTTCTTCCCTCCACCTTCCTATATAACCTCAGCCTTTGATACCTTCTCATAACCAGCCAAACAAGAGGTGGCATTTTCTACAGCTAGCTCCACACCGTACAGATGAGTAGCTGCTACAGCCAGGATGCCCACCACACACGCTGCAGCCTTCCCACCCAGAGCAGCACTCATGGTGTCTGTCTGCTCCAGGCAGGCACCAGCTTTCATTCCACATACAGAAATGTAATTGCTTTTGAGACACCTACCCCTCCTTGAAATTCAGTTTAGACTGTGCAGCAGACCGAACAGGGGCACTCACAATCCAGGCTAAAAATAAAATTTAATAATACATTATATACAAGTTCATAATAAATTAGCATGTATAATCCCACAACACATTCTATATTATTTAATATGAAACTGACTGTCTGCAACTGGCATGGTATGAGATCTCAAATGAAAAATAAGCACCCTTGCTATAAGAGGGGGGAAAAAATGCCTCCATAAATACTCCTCTTACAGTCCACCACTACTTTGTTTCTTTTCCTTAAGGGCCAGATCTATATATTATGGTATCATATGAGAGTCTCTTATCTCAGCAAAGGAAGTTTTCTTTCACAGTCACAACATAAAATCTGCAAACATCATGCTGAGTGTTTCCTAAGGGATGCTTAGAAACCCAACAGAAAATTAAAAGCACTTCAACACAATCTTGCTGCTTTAAATAGTACAAGGGGGGGGGAGGGTGGATCACCAGATGTTTTTGCATTAAAATAGCCAGTACCAAATTGGAACACGGGACTATTGCAATGGGAACACTTGAGCATCAAGGCCCCTTTGGCAAGGGCTAAGGAGCCCCACAGAGCGATACAAGCATAGACTGTTTGAAGTAACGTCCACATCTTTATCTGTTGGTCCAGGTGAAATACACCAGAGAAACCATCAAACAAACTGGGGCACTGCAGGGAGGCAGCAGCAAGCACCCCGTCCTCAGACGCCTGCTGGAACGCCTGCTGTGGAGCACCCCAGGCTGTCACCTGGCAGCTCTGGAGCCACCTCACTAACAGGACTGCACTGATCCTGCTGCCAGCCCAGATCAGGAGCTCCATGTCTGAGTGAACCCCAGGTTTTCTCACTGCCAACCCCAACTGGCACTCCTGGAGCACCCATGCGTACAACCTCCTCTGCAGCAGCTGTCCTGGGCGGCCTCACAAAATTGCTTTTCCTTTCTCCTCACAGCAGTTAAGCAGCACACAGAAAATTGAATCATAAGGGTAGACAAATAATACAACACAGATCATAGTGCTAGGAAATCTTCCTGTCTTTTGAAAGAAACTTCCTGCTGAAGCTTTAATTTGTGGGAATTGAAAGCCTCATAACAATTTATGTTGGATTAAGGTTCCTGGCCAGTTAAATGCCAGCACTGACAGTCCTAGATGAGTTCCTATCTTACCAACAACCATCAGCCACATGTTTACAGGCAACGTGCCACAGCACACCGCACTTGATCTGTCTTCCCTCGCTGCAGATTACACTCCTCCGGGGATGCAAAAATCTCACAATTCAACTACATCAGCTGAGAACTACACTAAACCTTCTAAGCACTTTGGACAGCTGATGGGCATCTCCACACCTCTCGAAGCCTGGGAGCACTCTGGTTTGTTCAACTTGCAAAGGGCACGCACAGAAAGAATGAGGAACGCTTTCTGTAGTTACTCCTGACATGGATGGCTAAGTCATCAGCCATCTTCCCACCAGCCTGCCCAACCAGCTGTTGGAAGTGCGCTGGCTCACATCAACTGAGGCAGGCACCCTTCAGTCTCACCCATGCCCCCAAGTTGGTAGAAAAGACGTTCCAGCTTAGGAGAGCCCATAACCATGGTGTGAGATGCAATCCTCTGTGAAGAAACAGCCCCTTGGCTCCCTGAGCGAGAAGACATCCCTCGCTGCACGATCAGCCCATCGCCACTCCATCTGCAGCCTCAGGCAGCAAAAAGAAGTGTCAGGTTGACACTAGCAAGTGTTACATGTTTAATGGTCTAACTGGAAACACATCACAATGGAAAAATACCAAAGGGTACATGAAATTTTAGCCTGTCTTTGGCTGCTGATCCTTTCAGAGCATCTCCGAGCTACCAGCTGCGAAGATGAATTCAACAGCACTTCTGCCCTATGGTGGTACGTTACCAAACCGACCCTGTCCCATCACCATCTTGTCATGCACCACATCTGAGCTGGAGACCAGGACCTCAGGTAGCGTCAGGTGCTGGGCAGCTAACGGTCCTTCCTGGGGACGGAGCTGCTCAGAATGGTTTTGGCTTTTATATCCACTGACTCTCTCCTCTCAAAGAAAGGCTCGCTTAGTCCTCATCGGAGCCTGCTGCCGAGACAGCTGCACCGATTAGTAATTCCTCCTCTCCCCTGTTCTCAGAGCTGGATTACACGAATGCAAATGTAATACAAGGAACATCCTCTTCTCATGTACTCTTGCAAACGTAGGTATCTCTCCTTTCCCTTATAGCCTTCTCAATTTCCATTTTATTTTTAATCTGCATACTCCTTCCAGCCTAGCTGGTTTTAGCCCATTTACCACACTATAGAAGATTTATAAAGTTTAACAGCAATCATGTATCATCTTTGACATACATATGTTTTACTAGACTCACAGCATATAGCTTGTTTTAGCTACTCAAAAACATTATTTGCTATATAACAACACAAATTATTCACTTGATATCAGCGTTTCTGGCAAGGTATTTTCTGCACTGAGAGCCAGTAACCACAAGACAAACCCGAAGCACAGTTCAGAAGCTTTTGGTGATTATTCACTGCTTCACATTCTTGCAGAAGACCTGATTTATTCCATGTCCAGTCTCTGTGATACTTCTCAGATATTTTCTGACAAAGCCCTGATGGGCAGAGTGTCCTTAACCTGTTCTCGAGAGTCCTCACCGCATCCTCCTTTCTGTAACTAAACAATACAGGCCATCCAAATGCACATGGCCAAACTATGACCTAAGTTTGTCAACAATAATCAGTAAGTCCTTGAGGTGACTCAGACTGCTCCTGGGATGGACTCAAGTCCACTGTGAATATCATCATCACTGGGAAACAAATCCATTTGTCTAGGTTGTGCTACATCCTGAAACCTTAACATCTTTCATTTCAAGCTATCGGAGTCATGGAGAGCTTACAAAACATCAAAAGCCATCACCTGCGCTACTGCAATCCACACATGTTATCACCTATTACTCCACAGCATGGAGCAACAATCTCCTGTGACCTTGAAGTTACCTCTTTCTCTTATGAGACATACAGCATCATTTTCATAAAGTGGCAGCAACTTCTGGATCTCCAAACCATACTCATTTTCTCATTGTTTTGCCCTGTCTGTCTCCTTATACATCTGCAATCCCCAATGACTCCAACATCGGCATCAGACAGCATAAGCATTTGTCTTTCAGTTTTCTGTTGAGCAAAACGCCAGCAGCTGACAACCCCTGCTTCAGTGGCATCTCTCTGCAATTGAGCATTACCAAACAGAACCGGATTCTGAAGCTTTCTCAGTTGGCATCTTTTTATTTTGACATCTTTTGCATCAGTTTATCAGATTAAAAGTAATGGTGACTACCAATGACATGTTTAAACTTACACTTTCCTGCAAAGTCATTAAGCTCATCTCTAAAACTGTGGCTTACTGCTAGATGGTACTGTGTTGGCTACAAAACCTAGAGAACAGATGTATTTCTGTCCACACAATCCCCTGTTTAGCTACAGTACAACGAAAACAAGACATCTCAGAGAAATGAGTGGAATAGTACAAAACAAGTACAAAGCTTTCCCAGCCTTTTCATGACTAATTTGCTTAAGGGTACCAATATCTTCAGCATCATTAACAGGGCTCTTGGCACCACCTGACCTGTGTTTCTCACATGTGCAAAAGCACTGACAGCCTCTGCAGTGTCACTAGCATCTGAGGCAGTATAAAACGTTTAAGCCTTTTCCTTCTGCAATTCTGGGCCCTTTAATGACAATCCTGCCACATACTATATATACACTGATAACAAGAAATTGGTACCTCTATTCTCTCTGGGTTTTTGTCAGTCTCTTTCTGAACTATGGCTCTACCAGTCACCTTTCCTTTCCCTGTCATGGCTCATATACACTTTCTCCAAACTTCCTGAACTAGGGGAAAAAAAGAAACAAACTATATTTAATACAGACTCAAGAACCAGCTCCTTGCAGAGTCATGGACAGGAGCAGTTTGCACACCACAGCCTGGGAAGCACCTTTCAAGGAGACTCCCATTGCAGTAACTAACTCATTTAGAGCTCTAAAAAAGCCTTTGCTTTCGCAGGAACGCAGGGAAGTATTTGTAACAGACAGTCTGACATTCAGCCCGACAAGCTTACTGCCAGTTTTTGCAAGACATGGGCATGCCACACCACGGGTGGGCATGGTGCAGTTTCAGGCATGTATCATCACTGACTTACTAGGTACCGTGTAGCTCTGTAACACAACTGCTCAGCCCAACCACACACAGCCTCTCTGCTCCGGGGTGGAGGAAGGACATACTTTTCTCCCGTTTTACTCAGCCCACAGCGCAAAACCTTCCCTTCAGCACAGTCAATTGTTTTCCCATGGGTTTGACAGCAGCAGCCTGCGGGCAAGGAATCCAGAACCCACCACACTCAGATACATGTTTCAGTGCACAGACAGCACACCAATCCCCCCATCGCCTGGCCTTCCCATACCTGCCACCAGTGCTGAGACCCTGCCCAATGATTTCAAAGAGCTCACATAAAAATTGATTAAGTAGAAGTGCAGATATCTGCATTTGTGCCATCTGTAAAGGATAAACTGAATGATTTTTTATGAGCATCTGTTTAGCAATGGCTATTTAACATTCACCTTTTGACTGTTATTTCCATACATTATTTACCATACCCTGAACAGTATTTGCCAATGGTTAGTAAAGAGAAGCCACATTATTTAAATTACAATACAGCATCGTAACAATCACACTACAAAGTTGTGATGTGGTTGTAATATGCAGATTTGGTAGAAGAAAACAAATTCGAGCTTACAACTCCTTTGTACTAAGACAGTATTAAGCATCTGACTCAAGGAGTACAGACTGCTAAGTACACAAGTGAACAATCATTTCCAACTGGAGAATAAACTGATCAGCATACAATCAGAAACACAGGGCAAAAGCAAATTTAAAAATACACATCCTTTTATTTTCTTGTTCTCATTTGATGGCTCTCATTTACTATTTCTCAAAATCCCATTCATAAAGGCTTAAATTCTGCTACACAGCTGCTTTTTTGTTTCAGTATATGCATTATAGCTTATTCAGGATCTCCCACTGTCTTTCTTCCTGATTTCTCCATAAAAATATTAGCAAATTTTCCAGGAAGAGGAATAACTGTCAGAACTGGAGTGTAAACCCACACATTCCCACCTATTAGAACTAAACTGTGTTTGACCCTCATGTGATGGGGTTGATCTGGTTAAGATTAATGAGTCAATTATTTCTAGACAAGGTACAAGGCACCCAATTGTTTCACTACTTCAGTACTAACCACCATACTCCTTCTGCAGTGTTTGGTATCCATAAAACAATTGTGAACAATTTTTCAGTAAGACATCACAAGTGTTAGGCTTACTCTAAAAAATACAAAAAAAATCACAGATTAAAAGGCAATGGAGTACACGTACCATTAGAGCAATCCTCCAAAGCCATTGGCCTTAAAGCTTTTCACTTGACAAATTTAAGTTCCCACAAGACAGTGCGCAAAACAGCACAATTAATTGCTTGCTGTTCAGCTGACCTCCCACAGGGACCTGGACTTACAGCTCCAACAACCACCACATTAAGGCACCAAAGTCCCCACAACCCCTGACAGGGAAGTGAAAACTCACACACAGACACACATTTCTACACAATGAACTCTTCCAAGTTTTGTAGGTCTCCATTTCAGCAGACTTCTCATAGCACAACACAGTATTTCTTAATATTTAATATAGACATCACTGTCTATACAGCAAGACAGGAGGTAAGGCAACAGAGATGTTCTGCTTCATCATGACAAATGCCTAACAACTTGTTAACAAGGTATGTATATTCTGTAACACCTATACTCAGCAGAACAAGGCATGCAAAATTAGTGACAAGAGTCCAGCTATAGGAATTCACCCATGCCCTTTAGATTAAACCACATTTTAAAAAAACATTTCAAAGCGGAGACAGTGCCAGGTTTCTTTGAGTAATGGGTGTCTAAGAAGCTTCAGGTGAAACTTCTCAGTGCCCTGGGATGGACAGAGGGTCTATACCTTGTAGTAACATTGTACCTATGGCCTCCCTGGGAGTTAAGGGACAGGACTTCTGGCTGACAGAGACACCTGCAAAAATGATGAGATACGGAGTGAGACATTCTTGGTATCTCCACCTCCTAAAGACCCACAGTATAATCTCACTTTTAGAGCTGGCCCAAATTTCTATTGAAAAAGAAACAATCTTTTAAGTTCTCAATATATAAGCCTATATAAGCTGGGCTTTAAATCAGCAGCTTTTAAAATGTGCACTTCAAAACAATAGAGGAAATCAGAAGACACTTTTTAACAAAGTTCATTATAAACCCTTTTAAATACGCCCTACATTTGAACTTCTATATTTTATATGCAAAGGATTCACTTTCAATAATTCTCTTAATCCAAACAAAGAAAATGGATCAGTCATTAAGACCTCCAAAACAGGTAATTGGAACAAGCACTTTACAACGAGGTAGACCTGCAGAAGTTAAACTTGAGGCTTTGGTCTGATTTGAGGAAGTTAGTTTTGCTGTTATTTTCAATTTTAACTGAAAATGTAAAAAGCAGAAATGTGGCTTGCTCTGGTTCTGGTCTCCAGCACTGGAGCTGGATGTCCCAGCTTCACCAGACCACCCATCGCTGATGGACATCAGCACCCTGGGAGCAGGACTCCCCCATCACGAGAGCACGTGCCTCCAGAGGAATGGATCATTCAACCTCCCCAACCATGCCTGCTCTCACTTTCTGCTCAGCTTGCTAATAAAAGCGCTGGTGGCAGATGCTACATGTGTATCACAAGATAGGTAGCAGAGGCAAGCGATCGGCTCCCCCAAGGCTGAGCCAGGCGACAAAGGTACGGCGTCACCAGCTGCTGCTCAGGGACTCCCCCAGCGCACTTTTATTTTTATGGTAAGTGAAAAGCAGCTCAGTGCCCTCTGAACCTCTGCCACGTTTGCCAGAGCAGAAGTGTAATAAAAATGACAGAGCTCCTATTGGGGAAAACTATTCAGAGAAGCTACACGCTGCTGTGGACTTTTGGGCATTACTGTGTGGGAGAGGGAATAAAACTCAAATTCAATAACCAAACCACCCCTCACCATTTTCTCCCCCCGCTTTTAGGAGGGGAGGCCTCAGTTCCCGACAAACCAGAAATCAAAGCAAATGTCACCTGCCCCAACTACAGAAACTGCTGCATTCCAGAAAGGGTGTGCTGCTGTCTTCAACAGTGGGATCAATCCCATCAGGTGTTAACTCCCCGGTGTACTGGTAACCACAAGGTGGCATCCCCTAATTGAAGCTGCACAAAGCACTTCCCAGTAATGAAGTTGCAGCAGTGAATAAAAATACTTTTTAAAGTTTGTGACTCTTTACATCAGTAGCCTTCAAAAACACTTTTTTTTTAACATTAAAAGCCAATCAGACAGATATTACAAGAAGAAAATATTTGGGGTTTAGTTATCGAATTTCCTTAATGGAAAGAGTTGGAGTTTTTAATATGAATTTATCTCTTGCTTTTAGCACTGAATCCAGGATTCAATCAAACAGAAAATAAAATGCTTATTTCCCCACTACTTCCAGGGAGCCTTTAGTTAAAATAAACAATCTTTAACTGAATATAAAACTTGCTAAGCTAGATACACACACATCTTGCCAGTGCCTTCGCAAGTGGTAGTTTCTTTTATTAAGCACAGTAATGACACATTTGCCAGGTATGTATTTTTATTATGTATGCCCAACACCAAGTATGTGGCAAGTTAATGACATGCTTTGCCAACGGTTCAGCCTGCGTCTGCAGCACTGCTTCTGCATATGAAATGCGGCTGATGCTGATCTCATCACCTTACCCATTTCTGCAGAAACATCTATCAGGGAACAGAAGGGACAATGTATTAAAACTTTCCACAGCTACCTTAGGCTATCAGGAACAGGATAGGACACAGCCCATTAGAGCTTGCAAATTTATCATAGAATCATGGAATGGTTTGGGTCAGAGGGGACCTTAAGGACCATCTAGTTCCAACCCCCTGCCTTGGGCAGGGTCACTCCCCCCCAGCCCCATCCAGCCTGGCCTGGAGCACTGCCAGGGATGGGGCACCCACAGCTGCTCTGGGCAGCCTGGCCCACCGCCTCGCCGCCCTCACAGTAAAGAATTTCTTGCTGATATCTAATCTGAATCTACCCTCTTCCAGCTTAAAGCCATTCCCCCTCGTCCCATCACTACACGCCCTTGTAAGAAGCCCCTCTCCAGCTTTCTCGGCGGCCCTTGTAGGCACTGGAAGCCGCTGTAAGGTCTCCCCGGAGCCTGCTCTTCTCCAGGCTGAACAGCCCCAACTCTCTCAGCCTGTCTTCCCAGGAGAGCTGCTCCAGCCCCCTGATCATCTTCATGGTCTCCTCTGGACTCACCCCAACAGGTCCACGTCCTGCTTATGTTGGGGGCCCCAGAGCAGAACACAGTACTCCAGGTGGGGTCTCCTGAGCACTGAGCAGAGGGGCAGAATCCCCCCTCGCCCTGCTGGCCTCGCTGCTCGTGACGCAGCCCAGGGTGCAGTTGGCTTTCAGGGCTGCGAGTGCACATTGCCAGGTCACGTTGAGCTTCTCGTCCACCAATAACCCCCAAGTCCTTCTCCTCAGGGCTTCTTTCAATCCATTCTCTGCCCAGCCTGTGTTTGTGCTTGGGATTGCCCCAACCCAGGTACAGGACCTTGCACTTGGCCTTGTTGAACTTCATAAGGTTTGCAAGGGCCCACCTCTCAAGCCTGTCGAGGTCCCTCTGGGTGGCATCCCTTCCCTCCAGCATGTTGACAACATCACACAGCGTGGTGTCATCAGCAAACTCGCTGAGGGCACACTCCATCCCAGTGTCCATGTCAATGACAAAGGTGTTAAACAGCGCCGGGCCCAATACCAGCCCCTGAGGTACACCATTCGTCACTGGTCTCCATTTGGAGATCAAGACATGGATATTTAATCACCCATTCTGCAGGTAAGTTAATTAACCAGTTAGAAAGTGACTGCATTTGGTGCAACTGGGAGACTGAAGCCTGTCTGTGCAATCTTCTGTCAACAACAAGGAAGACTCTATAGAAAAAATTTCCTTAAATCCTACCCCCTTACTTAGAACAACCAAAAATATGCATTTATATGTACTTTTGGATCAAAGGCAGAGGAATAAGTAGAAGCAACCAGTAAAACACAAAACACAGCAAGGGCAGGATGGCACCAAGCGTCCAGGGGCAGCAGCATCCAGGAGGTGTTGCACCATTCCAATGGGAACACAGACACCACACACCAAGCAGGTTCATGGTCCTGGGCTCTAGGCAGTCACCCAGACAGCAAGCAATAAGTGCAATTAAAATTTCCACATCAATGACAATTTAAGCATATATGCATCCATTCATACCTGTTACCTGCAAAATCTACTGCTAAACACTGCACTGTTTACATCACTGCTTAATTAGGCCCCAAGAGTGGCTTTTAATCTAATTTACACCTAATTCTAAATCACCACCACTTGCTCAGATTTACATCAGTGTAAACAAGGTGAGAAGCTGCACAAAATGCCTAACATTTTTGTTCCCTCTGTTTGTAGCTGCCAAAATCTTCCACCAATTTCTTTCAAAAAGTTTTAAATCGCTTTCTCTCTACAGACTCTTGATTCACCACTTTGCAGTGCAGTCTATAACCTGCTGGTTTAACCTAGAAAAACTGCAGGTACAGGGCACTGCTGCTCTACGCCACAGAACTACTGAAAAGAGGGGAAAATTAATCCCTGCTGAGTGCCACACTGCTGCTGCTGCACCGTTAATTGTTTAAAGCTGGCTTAAAGTTTCTGTGGTTGCTCCTGTGACTGAGTGCAGGCAAACCAGCGCTGTCCCCTGGGGCACCTCTGACATGGCCACCGCTCCTGGTGGGCAGGGCAGGAGCTTCCTCCTGGTAAAGGTTCATTCAAGAAATCAGTTCTTGCCTGATCTGAGCTCATTTTGGGAACAATTGCCAGCTGCAAGAGAAATCAGAGCCCTGGCTTCTCCCTATTTGCGTTTTGCTTGGGGCAGATAAATGCTGCCGCAGGGAACACACAGGGATCCCACCACCTCCCTTCATCCTTGACGCACTTCCCCATAATGTGCTAGCAACGCTACCAGTCTTCTCTGTCGTGCTGCCAGCAACGCTATCTATTGCCTGGAAAGACAAGAGGCGGCATTTGACATGTTCTTTTCCTGCACCCGAGAGAAATGTATTATCTGCCCAATAAACCTGGTTATCTATTGAACAGACAAGCCGGAGTCCTGCGAGCCTCCTCAAAATCTGGGTGGATACGTACCGGCAATCATATTACACAACACTTCCCAATTTATCTTTTTATTCAAAACCACTCTTTACAGGAGACAAATGAAAAGCTGCAACAACAGAATCCCTCATTGTTTCCAGCATCCTTCATCGCTAGCAAAATTTGTTTCAGTAACCGTGGAAGACAAATGAGATTATTTCAAGACTGCAGGCATAAATTATGAATATAAATGCTACAGAACACGTTACTTCACACTGCCCCTTCTCACACGTGGTCAGGGAAGTAAAATATGTGCATAGAGGGAGACAATCGGGATAAAGCCAAGCAGCATGTTAAGACTTGGCTTCAGCAACTAACACTTGGCTTTTTTTTTTTTTTTTTTTTTTTAAGATTATGCCCAGCAAAATCCCTGCTTCAAATTTGTTCTAATTTCTCAACACCTGGACAATTAAAATTAAAGCAGCAGTTCACAGCACTGTAGCCCTGGAGTCCCCCATTTTTTACAAAGTTTGCTCTGTAAAGTCTGAAACACACAGCTCTCTGAGGTTTTTTTCCATTATCATTTTTCAAGCTTGCCTCCGGGTTGGGTTTGGGGAGGGGTTTATTTGTCTGTAATTTCTATGCTAAAGTGCCAAGAGGTATAATAAGAATAGGTGCATCCTGTTAATATTGTGACTTCTCTGTGGATTTATTTGAAAAACAGTAGAAAGGCTAAAATGAGTAAAGACTGTTGTTTTCCTCTTCATTAAACTTCTCCTCAACCATGCATAAATGCCTAATTCTCCACTGAGCTTCCCAGAGTATTAAAGTCATTTGAGAAAGAAACCCAGACAGCATCTTCCTTTACATTTTGTTTCATAAAAACACAGCTATGTTTCTGCAAGCAGGACAGCAGCAACAATAGGAGCTGCTGTCACCCTGCCTGGAAAAGAAGGTTATTTGGCTGCAAACTAGGCAGGAGGCATCCCAGCAGAGAAGCAAGACAACAGACAACTTTCTCCCAAGCAATCCAACCATTGCCCTTGCGCCCATGCCAGGAAAAAACAGCAGGGCAAGGAAGTAAGGTAATGAACCCTCTCAGGATGGCTTGCATAACCTTTTCATAGGGCAGCTTTTGAACACTGACCACCACAGGAGAAGTTGGAACAGGCACAAAAACACTCCAGTGAGTACAAGGACATGCCACTGAGCCAAAGCACCAGGGCAGAAACGTACACAGCATCGAGGCTCCTCAGATTTAATTTGTGAACCCATCCTATGAGGCATCCTACTGCAGGAGGGGCTGGCTCCAAACTTGAGAGAAATTGGTTTATAAGTGCCAGTGCTTAAGTATAAGCTTCAAATCTCTTTTTTTTCTTTTTAACTTCCCAATTGGTAATTTTGTTCCCCACAGACCTGCTGTAAAGTTTTCCTACCATTTACAGATGAACAGCAAAATCACAGAAGTTACAACTGCTGTTTTGAAGTCGGAGCTCACTTTGGAACCCACACGCTATTTCAATTCTGAGAGCCATGGTATGGCCGACTTTCTATATTTAAGATGCATCCCTGGATTTAACATCATATTTAGCAAAATACAACAGTAGTTTAGTGTTAGATCTAATCCATTGGCTTTTTAACTCAATGCTGGCTGCTCAAAGTAATGAACACATGGCTATGGAAAAAACAACACTGAAGCATTATGCACTGAAACCTGAAAAAAGTAATACTTTCAATAAAATACTATTTCTTAAAATCTTTCTATCTCTTGCATTGATTATACAATCACATAGCATTTTAATGACATTTTTAATATTTAAATAGAGAAAAAAATTAAAGCATTAGGTATGGATTTTGATTGCTTTGTTCTAAAGTCAGCAACAATTGCCCTGTTAAGACTCTTCCGCCTCAGGAAACACTCACCCACTTGACTTTTACCACGCCATTTGCACAGAAAAAAAAAATAGCACAGAAACAACTCTACAAAAATATACTTTTAAAGTATTACATTTGAGAAATTTGTATTTTATGCGATAGCTGGAGCACAGCAATGTTATGAATGGAAGCAACAGTCAGTGCCTTGACCCAGATATTCTGCTCATGGCTCCCAGCCTTGTGGCTACTCAGATAAAGAGTCCTGTGATTATGTTAAGCACAGACCATCATTTAAGGTAAACCAATAAAAGCCAATTAAGGCCACAACATATCACACATGGTTTATATACAACATTTCTTTCATGACTACACACAAGTGTAAACTGTTAGTTTTAGCAATTAGCAGTTTTCATGCTTTGTTAAGATAATGGCACTAATCCAGAGAGAGAAAGGTAATTCATGGAGAAAGGTCCCGCCATGGCCATTAGCGATCCAGCTAACAAACTGCAGCTCTCCTACAAAACCCAACGCAGCAGTGCACAATCCAAGGACACTGTTTTACGTAAAAATTGAGTTTCAGCCAGCATATGTGAAACAATGAGGCCATGTCCACCATCTCCAGCTTCTGGAAAGTACGTCAACTACTCAGGCTTTGCTGTTACAGTTTATGGTGTTACCCCAGTAGCTTGCTAAAATCATACCTCCGTAACTCAGAGTTGCCCGTTTCTCTAAATTTAACAATTTCAGCGCAGGTTCTGTCACCTGAGTTTTGCTGTAGTTTTAGACCAAAGGTAAAAGCAATGAAATTCCAACAGTCTCAGACTTGCACTGGAATCTATATTTAAATCATGGGAGATCAACTTCTCCCCTCTCCTGAGGATCAGTCATTAACCTTCTCCCCAACAGTTCAGCATTTGCTCAGCACGGCTACTATATAAGATGTTAACAGTCATGGTAGCTTTGCATTAAAGGTTAATCACCTCACTCAATTCCTTTTTCAAGGAGAGATAAAGATCTATTGGACTGTTCGTTGCACCTCTCAAAACAGGCGAGACTGCTGAGAAAAATCTTCAGTTAATCACCTGGAGGAATGACAAAGCAGGGAATTTTGCATTATTAATGAAAATCCAGGCAATTAGATAAGCAATAGCCTCCTTCCATTGCATAATACAGTTAGGGTTGCTTATAAGGCTTTCTGGCAGACCACATTTCAAGCCAAATTAAAGCAGCTTTCCCAGTTATGAATAGTCTTGCCTTACACACTTGACAGTTGCAAGGTTCAGCCGTGACTGTCACGAAAACTGGAGTGGTTTATTTCATCCTGCAACTTTTTAATGTTCTGCCTGATTATGAAGGTTATCTTTCTCACATATATTTTACATCAAAAACATGAGACACACACACGTCACCACAGCTCCATATTCAAAATACTCAACTGAATGCCAGAATATTAATCCAAGTCCCAGATCTGAATGAAGCCAAGAAGAGTTGATCTGAATGCAGGTATCCCTCATCCTAAGTAAATCTCCACTCCCATCCTACCAGCTACAGACACTCTTGTGAATTGTCAGTAATTCCACTGTGAACATGAAAAAAAAATTTAAAGAGCTTCAGTCAAACCCAGAATATTTCATTAAGCCATCGCAGTTGCAATCTCAGTTTTCTGATAAAAAAATATTTTGCATAAGGATGTTGGAAAAAGTTGTAGACATTCAAATGATGTAATCTGTCCCTATGGCTGAATATGTGCAATTTAGAAAACTGTAGGAAGGATACACAGGCCATCTGTTTTAAAGAACTGCAACTCACTCTGCAATACAAATGATCTTCACAAAGCGACAGGTCTCTCAATGCAGTATTATGAAAATAAATAGGTGTCTCGGGTAACTTTTCCCACTTAATGGACTTCAGTTTCCCATATGAGGATTAAGCATAATAAGAATCAATTCGATGTCTTAACTGAAGCATCTTCCTTTCTGTCCTGCATACAACAGTCTCCACCATCTACTCTTGTCTCTGCTACGCGCCCCATATGGCCTTGGTCACTGTATGTGCTGTCACTTAGATACTTTCAAATATAAAAACAACTAAGACATACACACAGATAATATTCAGAGAAAGGAAATACCTGATACTTGGTGGGGAAAAAAAAAGAAAGAAAGAAAAAGAAAAAAGTGTGTGCAAATTCACTACGTGAAATGCACTCAAACTCACTGGTCTTTAAGAAACAGCACTTTACACAGGTCTCATTGACACTCTTTGCTTAGAAATGACCAACAAACAGAATAGTAAAACTACTAAATGTCAGGATGTGGTATACTGGCTGAATTTATAGTATGCTAGCACGCTTGCACAGCATAATGTCCATTTTTAGTAAGTCTTGCTGTTTTTTACACTAATTCACACCTATTAAAAGGTGCAGCTTTATGACACGAAATCAGGAATTCTTTTTACATTGAATTAATTCAACCACAAAATTTATTACAACAGTAATAAACAACAGCTTCACTTGGAAAAAAAACCATAGCCAATATATTTGAGGAACATAAAGAACAAACTACCTGCATCAGTGAGCTCAGTCCCACACAGCCCCAGAAAGGCATGGCAGAAGTTAATCTACAAGTCCATAAAACATCTGCTCTGCATGTCTCCTCCTACATGACCATCAGTTTCAAACATCCAGTAACAAATGAAGTCTAGAGTAAAAGACAGGAGTCAGGACTGTAGCATGGAACAGAAATACAGAACAGATCTTAGGCATCACCATCTGTTAGGTCAAACACCTGGATGGCCCAGGAACACGCATGATCCTGTGTCCTCTAAAAGAAAGCCAAAACCTTAGCTTTCTTTAATCAAGATAAACATGCTCTGCATTCTTCAAGCCTCGTAATTTGATTAACCCAATGACACAGACACCAGCACACACCTAGTGTGACCTAGCTTTAATACACCATTGACAGCAAAACAAAACCCAATAAAAATCCATAGATTCAAGTTAGCGTGAAAATGAAACTCGCTTGGATATAAGAGCGGAGACAGACTCCAGATACATAATCCCTCAGACTGAAATGCTGTTCAAGGACTTCTCTAACTTACAGTTTTAACCCTCCCTCAATTTTCAGGCTAAAATAATTTTGGACAAATGTGTGCCCAGGTCACCTCATGCCAAATTATCACTCGTCTTGAGATCTGAGGCTGACCTTCCCTTCTCCTTGTCATTTATTTATGGAGAAGTTGGAGAGCAAGGATGGAAAAGAGAGGATAAGCAAATGGAGTAAAGCCATCACGTCACCTCTCAGGATGCATGGAATAACACATTGCACATGGAGCTCCCAACACACACATTTCTCAACGCATCTTAGAAACAGCTGCTAAGCTTCATAACAAAATTTTCCTCCTCATGTTTGGGACAGGCAACCATTACCAAGACACAGAATTTAAGCATGAGAATACAACCCCAAACCCTGGGGTGCTGGACAAACTGGTAAGGCAACACTGTCTCATACCATACATATATTCTTCTTTTTCTCAGGCCTGATGGACCCCTGACAATTTCACAGGGTACTCCGATATTTCCACATCTAGCTCTGCCGTCACATCCTTTATACTGCAGTTACTTGCTTCTAAACTAAACATTAGTAGTGTTCAAAACTGAGAATTAAAAAGGTCAGATTAAGCTTTTTCCAAATCAACCATTCTGTGAACACAAGTTTACCTGTTGCCTGCTACTTCACTTTTGTTTTTACATTTTCTCCTCAACACACAAGGACTATTTCACACACTGTGAAAGACCATCTTTGCTTTTCTTGGTAACTATCTGCTTCAACATAGTCCATAAAATTAACAGAAATTGCATCAAGCTGAACCATTTTAATCTGTATTGTTTTAATGCTGATTTTGATACAGACTTCTTGTGCAACACAAAAAGCGGTTCCTGCTCTCCTCCACAAGCCTCGTGGCCTTTCTAAACTTCCTGGACCGCTCCTTCAGAAAGCTGAAAGTCAGAAATAGGTCCTCAGTACACTTACAGATAAAATGGCTCAGAGAAGCCCTGGTGTAGCCACATTAACAAAGGCCACTTCTCCAGACCAGCAGCGGTGGGAACACACTGAAGGTTTTTTTTATTTAAGCCGCTTCCTTCCTCCCAATTCATTTAGCAACAGGTCACTTAACTGCCCCAGAAATGGTCTTTAAGTGCAAATGCAGGGTTTTATCATTCTCCACTACTTGACTGCAGTACAGCTGGCCAATTAAATATTTAATGTGAAAGTCCTCAATATTTAATTAGGGACAAACAGCATTCTTTGGTACTTTCCTTGAATTTGAAAACAACCTTTCCCATTGTACCTATACATGAGCATTTAATATGACAAATATGTATTTAAAGGTATTAGAAGTCTGTTGGTTACAATATGAAAATAAATTAATATCTTGTCAGTGACTGCTGCACATCAGTCTTACTACTATATCCAAGAAATTGATTAAAATAATAATGTAGCCAGTCTTAAGTAATAAGGAAAAGACACTTGATGATTCAGAGAAATATGGAAGAGTTTTGAAACAAAACATCAAAGATACAACTTCATCTGCCATAGCATGTTTATAGTGAAAAGTATCATTTAAAATAATTAAATACTTATCTAACAACCAAACCTTCCTATAAACTTAGTCATGTCATGGCTAGTAATACCTATTTTGAGATTCCTACTGACTTTGATGACAACGTCCACCCATGACAGTATTCTAAAAAAATTGGACTCTACCATTCCGCAAGCTAAGGTGAGAACAGTCAAATCTTCAGGTTAAAGACAACCCCCAGAAGGTGCAGGGGGGGAATGACTGTAGAAACACAGAAGCATAATTTGTTCATCACACCCCTAACACATCACTGTGCCTACATCGACCAAGTGATTTCTAACCAAGTTGCACTTTTCTTTCAGATGGCACAAAAATAAAAGCAAGAGTCCAGAGCCTGAGACCCTGGACAAGAGTTCTCCATTGCATCTGGACTCTCAAGAGATACTCAGCTATAGTTTTGAGTCCCTTTCTACTGAATTTGCAATCAGCTGTAATAACCAACCTATCACAGAATTTCTTCACTGTCACTTTCTGCCTGCATTCCTACGTGGCCAGTACTGTAACAGGTGATGAATTCCACCACAACGATGGTAAGTCTGCACCATACAAAGCCTTCACATCACAGATCAAAGCTGTCAATGTCAGAATTCTTTGCTACTGGGCAAGCAGCTTGCAAAAATTTTGATTATTCAACTAACACAAGCAGTCAGGAATCCATGATATTTGCACCCAGAATCAGAGGATGCAGGAGACATTTCAGGACTGCTCCACTTCCTCAGAAATGTGTTTCAGGGAAGTACCTGAACCTTCACTACCTTTCAAAAAATTCAAATAAAAAAAAACTTTCTGGAGGTAACATTTTTTAATTGTAAAACAATAATCCTACACATTGGGAAAAAACAAATAACATTATCTAGTACTAACTGCAAATAAGTTATCTATTTTTCCCACATATATTTTAATAATTTATGTAGGCCTAAATGAAAAAAAGATGATACAGACACATTTGCAACTTCAAGAAACCCTGGCTCTTTTAGTTTAAAGGCAAAAACCTCCCAAACCATTCCGGTTTTGCCATTTCCACATGTTCATGTGACATTTCTAGTTTTGGTACTTTATCTACCATGCTGAGAGGCTAGGCTGCAACTAGAATGACAACCAGGACACAACTGCTGCCTGCACTACCAGTAACTGCCAAGAACTTTGAAGACATCTTTTCAGCTCAAGGATCAATTATCTTCTCTGAATTCAACCTTCACATCATCAAAGACGACATTAATTTTAACATGAAATATATGTCAAATAACATCAGTGAATCCATCATCATCATCACCATCATCGAGAAATGTATTACTTTCATTCAATGTCAGGTTGTTTTGAGGTAAGGATCCCCGTTGGAGGTTACTGGGATGGAGCTCTTACAGAGTAATAAAGGATTTAATTAAGAGACACTTGGAGGTAGCCCTAGGTCCCTGCCAGCAGCTCTTGCAGTTGCTCTTCCTCAGCATGAGCCCTTGAGGAGCCAAGAAAGAGCAGGTATGACAGCAGCACCCTGTGGCCAGAAGAAACCACGGCGGTAGTAGCTCCACTTACTCCACAGCAGTAGCAGCTGCAAAGCCACAAGAGAGGGATGTGCCCCACACGCATTTCCTGCAAGTGTCCAGCACTGCCTCCAGCATGGTGGTCACTCAAGAGACCACCACCAGTACTGATCCCCAACTCCCTTATGCTCAACTGCCCTTCTTGGCTATGCTATCTGCATTCTCCTTTTTTCCCCTACTACTCACTACATTATTTCAAACAAGAAAAATCTTGAAATAATTCTCTGTAAAAACAAACAGCTTAAATCTGATCAAAGTGACAATGATCCATGCTACAGTAAATGCAAATACATCAGCCGTACTGCCGATGCGATGTGACATGGGATACGACATCTTGAATCAAAGCAGTCAGTTCATCTGACCTCGGTTATTGTTTCATAAACAAAGCAGTGTATGGTTTGGTTGAGGTTAGGGTGTTTGGGGATTTTTTTTGTTTGCGGGCTTTGGGAGTTTTTTTGGTTGGTTGGGTTTCCTGGTTTGGTTCATTTTACATCTATGAACTGGAAAACTTCTAATTATAGCTTAATGGCTTTGAATAGAAATAAGAAATGACTGCCTTATAAGCCAACATTTTTTAGACTGGTATTTGATTAACCTTTTCTTCCCCTTTCTCCCCTTAAGATGCTGAAGTTACAGAAAAAAAACCATTTATTTTAATAAGTGTTAACATTTACACAGGGATTTCTGGCTTCCGTCTATGACCACCTCCCTTACTGAATTTGAAGACCAATCTCCTACACTGCTGGGTAGCTCTCATTTTCTTCTTTATAATCAAAGAACATTATTTGATCTCCAAAGTCCTATCATACAACCATTGCTTCTTCTATTAAAGAAGACAAGGCCAAACAAATACTTCCAACACTTGGTGGAAAGGTTTCCAATAATCCTGAGCTCCCCAAGGGAACTATTCTAGAGGTAACTCACTAAAATATTGCATCTCCCACACTGACAAATCTCTCACGGAAGACACGCCAGTTCTCAAGTTCAAAGTCATGTGGGCTTTTAAATTCTGTTTACTACCTCAAAAGGTTTCTCTAAACAATTTTATAACCTGGTTCAAGATCTGTTAAGAATCCAGATGGCATTTAGCCCATTCTGGACATTTATAGCAATTTTCCACTTGCTTTTACACAGACTAACAACAACTATACCTACAACACAGCATGTGATTCTTGTTGCCAAGTAATTGGATGTGCAATCGCTTCTGCAGGGCTGCAATTTCTTTCCTGTAAATACATTATACATTATTTAATAGTATATATTGATATCAAAGTACCTATATATAGTATCCTTATAAATACATTATTAACTCACTGCTTTACAAGTGCTGGGTTCAGTTCATTCTCATCTCTACAGCTGCTGCCAATCCAGCATTACAGTGGTCAAACTCTAAACTGTACCAAGAAGCAACCAGAAAGGAGAAGGCAGGGTGGAAACATCAGCGGACACATGCTTGAGTCAGTCAACCAACTCCTATATGGATGTCAGTGTCTGTAGCAAAGCAAGAATTTAGAAGACCAGACCTTTTTTGCATCCAAAACAATAGTAAAGCAGTGCAAATTATTACAATTTAAACACATTGACAACTTGTATCTATTAAAAAAGATATGCAAATCACAACTAATTTTTTTTAGTTACTTCAAATATTCACGTTTTAATGGAATAATTGCTTGGAAATGTTGGCATATATACAGACATCTATTTAGAGAAGCTAAAGATGCACAGAAACAACCATTTTGGACTAATCTTCAGCTTATCACAGTGATCACTTAGGCCCACCTATGAGAGCCGAGTATGTGGCTGCATGTGCCACAATCCCTTCAAACAAACGCTCCTTCAGGGAGTACCAATTCATCAAGTCAGTTGCTTGTGACATTGGCAGCAAACACAACACAGAACACCAACAATTACTTTTCAGCAAATACAGAATATTAAGACTTAAAAGAGCTAAGTAAGTTAGAGACACACTGCTGAACACTACGCACAGAGGGCAGTCTCCCTTGCAGGACACTGATCTGCTCGCCACCCAGAGCATCCCTTGCTGCACTGGAATTGCTCCAAGTACATTTCACAGATCAGATGGTCTATTTCAATTTTTTCTAATCAGAAAAACAGAAATGGCCCTTGTTGTTGTTTCAAGAGAACAGAATTTCAGTCATTCTGATAAACAAAAAAATACAGCATACTGTCAGGAAATTTATTTCTTTGATTTCCTAACTTGCCCAGACTATGATGCTGGCTGTATTTTTTAAAATGGAACTACTACTGAAAAAAAATAACCCAAAACCCTTTCAAGGCTAGTCAAATGAAACACCTTTCTAATGTAAAAACATTTCCCTCATAGCAACAATAAGTTCAGACCAAGCTAACTGGGTCAATTTCAAAGTAAGCAGGAGAATACCATAGCTGAAGACTCACAGACAGCAAGAGGGGGAAAAAAAAGAAGATAAAAGTCCATTCCTACTTTTCTTTGATTTGCTATCAGTAATCCTTGTAGTTACATCTGCCTTCGGAAAACAGATTTGTTACTACCCAAGAAGCATATTTAATTTTGGAACAATTATAAAAGTCTGAACTTTGTTCCATTTTAAGAAGTGGATGTTTTTAAAGGGATTTTTCTTTTTTTACTAATAAGTTAAAGTGCTTTTCATCTTCACGCTAGCAGTGCTTTCTCATTCACTGAACTTACTGAAAGGTTACAGAACGTATACATGAACTAACTTCGAAATCCAGAGAGGCACAAGTATATACACATAGGTCTTCTCTTCACAGGAATACCAATGCGTAAGAACAACTCTTCTAGCGTATGAGGCACAAAAATCAAAACTGCCCATCAGAGGATTTAGTCACTCCTGAGTGCTTTTTAAGCCTAACAAACAGAGTTCAGTCCCATCATGATGAACTTGTTATCCACTATTCAGTGCCACAAAGGATTTGAGCTTTTCCAATCTATGGGCTGCAGTGTAGACAGGACATGGCATGGAACGAAGACTTTCCATACCTTCAAAAGAAAATCAATATTCTATTAAACTTTTGAAGACATCTTAAAGGTCCATTTAGTCTTATTTTCAATTATTCTGCAGGTGTGTCAAAGGCCTTTGCAAACATACCATTTTATTACTTTGTTTAAACCCCCATTAGCACATATATCTGAGACAGACACCAGGGTGCATCACTTTCCAGCTCTAAGGACTTCCAGGCACTAGGGAAGCTAAACAGCTCTGAACACAGTGTCAGGTATCAGCTCCTTAAAGAACTCAAGTTTAACACATGAAAAAACAAGGGAAGAGAGACAAAGACTCAAGCACAGCAAGTATTTCTAAGTTGTAAATGTAAAATTATTTGCCTAGGCGCACACTGCAAACCAATAATATCAGTCTTGGCTCCAGAACTCACAAGCTCCCAGCTACGCGCTCAATTCTTTTAGGCCACATTAACTCAGTTTTAAACTAGAAAAGACTGCCTTCAAGTGCTGCAAAATTGAATCAATCGCTGATTGACTAGTAAGAAGGTACTGATTTATAGTGTGCCTGAACTGACCTGAAGTAAGTGACAGCTCTGACTAAAACAGAGGATCAGTGAAGCCAAAGATTAAGCTCTGTTTCAACAGAAACAGCCTACCAGATACCTTCCACAAGCAAGTACGTATTTTAAAAGCTCAGTCTGTTATTCTGTGAATTACTGAAGAAAAAAATAATATCAAACTAACAATGTTAAAAGCTGGAAATAGACTCTATTCAACTTTTTCATTTAAAGTCAAGAAGAAACTCACACCGACTCCGGTGGGTTTCAACATTTTCCCATTTTGCATCTCCTATTTTGGCTGCGTCCGTGAAAAAGAGGCGACGAGGGAAAAAAGGGCACCGAGACAGAGAATGTACCAGAGAAGCTGTTGGCTGTATTTCATGCATTTGTCTTACAGAAACTAAACTTTATTACCAAAAGTTTTCATTAGAATAAGGATATCTATGTATTACAATATTCTTAACGTTTATATGGACAGTGAGTCAAACCAAGTCAGGTAACTGTCATTATATCACAGTCCAATCACAGATCAGTAATGAGCAACACATTTTAAGTATTTTTATCTAGCATCCTAGTTACTAGACAGCACAATACAAGATTCAGTAGAGGAGGCACCTCACACTTAGTCAAGTCACCAAAGAGATGGAGGAGAAGGGTTTTACCTTTCATTGAGGCAAGGAGTAAGTAGTCAATTAAATATAAGAAAATAAATACGTTTGCATCTTCAAAGAAAAAAAGCATTGTCTATTTTAATTAAGATAACCGGTCACACTAACCCCTGGATAAGAAAAATAAAGTCAATTATGGTTAAAAGGTTAAATTTGCCTGCATCTTTTATCAGACTTCAGAAAAAAGACTGGCCATAAACACCAACATACTTAGGAAAACTCTCCAGTTATCACGATGGGAAGCATCAACAACACAAGAAGAGGGAACACTTCACCACCACCACATCAAGAAAGTCTACAGCACATCATGTAGACAAAGTTTTCCAGTTGAACCTTTGTAAATGTACAAGTTCAATGAAGGTTGTCTCTCTTTTCTATATCTGTGATTTTACTATTTTGAATTTTGTAGGTGACTGCATTTTGCCTTAACTGTTCTGAATTAAGCATGATCTTGAGTTAGCGGGAGAGAAACAAGCACGGCAAATCTGAGTGAGGGCAGCCATGACCAGGCAGTAAAGTGCCCTAGCTCAGCTCCAAGTTTCCCAGGACATGCAACAGCTAAACATACTCCCCAGCTAGAGCTACCAAGGTCATGAGATGCTCCCAGCCTATGGATCAGGATGAACAGAAAAATGTTGGAATCCAGGAAGGTTCCCTGCTATACAAAACAAAATACTGGAGAGCACATTCGACTCCTGAACATCCCCAGGGAATTTATTACACATACCCAGCATCTTGCTGAAATACAGTATCAACAGTGGTTTCCTGAAAAGCAAACATGACTTTTCTCCCCCCCTCAGCCTCTTCACACTTTTTCTGTACTTCTCTCATACTACTTTCCCCACCGCAAACCCCACTTCACTAAGCAAACCAAAGCCATCATTGTCCCTTATCCAAGTACCTTCTCAAATTGTGCTTGCTCTCACAGCATCTATCAAGCATAACATTGATTATGGGGAGACCAAGTTTATCTTTTGGACTTCAAGTGGGTAGTTCATCATTCAAATTTTGTACTATTGGACTATAGTTAAACGTTATCTGAACTCCATATCTGCCTAATTTACTTCCTTCCTTTTGATCTTTATATGGTTTTCTCTTAGAAAAATGCAAGCTCTTACACATGAGGTTTCCCTATTTAAAGCTGAATACAGTATCTTATACTCTGGGTTCTGCTCAAAGGTGTAGCAAATACTCAAAATTTTGTCCTGAGCAGGGGAGAACAAAAAGAGTGAGTTAAAAATTCTTTTTGATTTATATTTATGGCCCTGGATCTTTCTAGAGGTCAAAAATTTCACTTCTTCCACATAAGTGGATGCAGTAAGCTAGAGACCAGCAACGGTAAAATTTTCACATTTCCCTCCCCGCAGTCCAGCATTCTATCTTAAGTCAAGGTTTCCTAACAATTGATTTTTGTGAGATTTAAGACATTTTGAGATGTGTACTACTTCTGCTGGTTAGGACTGGTCTTCCATAGGAGAAAGAAATGGTAATTATTAAATTCCGTGTATGTTAAACTGCCTTATACAAGCTAATTATTCTCAGTCACAACTTTCAGCATTTTAAATCCCCCCCTTCCACTCCAAACCCTATGGAAAAGTGTAACACTTTTCATTCATATATGTCAGGAGATCACAATCTATACTTTTCATAAATACTCAAGGACTGTAACACACCACTCATGTCATACAAACACTTTCTACTCTTCTCTTATTTGGTCTTTTCTAAAGTTCCCAACACCATCACCACATCCACCCCAGACTTTCAGTCGCAGTAAGCCACAAAGCTCCCCAGGGCTAAACTCCTTCATGCCCACACAGACTCTGCGTAAGGAGTTCAAACTCAGCTCCCAACCTTTCAAGCACTCGACTCCAATCTGCTCTGTTGTTCAGCAACCTGTGCTTCCCTCAAGGCTGCATGTAGAAGAAAAGCTAAATTCATAATCCTTTCTTGCAAAGCAGATGCCATGCCACCTCAAAGCACAGAGGATTACATCAAGTGTACAACTCTCCACTGAAGAGCATACGTACAGATAACTCAAAATATTCTGATACAGGTTTTAGGGAGATCAAGAGCAGCTGTGAGGACAGGAAGGAACCAGAAATCCCTAATATCTTCTTTTCTGTTCTGTTAACAGGGTATTTTTTTTTCCTCCGTGCACTTACTTTCTTAGTACTGCTCTACAACTAACAAATGAGAATCTATCGAAATCTTCCATAAAACCATGCAAAGCATACAAAACACTGCATAAAAATGCAAAAACAGCTTAACAAATAAAAACAATAGCAACTTACTCACACTTACAGCATGGTCATTCTAAGTTGAACTATATGAACCTTTATTTCATGCAAGAAAATTCCACCTGCAGAAGCCCAAATACTCCTTTCTATTCTGATGGCACCTGGGCTACTGTGAGATATACACAAAACCACAGAACCACTAAGGTTGGGAAAGACCTTTAAGATCATCAAGTCCAACCATTAACCCAGGGCTGCCAAGCCCACCACTAAACCATGTCCCTAAGCACCGCATCTACGCCTCTTTTTAACACCTCCAGGGATGGGATTCCACCGCCTCCCCGGGCAGCCTGTCCCCGGGCTTGACCACCCTTTCGGGGAAGAAACTTTCCCCAGTCTCCAACCTCAGCCTCCCCTGGGGCAACCCGAGGCCGGTCCCCCCTGCCCTGTGGCTCGTTCCCTGGGAGAAGAGCCCGACCCCCCCTGCCCACAGCCCCTGCCGGGCAGTCGAGGGGGCGATAAGGTCTCCCCTCAGCCTCCCCCTCTCCGGGCCAAACCCCCCCGGCTCCCCCAGCCGCTCCTCACAGCCTCGTGCCCCAGCCCCTTCCCCAGCCCCCTGCCCGGCTCTGGGCACGCTCCAGCCCCCCACGTCCCCCCCGCGCTGAGGGGCCCGCACCTGGCACAGGGGCCGAGGGGCGGCCGCGCCGGGGCCCAGCGCCGGGGCCATACTCCGCTGCACTCGGCGCCGCTCCTTGGGCTCAGCCGTCCGGCCGGTCTCGTACCCGACACAGAATGCACCCGCCCCAGCCACGGCAGCCGGTTCCTCCGGGAGATGCTGCGGGAGACCCTGGCAAAGGCTTTACGAAGGCCCAGGCACAGCCCCCAGCCCCTCCCGCGCCCGCTGCGGGACTCTCCCTGTCACAGGAGGAGATCGGGGTCCCCGGCAGGACCTGCCTTCCATAACCCCGCGCCGGCTGGGCCGGATCCCCCGGCTGTCCCGCACGTGCCGCGGGATGGCACTCGGGGGGCTCTGCCCCGGCACCTGCCCCGGCACCGAGGTCAGGCTGACAGGCCTGCAGCTCCCCGGATCCCCCCTCCCGCCGGTGGGGTCACCCTGGCTGACCCCCAGCCTGCCGGGACCCCCCGGTGAGCCAGGGCTGCTGGTAAGTGGCTGGCAGCGGTGGGGTGAGCGCTCACCCAGCTCCCTCAGCACCCTCGGGTGGGTCCCATCCGGCCCCACAGACCTGTGTGTGTCTGAGGGGTGCAGCTGGTCGCTGGCCATTTCCCCTGGGGTTACGGGGGCTTCATCCTGCCTTCCAGCGCAGGGGCTGGTACCTGGAGAACAACTGGTCTCGCTATCAAAGACTGAGGCAAAGGCGGCATTAAGTACCTCCACCTTTTCCTCATCCTTTGTCACATCCAATAAAGGATGGAGATTCTATATGCATTGATATACTGCAGTACATAGAATCATTTAGCTTGGAAAGGAACTTTAAGATCGTCAATCCCATCCATTAACCTAGCACTGCCAAGTCCACAACTTGGTGCCACATCTACAACTCTTTAAAATATCTTTAGGGATGGCCACTCCACTGCTTCCCTGGGCAGCCTGTTCCAACACTTGACAACCGATACAATGCACTACAGCAATGCATGTCTCTGGGAACAGAGGTCAGCTTTAATAAGCTACTTGAAGTCTAACTGACCTTAAAACATGTGCTCAAGTTCTAGCGAGGGATTTGCTGAACTATGATACACAGCAAATCCAGATCCAAAAAAAGCAGCAATGAAAATCAAGTTCAGGAATTTACAAAGTAATCAAAATACAGAAGCCAGAAACAAGTATATTTCATCCAAGTAGGATAAACAGGTACAAGCCTACTGTCTGACTGGAGATTCTGTAGTTTCCACTCCCCCAGAAAGTTCCAATTATTTTAAGAATACAAGTAAGGTTCCACTCATTACTCTAAATTATGTTGGATAGTCAACTGACATTCTAAAGTTCTTTTTCTTGATCTCAGAATGGCTCATAAGCATGGCTTTACTAGAAGAATTTGGGAGTTAACCTCACATTAGGTAAAACTTTTCTCCATTTCTCTCTGTACAGAAATAGTTGTACAATTTTGACGAATAAAGACAAAAAGAGCATGGTCAAATAAAAAAAAAATGCTGTCACAGCAAAAATAAAAAATTCATCATGAACTGCAAAGACCTACTGTGGCACGTGGCGCTTAAACCCAGAAGGATTTTTTCATTTATTAACATCCTGTCCTTGTTCAAAGCATACTAATGAAGTTAATCTAAAGGCTAAATTTCAATTATGAATCACAGAACCGCATCTCTGCTCCCTGATTGCTCAGATAATCTGAATCCAGCATTCCCCTATACAAAGCACAATGGCTGACTGCAGATAAAGTTCCCAAACATCAAAAAATATTCAGTCCAGAAGGTAAAATCTGACAAACACCTGTTTTCACATCCATTCAACAACTCTGTGGCAAAGTAATGATTTCTAATAACTTGACAGACTGCTCGCTCACTTAAAATATGCTGCACAGGTCTGAACAACAAAAGGAACAGCAAATGTTTAAATCGCTCAGGCTTGCAGCCAAGACAAAGTCTTCAGCCAGAGTAAAAAAAGGGTTTCCATTTGCTAAAATAATTTAGGAGAAAATGTTTTCCTCTCGAGTAGCTATGATGCATTTGTCCTGGAACAAAACCTGAGAACCACCAAAGGAAAACGACGATCAGCGAGAGGCAGTGCATCACTTGGCAATTAATATGCACAACTACAGACTGAGATGTGGTGTTTCACAATGTGTCAACACTGCTCAAATAAAGAATTGAAGCTGCAGAACTGGAAAAAACACAAAATATGAGTAATAACGACGACCTGGGTCATTTGCTTCCAATTGCTTCTGCAAACAGAAGAGTGATGAATGCTCAAAAGAACACCAAACCATGCTGGTTTTTAACAAGTAAACTGTTGCATCTGCTTTTTAACAAGACAATAAAGAGAAATTGAACAGCCAGCCTTTAGTTTTTAGCTGAGAGGATGAGACACAGAAGGACTGCTTGCTTCTGATGGCAGCCAAAGGAGCAAACAGGAACAGAACACAAGAAAGGCATAAGTTTCAACTTACGGCAAACCTGGGTCAAAGACAGCAGAACGTTTCTAACAATCTCTTTGAAGTGTTTTCACCAGACATGCAATTTTCAGATAACATAACAGCTCTAGGGTCAATTCCTCCATTTCTCATGAGGAAGGAAACCCAGAAAGAGTAAACGCACTATAACCAACCATAATCTAACCATCTCTAGAAGTAAAAACTTCAGAGATCTTCTTCCAAACCTAGGGCAGGACAGTGATAAGTACACACACCATGAGCTCCCATTCACTCAGAGACAGTCGAGCTCACCGGTAAGAGAGAAGAATCCCAGGACTTGCTCCATTCTGTAGCAAACACAGGTCAGGTATATTTGATTACTTTTTCACAGACTTCACCCACCCCTTCAAGTGAGACAAGGGCAAACATACACACCCACACCTTCACAGCACCCGTTGTACAACTCGGGTGTCTACTTGTCCTAAATACAAATACTACTCCCTACAATTCTTCAGTTCTAGTTCTTCAGCATATAAGCACAAACAGTGCAAATTTTCTATTTCCAGCCTCAGACTACTGGCACCCCTTTTCACTGCCTTTATTCTTCAAGTTCATGTCACCCAGTGGGAAGTTATCAGTGCCCAGACAACCCTCAGACATTTTACTATTTAAAAAAAAAAAAAAAAAAAGTAATGAAAGTAAATGCTTATCAATAAAAAAACAATTTTTTTTTCCCAGATTGCCAATATACTCATAATATTATCTGATTTGTTGCCTACTACAACACTGATACATGTGTGCCAAACATTTGGCAATTACATCCTTCCAAAGCACAAAAATCCTCTCGCTGTCAAATACCAAAATAGGCACTTTGCTTTTGTGTGCGTTTGGATGCTGTGCAAGTTTTCCTCCATTCCTTAGTCCTTAAATAAACTGTTTCTCAGCAACACACTCATATTTGTCAGATTGAGCAACAGGCACATATGTATATGCTTAGCAATATGCTTGGTGGAAGCAGGGCAGTTGTCATTCATAGTTTTTACCAAAATACATCTTAATTGAGTAGCAGCATTACACCACAAATGAGCCAGAAAAGAAAAGGCCAACAGTAATGACAGACCACTAGAAATAATCTCTTGTCTTCTGGGTAAACTGTTCAATGCTAAAACTTATTATCTGTAAAAGCACCTTTTGAATCACTTTTGTTTTGCCCTGTGGAATACCTTAATGTTTCTGTTGGTAATAAAATTTCTGGCTTGCAATACTGCCCTCAACTATAAGACTGCAAGAGAAGGGAAGGGAAAAAGATGAAAACAGGGAAACACAGAACTGCCGTTATTATTAAACCTTTAAGTTACAGAGTTAATTCCAGCTAAACATTTTTATCTCTTGCACTGTTTATATGAAGTGAATTTTTTTTCTAGAAAGGAAATCTAATTTTTGCACCCGAGTGTCAAACAACTCCATGGCCATCTATATCTGCGCCAACTGTACTCCTGCTACAAGTAATCTGTTAAGCAGCACATCCCCAGCTGGGGACTGTAATTAGGGTGCAAACTGCCATACAATCCCCTTGCCAGATTGATGAAGGAGACCTCTTACAAGGTGATCCAGAAGGCAGTGTTGAGACCATTAATCATTTATCCGTCGAGGAGAATACAAAAAGCTCCACCATCAAGAGCATTACACTGCAGAAGTAACTTGACACTAACACCTAAAAAACAAGTGAAGTTATAATTATAACATCACACATTAGCTACTGTGTTATTTTTTACACTTTGAGATAAGTTCACATCAAAAAAGCTATATTCAGATTTCAGAATTTGACACTCAATACGCTGCTACTCCTTTTAAAAGCTTGGTAACTATTAGCTCAGAGGTTTTTTAGCTCTACTAGCAGCATCCCCAGACAGCAAACAAATGTAATAGTAATCTACAGAGTCAGCTTATATACACTGCCAGGCTGCCAGTATTTTAACCTGCAACTATTTCTTCTTGGGGATTTGAACCCATGGAAAACGGAAATATTTTCTCTAATGTATAATTGCAGATATTGTTAGCACAAAAATTCAGTCTACAGTGAGAACACTAAATCTTGAACGCGTGCCTAATGGAGTCTTCACTGTCCAACCCAAGCAACTAAGTCTTGACTGTACCAAACATCGGCTCAATTTTTGTAAATATGCTTACAATAATGAAACACCTCAAGTATTTAAATTGAGCCCAAACTTCAGTGTTTCCCTTCTTCATTCTTATTTGATCCAATAAACAAGATCACGCCATCCTTACAGAACTCATGAAAGTACTAAGATACAAAAATGCAAAAATTAAGATCACTGTCCTGATTTCATCTGGGATGGAGTTAACTTTCTTCTTTGCCGCTAGTACAGTGTTTTGGCTCTGATGTGAGAACAATGTTGATAACACACTGATGTTTTTAGTTGTTGTTAGGTAACATCAAGGTAATGTTAAATCAAGGTAAATGTTAGGTAAATCAAGGACTTCCTGGTTTCTCAGGCCCTGCCAGCCAGAGGGCTGGAGGGGCACAAGAAACTGAGAGGTGACACGGCCAGGACAGGTAACCCAAGCTACCAAAGGGATATTCCATACCATGGGACGTCATGCTGAGTATATAAACTGGGGGAAGAAGGAAGGAAGGGCGGGGACATCTGGCATTATGGCGTTTGTCTTCCCAAGTAACCGTTATGCATGATGGAGCCCTGCTTCCCTGGAGATGGCCGAACACCTGCCTGCCCATGGGAAGTGGGGAATGAATCCATTTTTTTGCTTTGCCAAACCTTTCTGATCCTGGAGATGAAGAGTGAGCAAGTGGCTGCATGGTGCTTGTTGCTGGACGGGGTTAAACCATGACAATCACTTACATAGTTTAAGAGTGTATTTCCAGAGTATGAAGTATTTTTCTTTGTAAACAAGGTCTTAACCTTCTTTTGTGTGCAACCTCACATTTTACTTACCACATACAATCCAAGATTATCAGCATCAAAAGTTTCTTAGCCATAACCATCAGCTTCACATACATTTCACCTGAGCCCAGCCAAAGGAGGAGCCAGCTGGGCAAGGAAAGGGTAGGAGGTGCAGTTCCCTCCCTTGAAGTATCTAGAATGTAACAGAATTGCCTAGGAGACTTCAGTTCCAAAAGCAAAGGAAACCTAGCCTATACAACCATCTATCAGACTAACATAAAATACATTTTCCTATAGAATGTGCGATAGGGAGAAAACTTAATCCAAACACATCATTACAGAGTCCAACACTATTTGCTTACAAACTCTAAAAACTATCCCTGTGAAGGCAAGCTCCTAGTAACTTAGCCTAAAAAGCAGTCAGCGAACAAATACTTCTTGTTTTTAACTGAAAAAGCTAAAACTAAATCATTTTCCACAGATCATCAACAAGCATATCTGAAACCAAGAGGAGGGAAAAAAAATCTGCCACCTGTGGCTACGAAATTAAACCAATTTAAATATTTAAAAAACATTCTTGTTTGTGAATTATGATACTTCTACCACCACTCTCCTCATTCCCTGGAGACACCAGGATTTTTTCTAAAGGAACACCAAGGGAGGCAAAGAGTAGCAAAAGCATCTCAGGAGCAAGGAAAGCCCCACAAAATTTTTAGCATCAAGTGCCTTTATAATGAAGATTCTTTTGCAAACATAACTGTGGACACAACAAAGTTTTTTATTTGTTTCTGCAACACGGGGAAACTTCTGGTTTCCAAAACCCTTCTTTGCATGAATAAGCATGCAAGTAATCTTCTGAATATGTTACTGAGAGAAGGAAAGCAGAAATAGCTTCATTATCAATATACGAAATCTTACAGGCAGCTGTGGAAATCTAAGTTTCTTAAAAATTATTGCCATGATGAAAAACCATAATCCATTTCCACGGCAAGTTCTATCATATATCACCGACTCCCTCAATATTTACATTTTTCCAATATAGCCTGAACAATGATAAGAGCTCAGCAACATAGTAAGAGCATGCATAAGATAATTCACATATTCTAAGCCACCATATCTTTTTTTATAGGAATCAGTAACATTAAAACACCACCTAAGAGAATTGAGCATAACTCGCAAACACAAAGATGCAAACCTGAAGATGGAAAAGATGGAAAATGAAGTGTGGCATCATTTACTGAAAGGCTGCAATAACGATCTAGCAGAGACTTAACTAAAGTTTTTAAAATTAAAGCAAAGCTCTCTACACCCAAGGCAACCCAGTATGCACCGCAACACCTAATCTTGCCATTAATATTTCTTGAAGCTTGATGCTGCACAATGGAATAGAAAGTATTGAACACAGCACACAACTGAAGTAACGCCACAATACTTCAGGCACTTGGTAACACCCAAGTTACTACTATGTTGATCTTATTCTGGAGTAACAAGGAAAAAACCTGCTCGTCGCCTTTTTGAATCTTGCTGCCTCATCACGTACCGGCACTAATATTGCTCTCAACCTCAGGCAAGCCCTTAAAGACTCTGACCCTTTATATCCTTTAAAGGGAGCAATTAATGCTGCTATTCAAAGTTTCTGACCTTTAGCTCTCAGTCCCAATAGTGTTATTCAGATTTTTCTTTTGGATTTAGCAGAAAATAGTAACTATTTTGTGTCTTCCTGAAGGCAGACATGCATTAATCCTAACCTCAAATTGGAGTCAGTTTTTGAAAGGTAATTCCCAAAGTTTTCACCTCCAAATGTGCTCCTCTGCAGCATCAGCTGCTTCCCAAATTCTTCCTGCCCTTCCAAATCACTCCAGTTTAGATGTTCTGCTTTCCAAAGTTATTCTGGCAAATCACTTTAAAACTGCTTTCGTAGCTGCATGAAGTTTTCCACCCCACACTGCATCCCCCCTCATCATCCTCTGCAGGATGATGACTATTGCTATGATTATTTTCAGTGAAGCCACAGCGTAAAATTCCATTTTCTTTATTCCTGCTACCACCACTCCCCACACAGCCTTCCTGCCCACCTTTCTTCTCTACAAAATTATTTACTCACCTTCCCTGCTGCCTCTTTCAGGAGTATTTGTAAGAAGCATCCCAGAATCAAAATAAGATACTTATTATTCGTTGTCTCCATCTAAATTGTATTTTTAAACTGCCAGACACAAAGGCTGATACCTTGAAAACCAAGAAAGTATGTCATTTTCAGTATGCCCCACAAAGGCATCTTGCATTTTCTTTTCAAAGTGTAATGAATGTATGCCGTCTTTTACGAGGTCCAAAACACCTTGCACACAAACCTCAAACATATTCTACCCCTCCCAATCTCTCTCAAAACAAAACCAAAAAAATCAAATCTGATAATTCCAGCCCACCACTACTCTTTCTGCATTAAACCTTTCCCGGTATGAAACTCATTACAGCTCATCCAGAAGACTGACAAACTACTATTTCTCTAGACCCAGAGGAAGGGTATTCCACAGGTGACACTCTTCCGAACAGCTAGGAAAAAAGTTACACCTATTTAAAAACAGAGCGAGCCAGGCTCAGCTAGCGCTGCACAGGGAAGAGGCAATCAACTTGACAGTAAATGCAATTAGTGTTATACTTCCTGCCAAAACTAGACATGATATAAGCAGATATATCAAATGAATTTGACATGATATATTACTACTGATGTGCCTAAATATGTAAGGGGGGAAGGGGGGAAATACTGGCTTTTGGAAGGGTGGGAGTAGGGTTTTTTTATATTTTAAGGGAAAAAAAGAAATCTTGACATGCCTCCACCACCTCTGTCTCCGCCTTGTTTGTTCATTAAAGTTTCTCCTCTGCTCTCTAGTTGCTATTTTCATCATGGTCAGAGCAACACAAAACATCCTCTTTTTGTTGCAGCTCACTAAAATCGAAGCTGCATCATGTCTCTTTTTCATGCCTTTTCTTCCCTCCTTGTCATTCACAGGTTTCAATCCATTTGCTTTCTGAACACATTTGCAGTCCGAATCCGTTTCTCAACACCAGCGTGCTTGTTTGCCTCTCCTCTTTCCCATTTGCACTCACCCAAACTCCCTCCCATCATATTGCATCTCTGTTCCAAATCACCATCACCTCCCGGTCATCAATCACACATCCTTTTTCCCTGGTCCCAATACCAGATTTCCATCATCTTTACAAACTTCCTAGTGTGAGCAATTTTCTATTAAACATATTCTGTTTTCCTTTCTGTAAACTGCACATTTATCTCGCCACTCCCTGCCAATTTGTAAAGCCTCTCTGTATTTGCTCCGTCTTCCACCAGATGAGCTTCAGCGCAACAGACTGTCCTGGTCACATTTTTCTTGATCGTTTCAGTATGCTGACCAAACATCTCCAGCTCATTTTACATGTCCCTGCGTTTAGCAAAACAAGACAAAACAATAAGGTACCACAGTGACCTCTGCAAAGAAATCCCCCCTTACCAAACTCCAGCCTCAAGCTCCAGAGATACAAAAAACCCAGAGCACCATCTAGAACTGCAAAGGGTTAAAAAAAGCCTCAGGAAATAACCTATTTGAGAGCTACTCTATCAAGTGTATGTCTTTAACACCTAATTTAGACCTGATACTGGAGGAAGAGAGAATCTTTCCCAGCTCAACACCCAGGCAGAGGTAACAGGAAGGCAGCAATCCTCAACCCTTTCAGAGATGGACCTAGAGATGAATGGACTTCTCTGTTAAACAGAAAGAATATTAAAAAAAAAAACAAACCCAAAAACATACCCCACACCTCCCTTCCCAAAAGAAAAAAAGAACTGTCAGAACCAAATGCTTATTTTCTTTTTGCTTCTGCTAGAAAGCAACACTGAAACTTGCATTTAGACAGCCAGCCAGGTTTTATTCCAGAAAAATGACACCTTCACTTTGGGAAAATTTAATGTTTTGCTTATTTTATTTCCATTTCTAATCAGTTTTACTTTAAAATACTATAATGAAAGCCAGCAACCTTTAGACAAATTCAGCAAGTTCCCAAATAATTTTACTTCTTCTGAAACTGTGACCTTCCACTAGCAATACGCTCTCCATGGGTCAAATTGTGTCCTCCCCAGCTGGAAGCTCTGGGCTACTCCGTTTTATGCAGCACCTGAAGTTGCCACTAAAGTAACTGAGATGGAAAAAATCTAGGCAAAGCAGAGGTATTTATGACTTTTTTTGATGGAAAGCTTAAAGATTACTTTATCCCAAAAAATAAGTCTTTACCTGAACTTGTCTTTGCTTTTCCAGCAAACACAGAGCATATCGCCGTTCATCTCCCGACAAATTACTCTCCAGGAGAACACAAATCACCTGTGCTGAGCTTCAGAACGGCTCTGGAAAAGAGCTCTGTTTCAACCCACTTGAGACAAAAAAGCCAGCCACAAAACAGACTCCATCCCAGCGGAAAGCCTCCCTTGCTCATAAACACAAGTTTTAATCCCATTCATTAACGGCTGAATTGCACTCACCTTTATTGCGCTGCATCTTCAGGTTGCTCTTCCATCCATTACAGTTTTTGCTGTGGGCGTATTCTCTGTTTTATTAACTGTAATTTAATTCAATACATATTCCTACACAGGACAGATTATTTTCCTGACTGTTTCAAAACATTTCACAAGATGGAGCACAGATGAATTTTTAAAGAGCAAAATAAGACACACACACACAAAAAAAAAAAAAAAAAAAAAGAGAAACACAAGAAGAAATCCCTCTGTGCATTTCTGTTGGGATGGTTTTGTAACATAAAGTTTGCCGTATTCGTCAAGCCTCCCACCACACAAGTTTGCTCTCATGAGTGAATAACACACACTAAAAACTGACGCTACATAAACTCCACACCATTGCTCGAGATAGTTGCAATCACAGAGCCTGCTGTTTTCACCTTTGCTAAAGCTGTATATCTTGTTTACTACAGGTACCTGAAATTAATTACAGAATCTTAAATATTTACAGCGTACAGTTTTCTAAGTATCTCAGAAGGCACATGTTAATGCCCAGGAATCATTGCCCCCATACTGCAGTACCCTCAGTGTGACTGCTCTGTTCTCTATCTGCTGACATCAATTTTGCAATGATAACCCAGCAATTCCGTAAGAATAGGTGCCTAAGCAAAGATAAAAACAGCCATCTGAAGACTGAATACCAGCGTCCTGTTTCTCAGGCACAAGAAGTTACATTTTTTTAATATGCACATTTATATATACTTAGACGGCCTACAACGTGCCATGGCCAGTTACACTCTCCACAATCTCCCATTCAAAACACAGCAGACAAACCCACGCTGCTCTCACCATGTGCTGAGACAATGCCAATGTGAATTACAAGCTACTGTGGGAGATGGATCAGAAATGGCCACAATTATACCTAACAACGGAAGGGATTCACTCGATCTTTCCTCCGGAAGGCTACGCCAGTCTGAAATAGCGAAACGGCACCTGGCGTCATTCTTGGCAACCTGAAGACAGACAAGGAGTCCCCCCTCACTGTGAGCAAGGCTGGGATCAGAAGCTGCCACATTAATTTAGACTTCCTCCAACCTTTCAAAAATAGCCACTATTCACTGCCAGAATATCCCTTTTCCGCAGAAGCACATTTTCTATTTCAGCAAAGGAGTCAGGAGGGTGACTATTCACTTTCTAATAGTTCTTAAGCAGTTTTAAATGTTCATTTAATTTACAAAACCATTTATTTCCCCCGCTCTCCTCGTTCATAGTACCGTTTCAGGTCACGTCACCTCAGCCAAGATACTTTTCATACTTTACTGCACTGCAACTGGGTTTACATGCTCTGCCTTTATCAACGGGCTGTCTGCATCCCCAAGGGACATCACAGCCGCTGCAGGTATCGGACAGCAGATTATCTTGCATGCTATTCCATCTCCGCTAGCGCCTGCCCAGCACATTCATGGATACCCTACATCGCGCACACCCCCTGGCTCCGCTCAGCAGCCCCCCACCCAAAGCCAAGGGGACATGCTGTAACAGGCAGGCACAATCCGCCAGATCAAATGAAGACAGCTTAGGCAGGTAGGATTTACTACATCAATAAGACAGTTTTTAGGTTGCTTTCTCAGTGGCCCTTGAATCCCTCTTTCCTCACACATTTCATACACTTTCTCAATATAGCTGCCTGCTATGTGAGTGCAGGCAGAGAAAAAAACCCCAACCAACCAACCAACCCCTTTTTAAAGTAGCTAGCTTATTTTCAGACACAAAACATGAGCATTAGCTAGAGGAGACTCAACAGAAGAGAGAAGCACTGAAAAAGCTTTTCCAAATAATTAGCAGAAGATTTTGTTTCAGTCAGAATAAAAGCTTAACAAATAAAAATCGTAACAGAAAGGAAGCACAACTAAAAGCATTCCCAACAAAAATGATGCAGCATGTCCTTAATACTCAAGTGTTTAAGCTAAATACAGCAGAAGTACAAAGGAATGCCCAAAGATGACTCAGTAAGGAGCTATTCACATCAGAAATAGCATTACCAGCATGTTTATGGTCAGCTTCCTAGTCCAAAGCACAGTATTTTTTGGTTCTTGTTTTCAAAACAAGACTGCAGACAACGAGCACTTGTGCCTAGATGCAGAAGTAAGGTCGGACAGTTTGTCAGTGACTCAGAGGCTGGACCTCTGCAGACTCACAGAGTGAGCACAAAAACCTGCCTTCTTTGCAGAGTTTCTGTTTTTAAATGACACACACAACTCTTACCCACTGGCACAAAAACCTGGGTGGGTTGGTGGTTTTTTTTTTTGTTTGGTGTTCAGTTTTAGTGGTTGGTTTTGGGTTTGGGTTTTTTTTTTCAAATAATCAGTCCTTTACCCTGTGGTGCTTTATCTGTTTCCCCTACCACAGTACTCACTTCATCACCATCCTGGAAGCAGCTTTTGATGTGGTGGGACATGTGGCTTCCAGAAGGAGAACCGTGGGGTTGTTCATCGTCAGTCAGCACTGTCCTGGTCTCACCTGGCAATCACACCTTTGTTTCACAGCACGCCCTCCCATTTACCTTACTTGACATGATCTTGGGGCAAATAACAGAAAAGGTAGCCTTACCAACATCTGGAATGCTATCTCAGTAATAAATCAAGATTTTCAAAGCTTAGGCAAAGAGCTGGAGTGACACATGGGCAAAACCTCATGGCACGGGAGGACCTAGAACACACCAAGCAACACACCACGACGGCACAGAGATTTTTGGCCAGGAAGTCTGATTCCATCATACCATGAAACTCAATTATAATGAGGCAAGAAAGCCCATCCATTGCTCCTTAAGTTCTCTGGTTTACAAGCAAACCACACAAGCTCTCGCTCCTAGGCAGTCCCAGCAGCACTCCCCTTCCTCAGCCGCACTGGTAATGCAGGAGCCTGGGAACTGCGACCAGAACAATACAAAGTTTCATTTTCTGTTGCATTAACAAATAACAAATCAGGTATGTTCTGTGAAAGCAATGCTGTTGTCTCGTCATACTGAAACATAAACCCCCAAGATTCAAGAAAGTTCCTATCGACTGACAACCTAGGCACATATGTTTTGCATACGCTTCGAGGCAGCCTAGCAGGACAGCTTCCTCACCTACAAAATGCCCTGAGAAATTCCTAGAACTGCTTTCGCATCAGGTGGCTCGAGGTGAGAGATTCCCGCTTTCCCCCTACCCAGCCCATTGACAGCATCGAGCCCTGGCACATCACACACCATTAAAGCACAGCATATACCTCTAAGGGAGAACGGAGAACTTACCTCCCTGAACAACAGCCTGGAGACATTTCCATCACCTCTTTAACCTGCAACAGCATCCCTGTTGCTCAGCTTTCACAATCCCTTTCGGCTAAGGTACAGGCGTGCAAGCAGCATTGCAGGGCAGGGAAGCAGAACAGACACAGGTATTCACATTGCCAGTGCAGCGCTGTCAACTCCGAGTATTTTTTATTTTTTTTTAAATTTCCTTATCCCACTCTTTGCTTCCAGCCTGTGCAGCTGGACGAGCTTAGTTGCCTTGGACACCTGAATAAGACAATTCACATTACAGCACATCTTCCTCCACGACCCCCCTGCCCACCTACCAACAGGAACGGGGAATCAAAAGCTTCCAAAGTGCAACAACCACCTGGGTTTTCCACTCCCCAAACCACTCTCGCATCACTACCTTTGTGCTGTTATTCGACGATGAGCTTGGCACAGGGTACCTGCAGCATCTGGCATGTTTCACCTGCTCAGGCTCCTCACGTGCTCTCCTCTGGTACTAGCCACTGGGATAGCTGCTGCCGTGCCCAAACACAAAAGGAGCAAGTGTCTAAAACAGGCACAAGAGTTCTGCTCGACTGTCTGAGGGCAAGATGAAAGAGACTGAAAACTGGTTAGAGAAAAAAACCTACCCAAATTATACCAAAGTGCAAGGAGACCCGTGGGAATCCCCACGTCTTACTTGCAAACCCCAGAACTTTTATGCCATCAAAGGCAGCTAAAAGCAGCCGCCTGAGTGCCTCCTACCAGAGCAGCGTGTCAGCAAACATGCATCAGTGGATCTATCAGTAAAGCTTTCCGGTGAAGAGACGTCCCTAGAAAGCAGTCACTACAAATACAGTTTTCCTGAATATCATTACTGATCCAGAAGTAATGAAACAGCAGATAATATGGCCCCAGGGTACAAATCAACCACCTACCCTAATGCATACAGATGGAGCTTAACAGCTCTTCTGGTCTTCCATTACCAGAGTGCAATAGGATGTCTGAAACACCATCATGGCAAAGCAGAAGAGAAGCTTACTAATGAGTGGTGTTTACTTCTGATTCTTTAGAAAATGCTTTTAACTGCTGCAACGTGAAAAAAATTCTCTGTTTTCATGTACGAAGTTGAGTAGACACAGCTTTCCCTCACAGACCCCAGACAAAAAAGCAGAAGGTACAACCTCCTGCTGTTCCCTCATTTTGCAGAAAAGGCTTTGCCGAGCACAATGTCTAAATACTTTTTGTAATAATCGACAACAGAACTTCATCTGGCCCCACCAAAGAAAGCAGCAAAACCATCGTGACTTACAGCAGGATCATGCTCCTCTTGTTGACGTTCACGTCAGTTAACGCAGTAACTTCCACCGTGCTCTAAACCTGACTCGGCAAATGTGCAAGGTACAGGCAGGCACTGAAACTCTCCGCTTCCATCCTTCGGAAAATTTAGCACTTCACACCAAGAGCCTACTCCCGCAAAGGCGCGATGTTACATGCATTCGGAGCTGGTCACATCGCCACGAACCAGCCAAGCCAACGCACAGCGCTGCACACACATCGTGCAGCCCGACGTACCTGTCGTCTTTGGGAAGAGTCCCTGTCCTCAGGCACGTGACTTCAATGCCACCTCTTTCATCTTTGCCACGACATTACTTCACCTCCACTGAAGTATTTTCAGAAACTAAAGAGCTCACCGCTTTTTTAACCACTTTCCTTAAAGTTTGAGGATTTTTATGATGCTTGCTGAACCCCCACACAAGGCACAAGCAACAGCGACCGTCGGGCACCGTGTCCCCTCTCACATCCCTGCAGCGGTACCTGGCTCTAACAGGTACGTCATCCCTCGTGCAATACAGACATCCCCTCCACAACTCCTTTCGGAAATTACATCCTCAGGAAATCAATTCTTCAGGCTGATTTTTTGTTTTCATTAGAGGAATTAAACCATAAATTTCAATTATACAAAAGAGCTGGAGGCAGCGGTCAGCAAGTACTTTTATGACCCTCATCTATTCTTTTAAAAGCCTTCTCCAGCAGCACTCGGGCAGGCACACGAGTGGGAGGGAGGGAGGAGGGAGGGAACACGACCACAGCACAGTCCTCACTCATACCTTCGCACAAATAAAAGTCCAAACTCCACACGGTTTGACCTTGAATGAACAGCAACACACAAAATAAATAAAAGGACAAGCATGACAAACGAAGAAGAAACGCTGCGAGTGCGGTGGGGCGGAGAGGGAGCGTGTCGGAGCGCCTGCCTGGGGATCACCGGATCGACGGAGGGAAGAGGGCAACTCAAAGGCGTCCCAACACCGTGGCTGGGGGCGGCGGGCGGGTGACACAGGGCGGTTTCACGGCCGTCCCGCACGGCGAGGAGCGCAGGGGAGAGCCCCGCCGGCAGGACCGGGGCCACTTGTACGGGCTGCTCAGGCGGCGGGACTTGCCGGCGGTGCCGCGCCCCCGGCAGCCCCCCGCTCCCCGCAGCTCCCCGCAGCTCCCCGCGCCCAGCCCCGCCGCGCCGCCCGCAGGAGCCGGAGCCGGGGCCGGCCGGAGCGCTCCCAGCCCCGCGGCGAGCCCGGCCATCCCGGCCGGAGCGCTCCCGGCCCTGCCATCCCGGCCGGAGCGCTCCCGGACACCGCGGCAACTTCGCCCGCCCGCCCGCCCGCCGCGCCGCGCCCCGCGGCCGCCCGCTCGCCCGCACCCACCCGCTGCCGCGGCACCGGGGCGGCCGCGCCTCCTCGCAGCCCGGGGCGCGACATGGAGCCCGGCGCGGTGCGCGGCGGCGGGCGGCTCTGCGGCGGCGGCACCGCGGGCGAGCCCGGGCGGGCGGCGGGGCGGCGCCGGCCGCTCCCGCGGGAGGGGCGCGCACTCACCCGCTCGGCCCCGCAGCGCGGAGGGGCGCGGCGGCCGCGGGCGGAGCGAAGATGGAGGCTCGGCCGCAGCCGCCCGCCCATCCCGGCACCGCCGCCAGGGCCCCGCTCCGGCGGAGCCGCCGCCGCCGCTTGGCGCCCTCTGCCGGGCGGCCACAGCGCTGCGCGGCGGGGGCGGGACGGGACGGGCCCCCGCGGGACGGGACGGGACGGGACCCCGCGGGACACCCCACCCCACCCCATCTCTGGCGGCCAGCCCCGCCAGCCGCACGCCCCTTGGCGGGCAAGCCAGCCGCCGCAGGCGTTCCCCAGATTTCCCGGAGGGCCGGCGGGCGAGTTCGCCGCATGGGCTAGGAACCGGGCAGCAGCCGTGCCCAATTAGCCCGCCCCGAGGGGCGGCTGCCGCTGCAGCCCAGCCCCCCGCTGCGAGGTCTCACCCGCCGGCCCCGCCGGTAAGCCCCGGAGCCCTTCGTCCCGCTGACTTCCAATGCCATCCAAGTCGTATATTCAGGAATTTAATTAGTGCAAGAAATCACCGAACTGGCTCAAGTCCTCACCACGGAGGGAATATTTATGGCTTGCGGGGAGAGGGGGCAGGGTGGGCACTGAACCCATCACTTTTTAAATACATGGAATGAATGCTCTCAGGTTAGTTTGCCTGCACGGCTTAAATATTCAAACAGGTATTATTCAGCACAACTGACTTTTTTGATTTTTAACACTCAATCCATAAGTTTTGGTGTTATTCAGAAAAAATTGTGTATAGCCCGCCCGGCAAGCCCCCGGTGGCTGTGCACGCGATGAAATTACTACAATATTTATTCCTCCTTTTCACACAGTTCCGATTCCTGCATTGTTAAAGATGGTCTGTTCTCACGCTGGGTGGAGTATGAAACTAATTATGACTGCCGAGAACAAGGACTAACTGCACCACCACGAATGACAGCCAGACCCTGCAAGATTGCTAGGTGGCCTTTGCACCCACACTGCACCCCGGGGTAACCTGTTCAGGCCCCAAAAATCAGCTCGCCAGGCATTCTTTTCCATTCAGCAAGAACAAGGTAGATAATGTTTTAATGGACGTAGCTGTATCACTCATGTTTCTCACTTTCTTTTTTCTTTATGAACATCAAATACTGGCAAATCCCAATGCAGGGGTTGTTCCCAGCATCTGCAGACTCCAAGTGAAACCAGAGCTTTGTTGTACTGGGTGCTGTGCACCCAACAAGTGTTCCTGCCTTGGAGAGATGCTGTCTTGCAAAGGCTAGAGCCAGCAGAGTAGAAACAAAGGCAGAGAGATGCGGTGACACTTACCATAAGACATGAAGTCTGGATCAGAGACTGAAACACCAGTTTCCTGCCTCCGGGTTCGGTCCTGCCCGTTGCTCTCATTAATTATTAGGCACCTTCCTGGAAGTTTACTGGGGAAGGCAAATCCGCCAGCCATTGCACTCCAGCTGGGCAGGAATGTGCCGAATTGTTTTGTGGGAAAAGTTGTATTTGTCAAAGTGGAAACACTTCCTCAAAAGGATTTGTTTCAAAAAGGTTTTTCTCTCAGATGTTTGCCAACCCCAAATGCCCAGCAGCGAGTGGCCAAGGGCACCCACGGGGCTGCACCAGCCCCAGCCTCGCTTCTTTGCTGCCTGCTGCTTTTTCCCATTGAAAAATTTTAAAAGGTCTCATTTTCATCTGATACAGAATGGAAAACACCTCTTGAAATGTCAGTTTTTCACAAGCAACACTGCTTTTTTTCCTGACTGGCCCTGGACTACTAGCCGTTACACTCCGTTTGCCTTCCTGCAGCCCTGCCTAGGACAGCTACATTTTGTACCTCACGGTTAACCTGGAGCCAAGGCACCTGGGAATCGGCACCGCTGCAATTCTTAGCTTAATTTGTCAGCGCAGGGTTTGCATCACTGCAGCTAATCTAGTGCCTGGGTACGGCAGCCTGACACCCCCCCCCCCCCAGCCCGGAGAGCAGTGCTGAGTAAAAGAAGAGGCAGCACAAGAGGGCGAGAAAAAGAGCCCTCGCTGTCCTACAGCCAGCCGAGTGCCAGCTCCCTTCATCGCACACATTTTGGCTTCGATTCCCTTCCTTGGCACTTTAGCTTTCCTTTATGGAGGGCTGTATATACCTACGAGATGTGTAGGAAGGGAATATGGAGTGAATATGTGGGACACATGAAATAAACCTGTGTTTCTCCATTTGAAGTAAGAGAGCAAGAAGCAGCAACAGGAAAATCAAGGCACAAACATAGAACGTGAAGGAGCCGGGAACTCGGAGTAACTTCTTAGGCTGGTTTTTATCCCAGATCACTTGTTTCTTCTTTTTTCTGCTACTTGCGAGCCTCTCGTTACATGGATCTCGCCTGCTTTGTGAGGCTCAAAGAAAGAAAACTGGTACCCAGGTATGGTGAGTACTGGAAGCGTTAAGTCAGTTCTTGCTTATGGATGACTGGCCTAGCCTAAGGAGGGAATAACAAAGCTGCCTGAATGACAGCTTGGATCAAGTTCATAATGACCTGGTTTGTACAGGCCAGGTGTTATGTAGATTGGAGCTTGTTATTGTGCAAAATTTTGGCAAGCTTTGTGATGCAACAGCCAGTTCCAGCAGAGCTGGGCAGAAAGCCACAGACTACAGGCAGGTCTATCTTCAGCAAGATGGGCAAAGAAGCTGTCTGTTTCTGTACTTGGTACCTTGGGGATGTGAACCACCCTGCCTGCACAGCATCTGGAATAAAGCTTATGAAGGAAGAGAAAACAGTTTCAAAAAATGGAATTCCAGACTTAAAAACTGAAGAGGAAAGCTAGTGTAAAAACATGTCGCCAAGTTTAGTGTCTGTTTCTTCGGGAGCAAAAATTCAGAGCAAAACGGTAGGAGACAGAAGCCTCCCACTACAGCGTTAATGGAAAGTGGGCACACTGTGTTACAAAATGTCCTTATCGATATATGCCGCATTTGTTAGGAAGTCTTTCATAATGCTGTATCAATTTTTATGTTGTCTAGAAGTGGTTACTAGAGTGATGAGGATGAAGAGCTAGTGAAATCAGGACTCCCCTATGATTTTTTTCAGTCCTTACCATTAATGCGCATGCACTATGATTTGCTACTTAAGCTAGTTGGTCTTAAATTTTATGCTTTCTTTAGATGGCCATTTTTTAATAAAAGGACGATACCAAGAAACCAAATCAAGGAAAGTGTCTTGGGTGCAATTTTTGTAATAATAATTAAAGTTGAACTTTCAGGAAATCTAAATGCTTCTCACCAATACTCAAGGATTTATTCCTGTGCCCAAAGTTAATGAAAGGGACTGTACAAATCAGATCAAAGCCAGATAGATGAATTGATCAGGTTTCTATTTTTTTTTTTGTTTAAGTGAACTTAAAAAAACTCTTAAGTGAAGACTTTGTAAGCATGGTGGTAGTGATGTTTTTACACCATACCACAAAAGCAAGTACAACTCAGGAGAATTAAAAAAAAAAGAAGGGGGAGGGGGCGGGGAGAAAAATTTGAACTATGTAACCTTTACCGGTATATTATAACTGCAAATAAATGACAGCTTTTTTCCATATATGAAGTATGGCATTTTTACTGTAGTAGTATCAGCTTTCATATTGAAGTCAATGGCAGCATAGAGCAGCAGCAGAAAGCCAAGCAGATAATGAATGCCTGCCACAATGGATTTGCAGCCCAAAGGCACAGCTTTAGAGAAGCGTTACACACAGGATAGGCACAAAGTAGGAGTGGTTACCTGGGCTTTAATGGTCCATGGAAAGGTGGGTTACGAGGAGTTTCTGGAATCTCTTATTGTTCCAGAACTTACACCAAGGTTTAGAAGTTATTTTTAATAGTCTATTATAAGCTGGGATCATGAAAACCTGAAAAAAGAAATTATCCTCTCATCCTTAGGGGCAGTGCCTCAAAAATCAATGCTAATGAACAGACTGCAGCATACGGAAGCTTGCATTTCCCCTGCTGCACCAATTTTGTGCATTCACAAGGGACACTGCAAGTGCCATCATGTGTAATTAGAAACAGGGAGGGGGGAAAAAGGGTATCATTCATTTACACTTCTCATGGTGTCATTTCTTTGTGGCAGATTTAACAGAGATTAAACAGGCATTCAGTTTAATACTAGTCCTATTAAGGACCAAACATAATTTATTTTTAATTATGAAGTTATCAAGACACCAGCATAATTGATGGCAGTCCTGTTGTGAACATATCCTTCTTAGGTGATGACTTCTTTAGTAACAGAAGTGCATACAGGAAGGGCATTTATCTTTACTAACATCCTAGTTAGAGTACACCTCTGTGAATAGTTACAGCCAGTCCAAACCCACCACCCACCAGTGAGTACAATACCCCAGATCCCACTGTGCATCCCTGCCCACACCTGGACCAATGGCTGAACCAGGATTTGAATCAATCCTCCCTGCAGCGCAGAGTTCGCTGGACATGGATCAGCACGCCAGCCCCCTCTTCTCCACGAGCTATTCGTGCCTTCCTGTTCTTCTCCACCCAATTTCTGCTCTCTGTGTCCCACAAATGGTGGCAACTGTTCCCTAAGGGACGCACGGCTCCTCTTTACATGACTTTATTACACGCCACGCTTCAAGGCACAGGTAGTGGGGGGTGTAAATTGCAAATCAGACCTAAATATCAGTGCAGATTTAAGCCTGTTGCATCACCCAGTGGCTCCCTGGTCACCTCCTGGGGACTGCCTCTCCCTCAGCCCTCCTGTTCCCATACCCCACTGCGTACCATACACCGGGGATTACAAATGTTCCATATTACACAAGGAGGGAGGGGAAAAAACCTAGAGCAATCGAAGAACTTTTCTGATAATGGAAGTGAAAGCAGAAAATTTCCTCCGTAGCTTACTGGTCTTGGCCAGCTTCATTTGCAGACATGTTGGCAACCCAAGGGTGCGACAAGGACTGGGTTCTGCTTTCTGTGGCTAGCAAGCATGGTGACAAACAGCAGCTGCGTGGCCAGAGCTGTCCCATAATATTTTACACATTGAAAATCTTCCCAAGTGCAAGTTTACTTCCACAAAAGGGAGAAAAACATTTTTTTATACATATATAAAATATATATATGAATATACATATATAAAAATACCCCAAACATTTACATTATTTGCACTCCAAATGCAGCCTGGAAGAGTGGATTTGCATAGATCACTGGTTGTTATAAAATAATTATAATACATTACCATTTAGACTTGAAAACCAATGTGCTACATTCCTTCCAGCAAAGGAGAGCATTAACTATTTGCACTCTAGATCCTTTTGGGACGTATCCTCTGTCTGCACACCTGCTAAGACAACTACAGCAGCACCGGTACGTGAAGATCAGAAAACACTGCCTCCCTCCCACAGACTTTAGCTTTCCAATGGCTTGTTGGTGGCATTGCCGCTGACCATGGAATCCTTTGTCCTGTTCAAGTTCCAAGACCACCTTGAGTGCTGTTTTTGAGAACACAGGCTCAGACCTTTCCATGCCAATGATGGGATGAAGAAGGAGGAGTATTTATCAAATAATCACTACAAATTACAACATGGACCAGAAGTAGTACAAAAGACCAATTATCTTCTTGGCTAGAACCTCTGGAGTTTAAAAATGTGATACTCTTGTTAACATCCAAGGAAATACAATGGTTGTACTGGTGTGTAAGAGAAAGTCCTTTTCAAGTACAATGGTGTGTCAGTTAAAGAAAAACACGAGTAGGGTGCAGCACGAAGCGCTGCATCTGCCACCTATTCACCAGCCATGGCAGGGCAAGCAAAGCTTCAAGGGAGGCACTTCAGAAGCTATTAACCTTTCCTGATTGGAGTCCTGCTTTACAGAAAGAGCGGCAAGTATCTGCGCAAAGACGGGCTTCCCTGCAAATAGTAACTGGCAATAATTTAGGAGCTGGGGAACCTGTCAACTGTTAAGGTTTTTGTGTCCCGAGACACTACTTATTTAGTAGCAAAAGTGCTAATATGAGATAAAGAAGGCTCATGCTCGTGACTAATTATTAGATTTGAAAATCTGTTGATGACTATGGAGCAGAAAACTAAAATTCAAGACATCTTCTTATCACTGTAGTTTTGCTTTGGGTTTTTCTTTGCTTTTTTTCTTTCTTTTTTTTTTTTTTCCTTTTTTTAGTCTTTCTGTTCCACTGGTTTAATTAAGTGTTGAATACAAGGTAAGGGATTTGCTCAACACAATCAATAGTGGCATTCTAATGCTGATGTTAAATTGACTTGCTATTTTTAACATACTGCTTAGTTATTGCCCATCATCCTTAGTCACGCCTTGGGGCTCTGCAGATACACACCATCAAAGGAGATTCCCAAGAAGGGCTTTGCCTCAGGGAGGCTGAATCCTGTCGCATACTTCTGGGCATCCCTGCAAGAGATGAGGGGTACCTCCAAACATGTCAGTGGTGGTGAGTTTTTGCATGTGGACAGCTGTCTGTCTGCAGAAATCTGGTTTGACTCAACCACACTCACAATGAACAGGTTTTGCTTACTACTGTGCTTTACCAGATTTGGCTGTCTTTGTCTTGCAAATATTTTACAAAGCCAGTACCTGTAAGTATTTCTAATGTTAGGAAAAAATCTGCCTTCATAATACCGCAGAACACCTTGTTACAACTTAATATTTAAATGAACTGTTATTAAATTCCCTGTCAACATGAAATAGGAAAGAGTTCACACTATAGATGGCTGCAATTTTTCAGACAAAAAAAAAAAAATTAAATTCCAGAACAGAAATAGGATGAAAGAATGAATAGAAATTCATTCGGCAGCTTAATATTCAGCCGCATTTTTCAGATTTCTCTGATTTCTCTTGCACTAAAAAAGCAGTCATCACTTTTTGCCTAAAGAATCAAAGATGAGAGGGGTGCTCAACCCTGTTAGGAGCCTTCCCTTCACACCACGTCTCTCTTCTCCTCCAGGGGCTCCCTGCTTAGTGCCTAAACATCACAGTGCTCTTCAGAATTTGCACACATTTTGTGCACCTTTGCAAGTCATTTAGGAATGCCTGAGTATATGTCCCATCTGTCTGTACACGCAAACACAGTAAACATCATACACAATTTCCCATCACCTTACCAAGCTTTTCATAACTTTCTAAGATTGCATTTTTGAGTATAAAATAAGATTTAACCAATAGTAAGAATTCAATTCAATCCAATTCAACCGTCATTCATATCTATGTAAGTGGGATATTTATAGAAATGTGCTAAACTAGAGTTCAAGAACAAAACAAGCCTGAAACTATTTTTGTTGCATTTTTTAAAAGATTTAAACTTTTAAAATCAGCTCCCATATTTTTTTCTTCTTCTGTATTTAAGGGCGATAGTGAATTTGTCTGACACTTCCAGTCAAACCAGGTGTCTAGGTCCCTTTCTCCTGAAGGCTTGTCTGCTCTGCATATCACCTTCCTACCCAGGCTGTCCTGCCAGAGGAACTTATTACAGCCCATGCACTTGTATTTGCAGCCTCCTAACAGCGTTTCGGTATCCGTTCAGTGTTACTGCTCCTCTCTTCTCCACCATGTTTCTCCTGTTAAGACTGGTGTCATTTCATAAATCAGGTAATCTGTAAAGCAAGTTGTTGACACGTTCTCCCACTTTAATAACTCACAAAGCCACCCTGTGCAGCACACCCAGGAGCTTCAGCAGGATGGAGAGTAACGGACCCAGACCTTTCTAAAGGCAATGATTGTGTGCTGTAGCATGCCTTAATATTACTAAGGCAACAGTTACTAACTTTTAAAATGTTTTCCTCCCTCTGAAATCTTCATCTAGTTATTCCTTTCTCTACTCTGTAGTGGTTTATTTTCCACTCTGGGTGCATATGAAAGAAGCTGAAACAGTTTGCTTGAACCATGGTCTTGCTAACTGCGAAGTTACATGTTTGAGTGATGTTTCTGTAATTTCTTTTTAACAAAAATATTTTTGAAAGCCCTTTGTAGTCGTAGGACCTACATACATATGCTGAAATAGCCCTTCTTTCGCTGTAGCCTTGATTTTCAGCACTGTATCAGGTGTATTTAGTGAGCAATCCAGTGTTTTTTTCAGATGCCAAGAAACAATAAAACTACTTTAGGCAGTCTCACTGCTTCCTAAGGACATCACTAACTGCTGGGGGAACTCTCTGAACTTTATATTAGTCTGTGTTGAAGCACTGCAGGATTAGTTATAATTAACTGTCATCATGTCATTTCTCTCCCAACCACTCAGGTTATTTAAAAAAAAAAACAACCAACCCACAACCTAGTAGCAACCATGATTAAAATGTCTGTTTCCTATCCCAAAACTCATTTTTACCTCACAGAGCTCACAAGCTCTTCTCCATAAACCCCTCAGCTTTCACACAGATACTTGTGCCTAGTCTACCACTAATAAAAATAAGGATTTTTAACAGCAGCTAAAGAGTTAGTTGTACAGGAGGTATAAGAAGCTTAAGACAAATATTTAATATTAAATAAGTGCTTCCTTACTAAACCATTTACACCCCCTGGTGTAATACTTTTGTGGATACCTATTGCTGATTTATTCATTTATGTTACTTCAAGCAGCCTGTCAAAACCTGTAGGCACACATTCAAAAATAATTTAAAAGGACATGAATTCATCAGTAACCCAGTGAAGACTAATGGTAATTCACTAGTTGAACCTGTGCCAGCTAAAAATAACAGGAAACTACCAACAATTCGGGTTTCTCCTAGTTTAGGATAGGTCTATAAGCTCTGCAGCTGCATCTTGAGAGTCAAGAGAACTCCTACCTCCCACCTGTACAATAGGTGATAGCTTTCACCTAACATATCCTCTGCGATATGGTAGCTTGCAGAATACAAAGCCCTTGTTGGCAACAGTTGATACAAAGATATACTTAAATCAAGTGACTATAAGTGACGACACACTGTGAATGTTAAGAGACAAAAAGTTGTCACTTTTGCATAGGTCATCCCAAAATCTTAATATTTACAATTCTCATGTGAACAGATTTTATTAGTCAGTCATATTTCATTTTAGAGCGATCTACAGTTAGAAATCATGCTTTAACATTCCTAATTCTATTATTCTGGGAGTTAGGAGAGGAATGGACACGGAGGAGGTCAGGGATCTCATGCTGTCCCTGAGTAGCATCTCCATTGCCATCAGCAAAGACAGAATACTAGACAGACCACTGGTCTGGTCCAGTAAGACATCTCTTATGTTGTGTTAAGAACCAGGAAATACAAGCAGATATTACCCCAAGTGATCAAGTTTTATACCTCTCAAAGATCCAAACTGACAGAGATCCTTCTCCCACTACTTCTTTGGCCCACTCTCCCACCTTAAAAATAAAAAAATAAAAAAATAAAAAAATAAAAAAATATCTTTCATATTCAGAGCCATTCATTTGCTTGAATAATGTCTAGAGTCTCCACTGTAGGAGGTCACCATGCCTCAAGATAACAACTGTGGCTGCTTTTTATAAAAATGCTGGACTGGGTAAGAGGGTGTAGCAGAAGAGTCCTAATGCGCCCACTTCATGCAATGCTTAGCTGTAGCCGGTAACTGGAACATGCTGTGTAAGGTGTAAAGATTTCACTGGCTTGTCTTGGAGAAAGGTTCTACCAAAGTTAAGGTTTTATTTTGCCAAACGGGTGGGTAAGCCACACCATATGCAAGCAACTTCATTTCTTTGTGATCAGCTCTGGGAAATGGCTTAACTGCCTCTCCCACTTAGGCAGCACAAGCCTTCTGTCGCCCATCCGAAGGGCAGAACCGTCACAACCTCCAAAAGCTCATTGCTAGGAAAATCTACACAATGAAAAGATGATTTAAACAACATTGAACACAAGACCCACTACAGAAATATTTTAACTGGATGTAAAGAACTGGGGAAATGACACGTTTACTCACCTTTCGTGCTGTACTTCTGCATTTGCCTCTCCCCAGTAGATGAAGTAACATACCTCACTGGCTGGTGATCTGCTGCCCTGTAGCTAAATGGCAGCTGCACACCTTAAGGTGTTTCTGAACACAGTCCCACCAGATCAAAATGTAGCTGCACACGTTGGGCAAAGCTGCTGACAAGGTTAGCTAGTGCTGCTGGTGCCACGCTGCTTCACACGAGACAGATAAACTCATCTAAACCCTCATGCACTTCCAGGACATGGAAAGACATAGCACAGCTCTAATACCATGTCCCTGCGTGGATTATCAGCCGTGGATCTCAGCCCAGCATTTTAAAGAAGGAACACCTGGAACCCACCTTTTATGCTCAAACCAAAGCTGCAAAAAGTTTTGTCTATCAATAGAAAGAGAAAAACAGGGTCAATACTCTCATCCAACTCACACATGAACAAGAGAAACTTTACTGTATAATTAAATCTCAGTAGTGAATTATGAGGAATTTCATGCCTGGAATAAAATAATTGCTATAAATGTCACCAAAGGAAAACTGACGTGGTGGCTTGTTCCCAGCTGCCGTGGGGAAGCAGTGGCTCTCTTTACCACATGGGACATTTTCTGTAGATGACTGCATGCCTCCATGGCTCCCCTAGACCTATACCCGATCTTCAGAAATCCTTCAAAACCAACATTGTGTGTTCCAAGGTATTGATTCAGTTAAAAAATATTTGTTCCTTCACAGCTGCTTTCCCCATCTAACACTTCAGGTTGCCAGCAGTTGCAGGAAGCTCTGAACTTTTCGTACCTTCAGACACTCCCAATGGCCAGACAAGTTTCAGAGCAGCCTCCCCCATTGCGTGTCTCCTGTGGGTCATCTTTGAAACCATAGCTTTGAAGCCATGGATTGCTGGGGGGGCTGACTTGCTTTACCATGGCAAGGGAGGGAGACAGCCATAGCAAATGAGACGCTATACTATTGCCCTTTGAAACAGGTGAATCACAACATGCCACAAACTTTTCTTTTCCACTTTACAGTATTTCTGGATATAATACAAGAGTGTCTAATGAATTCAAAACTTTCTTCATTTTAGTTTTGTATCTAGACTTCCATAAACCCAAATGAAAATAAATCAGAGGAAAATCAGTGCTTCCCTAACTCCTGGAAAGGGCACCCTGGCTTTAATGGATTGAAGTTTTAGAGAAAATCTGAGACTCACATGCAGATTTCATTCTGTCATTCTCAAGAGAAAACATGGCGAGGAGAAAGGGAAAGGGAAGAAGAACCCACGAGCTATTCAATTTAACCTAATCCCCAGGCACTAGTAAGGTTTCATTTGCAGAGGACCAAAACACTTTTTTTTTTTTCCTGGGTCATTAAATGTTACTCTAAATTCATTCATGCTCCTCTTAGCAAGCAGATCAAATCCATATGATTGCCAGCAAATGCCCCTAATTTGACTGATGCCTTCTCATCCATCTAGAAATCTGAAAAGAATTCTTGTAAATGATTAAATATTTGATTCCTAGCAGCAAAAAGAATTAAAAATAAAAAAACCCTTGATGGGTCTCTAAATGGCAAGCCCACTGGGCTGGGGCAAGGTCCTGAGACAGCTTGAAGTCCACTGCCTTTACTGAGCAAAGCACAACAAAAGTAGTTTTAAAATTTCATTCGTGCTCACAACCATGGTGGCAGTGAGAAGGCATTTTGACCCCAGGCACAGTAAATTATTTCCACATCTGACAAGCACTAGCGAACATTTCACAGCCTGGGATCACCATAGGACTGGCTGCAGCAGGTACTACACAGGCTAGGACCCCTGCACACCCAGTGATGGCCTCCCTGAGTACCTAGGGAAGAAGAAAGGGACCTTAATATGCAGCAAGAACCCACCTCTAGGCTTAGAAACAAGAATTTCAGTGCTATAGTCATAGAGAAGGCTAAATTCTTAACCACAGCAGTGACCAAAGTGTGGTCATTCACTCATTTTGAGGGGTTAGTTGCACCCATGAATTTGAATAGAGGATAGTGGTTATTTAACGCAGAGCTTTTTAAAAAGCATATCAAGAAAAGACAGAAAAAATGAAGACTAATGAGACAACTTCAGAAGAGCACTTCTTCTATAAATGATTTATTCGAAATGAAATAACCTGGAAACCAGGATTCACAATCTCCCAACCAATCATCCATTTCATGTAAAGTTGCTGTCTTAACCTGCCAAAAGAAATCAAGTGTAAAAATGTAATGAAAGAAATGGCACCTTCCTCTTGGACTTAAAGATAGTGTTTAGCTTTAAAAATGTAATCTAAAAATAAGCACTGCTGCTCACTAGTCTCACTGTATACTCAGATTCGTTCTTCATTTAATAGGAAATAGATCTAATAACAATTTGGCATCCAGTAAACCTGTTACCCAGCGGAAACGCACAATTTTAAATACTTGTAAAAAATATTTCTTTGCAATAAGGAAGCAAAAGACATCTGGCAATTAACTAACATGCACAATCCACATCATCTTATATTGGTCCTATTTCTACATCACCAGCATTGCTTATGTCAAACCACCTCACTCTGGGGCAAAACAATTGCTAAAATGAAACTGAAATAATATTTGCTTGTAAGAACAGGCAATTTCATCCTCTGTGCCAAGAAGATGACACAATTAATGGCCCAATCACAGCATGTTTATAAACCTTCCACTAAATCCCATTTCCTTATGCAAGTGATACCTTAGAAGTTAACGTGACTCGGTCGTCTGCTCTGTGAGCAGCGGCTGCACGAGGTTTTTAGCTGCAACATACCTGGAAGGTGGGGAGTGACCACCACCTCAAGTGGTAAATGCCAGACATTTATTGGTCTCGATACCAATAATTCTGAGAACTCTTCCTTGAACTGTATTCAACAGCATCCAAGGACTTCCCTGCAATGAGTAGCAACTGCTATAGATACAACACAGCTATAATACTTAGAAACCTTCCTTCCCTCTACGAGAATGTTTCAATGCATGCACTTTCTCCAGAGCTTAAAGTTGAACTGCCAAGCATTTAAGGACCTAATGCTGAAGAAGATTGCATACTGCGCTGGTTGAGTTATATGCGTACAAAAAAGTAAGTAATAGAAAAGATATGCTGTAAGAAATTTGTAGGTTGAAAGGGAAAAAAACCTCCACTTTTTGACAGTGATATTATTACTGTGCCAAGGGTAGTAGCTCAGACCTGAGCACTGGCCCTCAGAGAGTTAACTCTCCTGTTGGCATTCACTTCATAAATAATCCTGCCCAACAACCAGGCACATCTTGTCCCGTAAAAACAAAGATGATCCTTCACATCTAGGTCTTTCCAGGCAGGAAAGAAAGGAGAGAGGAAACTTCATTTATATCAGGTAGCTTCTCTGCTACCCCTAGCTTAGGCACGCATTGCTCACTGGAAACATGTAGGAGTGCAAAGAGACGGTAGGGCTGAAAACAGACGGTGTACCTTGCTGCTGGGAAAACTCTCCACAAAAAACCTAAATCTGTACTAGTCTGTCTGCATCCTGTCATCCACGTAAAAGGAGGGGGGTGGAAAATCACCTTCTGCCCTTCAGATAGCTCTGGAAATGGTCGTGGGTCATGAAAGAGCCCGACTTCTCAGCGCTCTGACAGCGTGCAAATTCAGCTGCTGTCTTCCACAGCGGAAGGGAGAGGAGGAGATAATGCCCCAGCAGGACAGTCTCAAAAAACTTCTTTTTGCTCCTATCCATGTCATGATTGCACACATTCTTCTGCTACAAAGCATTAGCTCACAGAGACAGGCTAGTCAGCCAAGGGGGTGGGGGTGGGGGAACGGAAGTATAACCCAGACTTCCTATAACTATAGTGATCAGTAAGAGCTAATAATTAATCAAAGTCTATCATTCCAAAAGTAGATTTGCGCTTAGTAAAAGGTTAACTGGAAAATATAGAGCATACTGTGGCCCCAGAATTCCTTAGAGTTAATCAGTTTGTTACATTTCAGACTGTACCATGACAGTCCACAAATCAAGTGAAGGCCAAGGAGACTGAAAATCACTCTGACCTAATTGCAGGCTTCGGCAGTGGCAAGAACTCGACAGTCGCATCCCAATAAAACAAAAGTAGGACTGGCCAGAAACAGGCTTTCCCAGCTTGAAGTTTTTTGGGGTTTTTTTTGTGATCACACCCAAGAGAAACCATTAGAAATAGTCAGAATTTATTTTTATTTGTTTTCTGATAGCGTTTCCACTTCACCACTTTTCTTGCATGTAAAGTCATGTTGCGGGTGGTAACATTTTTCTCTGATGCACCTCTCTTGTAAACTGAGCTTTACAAGTGAGTTCAGGTACTAAATATTTGTCTAGAGGGAAAAAAGTCTTTCCACCATAGTAGACAATCAAACATTACTTGATGTTCTGGCAGCAAACTGATTGTGGTATCATTGCTAGAAAAAAAAATGGAAGAAATTTTTGCATAGGACTAAATACACAAATAATGTCTGTATCTTCTTGAAAGATTAAGTTTAAATACTGTTTAAAGTTAAAAAAAAATGTTGAGACATGTTTAAGTGCTCTAGTCAGATGAATCATTGTATGCCCAGAACTCCCACTAAATCTATTTTATCCAAAGAGCTGCATGGATAAAACTGACAGAAAAATATGCTGCTAAAACTGATCACATCAGTTGTTTCCCAACACTGATGACTCCTCCTCACTGCATCCTAAAGATGTATCTTGGACCACTAAGTCCCTTTTCACTACTTACCTTCAAGAATCTGTCCTACTTCAAAACTGACTGCATGTTATTTTCAAATGAATCAAAAGGATAATTTAGGAGAGAATTTGTGGACTTCATCAGGAATGCTAAAAGCTTGAATTCCTGGACCCAAGGTGGGTTTTGTCATCCGAATTTGAAGCACCTGCCAAAGCAGTCGGCAGCTGGTGGCCATCACCCTCACCGGGGCGGTCACGGATCAGCTGCCCAGGAGCAAGGGCTTCACCCCAGCCAGCACCCTGGTCACTGCCCGGGGCAGGGGGCTGCCATGTCATGCCAGAAAGGGCAAACGCCAATCCCTTGAAGCCACAACATTTATTTTGCAAAGCAGAATTTTTAGCAGAATTATTTATTCTACCTTCCAGCAAAACAAAGGAAAGAGTGACTGGGACAGTAATAGATCTGGATGAAAATAAGGACTTTTGGTTATCGTCCAGCTCCTGTTGTCACATTGGGGTACGAACAGTATCTGTGTGCCCACACCAGAGTGCACAGTAGCCCCAGATGCAATTAATTACACAGGGTTTTGTTCCTTCAAGGGTAGGCATAATATAATGAGTACAGGGTTTGCCCACTGACTGCAGCAGAAAACTTTCAAGGTGCAAAGTGGGGGGGGGGGGGTGTCATTAATACTTGCAGTGCACGTACACAAAGGAAGAGAATTAACCTTGCCCACACAGCCTTACCTTTGACATCGCCGGGACTTTGAACAGCTCATTTGTCATTCATCTAAGTGTTCTTTCATCACAATTTTCTAGCACAGAATTTTATAATTATTTCCAATTACTGTCTATAATATATGCAACTTCTGCACTGCAGTTCTATTTTACCACCGAACTTTAAAACAAACACCTTAATTTAAAATACACTCTGGCAACTGTATGAGACAGCTACCCCGAGACAGTTGTCAAAGAAAAATCAAGCATAAATATTTACCTCATTAGTAACAATAAAAAGATTGTAGTTAGGTAGGCACAATAAAAATTATCTTGAATCCTGTCAAGGTCCATCTGCTTCAAAAGAACTCAGTCTTACAATAATTTTAGAGCTACATGCAAATATACATGCAGCTGAGCTTCATACAGAAGAACTCCCCTTCTCTGCATAATGCTGCAGTAGCTCTTCAGGGTTTGTAGCAACCAGTGAAAGGCATTAAGGAAGCACTACTTGCCAAAAGTATGTTTATTTGCCGTTGGACAGCTGAAAGTGCTAGGTCCGCAATGGACGTGTTTACTCAAGCTGTGCTGCATGTTATAATTATGATCATCAGCTCAAAGGACTACAAAATTAGCAAATCCAATAAAATCAATAAGATCAGGGGTGCAAAGAGGCTCAGGAAGGAAAGCATCTGCAACGAAAACTATTTAGTATGACACAGCCGCCCTCTGCATCTATACTTTGTTGACTCAGCAGCTGTAGTGGACGTTGCTGATTGAGTGTCTGGTGTACAACTTCAACATCAAGCCATGTACGGTGTTAAATGGAAAAGCTCTTGTCTTAGAACGAGCCACGGCAAACCTTATAATGTTTAAAGTATTTCCCACTCAGTTTTTCATGGCCTTGAATACCCAAGGAATCCATGCAGGAGGTCAGAGAGGGTAGAGGTGGCATCGTTTGTATGGTAGAGGGGCAGGAAAGCGTCCCAAGCCGTAACATTTAAATGTGGCAACTAAAACCAGGTGACCAAGGTCCGTGAGTTCCACCAGCTCCACATCCTAAAACTTATAAGCTTGCATATTTTGGTCTCAGGGAATGTGTTTTAATACTTCTCTTTGTGATTTAGAAGGGGGGGGAAAAACCAAGCAAAAACCCCACCTTAAAACTAGGATTAGTCTAAAATTTTCTTGCCCAGAAGGGAGCAAGGGGGAGAACAACTGTTTTGCTCTTCATTTCCGTAGCACTGGTGGGCTTCTCCTAACAGCCGCCCTGTAACGTTAAGGAGAAAGGGCAGCACAATTCCAAGAAAAGGGCCCAGGGCTTCTCACATCAATATACACTCATTAACTCTGATTTCCAGCTCTGCAGGAAGCAAAAGACCAGGCTGTAGTTAAAGGGACTTCTTCCACCCAAGGTCAGTGAAAACGTAGTTCCAATAAAACAGGGCAAAAAACCAGTGTCAGTCTCCAATCCTCTCACCTTTATGTGACAGACAGAAATGCTTGGGGTTGCAGGGACATGGTTTAGATACTTCTCACAGCACACCACTAAAACTAGGCCAACAGCTGCCATTAAACATACCAAAAGTATAACGCAGGGTGGAACTGTTCAGCTTTATCCATCTAGCAGAATCAGCGGTTCACACGCACCTACCCACACATGCTCCTAACAGTGTCAGCTTCGGTGTCTTCGTGCTATTTTGCTTTTTATCCTAAAAAACGCTACCTAAACACAGGGCCCAAGACAAATGGCCTGGTGTCACTCAGACCGAAATCAGCCCGCAGCTTTTAAACTTTGTAATTTGTCTGTATTTAAATGAATTGTTGCATTTTTAGATCATTTGGGAAATCATGCACGACTAACTGCAGTGATTGAAATCAGCGTTTAGAGAACGATATTAATAAATAAGTCCCTCATAAAAGTATGCTGAAATCACAGGCAATCTTTCTGGTACCATCGCAGGTCCCATCAGGAAGGGGCTGGAGGCTGGCATGTGGATAACGCTGACCTTCAGGTGTGACTTCATTTGTCTGGATTAGCACCGTTATTTGCTAGAACCTTGAAAAAACAAAGGGCTAATCGATACAAGGCCAAAACAAAAGTGTCACAGATGGCTTTGGCCATTCCAGAAAGGTGACATCTGTCACCAAGAGTTACTGCAGGAGCTGGCACGATGCTCCAGCAGCTAATGCTGCAGGCACTTCTGTGGGCATCTTCCACCAGCCATTTCTCAGGCACCTCTCATGCCCAGCACTGGGTTACATGAACTGGTGGGTCAGATTGATCACCAGAATGAAAAATATGTCAGCAAAAAAAAGAGGAAAAAAATCAGCAGAGCAAGGAACAGAGGTTGTATTACTGGAGAGTTTTGTGAAGGGGTTTAACGCTTTGATACTCTGTGCCCATTGCCTCCAGCAGCTCACCCTCACTCCAAACACCATAACTGAAGCCAGAGACGGTCAGGAGGTTTCAGCTATACGGTGACTCACATCTCAAGCAGTTTATTCATGTACTGATGCCCACTTGTAAACCAGGCACTCTGACACAAAGCCTCTTCTGCCGATGAAGTAGGCAAGAAGTACACAATACACCTCCCAGATAAAACTGCCAGGAAAAGGGAGATGAGTATAATGGTTCACAGTGGACTTCTTGGTTTCTCCAAGCCATTGGGATCATCACTCTTATATTTGTTCCACAAAGCCTTGTTGTGAGCATAAATGATCTTGGTCATGCAAGTCTTTTGCAGAGCTGGGGTGAGAGTCCACCACATGAGGTCAGGTTGCCCTGTGCCCGCAGCGCACAGCTCCAGGCGTCAGAAGGGGACACAACCCGCAGAGCTCAGTCTGGGAACGAGCACAAAGTTCAAAGCAGGCTGTGGACACTGAGGATCTTACATAAGCCCTAGAAGCCTGTTCCCAAAGAAAGCATTCAAACCTGAAATTCAGACTCACCCTGGGATGCTCTCGAGAGGACATCCTAGACGTTCAGAAAGCATTACACTTTATATTAAAAATACTGCTAAGCCACATCTGTTTATTGCAGAACCATTATGCAGATAAGGATTCAGGATGAACTTGACTGCCTTGGGGAAGGTCAGCCTCAGACTTAGTTCTTTGCATTCTGCATGAGGGGTTGTAGGCCAAATAAAAGTATCAGGTATTTGTTTAAGGTAGAAAGTAAACTGGAATGTTAGTCTACAGTCTGCTCCACCTTCTCACTCTGGGTATTTAGTAGCTAATGGAAGCTTTAGTTACCTACTTTGCACATTATATTTATTCGGAGATAAGTTTCTATGAGTTCCTGCTCTCAGAAAACATTTCATAAAGCCTTTGGGTTTCATTTTTGTTATGGGGCAGGTAGGGAAGAATATGCTAAGCAAAGACCCTAGAACTACAGCTTCTATTATTGGCAGCTCAGTATTCTCTCGTAGCCTTAATTTATGCATACTATTAAGAGGTTAAAGTTGGTCACAGGTCTCCTGTGACTGTCATCTGTGAAATAATGCTGTTGAAAATGCAGTTTTGGTTCTACCTCATTCCCGCCTGCAAATAAAACCACGCATATTCTGCACATCTTTCCCCCTGAACATTGACACCTCCAGCGACATAAAATCCAGCAAGCGATGTGACAGCTGCCAAGGTCAATAAGAGTTATACTGAACTGCTGAGTAAGTGCTGGTCACACAAATCAAAGCTGTATAAGGGCAGCTTAACATACACAAATCTGCAACTTATTCAAACTACTTTTTGGACTGAGACATTTTTATAATTTTTCTCTTCCACAAAACGCTATATAATTAAATGTGATGAAGCCAAAGGTATTTTGCGAAATCTTAGCATTGTGTCCTTTGTGTCAAATTACTGACAGCAATGCGTGTTTAAAAATACATTTAACATTTTTGAGAAACTTAACACCTAAAAGCAATTGTAGGAGGGCAATAATATGAATAAGAAAGTAAAAATAATGTAACGGGAAATTTTAAAGACACATTGGGCAACGCTATCTAATTGTGACCTAGATTCAGCTATTTAGATGAATTCCTAAATAAGGAAGGCTGAGTTAGATATTTTCAGGGGTACTGTAAGCCTCCTGCCCTTGCTATGATTATCAAAAAGTTTTTGGTATTCATTTGCAACTGCATGTTAATTTTCAATTACCAAAATGCTAGCATTTCCCAAGATGTTACCTGTTGGTGGGTAGGGATAATACGGAATTTATGGCAGACCCAAGGGTTAGATTGGATTTTATATCTGAACTCTTCATAGACGTAGAAACCGCTGTATTAGATCAGCAAAACCTGTGTTTATGTTGTGCAGTCATGAAATACAGAGGTTTAGAACAGTTGCATAGAAAAATCTTTCTGAACTTTGTGCCCTGAGTAAGGCCTGGTCTGCCAAACCGTACCTGTTTGCAACTATTTTCAGCTGAGTTGAAAAGCCCTGGAAATAGAAACTGTTAATAGAAGCACTGCTGCAACTCTGAAGTGGATTGCTGTGACCAGTAACGCTTCAGTAATTACAGTGAAGTAAGTGTTAAAAGGGGAGCGAGGACAGAAAGCCCTCCATCATCTGTCAGGCACTTGCTTACTCCTGGCTTTTTCTTGGAGAAGGAGAGCTACCAGCAGAAGGGCTCTGCAAGGGCTTCTGTCTTCCTTCATTCTATTTTAAGGTTGCTAATTGATCCTCTGAGGGAAGGTTTAGTCCTTTTAATGCAGTCTCTCCATTAACGGGGAGCCTGTGTAAGACAGGTGGGAGCCATGCAATCCTTCACGCCGATCTTCTCCGCGGTGACTCAGAAGGCAGGGAAGTCTGGGAGCCTTCTTCACGTGGAGCCCCGTTCCCCGCTGACAGCGTAGGGGTTGTTACCAAAGCACACTGCTCAGTTTGTTCTGCCTGAAAGGAGCATGGCTGACCTAAATTTTCCAGGTGTGGGTATGATAGCAGGTCAAGGAATGAGGGGACGGCGAGAGGAAGAGACCAGATTGTGTCGGAACAGTCGTTATCTTGACTGACACATTCATCCACGTTGCAGAAGCACAGCCAGTGGTTGCTCTGCTCCGCACTAGGACATTTTGCTTCAGATAAGCAAAATAAATATCAGGATGAAGCATCCCTTTTGAGATATTACCTTTGCACTAGCATAAAAATAGCTTTGCGGTTGCTAACTTTCTCTTGTAATACAAAATAGTGGAAGCAAGAGAAGTGATGGGGCTGATGGCAGTCAGCTGGTAACGCCAGACACATCGCCACGCAGGAGACTGACAGCCTCTTCTCATCTGACTAATGGGTTAATTTTATTGAAGCACTACCAGACTAAAGAATAGTTTTGTCAAGTGTTTCGCCATTTAAAAAGCAAGGCAGTTTGCCAAGGAAAATGGCCCATGGTTAAGAAAGAAGTGTTTCAGTTTACTCGTTCTGAGCAAAGTATAGTTTAATTTCAGTCTAAGGCACTATCTAGGAAACGTTTCCATTCTTCTTACTCAAGGATACTGTAGTTACACCTACAAATACTACTGTCTTGCGAAATGGAAAGCAGCTTTTTTCCCCTTTCAGCCATGACTTGTTTTTACTTATCTGTTCTCTCTCCTACCAGCCAGAAAGCAACACCTAATTAATTTTGGGTATGTCCAGAGCCCTTTTGGCCAAGTGTCAGTTCTAACAGAAACCCATGGAAAGATTGCTATTCTGTTTCCGTCTGAAGTCAGGCCTTCCATCTGAGCTGAATAAGGCCTTTAGGTTTTAAGCATGCAATCTCTGTTATAATAAGAATTTCAAGTTGGATTTTCTACCACGACATTACTACATCTGAGTGCCCTTTTGTGACTCAGTGCACATACCATTAGTGGCAGGAAGATGACTGAATACAAGCAGCTCTCACTGGGGTCCTAGGGCATCACCCTCAGTATTTGACAGGGAAAAAAAAGTGGTTTCAAGTAATAATCTCAGTCATCCAGAGTCACATCTTAAGTCTGCTCAAGAGTCTTTAGTTTTATTTGGATCATTTGCATATATTTGAGGACTACCATAGCAAGTTCTTAGTACACAGACCACTCAAAATTAAGAAAAAATTACCAATCTTTGGAATTCCTGTTAATTTATTTTTTACATAAGCTAAAATACCTATAAATACTTATTTTTGCAGTAATTACATGTAAATTTCTGATAAACCAAATCATTATTCTCTTCACTTAAAATACATTCAGTTTTCATTCAGCATGAGGCTAACTTTAAAGTGATGTTTTTCTGAGATGTATGAAGCTAATTTTAGAGTCTGAAGGGAAATACCAAGGTATTCAGAGTGTCTGCCATTCTCTTCAAATACCGTGCACAGTCCAACACCAACATAAGACTCATGTATAAGCACAAAGAATATGAACCCCAGAAATAAATCGAAAAGGCTACTAAAAGACTACAGCGTGTGACCAAATGCAGAAGTTTTCAGTTTATGACCTACAGAGCCCCAGTGGTCAACAGATAACTGCAGAGGGCTGGATTATATTGCATGTTCTTCGTCTTCAAAACACAGAAAGGTGTTTCTTTCACTTTGTCTCCAACATTTTGTAGGTATTCATGCAACTTCCACAGAGGACTACTGCTATGAGAATGATAGCCAGGAAACGGGAGCCACTCCTAGGACACTAGAACAATTAGTGGGATTAACTCCGAATCTCTCAATCAACAAGTAGCTACAGGCAAATTCTTTCCCCACCTTAACCCACCACGTCACCAGTTGCTCCAAACGAGCACAGATCTCCCGTAACTCCACCTTTCCCAATCAATAGCTGGCTACAGGCCAAACCCTGATGATGCTCACATCGGTTTTGATGATGCTCTCACGGGTTTGGAGTACCACAGCCACACTCAGGCAGCAAGTAACACCTCTGGGGTGCGGTGGAGGCAGCTCAGCAGTGCCGCTAGGCTCCGTGCCTGCAGCTGCCTCTCTCACCTCCCTAAAGAGGGCTCAAGTCGCTGATAGTTGCAGACTTCACCCATCTCACCTGCTGCAATTATATCAGCAACTTCCTCAACAAAAGCAAGTGCTGTTTGGCAGGATCAAGTACGCTGCATTTCTAGATGTGCTGCAAGCACTTTGGCATCAAAGAGAACGTGAGCTATTGAATCACAGCTCTCAGATTCATTACTGGAAGACTCATTCAGTGCAGAGCTGGACTAGCTGGTCAAAATGCTGAGCAGGCCTAAGGTGGTGTAACTGCACTGAAGGATACAATTACAACTGAAGGATACGTACAATTCGTAGATATAAAGAAATCACCATATTAAGGGATTCATTTTTTTTTCTAGACACCCCCAATGAGAGCCATCTATCTTTATCTTTCTCTCATGGTCTTTTATCCTTGGATTTTCTGTATCAGACAAACCTGAGCAGCAGAGTAGCTTAGCATTTAACTGCTGCAGAACGAAAATTTAAGCAGCAGCTTCTAGACACACGGAGTAATCATGTGTCTTTGGACTGGATCTTTTTAAACTTTCTCCCTGTTTTTTTGCAATTGTTGTGATTTTTAACAGAAGTTCAGTGATTTGCCTAGTATAGAGGCAAGAGAGCTTGTTCTTGACCCTTTTCATGCAGCCCTCTGGGATTTTGGTGATAAACGACCTTGCAAACAGGGCACACACACTCTCGCACATGCAATGTGAGTCAGATGAGTTATTGGCCAGGGGGCTGGGGGCTGCCTGAGGCTATATGAGCATTTGTGGGTTTAGGGTTTGGCTGGTATATTCAGGCACCCATAATAAAATAGAGCTTTTATTTTAAAAATCAATAAAATGACTGATCTTAAGTCAGAAAACGGTTTTGTTTTACCATCACTGGTTTGTTATTGCATCTCACATTTTGGTTTTTCGTTGTCTTTTTCCTGCCGGATAATCATCCTCAGCTCCTTTTGAGATTCAGCTTTTTACAGTACCTCATTTTTCTGAGGTAGTTCCTCCCCTTCTGTTGCTGGTTTTGAATCTTTCTCACCCAGGTTTTCCTACTGCTTTCTCCACCAGGCTGTTAGAGTTAACTCTAATACATAAGTAATGGTATGGTGAACAATTATGTCATTCAGAGACAAACTGCTAATTTCTTTTTCACTCTGAGTAACATGGACCAATAAAATAGGAAGCCAGATGAGGCAATGAAAGGCAAATTACACAGTTAATTCATGTGCTACTAATTATTTATGCCAGGTCTGGACATACCAAGACTATGCCAAAATGAATCTAAGAAGATTCTACTCTTCCACTGTGCCCTCAACTGTTCATTCCCAATTCTGTCTCAATCTGCCACCTCCTGGCGATGCCACCCCCCTATGGTGCCACAGTGCAGATCAATAAAATTATCTAGGCTAAAACCTACTTCGCCCAGATCATTTTACTGCTCTAACTGGCACTGCCACCTGAAACAATTGCGCCAACAGCCACAGCACAGGGGGGAATTCACCCACCGAGACAGGGGGAGGCAGCTGGGTGCTTCTTAAGCTGGTGTAGCTGTTATACATCTAACGTTGCAAATCCAGTTAAATAATTGTGGTGCTTTCATGTAACTCATTAGTAAAGCATGCTAAGTAGCTCAATAGAAAAGGCTTTCTAGCTTTCTTGATATTCTTCCCAAATATTATTTCATATATGACCTTGTGACTTCCAAGAAGAAAGAAAAAAAGAAAAAAAAATCATTCTTGACCTCTTTGATATCTTACAAAAATGGTGAGTCTGACTATTTGTTACACTCCTATGTTGTTAATACCAATAAATGTTAAAGATACAAAGATCAGTTCCTGTATAAATCTTGGTTCAAGGATGACGGGCAGGCAGCTAGAAAATGTTCTTCATGTCTTTTTCCCCTAATGTAAAACTCTTAGTAGAAAAATGATAAGAATAAATGGCACCTCCAACTGATTCCATTATAGAAGCCAGTTTGTCTGCGACAGATGATTCACTATTTATAGTGTCTTTAGTGCGTGCCTCACTATACTCTCACAGTCAATCTCAAAGACGTGTTATTTAGGCAGGGTAATGTACTCATCTTCTCCGAAAGAGAGAATCTTCTGCAGACAAAGAAAAGAACATCTTGGAGAATAAAATCTTCTATACCTACAGCCATTCAAAACCTGCGCAGAGCTCAAGTATAAAACAAGAACACCAGCATAAAGCCAGAACAACCCTTCTGACTTTGGGGAACTCCATGATGCTCCAAGGTGTAAGAGCAGCATCTACCAAAAATGCCATTTCCTTCTAGAAACATTTAGACACTCCCAGCTGGAGCCAAAAACCCAGCAAAACCAACACCGATTTCTCCCAGCGCAAAGGGCTTCAGCTGAACAGCCAGCTCTGACATACATCAAATAACGAGGTGAGAAAATACAACTCTTGTTTCATGACAGGCAGTTATACCAGAGACACTACCAGACTGCAGCATACAGCAGTCACCGTCAGGCTAGCTTCAGGCTCCTAGTCTGAAAGCAAGCTGTACGGTGCTCCATACTGCCCGAAAAAATACCTGTATTTAAGACACTAGTTAGCAGAGAGGACATACCTGCAGGGACCTTAAGCCCAGCAATACCAAGAAGTAGGTAGTGTAATTGTAGCTCAGTTGAGTTTACAGCATTGCAGGGTAAGCACCAGAAACCCACGGCATTAGCGCAGCCCGAGTATGCAACAGCTGAAAAGCAGCTATAGAACCTATTTCACTGATATGTGGGTGTACCACCCGTATTTTAGTGGCCCAACACAAAATTGCCCTTTTCACAGCAAAGCCCAAGAATGACTGTTTCTTCTTGCCCATTTCAAAGAAAAATACCTTGGTAATGTTGCAAATGTCCACTCTCAAACAAGTCTCTTGGCCCCTACAAACCTGTTTAGCTTTTTTCCTCCTAAACATTGTTATTATACTACATAAACAATAAAAATGGAAACAATGAAATACTTTTGAAGCAGTTTGGATAATAAAAAAATAAAGTGTTCCATTCTGAAAAAATATCACAATTGGAGTTTTCAACATCAAAGCATTTGTCAATAAAATACACAGAACTGTCACAGAACTGCAGCCCTTTTATTTTTCTTGTTTAACATTTCTAAGTCACTGTCACTAACCACTACAAATAGAGGTTACAATGCTTTGCTTTCCTTTTTTTCTATTTTTTTTAAAGCCTTCACACAGTGATACCCCTCTTCAAAACACTGACATAAACCATCATAAAGAAACATCTAAATTACCTTTGTGGCCTCATTTTCCAGAAAATACAAAAGCATTTAAAAATGTATTATTCAGAATGTTTCAGATCAGGAGTAAACCCATTTCATGTTTAATAGTCTGTATGAATGATACATCAAAAAACTACACAATTGATGTCTGCTGGTTAAAGCTGTCATTTCTAGCAGCACAGCTACAGAAACTTGAAGAAAAAATATAAACTAAAATCTACATTACAGGTGAGAAAAAACAGGAGTTAGATTGGCACGGCACCTGCAAATCCTGAAAATACTGGGGTTTAGCAGTTATTATCAAAGGGCAGTTAGAATCGCCCAGGGGACACTGACATTTTTTCCAGCAATAAGTGCAAAATCTTCTCTTGTTGATTCTTAACCGATACCTCGGTTCTCGGACAACCTCAGTTAATAGAGCTGGTGGTCTCACACGCCTGCTCTTCATCCTGGGTTCACTTTCATAGGTCTCTCTGCAATAAGCTATTTTCTGGGAGTGATTCATTGCAAATACAGCTTCCCACATCATTTCTTTCTACTCCTTCCTCAAGGTAAAGAGGGGTCTTGACAGTATTTTCACTTCAGTTCCTTTCAAATAATATTAGAGCTACAAGGATGGGGATGGTTATGCATATGAAAGCTAATGTAATGGGCTAACATCTGACTGAGCCGGAGGTCGGGCAGTAACAGATACCGGGACTTCACAGTCAGTCAGCGGTTCATTAAACATTCCTGCCCTATCAAGGGTCCCCAAATAGCAGCTTTCCTCTGACTCCAGACATCTGGACAATTGGCTTTTTTTTTTTTTAATCTTACCGTGACGTCTGCTTCCAAGTCCATAAAACACACCAGCAAACTTCTACCAAAAAGTAGAGCAAAACACTTCGCTATTTTCCTCTCATTCTAGCTGGGGTGGGATTTGATTTTTGCTCTTCTATAACGACTTCACGAGCCGGCTTTCTCCCAGAGCACTAGTACCGGCTCACTTCTATTGAAGCCCCGCTTAAGGAATGGGCATTAGCTCGTCCCTAACAAAACCAAATGTTTCCCACCAAGGGGTGGGAGGGACAGCAGGGCATTTAGACTTGGTGAAAAACATCTGGTGAAAAATCAAATACTCGGTGAAAAAAGCTGGGAGTGAAGAAGGCAAACAGCCACAGGGCAGAAATAAGGACCCTGTGGCAATCGGAACATGCCACATGTCTCAGCATTGCCTCAGCGGTGGCAATGCTCAAGGGACAGAGACATGAGCACCAGGCTAAGAAACCCTCCTCCTGCAGGCTCCCCACAGGCAGGGCGGGCTTGGGGATCCTCTCTCCATCCTCAGAAACATTTCTGACAAAACACTACACTGGGAGTGGTTTCAGGAGAGAGAAGATTTCTGAGAATCCAGGATGGAAGCAGGGATGGTCAGCTTTGGAGAGGATGTGAGAACAGGGTCCAGAACCTCAGGCTCCAGGGAGGAGTGGAGGAGAAGTAATGTGACCTGGTGGCACAGGTGAGAAAAGAAGGGAAGGGTAAAATGGCACAGGAGTCCAAGGAAAGGGTGAATTGGTGGCGGAACAGGACAGCAATAAGGGGAAGAAGAAGGATTCTGCTCTAACTCTTTACTGGATGAAGGCTTTCATCCCAGGAGGCACAGTGGTGAAGCGTCCATGGACAGCAATGCTGCCTCTTGGGGTGATGAGCAGGCCAAGCTACAGAAGAGGCCACAGCTGAAGCTGTGACCCTCACTTTTTGGCTTCTGCTCATGTGAGGGTAAGGTCTTACCACCCAGGTACCCATGAGCACGACGGACATGACAGCGGCAGCGGTGACAACCACTGTCACAATAGCGGCACTCTCCTAGCGGCAGGGGGGCTGCAGGATCCAGCAGCCAGGGCACATGGGCTCCTGGCCTGACCCAGCCAAACCACCGGCATTTTCATCAGAATGCAGCAAAGGATCCAGACACATGGTGTTGCCCTGGAGTAGAGATCATCTCTTTGTCCTGCCTGTAGCGAGGCAAGACTCCAAGGATTTTTAGCTAAGCCCAGTTGCTCGGAGTTTTATGGCACTTAAATCCTTCATAGTTTGCCCTACGTGCTACTTTTTCCTCTGCACCCTGGACGGTATTTTGCTCAGTGATGTGTGAAAATGCAGACCAGCGCCATTCGCTGCAACAATTTGTCAGGGTTTTCATTGGTGTCATCCACAGAAGAATTTGGCTATTATCTTCTCCGTCCACAAAGGCAAATCTGAATGAACCAGACGAATTGCCAGTCAATCATAAATCTATCATTTGTTTGATGTGAAAATATTTTATTGATTAAAATGTTTTAATATTCAAAAAAATCACAATTCAGAGCAAGAGTTTTATAGTTGGCAATGAATCCTCAAGTGAATTTTATAGATCAGTTAATGTCTGGACAAGTTAAGGGTGAAAGGTAAACTTGACATTAAATGCTTAGTTAAGAATGCCAGAGGATTCATCATTGCTACTACAGCAATACTGAAGTCCTTTGTTGGAAAAATCAAATGTTTATAAGAACATTTGCCATCTTTCAAGTCTGAGGAAAATAGTGCAACCTTTAAGCAGCTAACACTCAGACCATTAAAAAAGGGGGGGGGGGGGGGGGGGAGGGGGGGAGACGGGGACACCGGACCCCAACAACTAAAGATTTAGCTCCATATTTGAGATGATTTGCAATTTTACACCTTGTTGACCTGTTCCACACCACCTCCCTATGCAAGACCTGAGTTTCTTATATCCTTGATAAAAAACCACTATTAAAGTAAAATTATTTTAGCCTTTTTTTGCAGAATGTTTCAGCTTTCCAAAATACACAGCTGATATTTTGGCTTTAGCTACTTGGCACAATCCCTTAATCTTCCAGGAAGATGCCAAGTAAACGAACTACACAAAGCAGGAAATAACAAGTCTTCATGAACCATATCTTGTACAAAGCAAATTCCCTTGACCTCTGTGCACACCAGCAGCTAACAGAAGCCATATCCATTTGCACTCAGACATCTTTCCTGCTTTCAATTCCAGAAGAAAGTCACTCACGGTGTTATTTCCCGCAGTATTATTGCAATAACAGTAGGCAACGTACCCAAGTCACAAGTCAGGCTGTCCTTCACATCAGAAGAACTGAAATTTCAGGGCTTTTTATTTGCCTTCCAGACTTTGAGTGTTTAGGTTTCGCTTATTCAAGTCTGTCCATGTAACTTCCACTGCTAGAATTCATCTCCTAAGCGTTGCCTTTGCAGTAGCAGTGTCACATTGGAAAAGCTGATCCAGGAGACTACAATTAGTATGTCAGTCCTACCAACACAACTGAAAATCATTTGGTAATAAAGGATGAGTGACACAATCAATATTGTCATAGACTGGGGAAAAATTCTGAGGGAAGGAGGAAAAAAATAAAAAAGGGACGTTAACTGAAAGACTGATAGAAAATACAGAATTACACTTAAATGCCTTACAAATACTAGAGAACCTCACTGTCAGATCATTAAGTGGAATATGACACTCTTGCCTGTGAAGTATAGGATATGTAACAGCTAAGAGTTTATAAACATTATCAGTCATTTCAGGTATCAGGATGCAAGCCACACCTGTCCAGTGCATATTTAATCATACCTTAGACCTCCAAGATTGTGGTCATATGAATATGATACTTAGTATGGCACCAATATCAGAAATTAATAAGAATGTAACATTAATAAAATGAAATATAACCCAGTTATAATATAAAGCAACATCAATACCTGATTCAAAGGTATATGGGAGATGATCCGTACACTACAGAACTGAATAGTCCCTGTTTGGACTTCATATTGAAAACCTTACAGATACATGTTAATGAAAATTTTAATAAGGCAATTACAACATAGTAGGAGGATTGGGGGAACAGAAAGAAGATGATCAGCTTACAAAATCTAAACTCTGCTTGGAGTATAGGGAAAACTAAAAAGCTAATTTAAGGAATGTGTGATAAGAGAACATACACTGCAATATACTAATTGCACACTTGCCATTGAGCTCTTGCCATGAGAGCCGATGGCACTCATTTTCTTCCCTTAAAAGAACACCTCTGTATTCAGCTCAAAGATGGACCAAATGAGCAAAAACTGGAACTGATCTTCGGAGGGAGAAGCGCTGTATAGGTGTGGGATAAATATTAAGTAAGTCCAGACAGCTGGGCCTTGTATTTCCCTTGCTCTTCTGAACTGATGAGTCCTCTGCTCATTAATCATTTCTAAGTTGTGAGGAGTGACAAGTGATTTTTGGGTGCTTGACTTGAGACAGCAGTGCCACTGTTTTCAGTAACCCCCAGTCCAGCTCTCTTGTGATACACAAATGAGGATCTGGGTACAAAAGGAGGTGCTGGATGCCCAGAAATTCAGTTGCTCCTTTCTAAAACAGAAACTATTTTTGTTGTAAACAAGTAGCCAGCAAAGATGCTTATCAATGACCACAGATCAGCTCTCCCAGCAGTGCCATCACTTGATCCTCCTGCCTCCCAGTCTATACAAGGAATACATTTGTTCTCAGGCACGTGCCTGGTCCTGCGCAGGAGTTTGAGTGTTCCCCAAGCCATCAGTAGGTCCTTAGTCCTCTGCATCCTTACACTCAGAGCAACCCCATCCCCTCCTGTTCTCCAGCCCAAGAGTGCCCTTTATAAAGGTGCATTTGATTGAACATTTCTAACCCCCACTATCTGCCAGTTCTTGCTCATCAACACCACTTCATCATTCCTTCCAGACCACTTTTCCTCCTCTTTTGCAGGCTGAAGCTCCTTCAGAAGAGGTATTTCTAATTAGCCACTTACAGGAGGTAAAAGCCATCCTTAACTGGCCGTGCCCGTGGGTGCTTACAGCCTGCTCACAAGCCTATCCAGCCAACAGTCCCCATGTGAACGAATCAAACCCAACCCAAAGCTGTCCTTGCTCAGCTGTTCTCTTTGCTGCTGGGTTGCATTCACCCAAGATGCAGAGATCTTGAAGGCATGTTCTTCCCGCACTGGTAGTTAATAGTCTGTGCAGCAATCCCTGCTCCAGTGACCAACATAAACCATCATTTATGTGGCAGCTTCAGAACCCTCTAGAAGAGATGAAACAACTCTGCCTGACCTTTCCTTACAGACAGCAGCAGGAGCATGATCAGCGTTGTGCTGGCTCTTTTCTTATCAGCATGACAAACCCAAACTTCGTTGTAACTTACATCCAAAATACCTGCCTCTCTGCACTAGTCCCTTTTACTTCCCCTTAGTGAAAGCCAGAATTCTCCATGGGGTGTTAATCTTAATTTAGTTACATGAAGTTACGGCAAAATTAAGGATGCCTATTACAAAAAAAAAAAAAAATTAGAATTAATACATTCAGTTCCTGTGCCCTTAATTTACAGTGAGAAGCTTCATGACTTCCAAGACCTGGCAGCTTTTCAAAGCAGACCTGTGAGCCTTGATATGCAAACGGCTCCTGATCTGAGACTTTTTGCCAAAAGGCAAACTCAGAAGAGCAATAAATGGAACAAATCTAGACTGTCTTTGGAGATTAGCCAAGTCTTCATAAATGGCACCACTTGCAAAGACAGGCAAGTGAAGCATCAATAAACCAGTAAACCAATAAACACTGAAATCTCTCTGTTGTGTTCATTATATATTCACAGCTCTTTCTAAACTTAGATAAGAACCAATAATAATCCATTCGATACCCTCACTCTGACGCCTGGCAAAAAAAAGAAAAAAAAAGAAACCAAACATACAAACAGATTTATTTCTGTTCTTGTTGTATAAACTTTTCCCTCTAACATGATTTGAAAATCAAATCATTCCTGCTGTTTATTTCTTTTTGAAGAGTTTGACTTTTTCTTAAATGACAGAGCTCCCAATTTCAAATCTTATCTTTATCCCAGAGGTGTGCTAGAAGTCTCACTCTGCAAAGAAAAACACTGTTAAAACAACCATAGAAACTACGAGTTAGCACTGTCTGATACGCTAATGAAGAATCCAAATGTGAACCCAAAAGGAAATGCTCTATGGAAGGAAAACCCACAAATTTAAGGTATATATGCACTATAGTTAAATATGTGACAGCAGCCAGAGCGGGCATACTTGCCAAGACACTGAATCTGCAGCAGCACCTTGCAAAGACAAGGAAAAATACCCAGGCAGCTCACAGCATGGCTAAAATACTATGTGAAACACAAAAACTCACATCAGACACGTCAAGCCAAGTTAATCATACAGTCTGTGGCATAAAATGAGTCTTTAACATGTGTGATTATGTCTGTCCCTAGTGACTGGATTAGAGACTTGTGCCTTGCCCCAGAAGCATGCCATCAGCAGTACCTGGCACACCCCATTCGAAACTCCAGATGCTTTCAAAAGACTCTGAAAGCCCACTTGGAGCTCATCACTTGCAGTTGCGGAGAAACGCTTGGTTTGCAGTCTCCTTCCTCGAAGAACCAAGACTTTGGGACAATACAAGCCATAGGCTTGGCAGCCTAAACCACACCGTGACTTCAGTCCTGCTAACACCGAGCATGAACTCCGAGGGGGCTTAGCTCAGGCAGCAGCATAGGCCAAGTGCCACCAAGAGCTGCAGTCGCAGCTGTGCCCACCTGGCTAGCTCCGCACCGCTAGGGACAAGAAAGGAAGACCTTCCCCTGGCCACCTCCTCCTTCCCCACACCGTGTTTCCTCCCTCCCGCTACACCAGTGCAAGTGCTCAGCAGAGCTTTTGCTGAGCTAGTTTTATGCTCTGCTCTGGAAGCACGTTGACCCTTGTCATGGAGAATCCTGGCATGCACCAGGCACTGCGCAAGGTGCAGGACCAGGGATGGAAGGGGACACCAGGACCAGCCTTACACATGGGAGGGAGACCCCAGATTCAGACTGGCCGATCGCAGAGGTGTAGCAGCAGAGTGTCATTCCTGAAAGCAGTAGGAAGAACAGTTTGAAGAGCAGGAACATGATTATGTGGTACCACCAAAACAGACAGTGCCTAGTTTGCAGCACGAGCAGCACCCTGCAATACAATGTTTGTCACCATCAGTGAAGGAGGAAGCAAGCTTGGGTTTTCTTTTTTTTTTTTTAAATTAATAGCCAATTTCAGTTTGAGCAGACAAATATATAGGCATCCAGTAATATTTGCGATTAAAATCTTTATCCAAGCTATTTTCACTCAAGCACTTCACAATCAGAAGATGATCAAAAAGCTTGCTTTTCTTTACTATTTAAACACCAAAAGGAATGCCCAGTTTAAGCTCTGAGAACATCATTACACTTATTGTAAAAATACAGACATGAGAATGTATAGTGAGATTTTTCATTTTCTCTTTCACAACACCCAATAAAATCTTAAGCCCTGCAACAAAAATTTACTATTGTTGCTCCCACCACAGCAACTTCACAAATCACCCTTTAATTCTAGCAAAATGAAACAAGATCAGCTCAGAACTGAAGTCTCCCAACACTATTTCATCTAATAATGGCTATCAAAAACCCGATGCATTTCAACTTTGGAAAAACATCACTTCAGCTATGGAAACTCTTAACAAGAAATATACTTTTGTTTCCTTTTAGCAGCAGTTTCAGATGGATTGACCAGCTATACTCCAAAAAATTTCACCTTACTAGCTCTAACAACTTCTCTGGGTACGTTATCAGAACTTTTTCCAGTTTCTCACCCAGAGCCCTTCTGCGCAGGCACGGCTGTGGTGCAGGGCTGATGCCCATAACAGTTAACAGAATATTTCATTTGAGTTAGTGACTGGATTGCGCTTGATATGCTTGAGCAGCACTTTGCAATGCATGTTCTGTCATTTTGGTTTACTCAGAATCTTACTTTTTATTTCTACAGCGGTGTCTCTCTGAGCCATGCAAGTGACAGAAGTTAACATATTTTACATCTCGCCTCTCCTTTGGCTTTGAGGGTTTTATAACCTGTTTGAAAGCTGTGTTGGCTACTGTCAGTGGCAGATATCCCATGGGCAGCTCAGGGCCAGGCAACCCTGCCCATTTGAACCCGGTGCTCTGCTCCCCACCTTTGAATTCTCTTTCTTGGAAAATGCATAAACAAACTGACCTCTGCATGAACTTTCTCTTTATTTAAACCTGAAGGCTGCATTATTTTTTCTTTTAAAAACAACATTCTTATGAACATGTTCACATTAATAGAAAATACTTTAAAATACTAGCAAGATGTAATGTTTTAAATGGTAATTAATGCAGCTGTTATTGTCCAGAGATTCGCATGTTAGACTCCAACCCTGTGAACACCTGAGGCCATTCCAATCCATTTCATAAGAGCTCAAATTCTATTTGGTGGAAATGTGTTAAAAAAAAAAATATATATATATATGCATAGATTGTACATGAAGAATGGAGCTATATATGTAGTACAACCATGCAGGGGAAAAAATGCTGGGGGCATAAAATGCTTGAAGAATCAAGTTCAACATTACCTACAGCTTCTAAATCTATTCTGCTGTTTCATGTTTTAAATTTTAATTCAGAAAACACGGAGAAAGATTCAATTTTCTTTCCTGGTATAGTCATATTGATATAAAAGCTTTGCTTCTGCATTATGATAACTATTAAGAGTCTACAAATTGTACTGCAGATTTACAACATCACAGGCTATTTGAGAAACCCTCTAGCTTTAAGGTGAGAAGTGGAAGTTATTTTTCAGTACAAGTTCTCCTGAAAGCACACAGAAAAAAAACCCCAAACCTATTAATCCAGCAGCTCCAGTGATTCAGTCTGTAGCGCTTGGCAATCTGAATTCAACACAAAGCACCTGTTCAACTAGATTACACTATGTACCCACCCACTGCCCAAAAATGCCTAAACAAAATTATGTGACAAATCAGAGGATGCCAGAATGACAGTGAATAGGAAAGCTTAGAAATTTCCTTTAATTAAAAAAAAAAAAAAAAATCCTTCCCTCAATTTCAGTGCATTTTGAAGAAGACAAACAACTGCTCATGCAATAAGGAGAACCAGATAGACAAGTGTCTTAAGGTAAGACTGTTCAGTTCATGTTTTATTAGCACAATCATATTTATTTGCCCCTTCATTTTAATTAATAGAACTGCAATATGATGGAGCCATCCTGAAGGCCTCCTAGTTAAAAGCTGTAACTTCTATTATGAACTGTATTTTTAGTGGTATATAATTTTGGCTAGGGAATTAAAAAGCAGCTTACATTGGAAAACTGTCAGGTTTCTCTTGAAAACAAACGGAAAAAAGACTGAGGTCTACAATTTGAAGACAATCTGGCAGCAGTGACTTACAGGTCAGTAACGTTGCCTGAATTTGGAACGTTAACCCCCACCCACAAAACTCTTGCACTACTTCATTTCTTGGTACGCGCAGCTCGTACACAGATTTAAAGATACAAATTTTGCATCTAGCTGTATTTATAGTTCATATTTGTGTGCGCATGTCCCCATCAACAGCAGTTTCTGTAAGGGCAGGAGCACGGGAGAGCTTAGAATAACCTCACTGCCTGCCAGCCCAAGGAGAGAATCTCTCTAAAACCAAACCAAAGTCGTCATCCAGCCCGGTATATGAAAAAGAGAAACTGCTGTCCTTTGGGCAGTAGCAGCCCTCAGCTTGGGTCTAGGGCACGCAGCATTCCGATGAGTCCTCCCATAATCAGCTCCCAAGAGACAGCTCCTCCAAGGCAGCTCTCACTGCACCCAGGGATGCATCCCACTGTGCCTCGTCTCACTCCCAGCAGCTGCCCACCATGCCCAGGGCCTTAGCACCTGCCTGTTTTGATATACACCAGGACACAGCTCTATCTGCATTAAAGCACTAGAATTTTCATCCAAAAATCTTTGGGAGTAATGAGAAATTAAACCAAGAAACATTTCTTTAAAAGCAAATGCCTTAACTCCAGTCATATTACTCTTGCAAAAAAATAACCCATATGACATTACAGATATTTCCAAAATGTTATGAGCCTCGTCCACAGACTTCCTCGGAATGAAAGTGCGAGTCTGCATAAGAAGGGCAGACTTCAACGCTCAGCAAAGCAAAACTTATTTTGTATGAACCTGGTATTTACTTTTTATGAAGTCCACATTGAGCTAAGAGGGGCAATTAGCATGGATTAGATGGAGAAATGATCGTGGTGTTGCCTCAGGAAGGCATGGCAAGATTTTGAATTGGATACAAGGAGATTATTAGATGAGCAGCTCCTGCTCTCTGCCTCAGCACAGGCTGGTATATAGATGAAGTTGCATTTTTCTGGGATGTATAATGGAGAACAAAATTAAACACATCTTCCTCTTTTCTGCAGGGGTATATTTCATAAAGGTAAAGACAATCCTGGACTCCCTAGACAGCAGGGGAGAGGAGATGGTATCTCTAGCCCATTATGTGTTATGCTTCTTTTGGAGCCATGAAAGATGGGAAGAGAGATCTTGTTTCATTTTCCAAAACAACTAACAGACAAGATGATATTAACAGCTTTTTAAAGCCTTCAGCCTTCACTTGTGTCCCTGCCCACAGCAGGGGGGTTGGAACTAGATGATCTTTAAGGTCCCTTCCAACCATTCTATGATTATCAAAATAACATGGATTTTTTTTTTAATTGACTTCAACAGTAGAGGATTATGCCTTAAGAAATGTGCTAATTTGGCCCTGTAACTTCTGTGGGGGTGCAATGAGCTGAAGAGCAGTTTGCCCTCTGTTTGCCATTAATCTCACAATCTTAAATTCGTGCATTTCTTTTAACTGTAACATTCCCCTTATATGTTTATATCCACATCACACTTTTATTGAGCATTAAATTTTAACTTGATATTTAAAGGTTGCTTTTCTTATGACACAATGTATGTCTACTATACCATAAAACATCAACCCCTCCATACATTCTTATTGTCAACATAGGAAGATTTACTGGAGAAAATTACCCTGAGAAACACACAAAACCAGCAACCATAAGCAGCTGGCATGGTTCCTGTGTGATAATCAGCCCAAGGATCACTTTATCCAGCTGTGCACGCTCACAAATCAGTGCCTTTGCATAACGCGTGGGACACGAGGGCTAACAAGTAAAGATAAAGCAGTGCCTGGACTAGTGGAATCATCTGTAAAATCTAACTGGTTTGCTTTATAGCCTGCTGAGGACACTGAGCAAGGCAGGTAACCTCCAAGCAGTAACAGTAGGAACAGGCAGGGCAGCCACACGGTGAGACAACAGAAAAGTTACAACGCTGAGGCAGGTCCATCACACATCGCAACTCTTGCATGCAAGCCATTTGCCGTTTACAGGTGTTTGTTATCTCACCATCAATGAATCGATGGAATTACAAGCTTATTATGCACAGTCAGGCTTGGATTATAGCACATATTAAGATTACATATGAGTTTTTTCTAATACTGAAACAATGCTTTGCTTGTTTAATTTTCAAACACCTACTACTACCAGACCACAAATCCTATTATCAGCTTTTGAAGTTATTACCTCAAGGTCATCTTCAACAGTATTTACCATTATGTTACTAGTTTCAAGAAACTGCCTTTAGGAGGGTTTTATATATTTACCAATTGCAAGTGTGGACCTTAAATCAGTCAAGTTACTTGATTTTGATGCAAACTGGGGAAAAATGTATGAATTAATTTCAGCAGAGATGAAAATTACTCACCAGTATCTCTGTTCAGAGAAGCACTGTAATCTATTGTGGTGGTATTGGCAGCAGGACAAGACACATTACGCTTGCAATGCATCAGAGGAAGGAAGGGAAGTAGGCTTGCTCATGAGGGATAGCAAAGCCAAGTAAAGTTGTCAGGCTACTTCTCCATCCCGCAAGAGGCTGAGAACAACGACATTATTTTTGTTTATTATTCGGGCAGCACCCTTTGGTGCCTGGTCCTGTACAAGAGAAGAAGGAAAAAGAAAGCAACTAGTAAAAATAAAAATGAAAGTAGCCACGGCAGAGCTAATCCAGAGTATGATGAAATACGGAGGCAATGCTTCAAAAGCTGAGCATCTTCCATGGTGGCTTCAGACTGGTATGCTCTGTTGCCTCCTAATCAATATTCAGCAAACAAGAGGTGGTCTTTCTCTCTCTCAGGAACTAATGAGTGGTTAATGACCCTAATCTGGTGTATAACAGATTGTTAATACTGGTACAAGAAAAGCCCTAGTGAGAACAGGAGGGCAAAAGAGTAATTTGATTTAAACTGGTCACTAGCTGCACTTTTCTCAGAAAAGTTATGGTAGTTATTTGTTATGCAGCTCTGCCTTATACAAGCAGAACAAAAATTAAAGGATTGTGATTTTTTAATATTACATTTATGAAGATGATTACCCAGCTGCTGTTTAATTTCCATCTGTGTTCTGCTGCATTTATACCATTAGTGCCACACTGTGGTTAGACAGACACGCTTATATTTTGGAGAAAAAAGTGTGGCTGACAATTACCATTTAGCTTTGTGGAGTAGCAATAAATGGGCTTTTCTGTATACTGTTACCTATAAGTTATAATGATTGCTTTCTTTTTGCGGGTTTTTAAAATCAAGCAAGAAACAGAAAGACTCATGCAAACCGCAGCAGTTCTCTGCTGCACTGAAAGAAGTTGCCTCCATGGTAAATGTGCAAAGCTTCAGCTTAGATTAAGTCCCTCCCAGCAGGCAGTACACAGTAATTTTTATATTAGGAAGATACTGCAATACATCTAATACCCATTTACTTCCTTTTTTTAAAAAAAAATATCTTATTTTTATAGAATTTTACAGTCATGCACCATAGAACTGGTCTGTCACCCTGTCCTGATAATATGCTACTGCTTTCCACAGAGGAAATTAAATTCTGTTTTCCAGTCGGTCATAGAACAGGGGTTTACAGGATACTCTCAATGTGGAAAGGATGAAGAACCTTGTGGCCATCTTGAACAGCTGTCTAGCACCCTGGGTCCTGAACAAGGCAGCAATTCACTGCTATGAAGATTCCTAGGCCGTTGCCAGATGATCTCTATTTCCTCAGTCAAAAGCAAAATGAGGTCTACAACCTGACTACAAAGAAGCTCCTGCCTTTCCTCCCACATCGGTTGAGTGCTTTACCCAAGGCTCTTGAGTTAATTCTCTAGGCTCCATTAACGAAAGCCCCAAAGGACTTTAGGACCAGCAAACCTTTCTCAGAGGGATTAGAAGTGTCATTAGCTTCCCAAAGAGATGTAACCTGTGGAGCAGAGCTTACAGAGCCAGTACTTGCACCACCTTGAGCCTTCTCCAGTACCCATGGCAGCCCCCCCATCCCAGCTAACCACCCTTTCCTCATCAGACAAGCACAGCACCGCGAGTCACCTGCCTCTCACATCTACTCTGATAGCTCCTGCTATTTCCTTAGGCCAGCACACTTCAAGTTTTATATTCCTTACCATCCTGGATATCAATTTGGAGAAACTACAGGTGATCCAGGTTGTTTTGACCCAGACAGGTGTTCCCCTGTTGATGCACCTTTTTACCATTGCTGCTGGTCCTGTGAAAATCCCTCTATAGCCACCTTTGATCTCGCTCTCTTTCTGTCGAAGCAACCCCAAAGCAGAGAACGTTTTTTGGGTTATGTTTGGGCGGGGTTTTTTAATGCTACATATTATTACCTGTTTTTGACAACAGACCAGTCAAACTCCACCAAAGGCAGTATCACAGCATTTCTTGAACAGAAGCAGAAATCAGCACCTCTGCTGATACTCCTTTTCTTTACAAATAAGTGCAGCAGGCTGATTTTTCTAGAATGAGCTTCAGCTGTTTCTAAACTGTCACTTAACCTCTATCAATTCAGCCTGAAAACAAGCAGCTCCTTTTCTCCCCCATATGACACCTTTGATTGGGAATTTTCCTCTTCATAGCTGGTTCTTCGCACTTAGAAGAGCTATATATGGTAAAAAAGGGACATAAGCCTTGTTTTCTGAAAAGCAAAGGAGAACTGAGGGGGTTTTTTTCTTTTTCTGTATTTTATTTCTTGATCTCTCTTTCTTGATTTCTTCTTTCATAAAAGGAAAACCACTTGCTTCTCTTACTGGGCATTAGCTTTTAGAGATGCTGACCATTCAGAATTGCTATTGATTACAACATTAGTTTGTGGTATTGCCTAGATAAAAAAATCAGGCCTACAACCTGCACGCAGAGGCTCTAAAAGAACATTGTTCCAAACAGACTTTGTGCTGTCTCAGGCAACTATCATAGAATCATGGAGTGCTTTGGGTTGGAAGGGACCTTAAAGACCATCTAGTTCCACCCCCCTGCCCCAGGCAGGGACACACACACACCACCCCCCAGCCCAGGCTGCTCCCAGCCCCATCCAGCCTGGCCTGGAGCACTGCCAGGGATGGGGCACCCACAGCTGCTCTGGGCAGCCTGGCCCACCGCCTCGCCAACCTACTCATAAATCTCTTAGAGGACTCGAGCTCATCACGAAACACATTTCCTTTATCCGTATTATCAAGCCAATTTTCCAGATGTGACAAATATGCAATTATTTATACATCTAATAGAGACCTGTATTCTGTCCCAATTCATTGTGGTGAATTCATCGTGGTAAATTCAGAGTAACTACATTGTTTTAAAATACTTCAGCAAAGCGTGTGTGGTGCGACACCACTAATGAGAACAGGACTGCTGGCTTGCTCCCATTCTGTCTGGATGTCTGGAGTCCTCCTTCTATGGAAAATTAGAGAAATATAGGTTTAAGAGCATTTATTTATTGTATCACTGGTAAAGAAGTTGCAAAATCATACAACTAAGTAAAAAGAAACCACAGGGAATACCAGGAACCTAACTTGTAGTTTTACCTTTGAAAGTCTCCTCTTCAGTTAATTAAAGGCTGTATTACCCTGAGCAGAATATCAACTATTCTCATGGGTTTCAAATGCACAGTGCCTTCTTCCTTCCTAAGAAATATAATTTTTCCTGAGATAGCTTCCTTCTTCTCAAAGGCAGAGAAAAAATGTAGCAGTAAATCTGTCTTAGAAGTTATAACTTACCCATTATATTGAAATAGTATTTAAGTGACAACAAGGCAATCAACAAAAAAGCAACATTATTTGTCAGTCAATTTCTTTTAGAGTGATAAAACAATTCAAAGCCCAGGCCATCAAAATAGTGAGGAAAGGAGGGAGGTAGAAACCTGGGGGAAAAAACATGGCAATATAAAATATTCAGAGTACTTACACATGATAGTTTCAGAGACAGTGGCCACAAAACAGGAAAACAATTGCAGTGTTTGAAAACTAGAGCTGGGCACATCAATGATTGCTAGTCATCAACCATGCCTCACACACATCATTTATTCAATCAGAATCTTTCCTTCATCCTCCTCAACAGAAACAATAAAACACTACTCTATGCAGTTAAGGCTTGGTCTGTATAACTGAGAAAGACAGGAATCAGATAAATTAATTTTAAGAGGGAAATTCTTCTTCTAATTTTCCTCATAGGTAGCAGTTTTCCAGCTCTCTACAGTGTGCTACTGCGTGATGCTCAATCACAGTTATTACAGAAGCACTCACACGGAAATAGTGGTGGTAATAGCTGGGTTCAGGGGCCACTTCCGCCAAATGAAACCAAAAACCGTTCAGTGTCGATGACCCTGGAGGTCATCATCTAACTGGGAAGGACAAGTGGGAGTTATCAGTATCATACGTATCAAGAAATACCTGACTAAAATACAAGGAAAATCTGTTCTTCAACGTATTTATCTCATATTTTTTTATCATTCCTACTAGCATGGTATGTAAAAGCCCTTGTCCTGGGAGGTAACCACATTCTGCTAAACTCTTCATAAACAAAGAGCAAAAGATGGCTTCGGCCCCAGCATCAGAGAACCTAACATGGAAGAAGTCAGAAAAGGAATACGAGGAGACAGGCTCCATTGGGATGATAGGCCGTGGTCTCCACACATGAGTAGCCTACACTGTTTAGCTGTAGCCAGCATGAATCTTAAGCAGCAGTGTGAGGAACAGCAACTAACACATTTCTAAGACGTGTCTTCAGGCTGTGAAGGCAGCTTGAGGAGAGACATTATGTTCGTAAACGCAACAAAGCCAAGCTGCTGTTGCAGGATGACCTGTCACTTCTCGGCAAGAGATGATCCACTGGGAGAGGCTGTGACCAAGGGGATGGGGAAAAAGGTTAGCATTTGGCACAGCTACAGTTGTCAAGGTCAGAGGAAAGGATGCTGTGGTAACCAAGGAACAAGTAATTAAAGTCTAAACAAGATTATTAAGGGCTTCTTGTTAGGTTCCTAACCAAAGACAGCTCTTGAGATCTGGGGGGTGTCTCTGTCCCACAGTCACTAGTGGCAGTGCCCTTTCTCTCTTCCCTATCCAGCCCTCCCATCTGCCTCTCTTGTGCCAACTCTCCCGCTTCTTGCCCTCCCTTCCTTTGTTCTCCATTAAACCCAAGCTAAAAACAACAGACGAAGCAGCTTCTGTCATAACTGATCTCACACAGTAAGCATCATATTAGCTAATGCATTAAATAGACACTGAAAAACAGGGAAAGGGATAAATTATACCCTTGTCTGTTTGTTCAGCTGCTGTGCCCTGTCAGATGCGTGTTGTGGTGTTTGTTTGTTAAACCTTCCTTGCAAAGAGCAATATTCAGAGAAGCCCCAGTGCCGACAGCGCCAAGGCAAACATCTCCCTGCCCCATGCTACCAGCGGGTTTTCTCCTTCCTTTCAAAAGGGTCTGTAACCTCTACCTTGTAGGACCCTCTTCCGATTTTTGTATTTCAGGAGGAAATCTTTACACTTGTGGAACTGATGTATTGATCTGGAGCAAGCACGGAATGAAGATGGTTAAAAACTGGAGTCGTATGTTAGAATTGTGTGAAATTCCAAAAGACATGAAATCAGGCAGGTTCTATCCCAAAGCTGTAGGAAAAGGAAAGTGGTACTTTGGTTTTAGGTATCACTAACACAAAAAGCATCTTTTACCACCTTTTTCCATCCTAAGGATAAATTTGGGGAACAATATAGTCTTTGAACTAATATTGCAAAGGAAGATCAAGCGGTTTTGCACCTTCTTGTTCCAATTGATGCATTCATGGCAAGTATTCTCGTTCACAGATCACAAATGACAAGCGCCAGCCTACACTCTTAACACAAACCCACCAGTAAAGCATTCTAGCTAATCATCTACAAAGTCCTAAAGAGAATCTTGGATATTCTGCCCCACTTTCCCATTTGTACTGGTTCAATTCTGGTCCTGAGTTCTGACAAGTTCGTAAAGACAGCGTGCAAAAGGGTGCCAGAAAATGGAGGGAAAAGAGGAAAAACTTAAGGAGTGAATTTTCAGAAATGTCCTTAGAGATTCTTAGGGACTTAAAAGAGAAAATGTTTATTTTGTTAATGCTAGATGTAGAGGCAATCACAGTCATGCAAGCTAGAGCCACATCGGCAAGAATTAATTTCAAAATGGATATTGGCCATTCTGTTTAGTTCATGGAATTTATTCTTTTTGCTGGGTCTAGCTGCAAAGTACACTTATTCAAGGACACTTGCCAGGATACACTAAGTTTAAGGATTATACTAAGGATTAAGCTCATAAGCATTATACTGCACTCTTTATAATAGTACTTGGATATTCAAATTTTTCACAAATCGCTTCCACAAGACAACCTGGGATGGGGGATTCTCATACTAGGAGCATTGCAAATACAAATCCAGAAACTAATCCGAACTTGCTTTTGTTCCCAAAATAGCAGGAATTTCCTGGGGTATAAAACATCTGAAAACATTTGGCCTAAGATATTGGATGAATGCACAAATAATGGGACTCTGGGGAAAGGAATGACAACCGCTGACCCTGCCTTCTGAGAGCTCCTGTTGTTGCAATGTCGTTCCTCCATTTCTAAAGGTAAACAGCACAGCCTCTATAAATCAACGCTCTCCTAGACTTCAAAGCCATTAGGATATCCCCATCAGTACATCACTCAAGTCAGAAATTAGCTTTAACATGCTATACGATCAGTAAATAGAGTTAGCAGTGGGAGAGCAAAGGACTGTTGATAGGCCCAGTTGATTATTATTCTCCTGATAAAATAGTATCTCCAGGAGATCCCTTACTTGTGTTTCTGAAGCTAATATAGAGTCATGCTTCGAACCATGACCCTCAGATACCATAAATTTCAAGGATCTGCAGCAGAACACTCACTCACTTCAGACACAACTATAAAGCTTCAAAAGAGACAGAACAAACATTAGTTTAAGTTGTCCAAAAGAACATCTGCATCTGTAGCAGCGCCATGTGAAGGCAAAGAGCTTGAGCTGTTATCCCCAGCTGGGCTGGGTGACCTTAGCTTAAATCTTCCTGAATTGTGACTAATGACCCAGAACATCCATTGCAACAATTAAAGCAAATAAACAAATACCCTGGTCTTCTGACAGCATCTGAAAATTCTCTTCCTCTGTGCCTGGTTATCTTTACAGTTGCCAGGATCCATGAAAGCTCTTGAAATACCAGGCTATGGGCCATAGTTTGCCAGAGGGCCGCCTTCACTCCAGGGTAAGGGTGACAGCCGGCCAGGAGGCTGGTAGCACACAAACTGGGAAGAGTCACATCCATAAAGCCAGTGCAGTCAAACTGGGTATATTTTGCCCTTGGATGAAGGAAACGCAGCACATTTCAGAAGATTTAAGCCTACCCAGCGTGCAACAAAATGGACAACAAACTAGTGACTCTTCCCCTGTCAGCACAGACAAAGGAGGCTCCAAACTCACCCTAAATGCTGGCACCCAGAGGCTGGCGTGAGGGAGGGTAGCCAGCTACTGCTCAACACCAGTCCCACTTGGGAGAAACCGGGGCCAGTTCCTCCTGATATGCAGTACCATAACCATGCAGGCCAGCTTCTCGTAGGCAAGCTTAGAGAAGGAGGTGGCTGCTGCCAGCTTGTACCCTGTTTGGGTGATAACCCCGAGGAGCTGAGGGGATGGTCCCTGGTGTGGCACAGGCAGGCTGACAGCTCCCAGGTGGGGCCACGCTGCATCCCTGCTCCTGAAATTGGGTCGCTGTTCCACGAACACTCAGGGCTACACAGGGAACCTGCACAGTAGCCCAAAAGTAAGAGGCTTCAGGCAGGAGAGCGATGTCCTGGGGTCCGGTCCCTGCTTCCTGCATCCACTCTGCCTTTTGCAGTAGAGAATAAATCGATAAAGTGCCTAAACAACACTGTGTCGCTCCAAGCCTGCACAGCAAGGACATGACTTTGTATGTGTCCCCACCATTTGTTCCACCAATTCAAATTGTCCGCACCAGCTTTATGTTCAGTTTGAACATCTTTTTAGTGAAGCTTCATTTCTGTTAAGTTCCTGCAAAAACTGTATTTGGTTATGATATTATGATGGAATTATTATAATCAAATCTAACAACGACTAAGCTGTAAGTGGTCTAGTTTGTGTAAACACACATAGTCATTTTGCCAGAATGTGAAATGTTGATCTTTGCTTCTGTAGCTGCAAGTAATGACGCCATAATAGTACAAGAAAATTATAATACAGCATGTTTGAAGCAGGCTTCTCTTCTGAAAAAAAAACTCTTTGGAGCTATTAGACATGTTCTCAGTTACATAGCTACATTTCAGCTGCATTTCAATAGCTTCCTGATTAAACACACCTAGAGAATGGGAAAATGTTGTTCTTCCCAACAAATTCTTAGTCTTGCAAAGTCAGACCAGAAAAGAAAGCCTGCTTTGGGTTGATCGCCAGTCCCCCTCCTCGCAACCAGCCTTTTCTTTTCTATGGTGGCTATATATTTTGTCCCAAAAAACTCTGCTTTCATTTATAAAGAAGTCTCTAGTCCCTTTGATCACAAAGAAAACCTTTGAAATGTGAAATGAGTTTAAACCGACGCAGCAATGTGTGCACAAGTCTTTAGACACCTGTAATAACAGTAGTTGGATGTGTGAACTGTCCTATTCATATCAACAGAGTGCAAATTCTAAAGCCAAGTTAAATAGAGGACACATGGTCCAGTGATTAGATCATTATTTTGGCATTTGTGATGTTCAGGTTTAGTTTTCTGCTGATCCACAGAGTTATGGGAATTTGGACAAGTCATTTGGCAGAAGGTTTAAACCACGTCTGCTTCCCACTGAGGTCCTGGAGTCTGGCTCATGCCAGAACGGCAGGGCTCTGCCTCCTGCTCTCGCTTATCCCACTTGCCATCTATGGCTAGATTTGCACAGCATCACAGCACTTGGCCCCAAGTCTGGAAATCAGTAAAAAAATATTTGCAAATTACCAGATTGTACTCTTTGAACAGACCAGGGTCTCAGAGTTCATTAACTCCACGAATTATGACAGGATGCAGCATTGCATTTATAACGAAAATATACAACAAATTAAAAGCAGTGCAGCAGAGCTGAACAGTGGAAGGAGAAGAGACCCGTCCTGTAACCACAGCCCTGCGAGCTGGTTAGACAGAGCTTGGACTGATAGAATTTCTGTATGACATCTTAAAAGAGGAATTTAATGATGTCTAAACATTTCTTTTTCTGACAGCAGATGAAACAGTAAGTTAACAGAGTAACTACTGCCAAAGGTTAGTGGAGAAAGGTCTGGCTCTCCTAAAAAATACAGTGATGTGTGTATATGTGTGTATAAAATTAATATAGTTGTATGTATTGTTTCCCAGTTTGATGTGAGTGTACTTGGATCAGCAAGCCTACAGAAACAAACACAGAAGAATTCACTGTTTGCTCTCACCACAGTTATGACAAGTTCACAATACCAATGATATCTGTGAGATTGCTCACGGAAATAGCTCTGGTTGCAATTTATATTTTTTATTTCATCAAAACCCTTGCCATGTTAAAGCCCAGCAAATCCATAACTTCACGAATGCAGGCCATTCTGTTGACTTAAGAGGACTGTGAGGGGGAAGAAAACTCTGCATCTAGGTATACTGTTGAGAAATGTAGTCCTACACCATATTTACTCTGGCCGAATAGAATCATGTCTATCTATTTGGAGCAGCCACAATTTAAAAATATATAAAATGCTACCACTAAAAACCATTGCATGGATCAAATCTGGAGCAGAATAAAAATTGTGCACAAGAATCAAATCTTCCCTCCCATTCCTCAGGCCATTGATGCAAGAAGGGAACTTTTCCCTTCAAGCTGGCCTTTCATAGAAAGTGAGGCCATCCTATTTTCTGCCAAGCTTCAGGTAGCTTACAAGGATAAGGTCATATCTTTTAAGATGTAACATTAACTTCCTTACTGCTGGAGAAAATTAAAAAGGAAAATTGCCTGTCACACCCAGAGAGCTAAGCTGATGATGAAGGCTGAAGTCTGCTCAGATTTTCATTCCTGGGCATAGACTTTAAGGTTACCTTATTTATTTATTTTTGTGCACCTCGAGTGCTGTTTAAAATACGAAATTTACCAAGTATTTGCTTTCTTGCGAAGATGATAAATTGGGCTAGATTTTCAATGTGCTGCATATACACAAGCCCAACTTTTAGGTGATCTGGAAGGGCCTCAGGTAATTTTATCTTTTTGATGGCATGTAATCTTCAGTGCTAGAATGAGACACATTTTGTCTCTGTTTTCCCCTCACCATCTAACTCGTGGCAAAGCTGATGATGCCAGGATTGATGGGCCCAGGAAGAGATACTTGCTATTTTTATTGCTTATATGTTATCTTTTAGTTTTACTATTATTTTTCCTGCACACTGTTTGGAGAGCAGTAGACCTATCACACTGCATCTCTTTCCAAGTGTCAGATTAGTCATCCAAGCAATGACCTTACTTTACTTCTGGAAGCCTAAAGATGCGCTTGTTAAAATAGGCAATTGGACACGTTGAGATAGCCTGCCGGGCATGGTAACTCTGTCCACATGAAAGATGCTACAGAAACGGCTGTGTTCTAAAGGATCCTTTTGCTTGGATAGCTGATAGCCGACTTCCTTCAGCCCCCGTTTTACTGATACGTCTCAGGGAAATTTTTTAAGCCTTCAAGATATAGAGAAAAAGGATGCATTAAAGTAACAATGAAAGTCTGTCTTAAACTAACAGAAGCAAATGAGCTTGCTTGTTTGCAACATGGACTCATGCCTGGGTGCAACAGACCTTGAGGGTTTTTTCTGCTGGAGAGATGAGTAAGTTATAATAAGGATGATCATAAAAATAATGATGGTAATCATAATGATAAGAAGAAGGAGAAGGAAAAATGTAACAGCACGCTCACATTATCTTCTGACCTCATTCTGCGAGCCATGTAAGACCATTATGTCCACGCAGAGGTGCTCTGCCTGCCAGATGAGGCCAGGTTACCCGGTATGATAGCCCATGCAGCACAGTCCAGAGCCACCCTGGAGAGCAGGCAGGCGTGAGAGGAGCCTGTGAGGGCACGGGGCTGTCTCAGGGGGTGGTCAGGGATTGGTAGGTCCTGAATGCCGATGATGTAACTTGAATTCTCCTGCAAAAAAAAAAAACCAGTCGCAGTAAGTTACGTTCTCAACTTCAAAGGCAAGGCAAGATTTGCAAGTGGTTTTATTATACCAGTTAGTGGTCTTGGAAAAAATTAGACAAGTTGTGAAACAGATGAGCCACACCCAGGCAGTATCAAAGAATCACGTATGTTCAAGACTAAACATCCTACTCTTCTCCGTCCCCTGCCAGATTCTAACCCTGATATGTGAGGGCCAGCATGTAAGCAAAATGCCTTCCTCCTTCAACAGGTCGCATGAAGCCCTTCAACTGCAACAGGATTTTCTCTCTAGGCACGAGAAACTGGTTGACGCTTTCTTCCCTGTCTGTGGGAAGGAAGAACATCCAGCACACCACAACATTTAAAACAGCGATGACAATGCCCCACCTGACACCTGAGGGGGGTAGAAGCCATCAGGCTGTGTGTACAGTCCAAAAGAACTGCTTAAAGAAAAAAGAGAATTTTCTTGACCTTAGACTTATTGCTGCCTTCCCTATGGCACATTCTTTGAGCTCTGTGAACTCACCCAGCACTCCACACTCATCAGCTTTGCAATCCATCTTCAAGATACTGTTTCTCCACACCGGAGCACACCCAGCAGCCGAGCACGCTCCCTCCAAAACCCTGTTGGTCTTTGTCGTTATAGAAAGGCGCCACATTCAGAAATCTGGCCTGTCTTGCAACAGCAACAACCATCCACTAGCTTTTAAGACTGTATTTCAGTTAGCATCTCAGGAAAGGCAATCAGGGAGTGAGAATCTCAAGAGAACCAAGCAAGGACAGAAGAACCGTGGAATATGTTTCCCTGTTACCATGTGAAGTGTCATTACCTTACACCTACAAAGGGTCTCGGCGGCCAGATCATCTTCCAGGAAAGGATTTATGGCAAAAAGCCCCATCCTGAGGCCAGTCTGTCACGTATACAGATGCTCTGCAAGACTTTAATAAAGTGACAGCTTGATGCAAACCACAAGTTCCAGAAAGAAAAGTATACAAGTCCAGGTACATGCAGCAAACCGCGCACTTGAAACCGAGAAAATTGCACGAAGTGAATGCGTTACATTTTCAGGCCATTTCCTCTCCCCATTCTACCATTCAACGCGCTTCTTTTCGCAAAAACAAAGAGACATTATGGGTCAAAAAATGCATTTTCCCTGAGCTCATCATTGAATGTACAGTGTTTAATTCACAGACCAAAACAATCAACAATACGGTAATAGTATTTATCAACAAATTCAGGGTTATTCATATATGCAGAATGCCGCTATGCATAAAACATGATGTGAAACATCTTTATGTATTTTTACTAGGCAAACTTAAACTTTGATTTACGTCCATTTCACTAAAACTTTATTGCTTCCTCGTCAGACAGGACAGATTCCTTTCTGTATCTTAGATGGTAAATATAGTTAATGTGCTGAGGCTGCAATGGATCAGCAGTGAAGCTGTTTAATAGTGACATAAATTATTTCGGTGCCTTTTCCTGCAAGTGAGAGACAACTCCATGTGCTATAAACTAATACCAAAGGAATGATGCTCTTTCATGCTAGCAAAGTGCCTGAGCTATATTGTTTTTGTATCCTGTTGGGGATGCTACAAATGCAGCATGTATTACAACTATATGCACTTAGGCCATTTTTCTTTGCTGTTTTTAATGCTCTCCTGCACTGAAAATTGAGCTTCGGTGTCTGAATGAAGGCAAAGCCAATTACTTTCTTTGAAACCTCTCTTTAAAGTCTGCAAATCCCAACAGATTTTTAAAAACCTTTCCATTAGCCTAAAAATATATTTAAAAATAATTATGCCTGTTGAAAGTAAGAAGCGTGAGGCATGAATGGAGCTGGATGGCTGGGGAGAGCCACGTGCGTGCGCCTGCATGCCCTTTCCCGCACCGCAGAGGCTGCTCAGCAATGCTCCATCTCCATTAGCCTGCCCCTGTCCCCAGAGACCGTGTTATCGTTCCCAGAGCGTTTTGTTCAACTGGCAGTTCAAGTGCACTTCTACTAGGAAACCAGTTTCTATTTGTCCTCAGATTGGTCACTTATAAAAGACCTTTCTTGTGCATTGTGGTTCCTCAATAGGAATCACAGGAATACAGGGGAGCTGAACAGACATTTATTACAGCACCACAAAAAATGTGCCATCAGATAGTCAACCGATGCAGAAGTCCATCTTGTGAGTAGTTTTCACCTTTTCAGTGTAGCTGTATTTTCTGTTCACTTTTGTCCTTGTCCCCGTAGGAATTCATCCTCTTTCCTCCCTTGTACATGTTCTCACAAACCTAATTGCAGTTTCCCTCTTTGGGTACCTCCCACCAAGGCAACTTTGGCAGTCGTCTGCTGCTTGGTTTTATCCCTTCACTAGTGTGAAGGACTCATACAGGACATCGGTGCCTCGCTTCCTACTTTTTCTCTCTTCCCCAAGCACTCCTTCCAATTACGTTTCTCCCTCCTCTCCATCTCTTTGCATGAATTTAAACCAGCCTTCTTCTTTACACTGTCCTTTCTTTACAGTGTCCTTTATCTATTCTCTGCAGACCAACACTAACCTCTTTTCCCCTGTACCTCTGAATGCAACTAGATGGTCCACAACTGCTTCCTCAATTCCATTCTCCATCACCAACCTTTTCACCCAGCTCCATCACCCTCTGCCCCACAGAGCTCTCCTAAAGCCCTCCCCATACCTGTATACCACACTGCCTCTTGGACACTTGGCTCCACACATTTTCTCCTGTATTTCCCATTAAACCTATTCATTCTCTTTCTTTTATCCAGAACTGTAACCTGCACCTCTGCACCTGCAGATACTTGCTTCTCCCTGTGTGTCACTTCTGATTACCTGGCACCTCTGTCTATGCAGGCTCATATTAAGCCATCAGTTCCTCTTAGGACTGGTATTGCCATCTTTCACTGCTGCCCTCCCAAATCACTACATTGTCGTTCCCTGCACGTGCTCCCAAACATGGGCACGCTCCTTTTGCCAGCAGCAACACTCCTTCCCGCAGGAGCCGGCAAAGCCTCTGACTGGTCCCAGTGCAGCCACAGTTTGACCACCTCCTTGGTCTCTTTTACACTCAGAGCTCTGTGTTTTTCCACTCAGGCAAACTTTTTCATCATAAAAATACTTTAAAAATATATATTTAAGCATATGAGCCTTCTTAAATCTGTTTACTTGTTTTCACACAGACTGTAAAATAGGAACAAACCAAGTGTTTTCCTTGCGAGACACAAACATCAGGCAGAGCCCCTCTCCTGCGCTGCCTGCCTCCCCCTCCCTTCCCAGCCCTGCCACGTCCCAGTGCCACCCACCCTGACAGCAACAGGCACACCACTGTCCCACCCTGTCACCGTTACTCAGCATTGACGTGGAACACTCTGCGCTTCCCAGGTCTTGCTTCCCTTTTCATCACTCCAGCAGACAAAGCAAGAAATGTTTTAGCTTTGCTTTCAACATTTAGGCAAACAGTACAGATGGTCTGCATCTCTCCTCCGCCAGCCCCTGGGGAATGTTCTTTTTTGAGGGAGGAAGGGAGCAGGGGGCACCCCTTATGGCCAACTTCTCATTGAATGTAAAGCCAATAAAAGCACCAATGTAACAGTTAGTTCCCCATTGCTCATCCCACCTTTCAATCACAGAGCACACAAATCTGCAAGCGCTGAACAAAATGCACAAAACTGTGCTGGCAATATCATAACTGAAGTATAATCATAAAGAATCAAAATTACATAAAATTTAGATATAGTGATTCATGTACTGCACTTCGGAGTATTTCTTCCCAAGTTTGCCCAGAAAAGTCTTCAGTTATGTCTCAGAGTCTAAACTGGCTCTCTCGGGAGGAGACTGTGTGAGTTATCAGTCTTTTCTGTAGTGGCTAAAGACCACCTGAAGACACAAGAGAGTACTTACTCTGAGAGATCTCCACCACTTTTAACATTATTTTATTTCAGCCTATGATGAAAACTCAAGTCATCTGCACAGAAACCTCCAGGATGGGCTCAGAACAGTTCCTTCAATGCAAAAGTAAGATGCTCTTCATCACATGCTCCGAGTCCTCCCTAGATTCTGAACCAACCCCTGGAGCAAATCCTGCTTTCCAAAACTGAAAACGGCTGCTGTCTTTCTTCTCACTCTGCCCCAGTCACCTCCAGAAGAGCCTGCAGAGACCCCAGTCTCATGTAACCTGCACCCTATTGCCAGAGTCTGGAGTACTGTAAGAACTCTAAGGTTGTGCTTGCAACTTTTGACAATTAACTGTTTGAAGTGGATTGCCTACATGCTGCAGCATTCACCCATCTCCACTTGAATGTACCATCTGTTCAGTCTCCTGATTTTCCATGGCGCTTTAGCATTCTTCTCATCCTCCTTTCCACAGCACATGAATCATCAGCCTGATGATCCCAGTCCTCCAGGAACCCCAGCACATGAAACGTGCCCCAGAGAACACGTCGATTCACAAAGTGCTTTAACTGCAAAAATTATTGCTACGACTTCCTTTTCTCTTGAACCACTCAGAGATTTCCACAGAAATCAGTGGAATTGCATCTGACTGAAATTTTTATAGCTGAGGATGAAATTCTCCGTGGTTTCAGCATTTGCAGGAAGGTAACACTCAGCTGAGGTGGCTGATGTTGGTGGATGCAGCGCTTCACACCCCCAGGCTGGGAGTACAGCTCAGGGAAGTTTTCCTTCCTCCATCCTCTCCTCCCTTTAGCATTTGCTTATTACACACAGGTTTCTAGTCCTATTACTTCCCATAAAAAAGCAATGTCATGGTGGAGAAGGCAGCTGGAAACCTCACTTTAAGCACTAACATTATTTAATATTTTTTCTGGTGTTTACTTTACCTGGAATGGTTTGGAAATGCACAGTTATTTACAGTGACTTATTATTTCCATTATTACATATGATAACCACAGAGAATAGACTGACATAATTCAGAATCTATAGAAAATTACAATAAGCACCTCTGTGATGCCAGGCTAGCTTTTGCCTTACTGGAAAGGCCTTTTCCATCCTGGAAGCCTTTGCTTAGCTGTACTTACAATGGCAGAGCAGGATGCCTGGGACAGCTACACCATTTGTCCATGATTACAGTACCACACTAACCCAGAAGAACTGGTAAAAACAGAATAATTCATTCAGATGTTCCTTTCACATTTTCTGGATTTGGGAAAAAAATACCAAGGAATTTCTGAGCAATGAAGTTGCATGCTAAAAATGCCAACTAATGTAAGGGAGGCGGAAGCTGACTGCCTAAATTAGTGACAAAATCCAAATGATTTCTGAAGTCTAGACTCACACAAATGTTGGTTTTCAACTCTTGCTCCACATTATTACTTCTCTTTTTGCTTGAGGACACATTCAGAGAATCAACATTTGTAAAAGCACAGAAGGACAAGAACAGATACATGGGTTTTTTCATGTACAGACAAGTTGTAAGTATGAGTAAAACCGAGAGATCAGCCAGCCAGAGGTCTGTAGTTCATCTTGTCTCTCATTTTCCCCTGTGGTTTTTTTTCTTTTTTGATTATCAAGAAAATCAATAAGGTTATGTCCAGTGATGTCTGGGACTTGTCTATCAACTCCGTATGCATGAAAAGTGATCGATTTCGATGATACTACAGAAAAATAGACCACCATCACTTTTACAACCCAGGCTCTATATTTGACCTTGACTGAGGTAATTGGCCCGTAATCAAATGCTTACCGTCTCTTTCAGACTTTAGAACTAGTAGATGCCCATTTCAGTGATGCTGTGTGTTTACCCCTACAATGGAAGAACACGGTATTTCCCACTTTCTCATCTCCCAGTTGGTTTATCAGTTTTGAAACAGCCATTTGACTAAACCAGTTGATGAAGCTGAAAGTTAAATGAAAAAAATATCTTCTCTATACTGCTGCCAACAGCTCCAGTTCCCTATAGTTAACCGATAGCTTCCAGCTGCTCAGTGACCTGTCTCTCTTAAGAACTTCATTTATGTACTATTTCACCTCTTAAATTTGTTCAGCATTTATAAGTCATGCGTGTAGCAGAGCTGAGATCTCTACTGAGTGAACTAGCTCTCTGCTGAAGGGGCTACAAAACAGGTAGGGCTCATACATCTTGCTGCAGCCCTTCCTGACCCTAGCCCTACACCTTGCTCTGTCACATCCATAAGGTGCTAGACTGTAAATCCTGAGATCCGGTTCAGTCTCAGATGCACAATTTTGCTTATGATGAGTAAACCCCACTGATTAAGTGATGAAGAAACATCCTGGACATGCACTGCAAGTCTGATACTTTGAAACCACAGTCCACCCGCAGCTCAGCGGCACACACACTCATTTTTCTGTGCATCCAACAGCTTGTGCTGCTGCTTGTCTTGAGAAGCACCTGGGAAAGGCTGTGCTCTACGTCCTGGGGCTTTTGACCCTTATGCCCATGCAATATAATATGAACATATATTACACAAGATACCTGTCTCTCTGCATGGGCTCCTCAGTTTCTGGCTCTTTGGCCAAATTTCTGACTGAGCTCCGCTCTGAAGCAGTACTTCACTGCTTCCTCTGGTCCCCTGACTTATGGTGTCCTCGGATCACAACCAAACAGAAGAGAGGGGCTTCCCAGCTCTTCAGTCTTGGCTTGCCCCGGCTTCACTCAAGGTCTGCTAGAAAAGCCAATGCAGCTTTCTTGTCTGTTTTCAATGGGAGAAGGACAGAATTGTTTAAAAAAAAAAAAAAAAAAGACAACTTTCTTTTATCAAAACTAGAAAATCATCTGTATTTTTTTTCAGTATCCAAATTACAGCTACCAGTAGTGGTAGAAGAGTACAGAAAGATGAGTTAACTTGCAGCACAGTTTTCATTATCTTCCCAGTATCGAGTGTTTGGTAGGAAAAAGCTACAGTTCAACATTTATCATTAAAATACTTTTGTTTAGTCTTTACATTTCAGATTACAATTTGGTAAGAAATTTGGTCCTCATACAAAAGGGTATTTGTACGTGTCATGAGCTCTCCATGAATGAGTCCTATAGTGTATCACAGGACAGAATACTCTGATTCAAACAACAAAAAAATACATCTTTTTACTAAATTAATGTTACTCTTATATAAATTAATTCAGATTATTGTGGATGAAACACCATTAGAGAGTGAACTACTATAGTCTTGGAAGTGACAAAGCAGCCTGGGTTTTCTGGCTGGTATATTTTCAGACAAGTCATTTTTCCCCTTTGTTCACATTTGCACGACAATTTCAAAGAAAGCACTTCACCTACATCCAACTCAGAGTAGTCTTACATTGCTGTTCTATTATCCATCCACTCAGAAACCATCTGCCTCAGTAACACTTCATCAGCAAATCTCTCTAGGTTGCGCATGTTCAGCTTCAAGTGCATCACTGATTATTTTTTTAAAAAAACAAGGGGGGTTCTAGTCATTTCTGTACCTTTAGACTTGAATATGCATTTTTAAATTGCTTTTAAAAAATCCAGAAAAGTGTGCACATACTAGAAATAAGGGTCTCATTCCTTTCTGCATTGCAGTCCTGTCAGTCATCTATATTTGTGCAGAATAAGTGCAGCATAAACAAAGCACTGGGTCTGATTTGACATCAACTGTGCAATGCATAAATAAGGTGTACAGCAGGGAATGACTGACCACAGAAACTTTATAGTTGCTGGGTGTCACAGCACTCTCCAAACTATCAAGCTGCAACAAGGTCTTTTACCATCTCATACCAACACACTCTTCATGCCAGTCCCTCTGCTGCCTTCTCCTCATCTCCCCTCATCCAGGGTCCACTCTCTCTTCTCTTGCTGCTTCTTCCTCGGCTGCTCTCTCTTCCTTGGCTGCCCAACCCCTTACCAGAACCAGCCCCAGCTGCACCTGATCTACATCAGCCAACCCGCCGCCCCTGAAGCCAGCCCACAGCTGTGTATTATCAGTGTGAATTAACCCAGCTTCATCCCTCTACAGCTGAGTAGGTACAGAAGCGTGGAAATTCTGGGTACCAATAACTTCATGTAAGTAGTTTAGGTATATAAGGCTGTGTTTCCTACAGGTATACAGCATTTCTAATATCCACAGTTTCCTTAATATGTTATCTCTCTGAATATATGAAATTGATGGCTTTTGCACCACCTGTACTTAGAAGATGTACAGGGCAGCAGAAGCTATAATGACTAATATAAAAAATAAAAGTATTGAAAAAAGAAGCCATTTCCTAAAAGCCAATCAAAGCTCATTTTCTAGCAGAAACAGTAAAGGAACATCTCAATGTGTTTATTCTTGAAAATATTCTTACTGGAAAGGTTGACTGTGTTAACATCCAGGCACACTTCAGAGCAATCCCTGCAGAAGTGGCAACAACAACGCTCTAGCTTTGTCTGCATCTGCACTCCATCTACTCACGTGCTCTATGTTTAAAGAAATCTTTTCTTTTATACTTCATATTTTATTTTCATATACTTATTTCTGGAATAAAAGATGCACTTTCTAAGGAAGCAGCACGTTCCCGTGGGATCAGGACCAGTGCAGCAGCAAGGAGATGAAGATTCAGGTTTACTTAAAACTCACCTGCACGGACTTACTGTGCTTGACCTCCTGTATAGTCTTGTTATTTACCTTCTGTTTAACAACTTCATACTATGTTAAAAGGATGTATTAGTATTCTCTCTGATCTAAACAAGTACTGAGCATTACTATAAACCATGAAATACAGTCAGGTGGTCTTTTCCAGTTCCTTAACTAACCAGTATGCCTTGGCTGAAACCACCTCACTTGCAGAAGTCTGTGTCACCCACTGAATCACTAGAGAAGTTAAAATAGACACAAACTGGTCGATTAAGATGAAATGAAAAACATGGAAAAGCGTCAAAGACTTTAGGTTCCCCTCCCCAGCACTGAACAGCACTGACAACCTCCTACCACACCAAGGAAGCTGCAAGCAGCTCAGAGCCACCCCCCTGGCCAGCCATCGGTGGCTGCCATCTGCCAGAATGGACCTCTGCTTTGAGGGTGCTGCTTCTTCCCCTCTTCATGCTCTTTCGATGAGTATTTAAGTATAGCTGGGGTTGAGTACTGAAGGTCACAAGATGCTGCTCAAAGGACTTTAGAGAGAAGAAGGAAAAACGTCCTCAACAGCTGTGTAACTCAGGATTATAACGTGTACCTGACCAGCTGGAGGGGCACCGGTGGTATTTAACCTCCTCTCTACCAATAACAGAAATAACAGCTCACGGCGGTAGCCAGAAATTGCACCTTTTCACACAAGAAAGCAGCAGACGAGGTAACAGGCTGAGGAAAGGAAGTGCAGATGGAAACTTCGATATTAAAGGGTACATAAAACTGCCCTGAATGTAACTTTCATTAGAATATGAGTGCTGAACAAGTTAACAGCGCTCTGAGAAATAAAATGTTAGGTGAGTGGGAATTTTGCCTGGTCCAGAAGGAAAACTATGAGTGAACATTTGTCCCTCTTAGATAATCAATTCTCTACATACGCAGAGAACATAGTTTAAAATACTGAACATTGTTTTCATTAAGAAACATTGTAGGGTCTAGTAATCTATTTTGTTAGATTCACCTGTGTAATGGATTTACTCTATTTTGAAATTAGCATACTAAATTCCACCTGGATTTGCATCTTGATAGTTTATGGAGCAAATGCATAAGTTTTCATCCATCATCTCTGACATGCATGCTAAAGTCACTTTTAATCTCTGTATAATGAATGGAATTAAGCATTCCCTACATATGGTTTTATCATGTCAGTTTACAAAAGTCCAGTGGACAAATTCTCCTGAATATAAAAATATACCTTTTTCCACTCTTCCTGCTTGAGTACTATGTTTAATACCTTGCACGCAACTACCTTTCACTCTTCCAGTGAGTCACCTACTTGACAAACAGTCTACACTGCGGAGGTGCTGTCTGATGGGGTTCATAGGCTACCATTACTGGCAAAGCTTTTGGTTTCTGGAAAATAATAGAAAGGAAAATTATATAGAAAAGGAAAAGCAGGTTAAACACACAGTTAGAACTGAAAAGCACAAGTAAAAGGACAAAGGATGGTCATTTTGGGGAGCACTGAATAAAGGCTCTTTTTTTCTGAACCTTGTTGAACTCCTGGTTCAACTGTAGGATATCACTGATATCTACATTTTCTCTCAGCATCTCATCTGAATAAAATGGGAAATATTTCCTTACTTTGTGTGACGTACTGTGACCACGCGAGGTAACCACATGCAATGACTACCAGCACATATTGTGAACACTTAGTGCCAAAAATGGGTTTGGAGTCTCTCAGTGCTGTGATTTTTTTGTCTCCTGTCCTTCTGCTTCCCGTTGTTCTCCCAGTAACTCAGTACGATGAAAATGCCATTATGCAAACAGCACCAGAAATGAAGGAAGGGAAGAGTGCTCACCATATACAGCCAGTAAATAACCACTTGCGACAGGTCACGTTCAAGACCAAACTAAAGAAATCCAACATCATGCTTAATACCGACACCCCTGCATTTTCTCAGTCTTCACTCCCACCCCTAAAGCGGCTTTTCATCAGATGCATTAGCTGTTCACCGCTCGCTGATCAACAGGTATCTCATAAGCTTTTCACAAAGCTATAGGATCCCTGGCACAGCACCGAGGTCACAGGGTGAAAACACAGACGCTGGTATGAAGTAACCACCCTCAAAAACAAGGGTAGATACAACTGATGATTCCTAAGAGAACACAGGTAAAAACAGACCATTAAACCAGTTTAAAAACATCAGGCAGTGGCACTGGGAAGAAAGGAGGTCAAAGACTGTACAGCTGCTTCATTTTGGTAAAACTGAAAATTTGACACTAAGAACCACATCAAACATCAGAGGGACTGGCTGCAAAGGCTCCTCCAGCTGCAAGCATCTGAACTTCCTAAAGATTAGAGCATAACTGCAAGGAAGGTGTTTCCTCCCCAACTCTCCAAAGCAGTGCTGACATTGGCAGGGGACATAAAAGCAAGCCCTATTTCTCTCCCGAGAGGAACACCGAGTAAGGGTCCAAAGGATACTTGCATTTCTATTTATTCTTCTGTGTATGAGTGGGGTTTAATTTTGCCTTATTCTTAAAAGTCTGAATCATATACAATCAAATTTTCAGAATCCTCCAAATAATCCAGCCAAAAGAAATCCTTTTCAATAGGCTACAAGCTTTTGCTCATGTAAAATAGTCCCTATAATATCTCAGGTAAACCTAAGTTAAAAGTATGGGAGTATATATTCAATTATCCACAACAGCAGCATTTTATTAACAGGCTGGGAAAAAACCCAGAGTTAAACCTGTGTATTTGAATCTGTCAGCTCACTGCAGAAGAGGAAAGATTTGAACACATTTCTATGTTTCTTCTTCACTGGGTGCACTGGTTTTGGCTGGGGTAGAGTTCATTTTCTTCAGAGCAGCTCGTACGGGGCTCTGTTTTGGCTTGATGCTGGGAAGTGTTGCTAATCCAGGGCTGTTCCGTTCCTGCTGAGCAGCGCTCACCCAGAGCCCAGGGCTTTTCTGCCCCTCACCCACCCCACCAGCGAGGGGGCTGGGGCTGCACAGGGAGCTGGGAGGGGACACAGCCGGGACAGCTGACCCCAGCTGACCCAAGGGACATCCCATCCCAGACGGCATCGGGGTCAGCATATACAGCTGGGGGAAGGAGGAGGGGGATGTTCAGAGTGGTGGTGTTTGTCTTCCCCAGTAACGGAGCCCGGCTTTCCCAGGGATGGCTGGGAAGCGGTGAATGAATTCCTTGGTTTACTTTGCTTGCACATGCAGCTTTTGCTTTACTTAATACACTGTTTTTATCTCAGCCCACAAGTTTTTTCACTTTCACTCTTCCAATTTTCTCCCCCTTCCCCCCAGGGGAGAGTGAGCAAGCAGCTGGCTGGGGTTAAACCACGACATTATGAAAAGTAATTTAAGTCATGTGCATGATACCACTGACATTTCAATATTTTAAAACTGTTCTCCACCAGTTCAGTAATTTTGTTTGATAACTGTAATAAGTCCAAATTCAGTATCATTATATAATTTACTTTTTCTTTTTTCACCTGTAGTTTACTGCTTAAGCTCCCAAGCAAACAAAAAAAAAAATCTGAAAACAGGGAGAAAGAAATACATCTGGCATGACGTCTTCGTCTGTGCAACCACCTACAAAACTGTCAGGACAGAATTGGTATTTTCAAAGTGCTGAAAGTCTCACTGTAAGTAGACGTGAGCCTCAGAGCTCACACCCTGAAACAGCCTCCTAATGTGCAGCAGTGCCAGACACAGCTCCTGCTGTACGTATGTATGATCAGAAGAAATCATCTGATTTTATAGTCTGATTTTATAATGGGCCTGGGTAAGTGTCTTCATTTCTCTCTCTCTCTTTTCCTTTTTTTCTTTTCCTTTTTTTTTTTTTTAATAGGAAAGATGATGGTTCTTACTTAACTCAGTAAAACATTTTGAGATCAATAGATGAAAAGGTTGATACATGCATTTAGAAATATTACTGAGTACTTTGCAGCAGAGAGCAATGCCTGAAAGCATGCCAAATGCCCCATTTCTTATTCTACGACTTGGAATGAGCCAGTGAATGCAGCAGGATCATGATTAAACTTTTAAATGTCACATGTACTAAACAGCGGTATCAGTCAGTCATTGAGACAGTGTTATATGAACTTAGCTCACATCAGTGAATGAACTATACAACTCGTTCCCGTAATTTGTTTCAATAGGGTGCGTGCACCTCACAGCTACAGTCAATCACCGCGCTCCTCATTTAGGGAGTGTGAAAAATAAACACTCTTTAGTCATTTCCACTTCAGGGGAAAAAATTATATTTTATAGACTGAACAGCACAAGGTGTTACCTCTACACACGTCAGCTCCTCGGATTTCAGGCCTAAAAGTCAGTAACAACGATGCCAGAGGGAGCCGTGACCTATTTGCACCCGCCCCGGGCCGGTGCTGCGGGGCTGCGGGCGCTGCCCCCGGGCGGGAGGGAGCCCGGGCCCGCCGGCTCCCAGCCGGGCCCGCCGCTGGCCGCGGCCGAAGCCCCCGGCACGGCAGGGGACAGCGGGAGAAGCCGGCACCGCCCCGGCGGGACGGGAGAGAGGAGCGAGGCCCCGCCAGCGGAGCGGCCCCGCGGCACCCGGGCCGGGGCGGGCGGCGGCGGGGGGGGCTCCCGGCGCCGGAGCGGAGCCGCCCCCGGGCCCGCGGGCAGCCCCCGGCCGGGCGGGCCGTGCCCCGGGGCCCGCGGAGCCCCGCGGGGGAGCGGCCGTGAGGAGCCCTCCCGGGGCGGGGGCCGGGGGGGACGAGCCCCCCGGGGGGCCGGGGGTGTTCCTGGCCGCCCCGCCGGGCCGGGCCCGGGGCGGGTGGCGGGCGGTGGCCCCGTGTCGGGACCCGGCGAGCGCTGCCCGCGGCCCGGGAGCCCCCCGTGCCCCCGCTCTGCCCGGCCCGGCGGGGGGCAGCGGCAGCGCGGCGGGGGGCACGGCCCGGCACCACAAGAACCGTCTCCTGCAAACTGTATGCAAGGAGAAGAAATGAGGAGCTGCTAATCATGAGACGACGACAAGTGATCCAACACTGTTTTGTTATATCCCAACTTGGTATTAAGACATTTTGGGTTTCCTTCATTATAAATCTGTTTATCTAAATTAACGCCTGCTTTATTATGCAGTACTTGCATGCAGATTTGTACGGACAAAACTGTGGGATATAGCCCAGAACGTCCATCTGCAGTATCGCAGCATCTGTAAATTCAAAAAAAAAAATCAATCAAAAGGGAAGTCAGCTGGCTTCATGTGCTCAGTCACAGCTCAGAGCCTTGGTCTGGTCTCTGCCAACAACCACCTCTGCCTCAGAACACAGGAAAAAGCCATCCTTTAACTTCCTACGCTTCTCCATGGCACTCAGTAACCGCTCCCTTCCATGGCAGGGCCAGGCGTCTTTCTACAATTAAGTTCACAGCTGATCATCCTTAGCTGAAGCCGAATAATCAGAGTTCAGATGCAAACACCCTAAAATGACACAGCTGTGTTGTAACCCAGCTCCCCTTTTCCCCAGACACCACTGCTTGTGCTTAGGCAATACCTGCTGACACCTTAAAGAAATTAATTTCCTTTTCAATTGGGGAAAAAAAAACCAGAGGTACCCTTGATGCTTTAAGCAACTTTTCCAAAGACTTAAATGTTGAATGAGAAAGTGGTAAAACACATCAGGAAACTTCTAGTTGGTAAAACCAGTACGCATCCCCTTCTGACCAACCTTCAAAGAGCAAAAATAAAATCCATTAGTTTCATCTGAAAACACAGAAAATTGTTTTCTTTCTTTCAAGTCCATTTGATGACAATAACAAGCCTCCACAGGATTCTTCTCAGGTCTTCCTTGATCAAAAAAAAAAAAAATCCACAAGCCAATGTATTCAGAGCTCCTGCACAACAGAACAGGAACAGAAAAGATCTCTTCTCGTGTCTTCTCTATGCAAGGTCTTAGAAAACACAGAGTTTGATGTGGGGCAGATGCATTTACATGTCAAGAACAATTTCTACCTCTGTACATAAGTTTATCAGCAAGGAAAGCCTCAGGAGTTCAGACAAAGAACTTGCCCAACCTTGAGCTGTAAAGGCCACTCAAACTCTACTGGACTGTAGAGCTTTAATCTTACGATAGCAAGGGCCCACAAATGGAAGGGAGTGCCAAAATTTGCTCTCGGCCACTGTAAGCCTCAAACAATTCCTTTTACATTTCGGTATAAAAGCTAGATTTGGAGCAGTGACCTTCAGCCTTCTTCACCAGCCACACATGGTACCCCCTAGGTGAAGGTGCCCCATGGGGTGCTATCAGCACTGCAGGAAGCAGGGCTCCCCTGAGCTTCACCATCTTCCCTTCCCTGCTGCTGCCCTCTAATTGTGCTTTTAAAGCAAAGCCATTAACAGCTGGGATGTTTCTGATTAAAGGCGTAATTGCCTTCAAACTGCTGTTAGCTTCGGCTCTTCCTGCATTTTGAAAGCCTTGCATGAAGGGTTAAAATGCACAGACCTAACTAATAATTAGCAATATGACCAAATTTCTGTGCTTGCTCCTAAGCAGTAGCTTTTGTCTGACTGACAAGGTCCTTCTCTGGGGGGTAGGCTGGGTCACAGAAGCCATCAGTCAATTACCCTTTCCCAGTCCAATGATTGCCTTTTCACCCCTCTGACTGAAAGGACTTAACAGTGTTATTCACACTTGCACAAGTGTAAAGCTCTTCATGGTCTTTATGGATAAGAGAGAGCTGCTAGGCTGATACAGAAAGTGATTTTTCAGAGTAAAATATTTAAAGGCATGACAAACCTCTCAGATTCTGTTCTCTAACTAAATGAAGAGAACATATTCCCTGAGGCCTGACCGTAGAGCAGATGCAAAGTTAAAGATTCAGGCTTATCTGAACAATTAAAAAGTAGGTAGGAAAAGACTATGAACCATAGATCGGTATCGTGAAGAGGTTGAGAACTGCAACCATGACTAACTCATGCTGAAGCCAGCAGAGGCTGTAGAGAAAGTGAGCAGAATGTAGAAGTTTGCACTGGATATTTTTAACAACCTTGAGGCTACCCCGAAACCAAAGAAGTGTGCCACGTGTCTTCAGAGAGAGGCGCCTTGCCACTTCATGGGCATACAGCATCTTTATCATGAAGGCAGTAACGATTCTGGTAACATTTACTACCTTGAAGGCTATGAATCTGCACTGCAAGTAATCCCCTAACCATGTTTCACTGACCTCATTTCCGAAGCTTTTATTTTTACAGGTCATCATAATCCAGTTCCTTTTCTTCTCTCTGTAAAGGAGCGTGGGTGTGTGTATAAAGATGCTACTAGGTCTTGGGTCACTCCCAAATTGTGCTAGACACTCTGCCACCAGCATGTCACACTGCCCCTTGAAAAAGAGACACAAAGGTGGAGTAAGATAGGGGATGGACTAAACCAGATGTGCTAAGTGCTAGGTGTATAAAGCGATAAGAACTCTGGCACTGGCCCAGCCAAGTACTTGTGTCCAGGTGAGCTCTAGCTGGCGAGCAGTGCTGTCAGTGTCAACAGGTGATCAAACCTCAGGGTGTGGAAGAGTTGTGTAGCCCATGGCCATGCTGCTGAATGCCTTATTGGTCACATTACTATAAATATATCGCATTTCCACCCTTTACTACCAGTTTTCTCCCCAGTGTCACCACAAGAGCAGAATGAAAGAGGACTGAGAGTTCTTGCTCCAGCAGACCATAGTGAGATCGCTAATCAAAGCCTCAACAATGCTTTTAATTCCTGCCCAGTATTAGTCAACCTACAGATAATCATATCAGTGAGGTGTGACTTCCTCCACATCAGCAAGAAGCTCATCCTTAAGCAGAAGTAGATTAGCGGGGAACTTTGCTACTCCTCTACTTGTAAGCCTTGAGAGTTTATGCACATAGCAGGTGACCTATTCCTCATCACAGGCATGCAAATGCCAGACATCAAAGAACACTTCTAACTGAATTCTCAGGATAATTAATTTTCACCAGAAAGTGTTTTAACCTTTTAATCCATCTAAGCTAATAGATAGTAATGGCCTTCATTATTGCAACATCAGAACAGCTCCCCATCTTTTAGCACATGAAGGCCTGTCACCGCTTTTTTGTGCGGTAAGGAAGTACTAACCACCCTCTTGCACAGAGGTGAAGCACCGGCAAATGCCAACTAAATAAACTTTTCAATTTTACGTACGGAACTCTGCCTGATAAGGCCACCATTTCTGGTGGACACCTTTCTTTCCTTGGAGAATGGCTTCACACGGCCGAGGGGTAAAGTCCCACCACTTATACGAGCTGTCGTGCCAGCACGTGCCCCCGCCAGCAGCAGCGGCGGTGGAAAGGCAGTTTTTCTCCCAGCTCTGCCAGCAGCATTACAGCTTGGTTCTGCTCTGCTCCGCCAGCTGAGGTGCTCGTTTGGTCGCTGCACTGGGAGCGTAATGCGCTGTTCCTTTTCAAAACAGACACTTCCTTCCACACAAATTAATTTCGGAAGTTTCAAACTGCCATTTCCCACAAAACATTGCCTATCTTTTCAGCATCTACGCAGGAAAGACACTCACTCTGGCTCCAGGGCGCTGAGAAAAGCCAGAAATGACCATTAACCCTCAGAGAGATCTCCCAATTCGTACAGTGCTAAGCGTCAATAGCAGTCTGGCAGCGTCCTCACAGCTCAAAATGGGCTTGAACCAAAATTCCAGATCTAAGAAACCTAAATTCCCTTTGGCCTGATGAGTCAGCGTCTGGAATTCAAACCAGGATTCAAATCCAAGTTTACAAGTTTGATAGTTGATGTAATGAAGCAAACCGGTGCCTTGGACCTGAATTTCCTGAGAGCCACAGTCCAAACCTCTCTGCTGAGCCGGGCAGCCCAGGCACAGCACAGATGTTGCAGGCAGTCATTGATCCCCTTTGTCAGAAGAAAGCAAAAAAAGTTGCCATAATGCGAGGCAGCACTCAGCAGTAATCTGTTCTCTACATCTTTTACTTTCAAGAGCAGAAAAATTCACTAGAGTAATGCAAAATTAGAAGTTGTAAAGGGTCAAATGAAAAAAGCCCACCCAGTATCACACCTCTAATTTCTTTAGTGAATCACAATGCATAAGGGGATTTCTGTTGTCTTCCAAGTCTGACAGCAGAGATTGGATTTATGCAAATTATAAGGTTAAAATAATTAGAGATAGGTCAAAGGTATAAATCAAACAACCAAAGCTGACATGTCTAAAATTCTGCATGCTAAACAATCAAAGTGTTTAAAGTCAAAACATTTATTGGTGCTTATTTACACAGAGGAAAATTTAAGGAGGGGTTTGCTAAACTACCTGGTTGTTGAAATCATTTTTTGTCTGTCTATTTACAGGTCTCACAAGGGAAGACAAAGCCCTGCTCTCATCTGTGTTTCTGCAGCACAATTAATGTTTATGAAGTTGCAAGTGAAAACTTCAGTCCCCTTCCACATCTCTAATTTAAACACAGCAAGCAGAAATTATTTAGGAACAAAAGGCTGCAGCAAGACTAAAGTTGAAAAAAAAAATCTGCAAAAACCTAAAAGTATATGGAATCCACTTACGCATATGCCATGTTGCTTGCATTTTGTCACACCGCTGTGACTGAAATGCTATGTCTGTAGCCTGCAACATGTAAAACAACAGTAGGAGGCAAGTTGTGCTCTTTCACACTGATACAAGTCTACAAAGGCTGTGCCGAAAACCACCCAGGAAATGGATCACCACAGCTCTGCAAAACAGTACGTCTTCAGCCCCAAAGTGGTGAAGAGGGTGGTGAAAACAAAGTCCCAGTTTAAGGAGGGGAATAAAAAATTACAACCCTATTTTTTAAAGATTAAAAAGTAGTGCTTCCTTTCTGTGGAAAAGCCACTGTTTCCTGGTAGAAAAAAAAAAATTGTCTTGAAAACTAAACTACTTTTGTTCGAAGTGCCCTTTCATCAGAGTGATCACCCAAGAGCTCTTCAGAAGGGCTGGATCAGTCCTGCCTCAAATCAGGGATTTCAATACAAAAGGAGAACATCCAAACAGCTACTTTACGGGGAAAGTAAGCCACTGAATAGCTAACCTAACATAAACGTAACATAGCAGGAAACTTCACAGCACAAGATGAAATTTTTCAGGTTCGGGCTCAGATGTTCCATGAAAGGAAAAAGCTATTTTGTGGGTAGCTGTAGAGAAAAATAATTTGCCATGGAGTGAACTTGCTGATGACTTGCCTACATCTAGGTCCCTTTTTTCATAATTGTTTGATCAATGTCCTATGAATAGATGGAAATAGAGTGCCTGTGAGAAGAGACACACATTTCACCTATGCATTTGTGTTATCTGAAATGATACGCACCGTAGTCAATATGAAATTAATATCCCTCTTGGTTAGTTTATGAGTAGAGTAGGATTCATATAACATTAAATATTACATGGCAGAAAACAGATCCCTGCACCTTTCATGGTGAAATAAATTACCAAATATAACTGTACATTGACTTTTGCTAGCTAACATAGTAAATAAGTAAATAGATAAATGCATCTTTTAGTAGTCTGAAGTTTTTGTCCCTGCACTTATCAGGTGAAGAGGGGAGGGAAAATAGAGCCTGAGTTTACTTTATGACTTTTTTTTTTTCTCATATTATGCTTGAAATATCCGTGACTGATAATGGCCTGCATTTCCTAGCAAAGAAATAGTGCCTTTTTCAAAACACTGAAAGAAGTGGCACTCATGAGGTTTGCTCCCTTCCTTCTCATTGTATGGCAGGATAATTTTACTCATACCTGATCCATTTTGTTTCTTCAGTTCCACTTGGGTCTTTTCCCTCGTCCATCTTTGCCTTCTCCTTGTACTTTGTGATTTATTTGGCTTCACAGTTCCTTAAAATGTTCCCTGTTTCAAAACCCCTTTAAAATAACATATTACACATATTTACTACTCCTTATATTAATTTATTTTAAGGCACTTTTTGTCTTACAGTTTTCAAGTGACTTCCAATTTCCACTCTCAGATGACTTCCCCTATGACTTAAGTCCATTTAACACAATATGCACACATAGCAGTTTAGGGAAATTACAGAAAAATTCTTGCAAATACTCCACATCGGTGAGGCAACGCTCATGCTGGAGCAATGTGAAGGAGATCTGTGTTTATTACAACCATCCTTTTCTTTCATTTGGTTAGAGTTGAGCTGGGCAAATGTTTCACAATGAATTATTTACTTGTTAAAGTAATCTTTTTTTTGTTTGGATTATTTGTGAACAGTTTACAATTCTCTCATTAATTATTTGAAATAATTTGCTTAATAATTTCATGATCCACCCACGTGCATAAGCCAAGCTTATATATAAACTTTCTGTTTGGAATAAACAACTCAAAGCACATTTGAGTCTTCTGGGGGCATTATTTTATAATTATGGCCATTATCCTGAGGCAGTAAAGGGCCACTTAAAAGAAAATATTTCAAAAATATACAAATTAACTCAGTTCAGAGATTCTTAATTTATATTTAGTAGAAAAATCAAGTATTTCATTTAGAGATATGAAATTCATATAATTAAATTTAATTATATCCTGAAAAAGTTATATACATAATTGATGAGGTAGAGGCATATGTGTTTATAAGGACTATTTTTCCTTTTTCCAGCTAAATAAAGTTGAGAAGAAATATCATATAAGATACTTCAGGGATGCCATTCTTAAAATATTAAAGGTACTTTATTTACTACAGCAACATCCTTACCAGCGCTATAATAAAAGCTCTGTCTGTGTTTTCATTCTTTACCCTAACTTCAAAAATTTTATGTATAGCCCTCATAAAAACGTACTGTGGTTTAAAATTTAGCTTGGAAATGAAACATAAAAGAAAGAAAAGTTGTTTAAATTTTACCTTTTTTTTACTATTTAGGTACTAAAAAACAGTTACAGAAAATATTTACAGACGTATAGAGGCAGCTTGTACCTCCCTCCTAGAGAGAAAGGACATTTTTGGTTTATTGTTTCCTTCAATTAACAGCTGCTCACTGATCTCTAAAGCCTAAGCTTTTAAACATATGACTCAAAAGGCACAAGTCAGATCCCTCCAAAGTATGTTTGCTTTTTTTAAAAAAAAGGAGAGATTTGAGTCCTTGAAGATTTTCAGAACTCGACAGGACAAAATCCTGAGCAATTCTTGATCTCCTGTTAGTCCTGCTTGGGGGAGGAGGTTGGACCAGATGACCCTCAAAGGTACTTTCCAAACTACATTTTTCAAAGATGCTGCGAGTTCACAAACACTGGGAAGGAGTTGCATTTGGAAAGGGCTGAAGCTTTGATTCCAAACTTAAGGTATAATTTTTTTCATTTTTATTTGGATTTTTTTTTTATCTGTATCTTTTTAATCAAAGAAGTTAGCTGCCATTTTTCTTCTGCAAAAGTGCAATTTTCGTGGCAAGATTTCTGGTGATCCCATAATAAACTCCTAATAAAGACTTGGTTTGTGGGTTTGTTTTCTTGGTGTTTTTTTAACTTAAATAGTCTGTAGACTACCAGTTTACAAAAGAACTAAAAGCTTTGAGTAGTTTGACTGAAAGAATTAATAACTGTTATTTTCTGAATGGAAACATTTGATTTTGAATGCTTGTAAAATACTTTGCTTTTCTGAAGCACCTAAAATCTAAGATTCTAAAAGCCTTTGCTGACATGTATTTTGCTCTTCAAATACTTCTGTAAGAAGGGTGAGAATTGAGGTTAAGAGAGACTCAAAATACACTAGTGAGAGACTCCATGACATTTCCAACCTCCTGTTCTTCTGCTCTAGCCGCTAGAATTATTCCCACGCTCAAGTTCAACATCTGCACTGGTATGATAAACCTTTGGAGCTATTGTTGTCCCTCAAGTTAAGGACATGCATTTTAGACCACCTTTTTAACTAAGCCACCAACACTATCAAGGAGAAGTTAGTCTACAGACGCAACAATCCAGGCAGCTTTATAAGGTCCCTAAATGTATATTTACGTGATAAATGGTAATAGGCTCGTCACGCGCCCATCACGTGCACAAAGCAACAGCACACCAGCCATTCCCAAGGCTTCCTGCAACTCCACCCCATGTTCAGCAATACTAGCTGCAGGTGGGCCAGTTTTGTCATTAAGCCAACCTTGATGCTAGGTCTGTGCCAATAAATTGGATCACTCTTAATGTTGTTCTACATTACCATTGCATCTGAGCCAAGTCTGTTTCCCAGGCAGATTAGATCAGATCAGATCACTCTTAATGTCACTCTACACTACTGCCGCTTGCCCACAGCTTTGTTGGAGAACTGTCAAGACATAGATAACACCCAAGCACACATGTTAATAAATAAGATAAGGTGAAACACAGCACAGGAATTCCTGCAGTGTTACTGTACCAAGAAGCAGCTCTTCTGCAAGGCGGTTATGCTTTGCTGGATTGTTTATTTAATCTCTTGGCAGTTTCTCAGTGAGATGTAAGTCTGAGTTCCTCAACTACACGGCACACTCACAGCTGCCGGTAAAGGCTAGATCCTTTCCTAGGCTGTTTCCTAAGAAGTTTCATGTCACTGTAGAAGTCTTTCAGGGAGAATTAACCAAGTCTAGAGCCAACATGATAGATGACAGCATGTTTTTTTCACCTCGGTTTCAGTAACTTCTTTAATTCAAAGAGCTGCTAGAACAGACTTGAGCCGCAGAGTGTTTTTGTGCTACAAGGCAATTCACTGTAAACCGCCAAAACCAACCTGGAACGACCAACTTAAAAGAATTTCAGCTCAAGCTTCCCTATTTTATTCCTTCCTTCCTTGACTTACTACACTGTATTTGCCTTCCTAATGGCTTCAGAAATTTCACACAGTGAGGATCTTGGACATCCGAATTCCATTTGAAATTCTCTCTTGCACAGGGGTTCAGTTTTGGATACATTCATTGCTTCTTTCTTGTCTATTTGAAAGCAACCGGCACACTGTCTGCTCTCACACCATCTTGGAGATCTCTGGGGTACTCAAAGCACGATGCTACCTCTAGGGAACAGCAGTGTGACTTGTAGAGATTCTAGAAGCAACAACACATCATCATGTCAGCATGCCTGGATTGTTGTCAGTACCAGCACTTACTTATTCAAGGCCCACACAGAAGTCTCTCCAGACACCAAGACATGCCCATGAAGTGTATTTAAAGATATTACTAGAGGGCAAAAATAATATTTTTCATCTGTCTAAATGATCATCTGAAGCAGAATGCATATACTGCACCTGAAATCCTCAAGGCAAAGATTAAAGCTAAATGTGCTTTCTGGAATGCCAGTATTCTCCTGTCTTCTCAAGTAAAAAATAGCAAGTATGGAAATAATAATAGAAAAGCATTCTCCCCTTGATATCAGGCAGTAAAACAGTGACTATGGAGTCACAACAGACTTAAAAGCAACAACAAACTGTGAAAACGTGCAGAAGGGCTCTGTTCTCTTTGCACCATGGTGCCCAATCCAACAAAGGGATCTCTGCACACCAGCTTACCATTCCCTCTGACTAGCTACACCCAGCCTAATGATTCAAAGACTAATTAGAGCATTTACTTTACATCCCATTTGCTGCAGTAACAGTGAAACATTATCTAGATAAAGCTCTTCCTGCAGGGGCCAGGAAGGGTATACCATTGAGAGAATTTTAAATGAAAGGAAAACTGAAATTTCCCTTAAACCTTCTCATAAGCGCATCAGCTTGCATCCATGCCTGTAAAGGCTCAGTACTCTAGCCCTGACCCAGCAAAATACTAAGTGTATCCTAAAGATTAAGCACAACTGGTCTCAGCATTTGCAGCTTCTGCAGTGTTCATGTCTTTAAAGTTAAGCACGCAGTTAAATGATTTCAGAACAGAGCCTTGTACCGCTGCCTGTGACTCAAGCAGTTTGAATGGTATCCATTAGCATGTGTATTCAGAAAAGTAAGGAAAAAGAAGCTAATTGCACAGCAATTTACGTTCCTTCTTTCCTGTTGTTGTTGACATAATTCCTTATCGTTTCTAATTACCTGGAGAAAGGGGAAAACTTGAAACTTTTAGCTGTCTGACATAAACCTGTCAGTTCCTGTCATAGCTAAATTTTGTAAATGCCACAGTTGAGCAAACAGACTCACTGTAAAATTCAGAAGATGCTGGAATATGTACATTTTAATACTGCTTTTTAAACTAGATAATCACCTTTAATAGTAATTTCTTTTTGACTACTGTATCACTAAGAGATTTACTGTACTAGATGAGAGATCTGGCACTCAAAACCAGACCCTGCTTCGGTATTTGTCATTCCCTAATGACTGCTTTTATTTACCATTGGATGAAGTACACTCATTAAACTACCCAGAGCTTCCTTTTCTTCTGCGTTGCCATTGTGGAATAAGCAGAGTACTGGCTGTATTATTTTTTTTCTTCCAATTTGGTTAGCCAAATGGCCCCACTAACGCTTGTGTTGGCACAGCTGAAGAGGTACTATGGGAGGGGAATGAGGAGCTGGAGGGCAGAAGCCAGCATCTCCTTAAATCAGAGCTGCGGCTGCAGAAGACAGTCGATGAAATCTAAGTGTTAACCTTTAGAAAATAGGCAGACTGCAAACAAGAATAATTTTTATGGGCCAGACCCTACCGGTTTTACTTATGTTGGAAGTACTATTGCCATTAAGTGTAACTGTATGTGTGAATTAAGAAAGCAGTATTTGGATTTTTATTTATGTAGTCTCCTGTGCAATAACCCCAAATGGAAATGCATTTGTTTAGTTTTTAAATGCACTCCAAGTTTTACCATTACAAGAGTGGCACTGCCTTTACACTGCTTTTCTGCAAAATAAATATACTGTCTTCCCTAAATACACTGTCTTTCATTTCAGCTCCTCATTACTACTTCTTCAGATTTTTTAATCTACAATGCAAATAGGCGGGTTAATGGTCATTACACACTGTTTCTCTATCTTCCTGATCTTAATTTAAAACAGATACAATGCTGTCTTGTGAGTACATTGGTTTTCGATGTTCTAAATAGATTTTTAGTGTAGATACTTGTTCCGACTCCATTATTTCCCCTTTCACCCTAAATAAAATTTTCCCAGATCACTGTTCCTACTGCAGAGAAATACATTTTCTATTTTGCCTTGAAAGAAATGTGAAAAAGGAAAATGCTGATGGCACAAGAAGCAATTTGAATCCCATGATAGAAAACATAGCCTTAGCAGACAATGCACAGTAATAAATAATAGTATAGGAACACTTTTTTTTTTTACCAGAAGAGAAATGCAAGGCACACATTTTTAAACAAATAAATGTTTCCTTTTGCCCTTTTTTGGCAGTAAAAAAAAGGTGGTAGGAGGCAAGAGAATAGATCTGAAAAATACATACCCTGTCTATCATTCAGTAGCTACAGAACTGGTTTTGTTTTTTAATAATGTGTATTGGTTCCACTATTGTACAGACTACATATAAAGGATGGACAGCAGATAGAGGTTAGGTGCTATTACAACAAGTCATTTTCCTCTAGGTGCTTTGGTACCCTTTGCTCTTATTTTCATTGTCTTTATCCTGTGTGTAGAATAGCAAAGGAAGGTGTATATCTTACTCCTGTGAATGTGTTGGGCTGTTTGTTTTAGGCTTTGCTGCAAGTAAATCAGATTTAGTAGGAGTGATTCACCAGGTACATATTCTTCCTTAAGTGTAATAGCACTGTACAAGACTGGAGTTTCAGGGATGACAAAGCATACATTAAGTGTTATCCAAGAGGATAGTTCGTGTCCTGTGTGACTACCAGAGCTTATTACATTGCTCTTGATGTAACAGGATGAATTTAAAACTTTGTGAAGTGCTGCCTTGTGACTGGCAAACTACTTCTGACACGAAGCTGAAAGTTGCTGCTATTTAACGGCTCTTTGGTGACCTTTCAGAAGAGAAAGGATGGCCTTGGTCCAAGTTGTAGCACACAGACGTCCATATCGCTACCACAAGCAGCTTCCACTCTGGAGGAGAATGAGTTCAATCGTTCTTGTGGGTAGGGATTTCCCGATCAGACCCCATCTTTCAGATGCACTAATCACAGCTCAGCTATGTTTTCTCATTCCTTTTCTTGGTATTACAACTCAGAACATAAGCTTCATGGCTAATGATGATTAGATGCACAGATGATGATGATGCACAGATCACTGGGCAATACTATTTTTCTCATCTAACTTCTTATGCAAATGATCTTAGAGAACAATCAGCTATTATTGCTTATGAGTATTATTGCCACCAAAGTACAACACAAAGTGAACACAAACAAATAAATGGACTCATCTGAAACAGATTCACAATTTGGCTTAATCAGGCCTTTTGAAAGGGACCACATCACTGAAGCAACTTCATTAAGAGTTGATTTTTAAGTCACACCATTTCTGTGCTGCAGACAGGCCAGTTAAATGTCAAGAGAGGAATATTTTAAAAAGTTTACACTTGTATTACAGAGAGTATATATCTTCTTTGGCTGTTGGCTGCCGTATGTGAAATTACCACTGTGGGCCGGAATGCAGCCACTGAACCTTCACCCACGTAACCCACAGACAAGAAAGAATGCTCCCACATCCCTGGCTAGTCTATTAACAGAAATGTTTGGTGTATCTTTGGCTATAAGAAAAATTCCCATTTCTTTTTAGTTCCTCTGTGAGCTTTTGCAGACATTTTCCCAGATTTAGCTGGTGCACTCTATGCTATCTGACTGTTACCTTCCCCAGGTGGGGGCCACCTATCCATAGTACATTAGTATGTTCTGTATAATAGAAGCTATTATTCCTATTAATATTTTTAATGCATAGTTACGTGTAAAATACCAGAATATGCTGACAGCTCATGTCTAATCACTGCTGTTGCAACAAAATATGCTTTATTTTACGAGTATACACACTGGCTCTTTTCTTTCTAGTTATTGTCAACTATTTGCCGCATCAGAAAGAGAAAGAAATAGGCAATCTGAAACAAGAAAAAATTATAACCAACAGAAATTAGCTCTCTTACAGATGAGTTTATTTCTTTGAGCATGAATGGGAAGGAATGTGTAGGAGTGACACAATAGGAGAAGAGCTTATACGGTCTCTTTTTAATGGAATCAGTATCTAGTGTATATAGACTGGAAAATATGCAAAGGCATACAAAGCAGAAAACTGTGAACAGGCTGCTTAGAAATCACTGGGTAGCAGTGACCATTAGGTCATCTTATTAAAGATGAAAAATGGCTTGGCTTTGAAATAAAAGCCCGTTGCATCCTATTTAATATCTTGATGCGGTTGCAGGAACATAGAAGCAAAATACAAAAGCCAAAGTACAACCATAAATACATGAGGAAGCAGCAACATGGAAATACTTCCTACGTATGTTAGTATTAAGTAGAAAGAGTTAGTCCAGGGAAACAAATCAAGTAGCAGAAATGTTTTGTGCTGGTTTTGTTCAAACCCAGATCCATTAGTGATTTACCTTTGAAATCAGAGTGGCTGGCAAGTGTCTAACAACTGAAAATGGCAAACAAAAATAATCTCTAAAGGGCAGTACAAGGAAATCCCAGGCTATTTGAAGTTGGGCTGACTCCTCCATAATTAGGAGAACAACTGAAAACAATAAACACCTATAAGACAACAAGCTTCCTAAAAGTCAATTTCTTCTAGGACAGGTTAATAGGCTTCTGAGCTCAGGACTAGTTTTAGATTAACCTCAGAAAACCTTTTTACACAATCTCTTCTGATACTGTCAAAAATGAGCTAAGGTGGTACAATCTCAATGAAATTATTGTACAACTACTAAAAAAAAAAAAATCCACAAAACTGTTGGTTTACTGCCAAAAGGAAATGATGCACTGAGTAAAGTTCCTGCAAGAGCCTAAGCTGAGCTCAGTGCTATTCAGCATTTTTATGAATGACTTGCATGATGGAAAAAAACACACAGTAATTAAATTTGCAGATAATATCAGGCTGGAAGGATGCATTAGGACTGTGAAGGACAGCATTAAAATTCAAACCTTATCTAAACAAATTGAAGATACGAATAAGATACAATGCAGTGAAGACAAGCGTAATATACTGTATTTATGTAGAAATCATCAGCTGCGCAAACACAACATGGGGAACACCTAATTACACTACGATTAATTAGAATAAAAATGTGGAGGCTAAAGGATTTCAAACAGAACACAAGTCAGTATTTTTTTTTCTAATAAAACTACCCTCCTACTAGGGTGTGCAATGAAGATGTCACACACAGGACATATGAAGTAGCCCTCAGCAGAATACAGCCTGAGGCTGGAGCACTGTATGGAGTTTAATACAGCAAACATCAAGAAAGATATGAGGCAGCTGGACAGCTGAGAGCAGCGAGAAGGATCAAAGGTTTGAAAACACGTTCTGTGAGGAAAGGTTGAAAGAACTGGGTCTGTTTAACTCAGCCAAGACTCAAGGAGACATAACAACAATCTTCAAATAACAGACAAGTTTTGGAAGAAGTTACTCTTACTACACACTCTGCTAATAGACAGGATTATTTAAGGACAAATTAGACAAACATTAGCCAGGAACGAGTTAGAATAATTAGTCCCATCTTGAGTGGGCAGAGGGATCTCTCAGAGTACCTTCCAATCCTGCCTGCTGTCCTTGTCTTCTCAACATTATTTTGAAACCTCTATTAAAAGCACACTCCTTCTGCCCATGAAAATCTAAGAAAAATAACAAAAAGATCACTATGATAATTTATTTTTAAATTTCTATTAAAGAGTAAAAATTCCAGAGTTATTTTAGAAGGGCTTCAGAAAACACCAAGTTACCCTTAAGTTACTCAAAATCAATTGTAACTTTTTAGGCTAAACAACAGTACACAGACCTAAAAAGGGAAAATATTGCAATTACTGCAGATGTGCAATTGAAGCAATGACACATTTGAGGGAATGAATGACTGATTCTAGACATTCTGATCATATTATTGTCATCTGTCTGCCCATTTTAAAAGTCTACACAAAATAGCAAAGGTACGTTACGGAGGAAACTTAGACCAGAGTTTGTCCAGATGAAGTATTAATTAAACAGATGGCACTGATAATGAAGCTAAATAACAAGAGCGCTTTGCACAATGAAAGGGAATTAACGTGCTAAAGTGTCCATGACAGGATCCATGAGACAACATACAAGGACCTGAAGGTAGAAAGGTAGAAATGAGCAGTAGTTTGAATTCTTTGATGTAGGATGCCAGAAAGCTGGACAGTATCACATGCTGCTTCATCACCTGTACAAAGAGCGTTGTGTTCGGAAGAATATTCTAGGGTCAGTCAGTCAGCAGCTGGACAAGGTACTATTTTAAGTCTGATCCTGAAAAACAGGACCAGAAACCGATCCCGGAGTAGCCAGCAGTGGCTCTTTGGTGACCAACTGCACTTTGGGCTGCCAAGAGCCCTGGAAAACCCAGAGTGGCCATGTACCAGTAAGAGCAGCAGCCACCGGGAAGCAGCTGACTCTGAAAATCGCATCTAAGAATCTTTCTCTCAGCAAAGTGTTAAGAATGAAAGCACTCCGTTAGTTCAGCAGAGTGTTGTTTGCTCTAGTCATTATTTTGAGTCTGCTGGCTTTTAGCTGCACTTAAGCAAAATTAAGTGAAGCATCCCTTTCACTTCGTTTTACGGCAGACAAAATGGGAAGACTCACCTCACTATCATTCATCTATTATGTTGTCCCATATTAATTTCCCCTTAGCACCGTCTTAAATATCCTCATACTTACTTCTCCAGGAATTGTTTTTGTATTTCTTCATCAGTTTAGTTCCTCTCTTTAGGACCTTTTCTATTATTTCATATGCCTTTTGAGATGGAATGACTGAGATTGAACACTTTAATACAGGCAAAGGTGTACTATAAATTCCTGTAATGATACCTGTTTTGTCTTAATACAATCTAACATCTCAATTTCTTTCTAGACTGCACCAAACTGCAGCCTTTTCTATGCTGTTCCCTGCAATAACCAAGTATTTTTCTTGGAGTTGTTACAGCTAATTTAGAATCTATCAGGTAGTATGATTAGTTCCAATTGTCCCTTCAGAATCAGTTACCATCAGCTGTCTACCCTGAAGCTCACCTGTCATTTATTACTGAATGTTCAATCACCATTTGATCCTTCTGCATTCTTTCTATCTCCTCCTAGTTAACAAGCCCCATGTAATTTCACCTTGCCAAAAAAAAAAAAAAAAGTACTATTTATTCCCAATCCAAATAATTTTCACAAGTTCCAATATGGGTCCTTACATGACACAACTATTAATCTTTTTTCTCAAGTCCTTATTTCTTACCTTCTTAGAGCTTCCTAATCCACAAGATAACTTTCTTCTTATGCTGAGATGATTTTTTTGGAGTGGCTTTATCCACATAAACTGTATTTATTCCTCTCTTCAAGTAATGAAAGAATTCTAATAGGCTGCAAAGATAATGTTTTCCTTAACAAGAACTATTTTGATTCATTCCTTGATAACAGTTTTATCAAAATGTCTCATAGAACTTCATACCAGCACGATCTCTGCATTTCTTGAAGGTACTAGTCACAAGGCTGAGATTCACTCACTCAGACCATTTGTACTGCCTTCATCTTCCCCTCTTCTCTTTATCTATTTGCTTTACCTTTATGTTTGTCTTTCACTTAGATTTTCAACTATTTGAGGATGGCTTTTACTCCTTTTTATATTTGGACAGTGTATAGAACAGTAGGACTGGAGCCCACACGTACAAGAAGGACCTTAAAAAGACAATAGTGACTTACTGAATGGAAAATGTTTCAAATAAAGTGATTTACTCCTTATCAAGTGCAAACAGACATTTCTATCTCTTCTGCTCAGGTACTTCTCTGCTCAGTCCTGCTACTAATAAAAATAATTCTTTTCTTTCCCAGTGATTTTCCAGCATCAACACTGCACTGATCCAAAAGAATGCTTTTCTTAGATTAACTCGACTGGATATACAAGAAATGAATCTGGAGACCTCTGCCTATGCAGCTACCGTCCTTGGACTTAAGATGGTATCAATTCAGACAATGATTTTTCTTATCTCCACTTCGGAGTAAGTTTTCTCCTCTTCCCAAGAAGCAATTCAGTATAAAAACTTCCACCATCTTGGTACATTCTTCTCTGCTATCAATAAAGTGAACTGCTTGTTTGCAGAAATAAATGACGCTTTAAATATTTTTACCAAATAAAATACTATTTATACACAGTAGCAAACAACCTTAGTTGGTTAATTACTGACACTAAACAGTCATAGGGATTGCACCCGGCCACAAAGCTGCCTCAGGCCACTCTGTTGTACACAAGGAACAACTAGGACAGTTAGTTCACAAAATCACTGTTTAGTGGTAAATGACCAACCATGGTAGATCATTACAGTCCCCTGCAGGACTATGCTGTAGTAGTAAGAAGAGTAAAGAAGACCGCAACAGAGCAGATGCCCAGGGCATACTTGGAAGATGGCAGGCAAATGAGTCACAATCAAGGATCCCATTTCCACTTCCACCACTTGATTTGTCCAAGGCAGGAATGTGAAGTCAAGGACCAGCAGATTAGGAGGGACATCTCATAGGACAAGAGGATGGAGGTCAGCTTGTTGACAGAGGAGAGATTCCGGGAGAATTTCCAAAGAAGCTGTATCTTCCTCAGGTTCAGGGAATGGTTTGACTAAAGGAAAAAACTAACATAAACTACATATGTAATCTCTTGTAAAGATGCTTTTGTTCAAGCGAACACTCTGCTTTAAAGAAACAGTACAGTCATTGTTCTCAGAGAAAGCAGAAATGCAAGAGATTGTTATAAAGATGCTTTCATTTAAGTGAACACTCTGCTTTAAAGAAACCGTACAGTCATTGTTCTCAGAGAAAGCAGAACCATCTGAGATTAAGACAGATATCTGTCTACACTCCAGAAGGGAGTGAAAACTCTTAAAATGTGTTTTCCTCAAGAGAAATGGTAGATAGAGGCTACCTCAGAGAATGGTAGATTAGAGATAAGATTCAACAACCTGGTAACTATCATAAGAAAGCATAGTCATTTTGCCAGTATCTGCCTTGTCGTGTAAGTGCAGATCTGAGCCCTCTTACCAAGTCACATTTGCCCATCATCAACACAGCCTGTTGCTTACTTCACTGTCAATCCCAGGCACACTTTAGCAGAAGGCAGCCTACGCACCCTCTCTGCCTTAACAAGAGGTCTGAGCTCACGCTTGTGTGAGCCACCGGATCAGGCGTGGAAAGGGCTAAGCACATGCAGGGCAAGCTAGCAGCCATCCCAGCTTTCCTTTTCCTAAACACTCTCAGGATCAATTAAGAATGTCCGGATACAATATCTCTGTATAAAGGCTACACTGGAAATAGAAACAGCAAATATGAGTCATAAAACTCAAAGTAGTTTAAAATTCTTTGTTTCCTAGTGTAGACATAGCTTCAGATGCTCTTCTACGGTGCTATCAACGAAATATCCCCAGTCGGAGCTAGCAGGCAGCTTCCCACATGGGGGACTGAGGCTTGCAGTGCAGTTGACTGTTACCATGTCAGGAGCAGACAAGGAACTCCCCTCAGCAGTGACAGTTACGAAATCTCTTGTTCAGTCCACGGGCTGGATCAATGCCAAGATGAATCACTCCACTATTCCTCTCTTAGTGCCTGCAGTCCTGTTAAGTTTTATACATCAGGCTATTGTGGAATTAAAAAAAAAAAAAAAAAAAAAAAAAAGTAGCACCGAAGAAGAAATGAAATAATGCCTAATGAAATGAGACCATCTCAGGATAGTGAGAGGTTCCAGTAAGTACATCATTCAGTGTAACATTAAGCTCTGGACCACTCTTACCAGCAGGCTTGTTACAATATGTGGGAATAAGCGGTTTTGCCAAATCAGTAAGTGGGAGACAGCGGGATTGTAGTCGGTCAGTTCTACCAAAGATCCCTAAAAGCTTTGAACACAATGGTTGCTTGTAAGAATGTCAGTATTAAAATAATACAAGAAAATTAACCCAAACAAGCAAAAACCAGCCATAAAAATATACATCACTGTATCAATTGACATATGACTGATAGACAGATTGTTTATGATTATACCGTAATCATACCATCTCATCTGGTTCTGGAAATGACCTTGAGAGATTGTTTAGGCACACCTATTTCTATACAATACTAATGTGTAACACTTAGCACTAACAGGTTCAGAAAAACACTGTCTGTGAAAACACAGGTTTTCACACGTGTATTTCATATACTTTTCAGAATATCTTACACTTCAGTGTCTGATGAGACATCATATTATTCTCCTACACATAAAACTACCGGGAAATTGGCAATAACAGGTAAATGTTTATGAAGTCTCCACTAAGTAAAGCTTACAACTCGTAATTCATGTGAAATCAAAAAGCTCTCTCAAATAATTTCAATACAATCTTCATTTGAAATGAAGGATAAGTGTATGCCAGCTCTGTTCTTACATGTATTTTTTTGTTTCACAAAAGGGTAGGTTAAAAGAGATCTGGAAACGCTCATGAGACACCAGAGTCAAAACTGATGTGGCATTTTCTTTCTAAGCCCCTGTTTTCAGATATAGCAGCTTTGAACTTCACCTTCTGGGGAAAATTGCTCATGCTTATTCTCAGCATAGAGATAAATGATTCTTGAGGGAAAATTTCAAGAAAAGCCATGACCATAAGTTTTAGTTAGCAAGTGTAGAAAGGGTATCAGGCACTTATCAATGTACTTGTATGTATTCATCAGACCAGTGATGGAAGTGCGTGCCGCAGCCCTTCCTTTCTCTCAATTATACCTATGCCCAAGGCAGGAAGGGCGCCACAAATGCAGTTTACAATTCCTCCTCAAGACACAATACTAGATCTCCAAGCCAATAGTACAGCCTTGAAATTATGTACACACTGTGTATTATCAATAAATTTGAGCTAGAGCTTAGGCTGCAGTCTGCACTTGGTATATAGCATGCACGTACTTTGTCTCAGCCGGACAGAGGAAGATGAAACAGGATCTTACATGAAAGCTCTGAAAGAGATATCCATAGCTCACCTTATTCTGGGTACTTATTCATTTAAATAGCAATAATATTCACCTTTTATGTAGAGCTTTCACCAGTAGATTTCAAAACATTTTTCAAAGGAAGTCAATGATATTATCACCATTTTGCAGTTGTGAAATCTGAAGTAAAGGGAGGTAAAGTGCTTTGTCAAGTCACCCAAAAAACAATGGACTGAAGGAAAGGTGCATTAAGTCTGGCACACAGACAGTGTGAAGAGGACAGAAGACTACAAATGCAGTTTGTGGAAAAGAGTTGCTAAAGGAACACAAGACCCAGAAAGAGCAAAGGAAAAAGTAAATGTAGAAACAAGGTTCACACGTAAGTAGAAACTTAACAGGGAGATCAGGAGCAGTGCGGTAGATACGAGTAGATGCAAAAGGAATTATCAGAGCCAGCAAACAGGGGTGATAAGAGGAGTGTGAGAAAGGAAAATATAAAAAGGAGCTCTTCGGTATGGACCATAAAAGGTCTTGAAAGGCTAGAAAAGAAGAGGCTGTAGCAGTCCAGATAAAACCAATGACATGTGTCAGCAAAAGGGGGCTGAAGTTGTGCTCAGGTGGTTTCTGACCTGTGTCACTTGAGGCTGTGGGTTTTTTTAACTTCAAGCAGACACCGATGCTGCAATCCACACTGAGGCTTTGCTAAGTGTGAAACAAAGCAGTCGATTTGCTTTTCATGTTTCTCTTCTGCTCTACTTAGATTTTTCTCCAGGGCAGTTTTCTCTTTTGCTGTGATTTATTCTCTCTCCCATCACGTTTTTTCCCCTATGCTGCTCTTTGGTATCAAGTTCAATGTTCCTTCTCAGATTTTGTGAGAGTCCCTCCCTCCCTGGACAGTACAAGGTTTTTTCATTTAAATTGATTGAAGCTTTAGTTTTGCAGTAAGAGATTTTTCTTCTCTTCTGCATCCCTATGACCAACACTTCTGCCCTTTACCTCAATCAACATGATAATGGCATTTGTGCTGCTATGCGCAAACCATCTAGCCTTTAAGTCAGAATATTTTGTGGATAAAATAGAGCGACAGAAAATTCATCCATTTCAGATGCAAAAATATTGGGAAATTTTCTTTTACTCTCTATCACTGAACATGCCTGTGCATTTCATATACTGATCTATATCAGTTTAGAAATGAACACAATATGAGAGTAATGCCCTTGCACAGAAGCAGTTTTATTCATATTTAGGCATTTCTTCACTGCTGGAAGGCAGTGCGTAGGTGTAAGATCCTGTAATTGCAATTGCAGTGGTGGAGTGCAGTAATTTACCTATATAAATAAGCTTGTGTGCTTGAATGCATGGTGGTACACACCTTTAATCACTACAAAAACACATGAATTTTAGACTTTAATACTATGTATCAATACAAGTCCAAAACCCTGTATCATCTATGATTCCGAATTACCAAAAGCCTGTCCCCCTCGCTCAAAACTACAAACACACATTTACTTTATCATAGTGACCTGTACAGGATACGAAATATGAGCTTCACCACGTTGTCCTCCTCCTCTCTCGCCTGTCCATGTGCAGATAGCCAAAAGATTGTTTATCGATGGTGCTAAGTACATTAAATGCACATGGCACATTTAATGTGTTGACTTGTACGAGGGCTCTGCTGACTGCCAAGTCTGAGTGCCTCAGTATGTGAGAGTGTCTCTTCTTACCTGTTACAAGTTTATGGTGCTTTTGAAAACAGCTTTTCTAAGCCACAGATCTCTGGGTTTTCTTCCATGCACCCTTTAGGAATCAGAAGCCAGAATTAGTAAGATGCTATATTCCTTTTCAGAGTGTTTAATCTTTCCAACCTATCCCATTTTTTTGAAGCTCAGCCTGACTGCAATTTAGGAATACAATCATAAAAGTTAGGTATTGCTAGCATGTGTAAAACATAGCGTGTTCTTGGTAACATGTCATTTCTTCTGACGTTTGTTAAGCATTATTGATATCTTTCTGATTGGTCTCTCCTGAGAGCTTCTCAGTTTCTCTAAAACTGTCTTCCACCTTGCACATGTATGAGCATCAGGCAATTCATCTCATGACTTCCTTTTTGGTGTCACAGAGTATTTTTTCTAATGACCATCCACATCGTCTACATTTTTTGATTTGTTGTGGTCACACATGAATTAAAGCTATTGTAAATTGATACTGAGAGCCCTCAGAAATGCAATTTTACAAACAGCCTTTCTTCAGGAAAAAAAAATCATTAAAGGAAAAATCTTTACACCCTTCTACAATAGTTTCATGGACTACAAGTCACTGAGAACTTTGTTAAATATGTCTGTCACCAGACATAGGGATAGTTGAGAAACACACTAACACTAAAACATTTCTGCACATAATTCCTTGAGTAAGTGCTTGAAGAACTGTGGCTCCCCATCAAGATCCTATTCCAAAAGGCTGGGCTTGGCTTTGTAAGTAAGCTTCACGACTGAAAAGATCACCAAGCAGGGTTCTGTTCCTAGCTGCGTAGTAGAGTCCTTAGGTGACTTTGGGCAATCTACATACAACCACATTTTCAGCCAATCGAGCAAATATTCATTTCAATTTTTACATTTAATTTGAAATGTCCTGTATCGATTTTTCACACTAGTGATGAACTGGCATTCCTGCTAAGCTCCCATACGAGCTCCAGGCTGGCTATGCTGCATCTTAGGTTAGCTGCCTCACTAGTGAAATCTCCAAAAATCTTTCTGCATTACCTTTTGCATCACCTGCCTCACATCTTTCTCCAAGTGGTGAGTTGAGGAGTTGGTATTTAATGTTGGTGAAGCACAAAGGTCTTTGGGTGGAGCTTAGTGTGTAAAGGGAAAATTTATTCTAGCCCTGTGAAAAATTATTCCTTCAACTATATGATAAAAGGTAAGTTAATAAAGCACAGGGGAAGGGGGGCAGGGCAAAAAAACCTCCGAAACAGAACCAATGTAACAATATTATTCAGGAGCCAACTGCAGATAATGCCCAGGACAGTTTCACTTAGATACTGTCCACATCTCCAGGGTCTGATTCACGTTATTCCAGGCATTCTGAGGAGTCATCTCGGAGTAAAGTTGCTACCGTCCTTACTTCAGAGAATCTATATCCAGGAGGTATAAATTTTGACGAGAGGAAATAATCTTTTCTCACACAGCCTGTGCTATCAAACACTTTTCTGGATGAGAAAGCAAACAGCAGTCTTTGTAAAATGTAAAAGTAAAGTAGAAAACCAAATCAGAGGAAGTTAATTCTCAAATATGTAATACTGCAAAAAAATGTATCAATATGGCTGAATGATTAGACAGGAATATAAAACAGTAAATTCCTACATATAAGTATTTTAATTTGCAAAGAATCACAACATCAAAATCAAATCTTGTTTAACTGACTGTTCAAATGGTCCATTGTGGTTTTTTGTTGCTCTCAAAAGCCCTTGGGTTTCTTTCATATGAAGCATTTTGGATCAAATAAAAAGATTAAGACTTAGACAAATGTTTTCACAATACCTGGATCTTCTGAGCTCCCTAGACATAAAAAGAACTCAAACAAAGTACAGCACAATTTGAACTGAAATAATTAAATCAAATCTTTGACTTATGTTGTGAGGAAATACCGATAATTCTGGCAAACACATGACAAATTCAAGAACCTTTTTTAAATTCGTATGAAGAAAATAATATCAAGACATTCCCAAAAAATGTCACTTGCAATTTTCTTTTATCAAGTCCTCAAGAACAGGATTCCAAACAATAAATATGCCTAAAGGTAATGAGCAGGAACGAATAACACAATTTCTAAAATACTGCTTTGCCTTTACAGATGTTCATGTATTCTCTCTTCACCAGCACCAACATTTCTGACATACACATAAATAACCATTAAAGAAGCTTAATAAATGGTGCAGCATGGACTCCTTTCTTTTGTGCATATTTCACTACCAACTCACCAAAGGCAGATGAGAAATTAAGGTTTACTTATATAATGATTTATTTTAAGAGCAAATTATGGAAGATTGCCAGCTACATCTGCTCATTAGCAGGCTGAAACACCCTCTGTTGGCTAGCATTGTCTTTTCTTTCAAGAAATCCCAGGAGGTAATTCTTACCGTGTTTGTTTTCTACTTCATTTGTGTGTCTCCCTCCATTATAAAATCATTGTGCAATATGCATGGATGTTTGCCATATATTATTACCAGCATTTTCAGGCCTTGTTTTCCAACTTACTGAAGTAATTAGTGAATCTCCAAATAATGCACAAAAGAACACATCTCTTCAGCTGTACAGTTTTAAAAAATGGCAAGACTCTGGATTTAATAAAAATTGTCAATGAAGGCTTGTCTGCATAGGGCTGTGAGGATCAAAAAACAAGCACTGTTTTAATATTGAAAATTATTTTTTATAAAAGAGCTTCTATGCAGGTCTAAATGAATCTACACAGAGGACTTATACGAAGGATGTCTCACGGTGTCTGCAGTGCATAACAAAGCGTGAGGAGAATTCTGTATGTTGTAATACTGTGCAAACCCAAGATATCCACATTCACTCCATTACTGAATCAGTTCAACTGATAATCATATTTGAAACAACTCACATTCTAAAATAACTCACATTTTTTAAAAAAGATTTTTTTTCCAGTCAACCTCTATCTTTAGGTACCCACTTTGGACATTAAGAGCCCATATTTACAGTCATTTAATTACACATAAAGCATCTTAAAAGAAAGATAAAAGGTCTTCGGAATTACGCTTATGTTTCTTTTTAGGAAATTATAGATACAGGCTGAAGACACAAAACGGTTGCAAAATTTCTCTTTTATATATAAATTACAGAAAAGTAAAAGGAAGACATTAATTCAGCTGTATTATTAATACTTCCTGCTAAGCCTAAAAGACCTTACATTATGTCTGTCAAAATCCTGAAAATTGTTTTTTCAAGTCTTCAAATACTATGCAATGGATTTAAATCCATTAAAGGAAGATTTCACTTCAGATCCATAGCATTATATTCAAGCCAACCAGGGATATTTGAACACTGAAGTCTGTAGTACTTTCAAAACAGATTAATGGCATTTTAGTTAATACACATCAACTGTTTGGAATTACACGTCTGCATCAGTGTCACATCAAACTAGTCTTTCTTTCTACCAGGTTTTGTGGCTCTATGTGGGAATCACTAGGCTATTTCTGTCATGCACACTTTTAGTGCTGTGCTGTTACTCACAATTTTAGCTAATGAATAAATAATAGGTATTTTCCCTATTTTTGTCAGATTAAACTTTACTCCAGTTGGTCCTTGGCTGTTCTTTCAGTTCCACTAAGAGGAAAAGGGATTCACAAGTGGTTATGTTTTCTGAATTTAAACTTGGCAATAAGTCTATGAGTCTTCCTAAGCAAATGAGTGCATTATGCCAACTCTAGCACTACATGCAAGCAAAACCAGAGGCTGCTTGATTTCTCTCTACAAAGGAAATATTCAGGTTCAAAGGATCAAAGAGACACTAAGAAACCAGAATCCCACAAGTGCCAACTATACAGTAGATCTCCACATATTATTTATTCTTTCAGCTATAAGTTCTCTTGCCTCAGGATGTATGCCAGCTACTCAGCCAAAGAGATTGCGAAGGAACGTAGCCTGTGTATACCTCCCTGCTTCCCAAACCCCAGTGTATGTATGAAAATTGATTCTCTCCAGTGCACCAACAGGGAGCCTGATGCAGCGTACCTGTATATTTGCTTCCTTGGTCTGTTGGAGAGACCAACAGTAATAAAATGGAAATATAAGAGATAGGAGGGAAAAGTGTCATGTAGGGGCAGCACTGCGAGTGCTTCATCCCATCAGCTTACAAGCTTCACAGTACCAGTCAGCCAGGGTGATCATGCAGAGGGGCATTGCTAACCTGCCACCATCACAGAACTTGTCCCAGAAATGCAACTTGCTCGTTACTAAGCACTTACAGGAGGTGTAATGGAGTTACAGTAGGTGACCTACGTAAGGATTCTCTAAGTGACAGGTAAGGTTTGCTATTGTTGAGGAGGCGAGAAAGTTTTCTGGGCCCTTGTGACTCAAGTCACATGCCTACAAAAGCATGTGGACTAGGTACTGTGTTACCCAAGGCATGCTTTGTTCGCCTCTCAGAAAACTCACTTTTCAGAATACTCCTCCCATTTGCACAAAGTTCTGAAACAAAATAAATTTATCAAAACCCATACAATTTCTTTTTCCCGTGCAAAAATGCTGAGGGACAAAGAGAAATAAGCCAATTTTTCCCATCTTGCACACATGGGAAATCCCTGTCCGCAGCATATTCTTTTCAACGGCTTCTCAGGAAGACTCCTTCACCCATCTAAGCTGTAACTGTCTGTAACTGTCTGTTGTTTCCTTCTAAACTCAGCAATAAAGTATCTGGTAAACCTCTATTCCCTTTTACAGAAAACAGAATAATCTCTGTGAGAATTGGAAAGAAGTCTTGAAATTGGATAGGCAAAACCAATCAGAATTAGTCAAAACCACCATCAGAGAGGGAACAGATCACTAGAAGAAACTCTTGCCCTACAGTCTGTGAGAGGACACATCTTCCTTGTTTTGTTAATAAAAAGACCTGCTAGTGCTACAATTTATATAGCTATGCCTTTATCCATGATTAATCATGCAATTTTGTGTTACATCTAGGTTCTGTGACTGGAGTGAGTGTTTTCAGATACTGCCTAGATCTTCCCTCCATGAATTCAGCTCTAAGCAGCGCATCAACTTCTGTGGGTGCAGCTAGTAGCTGCTGTGGCTGAAACGCTACCGGAGAGCACTTAGGAGAATTCCAGCTTGAGATTATATAGCTTTTGATGCTATTTAGCCACATCTAGTCTTTCATTTTTAGAAAACATTGTGAGGATGGTTGTGACAAGACAGCTTTGTCATCTAGGAGTTTACAGACCTCCTCCCTGCCTTTCCATCTGGCATTTGGGTCAGCTTGTAGAACATCAGAAGTGTAGTCTTTTTGCCAAGTCCCTATGGTCATGAACATGGGAAATTGCTGTTCATCTTATCAGCACCCTGTCACCCTATACTGGTAGTGATACTGAAATATTTTGATACTGACATTTTTTTAATTCATCTTCTTGTTTACTCAACATCTTGTGGCTAAGTCTTAATATTTAAACTCCGTACAACACTTCCAGGTCACAAAAGAACTTGCAACGTAAGTACCAACTGCAAACTTTACTTACACACTCCTAGTTAACATAGCTATGTATAAATGCTAATGACAGGCAACAGGAAAAAAAAATCTTTTACCTGTGCTTGGAACAGAAAATAAGTTAAATGATTGGTAAATTTAGCTGTTTAGATGTCATGGAAAATGTATGAGGTGTTATAATCTTAATGGCTACTAACAAATTATACAGACACTTAGGAAACCTTAAAAGCAGATGTTAAGGGATTTTCCATCCAAATTCATTCTTAGGATTTAAGTTCTAGGTTGATTCCCAAATACGAAAGGATATTTTTCAGTATAAATAGAATGTTCTTTTCCTGGACCCCCTAGCCTCCCAAGACTTACTACATTTAGGACCAAAATCTTGTGAGACCACCACATTAGAATTGCACTTCATTCATGTTAAGCCACAGCCTTTACATTCATCCTCAAATCTTACTGCTCTGCTCCTAACTCTAATCTGGATCTAAGTTTCCACAAAAGATATTAAGGGATAGGCTGCTCTATCCCTGTTGAATATTGTATCTTCAAATACTTTATAGGATTTTATTTCAGTCTTCCAGAAACAATTACAGAAACCATGAAAGCATGCACATTTGATAGCTACTTTTAAAGCTGTATCCCCTACAAAGTGTTACTCAATACAGTGAAGATCAGACAAAACAGACCTAAGGGGTATCATAAAGCATCTTCATAGAAGGTCATCCTTTGACACCTCCCTGAATCGTAATGAAACCAACTTCCCTTTACTGTTTTCATTAAATTTGTCACATGATGAGTTTTCTCCTACAGCAATTCACAGATGGATGATCAGCTGCTGTTTTCATGCAGTACAGAATGATTTACCACCTCTCCCCATTCTGTGCTACAGCATGAGCTGCAGAAGTGGCTCTCGCACTGTCTCTGACCTGCACCAGCATCCTCCAAGCCAGAGGACTCCTGCAAACCACAGGTGTTGCTGGCATTGCTGGCTGGCTGCAAAGCCTGGGAGAACATTGTTCTGAAAACAAACCTTTTTTCCCTGATGCTCGTCAGAGCAAGGAATGCTTCAAACACCAAAATCTAAGTAAGTGCTCTCCCTACTACAAGGTGGTAATTTTCTTTTTAGAACAGATTTTTGCTCCTCTGAAAGGATTTTATCTACCTTCCTCTGCTTATTTAGTGAAATTCTCTCTTGCCTATATAAATTATAGTCACACAGACACAGGATAACAGTTCAAAGGCCAGAGTGTCAGCAAATAAATAGTAGTCCTCTCGAAGGCTTTCAAGACGTTTTTGCTTTGACATTTCTACGTAATCTAGGGTTAATGTATCTGGCATTACACCCAAATGTGTAATGCCAAACACTAGGGTACAGCTAGTTCTTCTTATGCCCTTTTCCTTTCAGCTTTAGCGTTACAGCTAATTTTCTATTGCAGCCCTTAAGTAACGGCGTGCATCTCTTCACCTGTGCACACCAGAGGGACGCAGCAGTTCGTTCGCAGGGGTGCTGTAACTGCAGGCAGCAGCAAGAGAGCCGGACCCACAATTCTCCGTTGTTCCCAGAAAAACGGTAGGATCAAAGATTTGCATTTTCCTAAAGCAAGACCCTCGAGCAGCTTGCTGGCTGTTAATTACACTTGTTCCTGCACCACAATGTGTGCTGATTGCAGTGTTGCCTGCAAAGCCACAGGCAGATTTAAAGGTTTGAAGCAATTGTTTTCATGGAAGCATTTTTCATGGCCTTGTGTCGCTGGGGTGGCTGGAGATTGGCCTCTCTTCTAGAACAAAAAGGAGTCTGAGGGTTTTCGGTACAGTGACCGGTCGGTCTCTCTGGCCAGAGAAGACCCACCTCAGTCAGCCCCGGGCAGCCTCAGGCAGAGCCCCCCGTTACCCACACCAAAGACGACCCATCTTGTCATCAGCACCACCTTGTTCCTTGTCTTCCCTCCCCAGCTTGCTGCCACCTCAGAGTCACTACATCAGGGGCACCAGCTCACAGCTGCTGCTCACGCACTGGCCCAGCCTGGAAACGCGGGGACGGTACAGGCTGTGACCGGGGAACAACCTACAGCAATTGCTTTAAAGCGCAGGCGGGGGGTCGCACCGTCCCACCGCGGCAGTGCCGTGCCACCGCTTTCCCTCAGGGCCGGCTCGGGAAACGGCCGACAGCGGGAGAAACGACGAACCGCGCCGAGCCCCGCCGAACCGGGCCGAGCCCGGCCCAGCAGCGCCGAGCCCGGCCGAACCGGGCCCAGCCCAGCCGAACTGGGCCCAGCCCAGCCGAGCAGCGCCGAGCCCGGCCGAGCAGCGCCGAGCCCGGCCGAACCGGGCCCAGCCCAGCCGAGCAGCGCCGAGCCCAGCCGAACCGGGCCGAGCCCAGCCGAACCGGTCCCGCGGCTCAGTGCGGGGTGCAGGCTGCCCCCTGGCGGCGGGCCGGGGCGTCGCGCCCGCCGGCCCGCGCCGCGCGGCCCCGTTTCTCCGCGCTCCTCCGCCACACAAACCCGTCTCGGAACTGCCGGAGCTGCCTGGGAGCAGGGGCAGCCAGGGGAGCCCGAGAACCGCCAGGAGAGCTGCCTGCGAGCGGGCTCCCAATGCTTCGTGTCGCAGCTCCCTCCCGGTACTCAGTCTTTTAACACTCCTCCCTCTCTAGCGGGCGAGAAATCAAGGGCCAATGTATTCTTTGTCATCTCTTACAATCAGTTGCCACCGGTTTTGAAATACAAGCCTATGGCGTGTGTGCCATGGCCGTGGCGGCTGGTGCTCACGGCCCTGTAAGGGTGCGTCTGTGGGGCCGGCACCTGTGGCCAGCGCCTGGCACCTGTGTGGCTTCTTGGGGCAACGTTTCTGGGCCGCTTGGCCAGCACTAGGAGCAAGGTAATAACCGCATTCGGTTTCCACACACTATGAAAAATTTGCTTGAGTTATTTCAGCCAGGTAGAACGGAAAATATACTTTTGCTGTCAGAGAAGATGGCTACCATCAGCCTCAAGTCCTCTGCAGCCACCAGTGTTTGGAGAAGAAATCCAAATGCCGTCAGCAGGAGTTACTGGAGCAGTCTCATCTGCTCCCGTCGGGTTTCAAATGCCCCTCAAAACCAGTGGGGACCATCAGCAGTTTGTCACTGGGTATTCAACGAGCAAAGCCAGCTGCAGTGCAGAAAGGCCATGCCTGGGACAGCGACTGGAGCCAGTGGGACGGCGGCTTGTCCCCATCCATGCACCAACCCGCCCGGCTCGCAGGGATGGGAGCCGAGTCACCTGGAACGGAGGATTGCTGTCTCGTAGCCATGATCCGAGTTGCTGTGTGAGCTGGTGCCTGTGCATGTGCAAACACTGGGGGCGATGGGAAAAGCAGCGCAGTCATGGCTCGGGCTGCTGGCAGTACCCTGGCTGACAGTGCAGATGTAGCCAAAGCCAGCAGGGAAAGTCGGCAGCCTGTGAATAGGCACGAGGCCAACGTATCTTGCTTTCTGAGTCTGGTAAAGCTCTTATTTTCCTTCAAACTGAGGATTCTAGGGTTGCTCTCCAACACGGTTACATGGAAGATGACCTGAGCATCTTTAAGAGGACAGTGGCTAGAGGAGCCCCGAAGTCTTACATTATTATCTTGCAACCTCTGCAAAAGGCTGGTGTTTCGCAGGAGGTGACCTAATGCCACATGTACTCTACAGATCTCGGTGCAGAGATATTTCATAAGAATACCCTGGAGATTATTTCAACACCTGTGAACCCAAAACATCACTGACAGTTCCACCTTGGCTGTCTCATAACACATTTTGGTACAGAAAACAATCCAATGCCATGCCAGGTCTTCCTAACATCAGCATTAAAAAGGCAGAGTACGCTTGCTATCCAAAGTGGATCCAAAGTGCTATCCAAAGAAGGTGATCCTTCTTTGCAAAGGAAACTAATGGTAAGAGATAGCATTTTACTCAATTATACTATGCCTATGCAAAGCAGATTAGGTGTGCCCTGCACAGTGCTGCTATGGTTAAAAAGCATCTCACAAAAACGATGTGAATACAAATATGGCTAATCACATAGAGGAGACTCGTGTACAGGTCACTCATACACAGTACCACGAACCTGGACGCAAATGTTCCAAGCGCTACCATAAGCAACTACCATAAAGAGTTTGACACAAATCATCAGCTGTTTAACAATTAGGTTATTAGATCATATTTAATCTAGACAGGAATCTGGTTAGGGGTTTAGAACTGGAAGATTAAAACCGTCTCCTGTTGGAGATTTTTTTTTTTTTTAATAAAGAGCTTGTAGCTGAATGGTAAATAAGATTTAGACCTGTTAGAAGATTAAGTGTTCTGCTCAGTTCCTAAGCTTATACTTAAGGCAATTAATAGTTCTCAAGGTCTGAACGGTAGGGATATGCATGAATTTTCTTAATTCCGATAGCTGAAAGAGATCCGAATGACTTTCACCTTACATTGTCACACAAACACTGGTACAGATTGCAGTGAGGTAAATCAGCAGTAGTATGAGATTATCCATCATTGTTCCATTAGGAAAAGAATACATCATAATATATTACAGCAGATTAAAAATGTGTAGGAAAAAATTCCATTTAAAAAAGCGTAAGAATGGTGGCTGTTTGGATATTATTTTTTTTTACTTTGATTTGCTCTCTTATTTAACTTTGCATTGAAATGCATGACGCTTATGAAGAATTAAGTTTATGAATAAGTTACAAACCAGCGGATTTACTGCACATATGCATTATATTTGTTGCTTCTCAGAAACATGAGGCTTATTGTGCATGGGGTATATGGCGTGGCATATGTAACGAAACATATATTTCTTTCCATCCTGGAAACACAGGCATGAGCATGGACAATGAGTTTTCCCAGCTCAGGATCCTGAGACCACTTTACTGTCCTCCTCCTCCCACTCTCTCCAAACCAAGACTGCAATACCATGTTTTCCCTTTTACACTGTATACACTCATTTTGTCAGCCTTTGCACCCACATCTTGAAGAGGGAGTACAAATGGGGCAGCGTTTCTAAGTGATCAGCAAGGACAGACACTGTTATCATGCTCGGAGCAAGATGGAAGTTATGGATTGATGTCGTGGCAAGCTGTCATCAGCTGGATGACTTTGTGTAGTACGTTTTTTGGATGTCAGCTTTAACAGAGTCCAGCATTAATTTGGTGCTCCCAGTGGATGACACTGATATTCTTCATGGACCAGCAATGAATGGGTCACATAGCAGAGCAGAGCATAGGTTAGGAGGGTCTGGGTCACATGGTGGTACCAGCCTTTTTTGTCTCCCAAACAGTGAACCATAAAGCAATAGCAAGTACAGAAAGTTATCATTACAAAGTGGCCTAATTAGGTGTGCCGTCTACTTCCTTACAGTGCTATGAATCAGTTTGCCAATAAGCATTATATCTTTATAGAAAGTTCCTACTTTGTGTAGTAATTATAGTCTAAGACCCCTGCACAGTCTATTCACATCAAGAAAGGTGAATTACATTGTTAGCTTTGCATTTGAATTGAAATCCTTAAGTTCTACCACAGAGAACACACATCCTCTAGTGAGACAGCATCCTCGATCTAGACCCTTAAAGACCCATAGGCAACAAACTACCTGCAGCCAAATGAACGATTTTTCTTAATAATGTTTCACCTTTTTAGTTTTTATAATAAACCATTATTGAACTTCTTAATCATTTGAAATAGTCAAATGAATATCACTAGTGTCTGCAAATACAGAAATCCCTCCTGACTGGTTGCTATTCGCTCTTCACTTGAAAGGTCTCCTAGTCATTCTGGTGGTGTCTCTGAGTGACCTAAGCAAGAGGAATTGGTTTTTTAGTTAAATTACACTCAAATGTAAAACACTTATAATTTCTTGGTAACTCTGTTCTGCAAGATCCTCAAAAAAGCGTGCGAGGCACTTCACTGTGAAGACATATTTTCATTGCTCTCCAAAACACTTCTGCCTTCAGGAGCACAGATTTACCTGGTGAACTGCTCACAACTAAAGAAAAAAAATGAATACCTGCAAAGTATCCAGTAGATTTTCTTCTCAAGAATGTGTTAGTGAATACCTCATTTGTAGGTTTACAGTTGTGCCCCATATTATCAGGAGATTCTGATTAAATTCTCATTAATTTTGGCATTATAGAAAAGGAGCTTTAACATTTCAAGTGGGTGCTAAGTTGCATTAGGACTTGTGCACTCATTCTGCCTGAACTATTATTCATGCACAAAGAGTTGCTAGAGCTTTTTTAAAAAGTAGGATGTTGCAGCCCTTGCTGTAGAACCTCTTAGTGTGTATTTTGTTCTCTCCATGCTGTAAGTTACATAAGAAAAACCTTAGAGTATCGTGCCAAGGCAGGTCTCTCAGATCATCAAAAAGATTGTTCCACAAATCCAGTCAGTCTGTCATAAATAGCTTGCCTGCTTTAAGACTCACTCTAAACATATTCTCTGACATTTTCTTCTGGGCAAGATTCTGTACTATGCCTGGAAATAAGTTTTGCTATAGAAGAAGTTTTCACTGGACCAGAAATACAGACAACTATGTGTTTAAATTCCTAGAAAGTTTTTTTTTTTAAATTGTGTTATTAATAAACCTTATTGACTTTGTGTTCTGTTTTACTATTTAGCTTAGGTTTTTATTTTCTTCTGTCTTGTGGAAACTATACTTATATTCCATAGGAAATTAGACTGAGGACTTCGCAATTTGGTTCCTGATTATTGTTGTTTCCTGTAACCTTTGTTGAATAGGGTAGGAGATAGCAGCCTTCCTTTCCAAATGCCTACCGACAATGCTGTCATCCTGTCATCTCATGGTTTAGGCTACATGGCCCACAACCAAAGAATCAAGATCACAGATGTGTAATAATACGAAATCTTTACTCACCTGCATACAAAAAATGAACCATTTAAACAGTTTCACTGCCAATTTCAGAGTAAGATTGCAATTGAAAGTACTCTTTCTCCTCTATGTCCTGATGGTTCACAACAACAAATTGGCAAAGAACAGTGATAGTATAAATACAGCATACTACTATGCAAATAATACCGTTCTTTTCTTAACTGTAGGGTAAAAAGTGTAAACTCCAGTTTACTTCCTGAATCTAAAAACGTAGCACCTATATGGCAGAAATGTAACTTTCTCTACTGTACTTTAATTTTGCTAGATAATTTTGCTAAATAATGCTAGTTTTTTTCTCTAGAACAGCTTGATAAGATGATTGATAGTGTCATAAAAATACTCAGAAATTGTAACCCAACAACATCTCTGCAACACGAAAATATGTAACCAAAATATGTTGAGTTGTAAATGTTTCTACATGCCAGGAAAATCTTGCTAACTAGTATTAGTCATATTATTACACATTTTCTTAACACTGACCCGTACACACAATTTTTTCTTTTATTGAATATGCTAAAAAAAAAGGCTGTGTATGAATCTTTCCAGTCAATATTAACCTTTTTTTCTTAAGCTATGAAAAATGTAATCTATTTCTGTTTGGGATTTATTACCAGGCAAGCTGATGTTCTGCTGGATGCTGTTAAAGCTTTTTAGTGCGGTAAATATTGTTGATATAATTCACTGACATATGGATCAGAATAATATAGATAGTGCATAGCCAATTGTTTGAAATACATTTGTATATGAGCATCTAGCAGGAGTGGGAAATAAAACAAAAGCTTGTAAAACTTGCTGCCAGCGTCTGGATCAGTAAAGAAAGAGGTGATTGAAAACATACCAGTTTTACAGCAGAGAAAGGATTGCTATCTTATACAAGGTCAAATACGGAGAAGAAAAATTAGCAACGCTTATTTGAATAAAGTATAAATATTGATTAGATTTAACATAAAAGCTGGAAATAAAATAATTTCTAAAACTATGTGATTATCTCTTAAATATTCACCCAAGAATCAGAATAATAAGGTGTCCAAGAAACAGTCTAGTATATAAACTGGAACAAACAAAGAATTACAAGCAGCCTCCTTGCAGTGTAATCGATCAAAGACAGTTGCACTTAAAGTTCTGTGTGTGAATGCATACTGACAGGGTCCTTTACTAGCAGAAATACAAAAAATGAAAGAGCCATTTCCCAGTAAACTGCAACCTTTGCAGCTGATGACTACCTTCTGGAAGGTGAGCTGGCTCATTCACTCTCTCATTGTAGCCCTCCAAAACTTCAGGTCTCAGAGAGGGAAGCATATCCCTATTCACCAAAACCGCTCTGAATGCGTGCGTTGTTGCTGTCACATCCAAGGAGTTATTTTTGTTCTCCTAATCGTAATAGCAGTTAACTACTCATGCGTGGTGTTCTCTAAATGCCTGTGACTGACAAAGATGATTCATGACCAGCAAAAAGAAGAATCAAAAGCTAAGCATTTTATTTTGAGAAGTGAAAACAAGAATAACTTATTGCCACCCCTGATTAAACTAGTCAATATATTTTGAAAAGAAGGCATTTTCCAGACTGCATGATGTGTCCCTGTGTGGGTCAACACACAGGGATACAGGAACTTCCTGTGTCCTCATATGGAGGTGGAAAGCATGAGAAGAAATAAAACTAAGTTATTCACAAAAGCATTAATTGCCATTAAGACAGCAGACTAGGCATGAAAACTACAGCTCACTTGGCAGGGTGTAACTGGGTAAACACAATTCCCTGAGAGGTCCCAGCGTGGCAGGCAGTTGTATTGTTATCCTACAGGCATTTGAAGATATCCATCAAAACTGACATACAACGCACCAACTTCAACGGATAATAAATAAGGCCATGAAACAAAATTTTGCTCTCTGATTTCCAGAAACCTTTCTAGTTCAGCCATGCTAACTTACCTAGCTTTACTTGCAGAAGCGAATCTCATTTCTGTTCCAGTGTTGTAGTTTGCATCTCAAAATAATAACAGCAGATAAATGTAGCAACAGATGTACAAATGTAAAAATGTAAAAACAGAAAAAAATAATAATGCAGACATCTCTCTCCTATCTCCACAATGCTCCTCTGACCTGAACAGTGCTCTAAAAGAAACATCCAAGATTCTCATGTATAGTGAAGAGTGACCTTGTCCATAGCTGCTGGCAACACGGGAGGAGAGTCTCATTTTGGGATGAAAACTGGAATGTAGGAGTTCCAAAGTTAAACAGCAGTTTCAGGCTGGCTGTTATGGTCAGGGATGGAGGTAACGCATCGGTTTTCTAACACCGCGGTTTGAAATGTGGCATACTGATGTGGGTTAACCCCAGCCAGAAGCTAAGCACCACGCAGCTGCTCGCTCGCTGCCCACCCCTCCAGAGGGATGGGGAGGAAAATCAGAAAGGAATGTAAAACTCAAGGGTTGAGGTAAGAACAATTTAGTAATGAAAATAAAATAAAATGGATCATCATAATGGGAAGGCAGAAAAGAATACAAGTAATGCACAACACAATTTCTCACCACCTGCTGACCGATGCCCAGCCAGTCCTCGAGCAGCAATCGGCAGCCCCCGGCCAACCCCCCCAGTTCATACCCTGGCCATGACGGTCTGTGGGATGGAACATCCCTCTGGCTGGGTCGGGGCAGCTGTCCTGGCTGTGTCCCCTCCCAACTTCTTGTGCCCCTCCTCGCTGGCAGGGCCTGAGAAACTGAAATGTCCTTGACTTAGTATGAACATCACCTATCAACAACTAAAACATCAGCGCGTTATCAACATTGTCCTCACAGCAAATCCAAAGCACAGCACTGCACCAGTGAGTAAGAAGAAAATATCCCAGGTGAAACCAGGACGTATACACACTGGCCAGCTAAATACGACTAAAGACGACTAACAAAGGAGAAATGGTATCCTGACCTTTCTAATAACAGCTGTGAATTTGGAAGTCACTTCTACCCCTTCACATTCTTTAAATTGCTGGACTGTTGCTGAAGTGGGCATGGAGGGAAGAGGATTTTCAGTGTAGATCTACTACACCTCTCACATACAGATTACAGCTGTTAAGAACAGACAGACCATTTTTTCCAAGTTTTACAAAACATGTCCTTAGGCAGTAGTTTCAAAACCACTTAGTCATTTTGAATTTTACATTTCCTGAAAATGTTTGATTTCCTCCATGAGTATTTGATCCTTACCCACAGAAAACAAGAAAATGGGAAGAGTCTTGCAGTCTTTAATTCTTTCTCACCCACTTAACAAGGGATTTGGTAAGGACCATGTTACCAGAAACTGAATCAACCAATTAGTGAGACTATTTATCTCATGCTTCTACTGAAGAAGTAACATGGGACATTTGAGACTATTGAAAGAGCAGTAGAGTATGCAAACCAACAGGGTGTTTTGTAGACTGCAGCAGCTTTTGGGATAGAGCACAAAGATTTAAAAAAAGTCTCATTTAATTATTTCATCTCCCACCGTTGCGGTCACCTTCTATAAAGAACTGAGTAAAGGAAGATGAACTAGGAAAAGTAAAATAAAGCTTAATTAAGAAGGTATTTTTCTTTCTTTCCTACTCAGGTCCATGCATGTATCTTGTCCCTAGGATACAGCAGACATGCCATTTCCTTACTCTGCTGATTAGAGACACCATATTCCCTGAACAGATGTTGGAGGTATATTCTCAACCATTCATTTTTAAAACAGAATGACAGTCAGGTTTATAACGTTGAAGTAACAAGTATTCATGTAAACACAGCCTGTGTGCACATAGCCACTTTAATCAAAATGGCACTTCACACTTTTTCAAAACTAAAACTGTTCCAAAAGAGATCAACATGAAAAGCTTTGGATATGACACCAAAAAGGTAGTGGTAGGTAGAGCTGCAACAGGAACACTTTTTAGGCTACCACTGAAAACCTATGGAGGCCTGAAAGATGTGAGATCTAATTATATCTGAATACAGCTGAAAGAGTGGAGTGACTGATGAGCAGGCAGAAAATAGATTACCAAGCAGAATATCTGTAAATTATCAAAGGACTAACAAAAATCTACCCAACATATCTATGGCATGATATGAGGATGTACAGACCAGGAAATACCTAACCTGAGTATTTAAAGATGCCTATTGCAAATTGAATAAATAGTGCTTCTAATAAGCGGAATTTTCTGCGTGTTTACGCATGGACAGGCAACCAATTTAAAATTGCATTCTAGCAGATAATAACCAGGAGGAGAATTCATAATACAATGTATAAGGAACTGGCATATAAAGGGGACACATAGCTTTCCTCCTTTGGCTGTTAAAGCTCAGTGTGTATCATTTAATCAGCACGTAGTGTTATGTTTATCTATCCTACTGCTCTCACAAGGAAACTTGCATAACAAATGTATTATGAAGAGTGTCATAGCTTTATAATGTTGTGTCAGATTTGGAGTAGGCAGTAGGTGCCAGTAGGTGAGCAGCTGCACGTTGAAATACCATGAGTGGGTTGAGTCTCTAGTATTTGAAGTACCAGCAGCTCCACAGGGACAAATGTGCCTGCGATTCTGATTAAATTCTCATTATTTTCAGCATTATAGAAAAGGTTCTTCAACATTTCAAGTGGGTGTTAAATGCTTTCATGTGATGACCAGTCGCTGACCATAGCCCTGGGGCCTCTGGTATCATCTTGTGCCCATGCTTCCAGGGCGTCTGCTACTGTCACCTGCCTGTACTTTTCTACATTTTGTTTTATTGTAGGATTATAGGTAATTCATTGTACACTAAGGACATCTTGTCATTACTACCTATTAGTTCCAGAAATACATGTAACAGTAAGTGTTAGCACACAATCATACAACCCAAGCAAAAGCTAGCTGCTTGTTAGATAATGCCATTACAACCTAGCAAACTAAAACAAAACTCCAGTCCAGGCACAGCCTGATAAGTCCCGAGCTTAACACAAAGCCTGGGCTACAAGGCTCCATGTGCACAGTGTGTCCTCAACACTGAACAACTCAACTGCAGAACAGGGCTACATGCCTAGATGGCCAAACAGCATTTTAATGCTTTTGCCACTTTAAACCACCTTCCCAAAAGCCCCCAAACTCTCCATCTTTAATAGTAAGGACATGCTCAGTGTCTCTCAAACATTGCTAATAACCTTGCTGGGCACATTAAATGGAAAATGTCTGTAAATATGTTAAATATTAGAGCTGAGTATCACCCTTCACATAAGAAATAGAATAAAGCTATTTAGGGAGGGTATTTCCCTCTGACTCTTGCAGCATATAATTTGCATAACCAAGAGATGGCAGCAGTCCATCAACCATGTGCCTGAAGCGTTTATTTGAATATGATTGTGCATCTGTAAGCATGAAACCTCAATGTATGAACAACACTAAAAGACTAAAAACAATGGAATAACAATGGAGCAAGACCAATGATTATTATTCTATTGCTTTACAAAGGTCTGTGGAGATGAAATTCATTCACCAATAATTTGAATTATTTTTTACCCAGCTTATACAAAGAATAGAACATAGCAAGGTTTTTTTATTATTATTGTCTCATAGATGTATCTTCTCAAAACATGTTTCATAAGATAAAAAAATAGCCTAACTCCCCTTTCACCAAAACTTAAGAAACATCTCTCTCTAATATACAGTTCTGCGTAAAGCACTCTCTCAGCCTCTTCTCAGCAGCTGGAAAACTTCCATGGTAATAATCTTAAGGATGAAGGCATCTCTAAAAATTTAATTATGTTTTATATATACACACACACACACACACACACACAAAGACTGCTGATTGTCCCCTGCAGCCTGATGCTGATGGAAATTGGAGAAGTTCAGTACTCTCCAAAAGCCTTCAGTGTCCCTCATCATCAGGCTCACATGCATACAAGAGGTTTGTTAGGAGTGATAATTAACCTCTTTTACCACATTCAGTCCAATCCAATTTACTTTTAGATTCTATGAACACTGTACGGACTTCAGCACCCATCTTCAAACAATGCTACATGGGAGATTAGTAGCACAAATATATGGACACTATGAGGCCATTAGAAACCTGGGTAAAGGGCAGATGACAATGAACTGGACTGAAAAGGAAATTGCTGAACTGAGATGTTGCTGTTGGATGAGTTTTGAGAACAGCATTATTTAAATTAATGAGGAGGTTCCCAGCTGACTAAAGTTACCACTTCTGGTCCTTATTGCTAGAATTCATTTTTCTAAGAAAAAGGCCAGGTTCAAACAACATACATATTTCAGAAAAATACGTCATAAATAAGTTGCATAGTATCACTAAGGATGTTGCTATTTTTTTGCATCTAAATATTATTCTTGCTTTAAAATATCTGGGTTGGTTTTTTTCCTATCGCAACCCATTTTACTTTAGTCTCTCTCTAAATTCATTGATGTTACACTTAATCTAATACACAAGAGAATTGGTTTGTTCTCATAGAAAATACTGGACATAAGGGTTTTTTTAGTTTTGTTTGGTTTGGGGTTTTTTTAAATGTGACCTTGTTCTTCCATGATATCTCTGTCTCTACTGAAAATGTCTACCACTATTCCTTTCATTCCTAGTACTTCTAATTATAATAAAGATGACCTTTCGTAGAAGACCAGCAGGTGGATTCAGTTTTATTTAACAGCTTCAGAAATACTACGCAGCAGGAGTATCACCCAAAAAACAATTCAGTATTTTGTCAAAAGATACTAAGTGTAGGCGGTGACTAGAAACCAGAATACCAAGTATGTTTTTATTCTACCTTTTGTTCTAATATAACGTGTACATCTTAAAGTACAACAACCAGACTACATGAGACTACAGCTATCATGACAACGAGTCTCTAACTGATCATCTGTTTTTGTTTTTTCCTAAAGCATAAGGTTGCAGCATCAGCTTTCCCCTCTTTCTCACACAAATTAATCACGCTGCCTACAGCGAGCTGCAGTGTCACTGGAAGAATATCCATGACATTTCACATACTCGCTAGATCAAACCACTCCAAGGAACTGAACAAGTTCTCCAAAATACTGATTGGAAGCTAAGTTTTTCTGACTTGTTTCTATTTATGACCTTGGAGTCCCTATTCATTATTAGTTCAATACATTTTCAGAGGGTGACAAATGAAATCTCAAGAACTTATATTGCAAAGAATTTATAACAACATGTTTCTTGAATTGTTATTAACTCAACAGAAATCCTTATATAAATATGCTTTAAAAGACCGGACAAAATTAAGTATCATTCCTGGGGGTAAAATTAATTTCCTTTTTTTTCCTCTCTGAGATGATCAGTTCTTCCGGAGCTCCTCTTCCACCCACACTGTATGTGGTTGTATCAAAATCAATAATCTATTTATAGATAAAAGGAGATTTTTTTTCTCAGCAGTTGTTATATTTCTACCACTCTCTGTTGTATTTAGTATTCCTTTTAAGTTTGGGGTTTTTTTCCTCCAGATAGAAAACTTTAGATAACTACTTTGAAGATAATTCCCCTATCAAGCTGAAAACACAAGCGATAACTAAAGTTCAAAACTTTTTAATTTCTGACTTAGGGAAGATAGGATAGCTCACTTCTTCCGTTTGTTCCCAACACAGGGACCTCAGGGCTGTTCTGCAGCACTGCTGAGTAGCTCATTTTCTTTCTCTAGTTTCATATTTTCCGCCTGTAACTTTGCTTTGGATTCCTTTACCTGGTTCACATCCACAAGTTGCCCCACCAGTCTGCTGGCCAACAACAGGTTTCAATTTTTTCCGTTTCTGTGACGAAGACTTAATTAAGTTACCCGTTCCCAACACACCCATTTGTAACATGTGCCTGTGTGTTTTAACTGCTATATTGCCTACATGACTTAGGAATTGCTTTCCTAAATTTTTATAAAGAAAATATATAAAAACATGCCATAGTGGAATTTACACAACCCTTTAACAAATAAATTAATGACACCTTGTAAGCTGCATTTCAAAAGTTTTATTCAAAAGAGCAAAATCTCTCTATTCAAAAATGCTTAAGGGCAAAGGGCAGGACCACAGCAGAGTTTAGATACAAACTTTCCGGTTCAGATTTAAATTTCGGACTGAACCCTCCAAGGTACTTGTGTCACATCTTTTGTCACAAGGTGCTGGTGTCATTATCTGGGCTGTTTAAGGTATGTGGTGCTTTGATTTCTCTGAAGTTACTTCTGATTTACAACAATTTAAGGACCATCATGCATTTCAGGGCATGACTTGATAAAACTTAAGACCAATGGGGACTCAAATCCGTAGCAATACACACGTGCTTAATGCAGAGCACATACACAAACTTTGGCCTGCTGAAGAACTAAGCAGATGGAAAAGAAAGATGTTTTGATTGTGTTTCACATAGAAAAGCATCTTTTCATGATTCTTATCCATTTTAAGGTAAACATTTTGCTGAAAGAGCTTTAAGTACAGATCAGATTCCAAATTTTGAACTCATTTACCAAAAAGCAAAAGTACAGATTATGCCTCGAGTAAAACTGGATATTATCTTGAGTGAACACAAGCCAGTAAAAAGCATCATGTTGGAATTCTATGATACAATAGTTTTGGTGACAGAACTCAGAGGGGTAGAACCATCTGTGCTAGCCTGCACCACATCAAAATTAAGCTGAAGGAAATTTAAGCAAGGTCGAGTCATATTTGTCAAATTATGTTGACAAAAATTTTGCTTTGGCCCTGCTTTTATAACAACTATGATGCTATGCTATAGGAGACAGACACAGTCCATTCAGTTGCTAAACTAAGGTAGATTAAAAAGGCAACTAATACGATCTTGAGAAGTTTCTCTGATCACCTGTAAAGTGATTTCTCAGTTCCGTGAAGACAGAATGAAATGTTTCGGCATTAACACCTAGATCTCAGCTCCTCTGTCTTGCTTCGATGACAATGGACTAGGAATTATAAATTTGCACTACTATCTAATATTTAAATACTGCATTTGTTAACCAATAGTGCAGTGTTGACTTTAGCTTTCAAAGGCAGAAGCTACCTGCTGGCAGACACCTCCACAAGGCAAGTCCTATCAATGAAAAATGCAACTTGTAAAAGAGGTATACACTTTTTTTTTCTGGTGTGTGTTTTTGTGTAGGTGGTTTTGGTTTTTTTTTTACTTTTTTTCAGCCAAAATTAAATGCACCAGTTTCAGTATCTCTATACAGGAAGCTACTGCCTGGAAGCCACTTACAGTAAATCCCTGCACTTGTCTGATGTCTGCGCCTGTTACACCCCAGTGAAACCCACCATGTTCAATGAAAAAGAGCACGGTAGGATATATCTCTGTGAACAGACCCATACATCAGCTATTGTTGATCATGATAAACAATCATCTGCTGGTTAACAAAGCACACACTGAGCCCTATGGCTCAGTCTCTGCATGATTTAACATTTCACAGATAAACCCAACAGCCCACTCTACCCTGAGTAATGAGTCAGATCTTCCTAAACACTTCGTTGAAGTTTGTGTACAGTGATGTCTAGCTACATCAGAGGGAGGAGGTGTCTGCATTTCCTTTTTTTTTTTTTTTAAGCAAACACAACTGACAAAACTGTCAACTCTTTTTATTGTTTTCAAGTTATATAAACAGAATTAAGCTGCAGGGAGTTTATTAATAAAGGTCTACACAACAAAACCATTCACAATCTTCAAGGCAGGTTTTAATCTCCCAGAAAAAATCAATTTTATTTAGAATAAACTAGTAGAGAATGGAGATTACTCCAGGGAATTAGTCTTTAAAGTATGATGGAGAAATATAGATTTTCTTCTCTACAGGAGCATGATGTTGCAGTGCATATAAAATGCGCCATAACAATTACACAAAGTCTCCTTTCAAAATTCTGGGATTATTAACCCTATCTCTTTCTAGAAATAAGTACTTCTGATAAAAACAAGAAAAAGCATAATCAAAGAGACAAATACCTGGAAGAAAAAGCTTTAAGCCTGAATAAGTTCTACTGCACTTATGAACCACGCCACTAAATCCCAGGGGGTCAAAATATATTCTGTGTGCTGACTCCAGTGCCGAAGAGCTACCCTTGTGCCCTTGCTTTCCATATCTATAGCATCTCCAAACCATCACAAAGGGATGAACAGAGAGGGGGAAGTTATATTAATACAAGTTAAATGACCACCTGGAATACAGCTGCCGAGACCTTCACTCACAGAGGTGACACTTTGTCTTGAAGGCTGAACCTTTTTAAACAACCCAAAGAACACAAAATCTGCCAAGGGTTATACCTGTACCAGTCTGCAGCTGAGTGTGTCTTCATCAGCTACAGCAGAGAGAATAAAGCTGTTTTTACTGAACAAAGAATTTGCTGCATTTTCACTCCGATGTAGAAACTATGGGGTTTTTCACATTTATAGCTTGGAGAAATCAGAATGACTTGAAGTTCTGACACTCTGCATTTACTTTTTAACAGGGTCAGCATTTCACTTTTTACCTCTGGTTTGTATTTCCCTTAGCCAGATAAATGCAGACCTGAACTCTGCGCCTATTATTCCCACTGCAAAAATTTAAAGAACCTTTAGATTCACTGAGAAACAAACAGCACAAAGGCTGTGCTACTTACAAAACCACTTCTCCGCTCTTTACACTCTTACTGTCTGTGCTCCAAGATCTTCACAGAGTATCAGTTAAAGCCTTTTCCTAACACTTAATTAGGGAAAATTACAATTTGTGTTTTGCAAAAGCTACAGAGCCACAAGTGTAGAAACAGCTTACTGTCATGTCTGGTTAGAAGGAGTGTTTAGTGGCTATTGGAGTTCACTTACACTTTCAGAAAACATTTAGCTTGCTTTTATTAGACAAAGATGCAAACTAAAAACACAAGCCTGAATACTTCATGACTCTCAGAAATTGCTTTTTAGCAGTCACAGCCACTTTCAGCAAAAGGAGATCTCATATCTGAGCAAGGAGAAAAGTTCAGATCCAGAGCTGAGCTGAATCTTGTAACTTTCTTGTCTTTATTAAATTCAGATATATCCATGAATATTTAACAGTTAAACTTTTGCTATTACTGCACAAACATTCTTCCTGCCGAGAAGTTTTTATATTCTGGCTTTGTTTATACTTTAATTTGATTTTGCTCCAAAGCAGGCATTTTCTATTTTTGCAGATAAATTCAGTTTTCTAGTGGAGCTAACCTCTCCTCCATCTGTAGAAAGTACTTGTTGGTCATACTGACACAGGAGCTTTTGCATCAAGGTTACATCACTAATAATTAAGTTTATCATGGTGTAAATGACCTGCACTAGCATAAAATGAAGCTAATTAAGCTGACGTAGATGTGGCTTACATGGTTTGAAACCCAGTTCACGCAGGTGTTGCAAATTTGCATGGGAGGTTTGATCTGGTGTAACTATCACCGCGGGGGTTAGGGGGGAGTGGGAAGCTTGCATGGTTTTCACCAAAAGATACTGCAACATTGTGCTTCTGGATATGGATGCATGCATAGAGATCTGGGTAGCAGTTAACACTTCTTCCATGCACCTACACTTCTGAATGAAGTTGGTAGCTATGCAACAGCTCTGCTCTTAACCACACATCAGGGTCTCTGCTTACATTGTCGCCTTAGAGTTTCAACACCGGCTGCCTTCCGTCCTCTTCCTTCATCCCAACTCTCCTATTCTTTATTGTAGGAAATAACAACCCAGACAACGGCAATGTCTCTTTTCCTTATTGGTAAACATTCTCTGGGCACATCTGCTGTGATGATGATAAGGCAGAGGTCTGCTCTCAAATGGGAAAAACAGAATGTCAGTTTACATAATGGCCAGAAAACAAGAAAAAGAACCTATGTGCTCAAGTAGCAAGCCTGTTTCTATCTTGCTTCATTGTCTTAACAGGATTCTTATTGTGTTTATATTTAGAGACATGGGAAACTGTGCTAGCCGTGCTACCCATTGTTACTTAACCTCAAACAACCTATATAATATGCTGTCCATTAAGGAACCTGAATATAGACTCTAATCAAGGTGGCTAAACAAGATATAGGAAAATAAAGCTCAGCGCTTCCTCCTTGTTTGGGAAAAAACAAACAGGAAGGCTCCCTCTTAGACTCACCTCAGCAAGTAAAGGCGGGGGGAGTTTGTTTTTACAGGCTCACGGAAGATTTTAGCTCTGCCGTGCACCTGTTTGGCTTTTTCATCATTCACGCTGCCAACAAATGGATAGAAGCACTTCAGCAACTTATTTCCCAACTGGATAACTTTTTTCTTTTCTTTTTATGAACAGCGTTTATTAGAAAACTGTGTGGAAACCCGACATAACTAAGACAGCACTGACTGTGACTGACTCACCATCAGTAAGTTGCTTTTGATAACATGTTAGTGAGTTGTGCTTAGGTAGGCTTGCCTGAATGCACTATAACCAACAAAACATTATTATATAACTTGAATCCACATAACTGATGCTAAATTGAATATAACGTTCCTAATGAAAACAGAGCCTTGAGTGTCAAGAGTCAGTGATCCCAACTTATATACATCAGCATTGCAGAGGACTAACAGTGGCAACTGAGCCTGAAACTCTGAATGCAAAACCATTACACATGCAGAAAATATTTACAATGACTCCTAGTTAAAAAATTAACTTATTTAAACATCACGTTTCAGTCTTATTTTGTGTTCAGGAGCCACAATTTATGAGCCTTTCAAATGAGCCAAGGATGACAATCTTAAATCTTTCAAAGCTTTAAATTGACAAATTTATATAGACAGCTTTCACCTCTTTCTGGGGGGTTCTATCTTGTCATAATCATAACATTTGAGATTACTCAATAAGTATTGGGGTTTCCTATAGAAATGTTTAAACTTTGGATATTTAATTTAACTTAAAGTTGTAACAGTCCCTGGTGTACAGCAGAGAGAGAGGCTGCCATCAGAAAGCAGTACAATTTCTTTGGTTTATCGAAGGGATGTATGTAAGGCTGTGAAGATGACCTATCAGGTGTGCCACAGGCTACAGGACCTCACACCAGGAAAGCGTTTCTTTTAACAGGTAAAAGATTGAAGGCAAGGTTGCTCGGTCCTGTAGTAAACAGATTTCATTGGTAAGCATACTTCTTACTCTCCTGTCTTGTCACCCAGTCATCAAACATGAGATTGATGTAAAGATATGGAGAGTGAAAAGGCTGTAGTTCTTTCTTACCTCTCCTTTCATTTTCAAATACCCCTGGAATCCTCCTGTGCTCAGATTAACGGGAAAGCGGGAGGCATGCAAAAGGAACATCGGTCTCCAGGAGGAGCTCTGGGAAAAAGTGGTCCTGCACCTTCCTACTCCACATGCAAGGAGAGAACCTTTTCCTGTTACAGTTTCCTTTCTCTACTGCTCAGGTTTCATATGCATATCATACCCAGTACGCCTTGGATTCGGTGGTAGAGATGAAAACAAACTGATTTCTGGGGGAAAGCCAAAAAGGCTAGCCTCATTAGGAATGGCTGCAGTAGGATTTCAGTTTTAAAATTTTAATTTTAAAATCAGCCCTTCACTGTGGTTTCATTTATTTTAATTATTCTCACTGCTTTCTCCCCCACCCTTAGAGTCTCCCTTTATTTCAGGTGGTGGCACTGCTGCACCATTTGTGGTACTCAGTACAGATTCCTTTGCCAGATTTTAGAGTGTATCTTAACAGGTAATTAGAACAGTTTTCACCAGCTCATGCTGTCGGCTTTCCAGCTCCTGCATGATCCAAATGGCTCTCAGGGGATGTTACATTATGGTTGGTTTGTTATTGTTTGTTCCAGGCCAGTGCCACTAGACAAAAGCGTTATAAAACTGGTGAGAGGTATTAATCACAATTTCTTAGGTGTCTATGCCTGCAATGTCCCTATTCCCACCTTCCCATTTTTTTGCTTAGCTTTCATTTTATTCTGGGCCAATAAGGACGTGATGTACAGAGTACTTCACCATACAAAATCTCGGCAATTGGTAAGGTTAAATAAAAAAAGTCTGAGAGAAAAATAAGCGTTGCATTTCAGCGACTCCTCCTCTTTGTTAGGAACGATTAGCATCTGAGAGCTTCCTTGCAAACAGCCAAACTCCCACCAGCTTTGAGCATTTGAAGCCCCTAAACTCAACTGAAGCTTAACTACTTACCCATTGTGTGTCTCTGTATCTAACTTGACTTCAGCATACAATGCAGAATGCCCCCTGCTGTGCATCTCCAAAACAAGCCCCTTTGAAAATAGTGTTTATTTCAATTCAGTTAATCTTTATAATTTCGAAAATCAAATAGTTTTGCAATTCACTGAGATGTACCCCTAACCCTGTGTTAAGAGATAGATATTCAGTCATATAGGGGAAAGAAAATGAACAGAGTAAATATAACTGATCTGTTACATTTCTGATCATACTGATTCCAGATCCAGTGGGCTTTTAAACCCACTAATCGAGGGAATAATAAGTAATAATAACTTTAGTTTCTCTCCCTCCTGGGTCTTCAGTACAGTTCAGTGGCTATTAGGTATTATAAGAAAGAAGGCCTCCAATTGAAAATCTACCAACACAACTGAAAGTCCTCTAAAAATATGAAAAAAAAAGAGGAAACAACTCCTTTCGTGTGGTGGCTGAAGGCAACTGGACAGTCGTTAAATATGTTTTATAAAGAGGACTATGAGCCTGGTAGATTATTGACTGATTTAGCAATAATAACAACAAGCCTGAATTTACATAGTGCTTTACATCTTCAAAGTGCTGTGTAAACATTAACTAATTGATCTAGTAGGAAAAACAACTGCTTCTAGTGTAATATCAAGTATGTAGTCACAAGAGAACAAGTTATTAACTAAAGGAAGCAATTTATTTTAAAATCTATTATCATAAATTATACTGATCCTTTTTTTTCTCCATCTTTAAGTTATTCCCTCTGCAGTCTGATTATGCCTGGATTAATTTGCTCATGATTTCTGGAAATCTAGTAAGTGCAAACTTAATAGGAGGCTGATAGAAATGTCAGAGGTAATTGATGCTTTAATGGGCATGAAATCTGGAAAAGTACCAGTCGGAATAGATTCACAATGGCCTTTGTTAAAGCACTAGGGTGAAGGCTCACCATATTAGGCTCACTTCTTTAGCAAGTTTAGTAAATTGTGTACCATGAATATTCTCTGCTTCCTAAACTTAGAGGGACAAAAGATTTACCGAACCAATACAGCACTTCTCTCATTAACTCCACACATTGTACTATTACCTACCTCTTTTTTTTATCAGCATTTTTAGATGACAACACTTTCAACTGAATGGTTGCCTAGATAATTTTTTTTAAATGATAATAACTCGTTTGTATCATGCCGCATGAGGACAAAAGTATTATAGGAGTTGGGGCCATTCTTTTTTTTTTCTTCCCTACTTGGATTGATACAAAAGTTTCTGTTCCCATTCTTGGTTTGTCTATTCTTTTAAACATGGCCTGATCTGATCTCTGAATCAGGTAAATCCTATTAGTCCGTTTCAGTCATGAATACAAAGGAAGCATTCCATAATCAGTGTGCAAGAATCTAATCCAGGTCTGTTTCTTAATGGAATACACACACAATGATAACACAAATATTGTGTATTATCAGGAGGCAAAAATATCTCCATCTGTGAATGCTGCTAGGTGTAGATCCTGTGTTTATCACTTCAGTGTCTGAAAGCCTTTTTTTTAGGAGAAATAAAGTTGGAAGAACACTGGTGTGTCTGTTTACCACAACAGACGGTAACACTCCTGTCTGCAAAGTCCCTGCCATGTATTTAAAGTCAGCTCTCAAGTTCTTTTCCCTCTCTGTTAATACCATGAAGTTCTGGCTGCTGCACTCCACTACCCATACTCACATCAGCTCTTGTACTAGCCAATAAGTAAAAACCATTGTAATGCTGTCTGGCTTGTAAATGAGAAGAACAATAAGGAAAGTCTGAGCCTGACAGCCAGCAGTCCATGGTGATTACAGAGAAAAGGGACTGCATTTTTTACTCTCTTTTTGTTATTGTTATTAAGGTCAGTGTCATCCATCAAGATGCAGAGTTATTTCTGACACAGTTTCAAAGGTCAATTGGTCATGTGCAACGACAAAAGAGATTCATGGAATAATGTCCCCAAAAACTGGGGAATGTGCCTTTTCACTTTCTATTGTCATGCCCCTACTCATATTTCAATGCCAGAAATCAACAAAGAGAGACATTTGAAAATACCAGCTAAGTAAACAACGAGAAGAAACTGCAAGTAACTCATTGATGTGTAGTTTGAAAGCCATGGAAATTCTTCTAAGTTACCGTTCCCTTTATTCCAAATATTCAGTCAGGTTTTAGCCAGGAGAAATATTTCATTGGCCTCCCTGTGCTACAGAGTGGCAGACTTCTTAAAAAGGCTCCTGGTCCTGCTCCAGTGAAAGATTAATAGCAAAACTCCAAGTATAACCTCTCATGCTACGATTCATTTGGCTGGCACGCTACCATCTTTGTCCTTCCTTCTAGGAGTTTGCAGATGAATCTTCTCCTGAGTTTTAATTCAGGGGCAATCTTGGGCAAAGTCCGCAGAGGTTTCATCACCGTACCTGCCACATTTCCACAGTAAGAACTGCTGGAATCGGTAATAAATGGGTGAAGACTGAATCCAACAACCAGCAGGACACTGAATGAGAAATTCCACTTTTACCCTCTACTGTGCAATGGCTGCACAAATACAAAGCTGCAATACCTTCTGCTACCCTCATCCATCTCTCCTTGATGGGAGAGCAGGAATATCTGTGCTTCCCATGTACTAGAGCCAGGCAGAGGAGAATTCTCTACCAGCCATATGAAGCCTGTGCAAAAGGCTCCTAAACTCCTATACTCCACTCCTTTGCAACAAAGAAACCTGCTGGTTGGTTGTTTCTCAGTGAATAACTTTGGAAACAAGGACTCCTTCTCCTAATGAGTTACAAAGCCCAATTCCCTGGGAACACACGCAGCATGATTCAGAGCTACGATCTGTTTCCCTTTTGAACTGATCTATGTCATATATTATATGGGCTTCTCAGCATACAGGCCCGCACATCACTTTCCATAAATGAAATTATCTTTCTGAATTTATAGACAAAAATAAGCATGCAGCCAGGCGGTATGACTGTATTATCCACCTGTGGTGTGGATCAGTACCTTCAGTATTTCTTGTGCAGTTTAGCTCATTTCATTTGATAACAGCTTATTTGCAGGCCACGGATACCATGTGAGTGCTCCTGGCACTTATAGTAGCTACTGATCACTTAACTGCAATGTAGTACCACAGAGCGGTATGGAAATTATATGGTAAATAATTACCAAGGAAACAGTTGCATTTGTTTCATTTAATTTCACAGCTTTACAAAATTTGTCACATAGTACTTCATAGATTAGGCTTAAACAGGTCGCATGAGTAGCAAGAAAATTTTTAATATAAAAAGTTGCAGTGAATTTTTTTCTCACTTCTAATGTTTGCAATATAAAAACCAGAAAGCATATCTTGAAGGATGTGTTAGACCATTAACTTTGGAGTACAACAACTAAGAACAGAAATAAGTTTATACAGAAGGATTTGCTTGGATCTAGGAGGCACAAGACAGTTGCAATTTTTCCATTTGTGCTATAGCTTCATTCATAACCACAACGTGTCTTTACCCAGCCCTGTTCTACTGAACTAGAATAAATACTAAACTGATATCTTGAATCGATAATATTATTCAGTTTGACACATTCAGCTTAACAGGAATCAGTGACATATCCATTAGGTCAGTTGTTAACAGCCTGTTTAGTCCTGTTTTAGAGTCAATGACATACCGACAGACATATATATTGACAAAAGATCTCCCAAAAGTAAAAACATTCATTATTTAACTGTAGAATCAAAGCAGTCATTAAAAAACCGAGATTCTGAAAAGCTAGAGACATTTCTGTTTTATCTTTGTCAAAGGCTCACTCTATTACCCATTAGGGTGGGCAGGCCTTACTTTGTCAAACATTGCACGTCAGCCTGTCTTCCCCAACAAAACACTAACCTCTCTTTTGAGGAAAAATCCCATTTAAACACCCAGAGTCACAAGGGGGTTATTCTTCTGCATTCTCAGGGTTTGCCCTTCCTAGATAAAACCAGTACTGTAAACTCAGCAGGAGATTAAGACAAAGTTCCCAAAACCAAGGGCTCAGCTATTGTCCCTTCATAGCTCTCAAGTGTGGGCTTCAGATAAGGAACCTCGCAGCAATAATTTCTTTTTTCCTGCTTAGACAAACACACTGGGTTAATGTATTCAATGCACCAATAACATATAAGTTAATATATAAAACTCAAAAATTACTATAGAGCACCTTCAAATTCTCTCATCTATTTTCAGAGGTTTGGTAGTGATCACATATCAGAGTACAACATTTTAAAACACTGCTATAGTCTTTACAGTTATTCTTTCAACTCCCCTGTTACATTGAGATTCTTTCTATGAAAAACATTTAAAATATTACTTAAACAATTAGTTTTGCCTCTGCAAAGACAGAGATAACCTGCGCTACTAAGACACACTGAGCAACTGAGGTGCACAATTTCTTTTGTTTAACTCCTTGTCTTTTTATCTCTTGTAGACAAAGCTCTTCAGTGAAAGGACTCTGCTAAAATGCCAGGGATCTGCAGACAGGAATAGGACTTAACAGCCCTGGCCACCTCACCCGGGACCCACTCCCCTGCCCCTGGGTTTAAGTCCAGGCTTTCAGGCCTTGCCTGAACTATTTTGTAGGTATGTTTGCCTCCAGGCTTGCCTCCTGGCTGGACTTTGGACCTTCATGGAAGGCAGCTTGTTGGCTGCATGCATGCTTCAAATTTATGTTCTAGATTGTCTCTAAGTCCTGCCTTTTACCCACATCTCCTGGTTGGACTTTGGACCCATGCTGTAGCCTTGTCTCCAGTCCTGTCCCTGTCCAGTCTCCTTCTGTCCCTGACAGGGCTCCCTGGATGGGCCCTGGACCTGATTTATGGCTTGTCTTGCCTGGGGCTGTTGATGGACCCTGTTACCAGCTCCTGGCTCTGACGCCATGGTCAGACCCTGTAGGGCTGTGCCAGGATCAGTGAGGGCACTGTGGCCACAGCGGTCACCCTTGGCACACGGCTCATCTTCCCTTGAGCAGTAGCAGGGCCTTGCTGCTCCTTGACATAAACCAATAATCTATAAATGTACCTTAATGGGAGCAATAATGATTTAGTTTTCAATCCTGGAGAAAACTAAACCAGAAACATATAGAACTTACGTGGTTTTCTCCTTCATACAACTGAAGGTGAAATCAATTGTTCTGAAGTCTTGCTCAATCCTCTCAACAAAGTGCCTTCTGTTACAAGTGATTAAGACAGATTAGCTCACATAAATGTAGTTTTGTATGATGTGCTGTAATTACCATAAGCCATAAGTTTAACTAATTTTTCCCCAAAAAAAGGACAGTAGTCAGTTACAGCCTTGAAATTTCCATCCACTAATTGTTAAAACTCCTCCAGATGAAAATAAAGAGCTGGAAATTTTCAAGCCCAAAACCTTTCATCAAATATAGAAATTAACTGAAAAAAAGTCACTGAAAAAGAACCAGGCATTCAGGATGAAATTCTGTAACATATTGTAGGTCTCCTGTTACACAGGGTCCTTCCCCTTCCTCTCTGGTCACACAAGTTGAGAATGGCTGAGCAGTCATGTCCAAAGTTTACTTAGAAAAAGTAACACTCAGGTTTAACTAAGGTACATACATGACCACCTATAGGAGTTGATTCTATTGATGTGCGTAAAAAAGTGCATATGTTGTCAAGGGCAGAAGTGAACTTTCCTTGGAAAAAGAGTTAATTTTACCAGCTTCAAATACGCCAGCCATTACGTCTCAGCAGATGCAGATTTGTTTCTTTTCTTCGGAACAGCACATCTATGCTGCACAGAGTACTCTGATAATACGAGGATTTGCATTGTACGCAATTTGGAGGAGACAAATGAGAGTCAAGGGTCAATTTTTCAGTAACAAATGTCACATAGGACATATTTTTTACATTTATTAGAATGATTAGTTATGAACTAACTCAATACATCAGTATATATATATGTGTTGACATATAGGTACACTGGTTAGACATTTTTGTGAGTAAAAATGGTAGGCCTATACCCATCAGTGAAAATCTGAATTCCATTCATGTCAGTAGTCTAGGTCTGGCACCTAACTGTTCAACTCCAATGGGAGGAAAATCTTCCCATAAAAGTCACATTCTGCCCCATTACTCACTGTTGTAAAGTTAGTCACCCCACTGATTTTAATGGTGTTATTTTTTCGTTACATGACCACCTGAGAGCAGAATTTGCTACTATGTGACCTCAGTGTGTCACTCCATATTGACAGAGCTACACTGACTGTATGCCAAACATAAAATTGATTTTTAACATTGTTTTAAAGGCCTATAAGGTTGTGCATAATTTCATAAGTTGTCTATTAAACTGAATTGCTGACTCTAAGCTACGAATATCATTCAATTATATATCAAATATTGATCATACAAAAAATGCAGGCTAAAAGTGTGTGCAGCACTTGCTATATGTTTCTGTATACCAGACACAAAATGCACTGCTGGTCAAGGTTATGAAACTAAATGAACATACTTGTTTAAGGCTAAAGATCTCTCTTCCTGATAACTCTATCCTCACAGGCAAATGACAGTTTTGTATCACAGAAACACAGTTGTATTTTATTTTATTTTATTTCATTTTATTAGAAAGCACTTTGGAATATATTTGTATATGTGAATCCTTGTACATATGAATGCTGAATTATGACAAAATATGTCACACTGATAAATTATTTTCTTTGCAAGATACAGTATAGCTTTTACAGACTGATAGCAATTTAAGTAAAAAAGCACCTACATTTCAACTTAAAAGAGAAAATAGAGATGTGCTGAAAGAGAATTAGATAATCCCTGTAGTATTTAGCTGTCATTTTGTTAATGACATACATACACAGTCAAGATGACCATACATTCACACTCATAAATACTATCATTTTACAATGATTGCTATTCTATTGTGATGCAAAGACCACAAATAGTGTAACAGCATTCCAGACAAGTACAGATTTAACTGAAATTACAGGAAAGATTAGCAGAATAAACACTTCCAGCCTTTCCAGTCTGTCTTGCTAGGTTTATTTAAATAAGAGAAGATGGAGACACTAAAAACAAATGGAGAAGTCACAGGCCTGGCAGAATTCCCGTAATTGGACACTCCCTAAGATTTTCCAGTGTCCATTCAAATTTGCCTAAGCATCACTAGACGCCTGTTGTTTGGCTGATCTTTTGGACTACAGGTTCTGAGTTTACTATCCCTTATCAGCAATAGGCCCAGGAATCCCAAACCTGTTTGTTTCAAGTAAGTCTCCCAAACAGGTCCCTAAGAGCAACTGCCATTTGCAGTTCTAGAGAAAATAACATGTTACTCACATTTCTAAGCTCAGACTTTTCACCTTTCTTGAAACTTCCTTGGAGTTCATACTGAATCTTTGAGGAATCCTGATCTCTTATCTCTAAATTTTGACTGGTGATCAATGAAGGTTCAGTCCCATGTCTACTGTAGGTGCTCAGCCACACTTTAATTTGTCTGTGTTCCTCCCTTCCCTGTGTTTCATATCTCTGAGTTTCCCTTTGCTCAATTAACTCCCTAATAAATCTTAATGGGTGATTTGTACCCCCATCTAGTAATCCACACAGGGTACCAACTCTGTACCCATGTTAATTAAAGAACATTTCTGATACCTGTCTTCCTGCTTTGATATAAACAGTCCACTGTAACTGCTTGAGCTTAGGAAATGTTCTCATCTTTACCCATGATTTGGATTGCTGCAGGCAGTCATTTTCAGGGAAAGAGGGGTCACTGCTCTGCTTTCTGCTGTTGCTGGGTCTCTCATCAGACAGCACAACACTGCAGTACTGCACACTGGGCCAAATTGGTGCCAGCCCTGGGCCAGCAATCCCAGCCCAGAGCTGCACCAGGCAGTGAGTAGGCAGCACTTCTCTTCATGATGTCACAATGTGACAGAGTCCAGAGAATGGCCAGGTAAACATCAGACCCAAACCAGCCAACGTAGGGATGTCTGGGTAGCCAGAAAGAACTTCCTAGATTTCTGCTGATTTTTCCTTTCTTACTGATTATCTTCTCTAGCCTCGCTTACTTTCTCTACACAGGTCCTCATCCACAGCTGTTAAAATGCCCTTCCTTTATTTGTATGCCTTGCTCTGTTCCTTTCCCTTTACTTTAGACTGTGAAGACTCATGCTTCTAATGAAGCCCACCTACTTTTTCCCTCTCAAAAAATCCAGATTCTTTTCCTTGTCCTCAGATTGTTCCTTCAACCTGTATAACACCTGCCTTGCGTCTTTCTTACCTATTTGCTTTGTATGGTCCTTGGAGCATTTGAATTATGGTTGTGAGCATTATTATAATAATAAAAAATCAATAAAAATAATGATAAAAAATGTTTTAATTGCTTATAATAAAGTATTATTCCAACAGACCAAATGAAATGTTACCACCCTATGGTTGTGTTTCACTCCTAAAGAAGACCAGATCTTGGACAATGTGGATAAATGCAGAGCCAGTTTGCAATTACAAAAAAAGCTGTCAATAACACTCCACAACTGTCACTTTTATTACCTGACTCTCCCTCCCAGAACACTACCTCATTTGTAGCCATGGTAAGATGCCAAATTGCTTTATTTCCAAAGTGTATGACTACATTCTAAAAAAGCCTTTGTGTGCAATATATTCCACAGTGCTTAGTCTCATTAGTATTACCTCAGCATGCATGGATTCATGACCAGCATCCTTATTTCATATGGAGGCATCCTTTAAAGAAATTGAATGCTAAAGGGTCTATACATCAATGTTATGATGCTGTATTTTTCATGAAATCTGTAAATAAGGTCAACAGGATAGGAATATTCCAGATGACAGAATCCCTAATAGTTTTTGAGGAGCAGCCTGTTTCCCTCTAAAAAGTCAATTTGCTTTTGACCCATGCCTATTAAAAAGTGTGATTTGTATAGCAGAGGCAAAGCACAATTCCAGCAATTTTCATGGCTTTGGGTAAATATTGTTAGGATGATGTATGCAAGACTAGCTGCCCATAGCTAAAGAAGAAAGGTAATGAGGACTCTGGATCATTGTAAGTGGCATTGTTTGACTCTGTATTTTAGGTCTCAAACATGATGAATTCATAACTAAGATAGTATGGCAAGAGAGAATAAACAGCAGCGTTGGCCTTGTGAAAGCTGTAATTTAGAGAGCCAAGAATGCCATTTCTGTTGCTACACACAAAAATTTAAATAGCTTAAGTCTCTTTCAAGACTTTGGACCCAATCCTGATTCCCTGGGAATCACTGACTTCAGTGAATGGAAGGTCAGACTCTATTTCACAATAGAAGGATTTGTAGTTTCTCCTCCCTGCCCCTGTCAGCAGCTAATCAGAGCCCATTACAGAAAAAGGCATTGAGCTCAGGTCAAAGGTATGAATGGGAGCCCAGTCACTGCTGACTGAAAATCACTACAACTGGGCAACTGAGAAGTAAATTGCAGGGTGAAACTAGTTCCTGGTGGGCAGCTGTCCACTGCACAGAAATCACCACCATAACGAGAGTGGCAAAAAGGAGGAGAAACAAAAACTAATTGGAACAGAACACAGAAGTGTGAAATAGAGAAGCAGATACATAGGGAATCAAATGAAGCAGGCAAAACCAAGCAATAAAACCCACTGTAATTCATTGTAGTTTATGATGTAGTAGAGTTCTTGTTCATCTGTAATTCCAACATCCAACAGCAAGCAGATCAGATATTTAGGCCGGTATCATCATTCTCTGTCTAAACTAGAATACAGAAAACTACAAGAGGAAAACTAAATTAACATGAACAAAAGTAAATAGAATTACAGTGACCAGAAAAGAACAGAATTAGATGAGATTATAACAAGAAGGACATAGTTCCCCAATCCCTCGCACACCTGCTTTCTGTCCCGTTCTTACAAAGTTCCCTTCCTTCTGTCAGTCATGGATTTACATCCTGTAACTGTCCCCAAAGCCCAGGACACTGGAACACAGGCTAACAAAACATGGGTTAGCATTAATAACAAGAAAAGTTTGTGTTTCTGTTAATGAAGTCTCATTGTACTGATCAGTTAGTCCACAGCAACTTGAGAAGTGGTTTCTTTCAAGAGACAAGTGTCCAGCCAGTGGACACTGAATCTTAATCTTAATCTAAGTTTATTTACAGTTCCTTTTGGCAATTCTCAGTTTTCCTTTTTTTTTTTTGTCCTAGTCCAAAACCTCTTCTTCCTTAAAACTGAATTTAAGTCTTGTCTCTTTCTTCCAAGATTTTATCCCATGTCTCAGACTCTGTTAGCCCATCCAAAACTGTTTACGTTCCTTTTGTTCTGAGGTGCAGTCACATGTTCCAGGGACCATTCGGGTGGGGAACCCACCTGCTGGGTCTTGGAGCCAGTTTGCCTAGCATTTCCTTCCCACACCAAAGAAGCCACATAATCATTGTCACTTTCATGGCACCTATTTTACTGCAAAGGACTTTCCCTTTTAGAGAAACACCCTAAGTCCTTAATTGCTGTCTGCTAAAGACCACTTGTTTTGCAGGACTGATTAGCTTTGGAGTTTGTATAACCCTTTGGCAGAGGAAGATTTTTATATGAAATTGGTAGAATTTGTTTAACAGGATAAATCTCTCCCCTGTATCTTTGGCAGCAATATCTCATACCCGGCAGTGCAGTCAGATGAGTCTATTACGACCATCACCAGCAAATGAATGCAGTAGTCTAAGCCCAGTCCTCAGTACACTGCAGTGGAGAAAGCTACAGAGAGAATAGTTGACCTACAGAGAAACTTGGTGGCATTAGCAAAAGTGAGACACATTAGTGGCACCATTAAATCCCTCTGTTTTCAGAGGGTTTCAGGATTCCTCCTGTGACTTGTCACCCATCCCTGGTTCCTAAGAATCATGTAGGTCTCAGGTTTTCATCCATACCTACCATATACTAATTTAGTTATACAATCTTAGCCAGTCTGCTAAGTTCTTAGCTAGTTCTACAAAAGAGACGGCAATTTTAGGTAGGGCCTGAAGATATCATTCTATTTTCATTCTTGTATGATTACTGCTGCTGGTACACCAAAATTAAGCAATTTTCCTACATAACCTTTTCCTACCTAATCTTTCCACTGTGTGGGGTATGAGGTAGCTTCATATCCAAGAAGGCCATAAAAGTACCCATTCCATGACTGAGACCTGAACCCACCTCCCTGGACACTTTCTGCATTTTAGCATGTTGTGTAGTACCTCATTCAGCACATCGCAGTTTATGTTTATTACAGGAATATGGGAATTTGTCCTATTTAGGACACTACTTTCTGGACAGTCAAACAAGTGCCAGGCAGTTGTCTGGCAGCCCTTCCAGCTTTCATTACCTTCTGGGAGACATTAACTGTAGAGACAATGATAAAGGATAGTCTGTTTCTTGTTAATGCTTTTATTCATTCCTAAGTATCAATAGCAAAGGAATGCTGGCAAATGCAAGTTTACTCTTATAAGAGTTTTTGCTTTATTAATTTTCCCATGGAGTACAGGAATAACAAAGCAGTTACCTTCCAAAGTTATGGTGCTGAATAGAATCAGGAGTCCTGTATTCTACTATCAGCTCCTCTGCCATATTTTGGATAATTTTCTCAAAGAAAACTAAACAAAATCACTTCCCTGAGTCTCAGTGTGTGTTGAACAATCCTTTAGCACCTTTTAAATTTCATGGACATCTGCAGTTAAGGAGTACTAAATACTTCTATTATAAGTTGATTAGAACATGTCTGGGTGTCAGACTCCCAAGCTTTATTTTAAACAAAGCTTTGGATAAAAAGCAGTTACACAATTATTAAAGTCAAGTGGAATTCTTTTAAAAAGCTTAATGTCTGATGGAGATGACTGGGTATTCAGCATTTTATCTGTAATCCAGTAAAATAAGAAAAGTAGTTAGTTTATATGGCCTTTTATGTTCTAACACCCCCCCCCCCCCCAACATTCAAAAGTCTTATCCTGACAGTAGTCCAGTCTTTCTTGGCATTAGATTTCCTAATGTATCTCTTGGAGCCCTTCCAAAAAAGAAAAGAAGGGGAGAGGGAGAGAAAGAGAGGAGAGGGAAGAGAGAGAGAAGAAAGAAAGAGCGAAAGAAAATTTGATTTATGAGGGGCTTTTTATTGTTGTTTTAATCACTTCTTTCTAAAATAATACACTATGAACTACAGCATTTTAGTGGTGAATGCTGAAATATTATAAGCAGTTCAAATGGCTGTGGACTCTTCCCATCTGTCATGAACTGCAACTGAGCTCTGTAACAGAAAAGTGATATTAGTTTCAAACTAAAAATAAATCATCAAGCCAAGTCTGTATCTCTAATCCTACCTACACTGCCCTACCAGTGACCTTCCCATGGCCAGGACAAATCATATTCTATGGGGAATTCATAAATCCATTCTTCATGCTAGCTCATTTTGGGTCTCCTTGTGGGGGAAAAAAAAATAAAATAAAAAGAGTATCTCGGATACCTCATACTGAACCCACCACATTCGTGTTTCAGACTTTGGCAACGTTAAGCTTCTCTCCATCACAGTCCAGTCAGACTACTTTCATATTTAAACTTATATGAACTTATCTTCTAGGAGTTTATAAGGGCTAAGACAATAGGAGCTAATGTCTGTCCCTGAAGCATTCATGTAAACAGAGGGAAAAATAAAACATTTTTGTAAAAGAGGGAAAAATAATGCAATCTCACTCCAGATGTGGATAACAAAGAGGGAGATAGCCTTTCACAGGTAAAAGAGTAAGTGCAAAGAAAACTTCTGCATATGTTCAGCATCTTCTTCCAAGGCTTAAGCAGGTGCACTTACAGGAATAGTAAAATTCACCGAATACTGTTACATGAGGCAAGATCAAAGCTGCCTCTCTGTTCCGCACAATTGATTCGGGCCAGGCTAGATTCATTTTGGAAGTTAGACTCATCCTGCTATAATCTTTGTGCCAAATGACATCCATTATGTATAATCTTCATTCATAAATGAAAACGGTCTGATTAGTTCATGTTACTTGTTTGAAAAAGACAGCACTAAACAAACCTAGGACTTGGAACCTATTGGTAGAAGAAAACAACAACTTCCTTCTTATTTTAAGAAAATCTCATCAATGGTCCAGAAAAGGGAAGTGAAAAAATGTTCCGCACAGCAGGGTATCACACGAAAACAAAGTATTTCTGCTATACTGCCTTGCTTTAGGACATGATCTTTAGAGTGGGAAACAACTAAAGTTTCTCACAGACGACAACTAAAATCACAGATATACAGAATATCTGGAAAAAACAGGCTTAAGGTACCTATTGTGCCTGAAAACAGAAGTGTCCAAAAGTACAGGCCTTTTAAAAAAAAAAATCTTGCTGTGACAAGGCCCAAGGTCAGACAAGATGTTTATGTTTGAATCTGGGAAAGAACTCAGGCTTCACAGATCCACATCTTAAACAAGTGATGTGCCTTTGCTTCTTCTGAAAATGCTAATGTTCATATGCAATTTGCTAGTGTGCACCTATGTCCATACATATCTGTGGGAGCAAATTTAGAGGTTGCTTTCCCAAAGCTAACTCACGAATCCAAACTTATAAGAAAGTCTCCACACAAAAGATATGTTTCTGAATATAAAGAATCACAATTTCTAATCAGTTTCATTGATGTTCAGTGTTTCTGGTTACCATAGTAACCGGCACACACAATAAATGGTGTTTTGTTTAATCAGTCATGAGAAAGAAGTCTGGGCATGATGAATCAGACTGAATCAGAAACAGTCTCCTTTACTACCCTAATCAAAATAACTTCAGTGTAACTATAGGACAATTAAAATCAGCAAGACAGGATCAGGCCATGAAATTCAGATCTCAGTCCTGTTTTCAAACACCCCTCTCAGGAACTCAGATGAAAGTTTTACTTCTATTTCAAAGACAGGAGTTCATGTAGGATAAGATGTAGTTCAAGGTTCAGATTTTATCTCGCTTGTACTGTAGGTAGTTTGCCAGAGACACCAGTCCACCAGAGACAATAGACGTTCAGAGCCAAAAACCTTAAAATAATTTCAGGCTTACATACTAACTGGAAAAAATAAATAAGATAATAATTCTTCAATGCAAAATAGGGAAAATGTTCCAGACTTAACAACAATGCAAATAAAATCTCTTTACTCCCAGTTAATGCTTTGTCAAGTCATTGATGGCTACAGTCTGCTTTGCACCAGTGGAAAAGAAATCTAATTAATATATAGTTATACATTTTTAAAGAGAAAAACAAAACCCATGTAAATGAAAGGGCATTAAGGAAGCCATTCTTAGAAAACGAATATAAAAGTGTCATTCACGTGGCTGGCCCTAAACCAACTGTAGACCTGAAAAGGATTACCTTTGATGTATAAAGATCAAAAAACCCATTTTTTCAGGTAATAAGATCTCTCTCAGATGGATTTCAGTAATATGAACATGTTTTCCATAGCATGGTAATAAAAATAAAGCAACGCAATAAAACTACAGCTAGGACTAAGCCAGTCACTCTTGAATTCTTAGTGGAAGGTCAAACAAACTTAGAGTTGGTGTTTACATTTTTTAATGTAACAGCTATACATAATGAAAAATTATAAAATCAATATGAGTAATAAGACTTGAAATAATTTTGTGGCTGTGGTGACATCATAGCAAGCTTGATCTAGTGGCCTGTGATGTAACCAGAACTGTGACATTTTTTTCCAGAACGTCAGTTTTTAAAGGAGCTTTGGGAATGTGGGTGGAGAAGGGTTATAACGTAAAACTTTCTATCTGTTTCCAATTCCTGCTCAGCCTTTATGCACTTTATTCCCTTGTCTTTTTAACTGTATGATGTCTTTCTCAGATCTTCCCTCCTGAAGGCACTAAAAACCCAGTCTGCACATTATCACAGCTATTGCTTTCATCACACTTTTGCAAGTAACTAATTTTTTTTCAAAACAAAAATACCTTGGGTTTGTTTGTTTTTTTTTAATTGGGTATTTGATCATAGGATTTCAAAGTACTGCTAATTTCAATATATTAGAGAATGTCTCATTGCAAACATTTTATACATAGGTAAGGTAAAAACAAAGGCTCAGTGTGAGACAGTGGTAGGAATAAGACCCTGTGATTCTGACAGTGAGAACCCTTTCTACCCATTGTGTAGAATCTTCCATAGCAGTTTATGAACTTCTAGGGCTCTCCTGTTCAAGGCAGGGCAAGTGGAAGTGAGTGCTATCAAATGCCATGCCAAAGCCAAGGACCAAGGAGAAATATAAGAGCAGAAAAAATGATTCTGACTATCAAATTCACTTTCCTAGTGGATGGCACCTTAGTAACACAGCACATCGAACTACTTCATTTTAACCTATTTGTGACAGGTTGATTCCAGTTAGAAGCTATGTATTATGAAAGACTATGCTCAGCCAGAAAAAATGCCAAACATTTGTTGTTTTCTGTCTTTTGTTTAAATCCTGCTATGGCTCCCATTGGCATCAATAGCATGAGTGTAGGGAAACACCTGTACGTTTACTCATTTCATTTCATCTATCCAGTTCAGTTACAGAACCAGATTTCCACTGCAGTCTTTGCTTTTTACCTAATTTTCCGTCTGAGCTGGCAGAAGATCAAGGAGGTCAAATGATTTGCTTGGGGTCACATAATGAGTCAGAATCTTGAGCCCAGATTAAATCCGGGATACTCCCTGGCTCCAGCACACAGGACTTGTCTACTCAGTAAACCACACAAGTCCCAGCTGTTTTCTCTCTTCACATGAACTGAATATGAGGAAGTCTGTAGAGACTCTGTCTCAAGTAGAAATTCAGCCGGCAGCCAGCTTTCTGTAGTCAAATGCTGGATTTAAAGTGGGGCTAAATTAATATCCAGAACTGGGTGCTAGCTAGTACTCTTCATTTCTTATCCCCTTCAAATATCTGTCCCTTTTCTTTCTTGTGGTTATCCAAGAAATAAGGAAAAGGTTTTTTCAAATCTTTGTTATCATATGTAATCTCTGAAGACAGAAAAAAACAAAGAAAGATATTTAACCACAGAAAATTTCCTGCAGTCACTCATGCTTTTATTTATTCGCTATATGGAGAAGCTGCATCACTGTTAGGTAAAATCACAACACAGGAGAAGCCTGACCTAGCTGAATGTTGAGGAAGACTCTCTTTCCAATAATCACCACAAATACAAATGAAACTTCATGGCAGAGTTAGAGAGCTCATACAGGTTACTGAGGATTCCTGACAGGAAAACTAAGAGTATATATCATTTCTACTGTAGTAAGATGAGAGCATTAGGAAATTACCACTGCAGCTTGAAGGTGTCAATTTCTTGAGCATGTTGCATGAGTTAATAAATTTGAGCTTTAATTAGGTAGGGGATGAAACTTAACTTGCATCGGAGACCACTATAATACTGCAAAAAAAAGGAAAATAGAGAATCTAATGCTACTTTACTGTCAGTGCAAGTTCTGCAGCAGTCTGGAGAACTAAGGTATACTGTATTAATTTAAATTAAATGCTATTTCTAGTATGAATGCTGCTGAACACCTTTGAAGAAAATTATGTATGCTACAATAGAATAGATGAGGGACTCCTCATTTATTCATCAGTGGTGTCAGCCTAGGTAACCATTTGAATGCTATCCTGGTCACAACCTCTATCACTATTTAATGTCTTATGTGGCAAGAGTGCCAGGTGATCATGGAGAGGTTACGGACTTTCCCATCTGAGAACAGCAATTTCTGATATGGGATACAATGGTTATGTGTATCCCATAACAGAATGTAAGTCTCACCAAGTCCTATCCACTAAAACCAGACAGGCGTTTTGGCTAGCCTAGCTCTCATCACCTTGGCTCTGTCAGACCCTCACCTTTGACCCTGACAAGCATTTAGTAAATTCTCCTTAAAAAGCCATCCAAAGGCAAAGACCTAGGAAAATCTATAAGCTGTAATCAGCCCTGAATTCATCAATCCTATCACCACCGCGATGTTCCTCTGTTATTAACAACATCCCACATGCAGAAAGCAAACTGGTGGGGGATCATCCTCAGAGAAGATGCACTTTCCACTGGAGGAGGTACCTTGCATCCGCATTGTAAGTATCGCTCTCTGCATGGTGCTTGGTGTGCAACTTAACCTTGCTTTCCATCGGTTGTGAAACCGCTTCCTGCAGATCAGTAGTGCAGAGACTCTAGACTGCACCACACAACTACAGACACAGAAAACCCACAGCTGAAAAGAATGCCTCCAGTGCACTAAATATAGATCCACCCTATGTGATCCTTTGCTAGGATCAGACCCAAGAGGCTGCTCTTTGCCACCTACCAACTAGATTATAACAGTGCAGTACATCAAGTATGAAGGGGCTGACCCTCAGGAAATGCTAGCGATTCAAAGTAGAGCAACACATGTTCTCTGAAACACAGGTTGTCATAAATGTATTAAACGTGTCCTACCCTGACATCCAGTAGAATGATGAATAGAGTTGAAGATCATTTATTTTAATCATATGGTACTCCCCAGTTCACTAGCAAAATGTATAAATTATTTTATACACCTTTAGGTTAAAGACTGTGGTTGACAGCTTCATTGCTTAGAAACTTCAGAACCTGATCATAAATGATGACACTTATTCATCCATACTAGAGTAAGAATATTCTGAATTGCTGACACAGGCCTACAGAATAAACTCCCTCAAGCAGGAAAATGTGCTGCCTTCTCCGTGTTTATATTATACTTGTCCAACTTTTTTTCCTCTAAAGCAAAGAAAAATCACTGTGCCTACTTATGGGTACCTGCATATCACTCTGTCTGTCTATTTGTGTGTGTATGGATCCATGTATATGTTTGCATATTAAAAGCTTGACAGATTAATTCACTGTGTGCTTGCCTTCTCTTAGGGAACACGCTGAGAAAGAAAATGAGTCTTGCATAGCAGCCACAATGCACCTGGCTTAATATATGATGGGAAGGACCTCCAGGAATGAACATAATATCTAAGTCTCTCTGGAACAAACCACCACCACTTCCACTCCTGGAGAATTCTAACATGGCAATATCCCACATCTGCCACCAACACACTGTCTTTTAAAAGTTACAAGATAAAGTTCAACTACATAATTTCTTCTAAGCTCACACAAACAAAATTAACTCATAAGAAAGATGTTGGAATTTTGTAAGTTATGAATATAAAAATATAAAAAACAGATTTGAGGCTGACAATGGCAAACTCATGCACAAAGCTCTCAATCATATAATATGAATCTGAAGTAAAAGAAAATTTTAATTTTCTGATTCCCCTCATCGTTGCCTGTGACCCAGTTATTTCCATTACTACTACTCACACTCTCACTGCAGCATTTGTTTTGATTATGTGGATTTTTCTGAGCTGAAACTCACATCATATTATTATCTAGCAGATAAATTAGGTTTTTAAAAACACAGAAAAAACAAGTACAACAATTAGGAGATACTTTGTGTTGGCAATGAATATCTCCGATGTGAAGAAGGTATACGCATTTTGCTCAGGCAGAACAGCTGGCCTGTTTGCCAAACACAGACAGCTCCTTAGCTGTAATCAGAAACCCTAAATGGAAAAAAAAAAAATCAGTGGAAATTATTTTTATTACATTGCTATAGCTTAAATGTCATTTCAATGCACTCAGGGGCCATTCTACTTTGTTAGAGCCCTGCAAAGGTTCCTTAATTGTAAATAACAGCAACACCTAAATGTTCCAAATGCTTTTTCTTTTTAAGTTAGTAATCATCTCTTCTGGGGAGCTAATTAATCAAGCAACACAAAACAGATGAATACGTACTTTCTTTTGCTGCAGAATAAACACTCTTCAGAGTTAAAAAAAAAAGTTAGTCTGAATTCATGCTGAATCAGAAAAGGAAGGACAAGCCAGTTTTGACTGCACTCCATCTGCTACAGGGTTGCTAACTCTCAGGATTTTATTGCACCTAACCTATCTTCTTGTCTTGGTTCAGGCCTCAGCTGATGTTAACCGGTCAGCATGTGACCTTTTTGGAGGAAAGCTTGCCAGTGTGACTTGGGTGTATCCTGAAGAGGCAAAAACAAGAAGTCAAATAAAAAGAACTTCCTAGCCATGGCAGCTTCAGATTCTCATGATTTAAGCAAATCTCATGACGCTTTGAAGGCTGACTTATAGGCATGGAAGGAGAAGCTTATACTTGTGGTTGGCAATGTTGCTGTTATTTCAGAAACAATAGCATCAGAAAGCTACTTTGAGAAAATTTAGCACATACAGCCAACAGGGAGGCAAAGTGCCTTGCCTGCCAGAACCCCCAGAATAGCACAAAGTGAACATATCTCCACAAGACCCCCTGCAGGGACCCTTTCTCTAAAATGCTGTCTGACCTGGCATTTCCACTCTTGCAGGAATGGACCTGGGGAGCCCACAGTGACCCATGAGAGTCACCCTTACAAAACTGTGGAGTGTCTTTCCAGAGTCAGGACAAAGTATTTCCTATTTCCTAATAAAACATCTCTTGGAAGCCCTAGATTTCAGGACTGTGTGGACCCAGAGATGTCCCTCCACTCTCCCTTCCTCTTCCAGATAGAAGGTATAATACACATACAAAGATGGGCATCCTTACTTGCAAATACAGAATATGCAATTAGACCCAAATAATTACTGTTTCACCCCAAAATTTTACACACGGAATACCCTTTGCCTCCAAATGAAACTTTCATTAGTAATGATTTTTGTATTAGGCTCACAAATTCAGTAGGAGTTTTGTCTGAGGTTTTCAGTTGTCCTCTAAATGAAATAACGTAAGTATTTTTAAGTGGCTAAGTTGCGCATCAAGAAACAAGAATTGTAAATAAGGAAGTGCTTTGACTAGTGCAGAAGATTGATACAGCACCTGACAGCTTTCATTACGTAAATCTAATTTATTTCAGCAAACAAGTGACTGGAATCATGCATCATTTCTGAACGAGCTGACCCTCAGGTTTACATGGTTGGCTGATATGGGTATGAAAACAGGAAGCTCCAGCTGTAACATGAGTGAGCCAGACAGCAAAAAGCTAGACACCAAACTAAATTGGAAGGCAGGAAGTCAAAGTTCATGCTCATACCACAAACAATACAAAAAAAATAAAGTTCCTCTGAGATGCATTTGGCAAAGCCAATTGTCATTGTGAGGCAAAAAATATAAAAGGACTGATAATATAAATGTTTATAGAAAAACAGAGCAAAGAATTGTTGATAAATTACCAACAGTGTTCCAAAGAGCTAATCTTCTGCATACATTTTCGTAAATGCTGTATGTACACTATGAACTGAATGCTAACAGGATGCCTAACTCCCCAAGGTTCTGTTAACTAGTCCATTCAAAAGCCCTGCATTTTAATTATCTTTATTTTTTGGTTTCCTAAACCTTGATTTTAGTTCCCTCTCAGCTCCTGGGATACTGCTAGAGTCCCTGCTGCATTAGACACTTTTTTTGGCTCCTCTGACACTCTCTTGCAAAGCACTGCTTACTTCTCTAGGGACGTGCGCCTCTGCACTTTTGATCTCTATAGAGTCTTCCACAGGTTCACAGAAAGCCTTTACAGCCCATATCCAGAAACGTATCACATCCTGTTTGCATCACAGCTCCCCAGTGATTTCCCCTGCAACTATACTTGGTCTACTGCTGTTACCTTCTGGGGACTCCATTTCTACCTAAACTGTATATAGGCAAGTATATTTGCCTACAGCCAAGTGAAGCTTTCACTTTAGGGACAGAATAAGCCAGTACAGAAGAAAGTCAAACGCCTAACATGGGTGCTAGCTCTGCAAGTCAGGAATAACACTGCTGAAGCAAACGGAGTCCTGAAAGGTTTACATCCGAGCAACTGGTGGTTGCCAGAGCCATGATCTAGATCTCCAGATCCCTAAAAGCAGGAGCTTGATTCTGCACCAGGCTGTAGCAGCTACACTCAAATTTTCCTAATGCCACCCTGAAGGAAATAATGGAACTTTTAAATTTAATTTCATGTCCATTTAGTTTCTCTGGGAATGTAATCCGTCCCTAGACTCCTGACAAGGTGATCTGTCTAATCACCAGCTGTGTATTCCAGCTTCATTTTATGACCTCTCTGCATCCTTGTGTTCTGTAGCCAGCTTCCATTTGCTATGATCTGCCCCATAGCCTTGCACTCAAATACTTGAAAGGTCACTTCTGCCTGCCTCTTGCCAGGAATAACTGTTATCCCCATTATGCCTATAGAGAAAAAAGAGTTAATATCAACTGCACCATATATATCCTATATATATACTTTTTCTCCACAGAACTAAAGGCACTATAGCCTGCAGACACAGAAGGTAAGATTTGCATTGTTAAACATCTGTGATAGACCACAGCTGATCTAATACTTTATTGTACCACACAAACAACATTGGTATTTTCCACAAATCTGGCTCAGAGGGTTTTTTCTCTGAAATTCCTTTCTCATCTTGTTTGCCTTTTTGCTTTCCAACTTCTCCTGTTTATTCTCTTGCTGCCTTTATTGTAATGAATCTAAAAAAATATTATACCCTGCTAAAAGAGCGGCAACCTTTCTAAAATTCTGTAATAAGTCAATGCTCAGCTTACACATGCACTAATGACCTACTGAAGCCAAGGGGGCTTCAGCACACACACACACACAGTATGTCCTGTTGAATTCAATTCTATCTAAGCATGTGGATAAATTCTTTTAGATCACAACATAAAAGGAAAACTTAAACAGGAAAGACTGAAATAAAATACAGGAATTTTTTAAGAGTTTCCTTTTTATTGAATACCTCTTTTCATCTTAGTTTTGTCAATTTCTGTATTAAAAAAAAAGGTTCTAGCATTTGAAACCCTAGAAAAGTACTGTTAATTTACCTGACAGCTACCAACACTGCAAACCACATAAATCCTGAAGCTTTCCAAAAGCTTTCTTTCTGCTAATAGTTACTGAATTACACAGAGGCCATTATCACATGCCACCATCATTCTTAACAATTTTATTCACAATAGATGTCAAAACACTTCAAGGAAATGCAAAAGCTACAATATTAATGACTGAAGTTCCCTTCATCACCAATATTTTGTAAATGCAAAATTAAGAGGCACATAGGATAGGGTCTGCATTTTGAAGATAATCTAGCATTTTACATTCTGAAACTTTGTATACTAATCTTAAAATGACGCACCTTTTCATCAAAGGCAGTTTTACTGCCACTATTTACTATTAATTTTGCTGGGTCAACTACTGAACCACATTGTTCTATGATGCAATAGCATGGTGGAGAAACACAAGGCAGTGGTAAGCCAGTTTAAAGTGTGAGAGAAACTCGTACCTGCATGTACATTGATCTATAGTGAAAATACAGAGAGCAAAACTCTGAAAACCAAACACAGTATTCTTAAGCTGGATATTCAAAGACTAGCAATCATTTTAAAGCTCCAAGTGCTCATGCTGAGCTTAAAATATGAAATAAATTGAAGATCTAGGGACAGAACTTTGCTCTCCCAGACTACTGCTACAGCTGTTGCACAGTATTAAGGCAAATGAATATGCTGGAAAGTACCTCAGTAAAGTATTCAGTGCCACTTAGTTTATCCTAATTAAATGCTAGCTTTGGATTCTTCAATGTAATTAGCACAGTTTCTATGGTTTCTGTAAAACTTTTCTGATCTATTTACAGTGCTTAAACCTTTTTTCTACACAATTTCACTTAAGGTAAAGAAGTCTACAATCCTGGGGGAAAAAATGAAAATAATTGTCAAAACTGATAAATAGATTTAATAGATAGTTAAATAAATAGATTTAATGACAGGTTTGTTTTTACATATGTTTGGTGTTTCTACATTTTGCAATCTAAATTGTGACACAGCTTCAATTTGTTTCCTCACTCAAATAATTTAAGTTGCAATACTGTTTCCTGAATATGCAATTTCAATTTGCTTATTCTTCTCCTCAGATTCATCTTTCCACTTCATAGTCAAGGCTAACAGAACCAATCAAATACGCCTTATCTGTGTCCCAGATTAGATCAGTGACGGTTAATACAGAATGTTCTATACCTTACCTGCTTTGGCATAAAGAGATTAGAAGTGTTTAGGAAGTGAAAATAATTCATATCTTCCGTGTTTAACTGTGATGATAGGCTACTAAACATCACTTCAGGAAAAAAAAAAAGCTTTTATTTTTTAGATAAATTAGGAATTCTAATTCCATTCTAGTATTTTCAGCATTTTCTAATCATGATTTTGTAATTCTAGAGAACTGTATGCACTAAGTACATAGGACATACAACTCAAAGGTGAATGTTACATCAACATTATACTGCAGAACCTTGGCTCAGTACTGATAGGTACACAGATAGTAGAAAGCAGATCTATTTGTTACTAAAGTTGTCTTAGAGGTTTGCGGTCATTGCATCCAGTACTGTATCTGAATATAAATGTTTGATTTCCTCTCATACACAAGCAGGATGGCTTAGATATAATTCAGTATTACTACGTAGTTAAGGGCAGGCTTTTGCACATATACATACACACTAAGATACCATATACAGATAGTTATGCCATACAGTATGATTTATTATCTATCCTCAAGCATGCACATACAGTATAGTTTATTATTTATCCATATACATGCACGTATATTTGCATACACATTACTTGAGACCATTGGTGGCTGTCAGCTTTTGTAATATTTCAAAAAAAGCAATGAGGATTATTTTGCTACCTCCAATGCACAAGCTGTCAAAACAAATCGCATCTCAACAGCAAGTTCAGGGTGTGCAGCAGACAACTCTATCAGGCCACTTGTGGTTACATCTCACCAGAGGCCTTGGGCCACTCAGTGGCAAGAAGATTTCACCTGCACCCAGCCTTCCTACTTCAACACCCACATCCCGGTATCTGCAAACTACGGTAAGAAAGCTCTCGCCTCAGGCCTGCTGTAGTTGCACTTCTGTGATACAGCACGCTTCCCACGCAGGACAGTGCTAGCAGGGTAGACAGCCCCTTTTGAGATCCTTAAGGAAAATCACATGGTTATTTCCACAAGCCAGCATGATTTGAACCTAGCATCTTCAAACGATAAAAACATGCCTGTCCACCACTTGATCAAATGGGGCAATTCAATAACTAGCAGATGCTCAAACCAGCTCTTAGTGCATTTTACTGGTATGTTGCCCAGTTTCTCAAATGCTGCTCTCCATGTCTGCTACGTGTAGCTTGAAGAATAGTCTCAGGCAAAATGTAAATCTTTATAGTAGAAAAAAGCGATCTGCAAGAGGCCAGCTATAGATTTGCCTACTCAAAATAAGGGGAATAGGTACTTTTCCATGTGCTGAACAACAACAGTTCAAGTTTTAGGTGTGCATCTGTATAAATCATGATGAAAATAAAATCTGGTGGCATTGTTATTGAGTTGAGCAACTTTGTCCAACTTTCTCCCTCACATAAAGTGAACAAACATCCAAGTGCATATACGCACTGTTGAATTTTTTGAAGTTTTTTATCTCAAATATTCTTCCTTATTTTATTTCTCTCTGTATCCTTCCCCATAATGAAATTGTGTAAACATTCAAAAACTAATCCCTGTTAACTACGGAAAACAGCAAAGGTCTTGCTTCTGCTGTTGTACCTGAAATGGAATGGACTATTCCTGGTTACATACAGCACAAAGCACAGTTCATAGCTGGCTTCAAATCCCAGTGAAGATCACTCAGAAAACAAAGAGACTGAGCAGAAATGTGAAGTACAAAGTATTTAACATCTGTGCTTAGACAACAGCAGCAGTATGTTGTGTTGCTCTGATCTGAGACTGAAATGCTTTCAGTAGACTGAGTTTGGAGCTGCTCTTTTTCAAGGACAGGGAGAAGAATTTTTGTAAGTTATTAAATCAGAAGAGCTAAGCTCCACAAGCATATAGGACAAGATCAGATGTGTCCAACAACTCTCCTTCACATGTGCTATATCCATCAAAGGAAGAGGAGGCCCAACCTGCCAAGCAAATGTTTTATATTGAGTTGGAGGGTTCCAAATGTCTCACAACAGTGTCAGGTAAACAAAAGGAGACACGAGAAGGTGACAGGGAAGGTCTCACTGAAGTGTTGTTTCTGTTTCAAAGATGAGTGACAGACAAACAATTTTCCTCATTTAACAACAAAAAGAAATCTCAGACTACTCAAGCTAGACATCTATGTGAAATATCAATGTTGTGCAAAATCTTTTCTAAGATAAACTATACAAATGTATATTGGTTGTTAAGAGAAACCCAATCGAAATAGCATAAATTATGCTTCCAGTGGCAACTTTCAATACAAAAAATAATACCACAGTAAGAAAATGTCAATAATTTCATTAAATATTAAACTTTACTGACCACAGAGATTGCCCACTTATCAATTTAATTTCCTTTCTGCTAGAAATAGTTGTATCAGATAGTTATTGATTAGGCAATTGTAATTTGGGGCACATTTTATTAAATGTAATAAAGATACATTCCACTTCATGCAAAATTACTGTGAAAACAGATCTCCCCAGAAGGAGCATGAGATGGAAAAATTAAAAAGCAAGGGACAACTGGCAGAATCTCCATTTTTTTCTGTGTTCAATATTGATTTATGATATAGTTGAATGGCTGAAACCACTGCCTGCTTTACAACAGTTATAACTACCTAAAAGCCCCAGCCAGGGCCTGTCTCACCACCCCTATGAGGGATTGGGGCAGGCTAGGGGGCAGCTGGGGACACCCCAGAGCACCAAGGCAAGTGTGTGGTGGAGGCAAGGACCAAGGTCAGGTTGGGACATTAGCCCACAGGTGGCCCTGCCTCGACAGTGCCTATGGCCAGGCAGGGCAGGGATGTGGCAGGGCTGGAGGCAGGCACCTTACAGCATCACCAGTGCAAGGACTGATGGCTCCAGGGGTGCTGAAAGGGGGTCCTGTGCCATGGCTGGGGTGGCAGTGGTCTTATGGAGACTGGTAAGGGCCATTAAGGGCTATTAAAGCCCCCTGTGCCCTGGCAGTAAGTCAGTAAGACCTATCTACTGAAATAAAATCCTACAGTAATGTTCACCTCCAACAACAAATTTCTGTGGCAAAGATGAGTCAGCAGAGGACTGACAGAACCGTTATCAGAAGAACCCTTCTGACAGATCTACAGACTGGCACTGGGGAAGTTGCTACACACATTTCCATGTTTGTTTTTTGATTTTTTTCATAAATGGATTAAGGGGCAAAAACAGCCTGGGCAGATCCCACAGCCCCATCAGACCCTGGGCCTAAATAGGAAGCCTGTAAAGGCTGAGATGAAAGGAATCAAAAAGCTGTTTTATCTATCACTGAACAAATTAACTGTTTCTTTTGATGGGTATAACGATTTTCCTAATTTAAAAAATATCCCTAACACTTCCCTACTATTTTAAGTCTATTCACTTCAATAAAGTTACTGTAAATTTGAACCCATGTAAGACAGAAATCAGACATTAGTAAAAATGTTCTTGCTCTGTAAATCAGCAAATTTCCCTCTCTACTAAAAGTGAGATTTCACAGTCAATTTAAGCTGATCTAAGACTGTGCTGCTCCTGAACAGGGCAATCCAACTTCCTTTTATCTCCAGCTGCCTGTTCCCACCACTTCCCTTGTGTGGGCTCGACAGATCATACAGACAAAGGATAAACAAGATCAGCTCACTGATCCTACTGAAAACTAACACTGAAAATACTTAGTTTTCAGCCAGTTTCTAAATACTTGAAAACACCCCTTTCCCTGACAATCTACAGTTAACCCTCACATAAAATGTTCATGAAACCTCAGCATTAGACAGAAAGCAAATTGAAAAATAATAAGTTAGCACACAAAAAACCCTGGCAGTCTGTTACAGGCAATTACAATATTTTAAAAGAACAATTTTTATTCCAGTTTAGAAAAACCCCTAGTCTACACAGATCCTAATGTACAAGAAGTGAACAGTTAAAATGAAGCAAATAATAGCAATACACTCATTTTAAGAAATTTATTTAAAATCTACAAATAATTAGCTCACATGAGAAACATAATCCAAGGAAAAATAATAATTAAAACTTTGTCATTTTCCTTTTGATTTTTTGTTACTATTTATCTCACTTGACTGTTTTAAATTTTTATGCATTTTTAACCTGGCATTGGAGTTTTTAATTTGTAATTTTTTTATCAGGTATTTTTTGCTAACCCTGCTTGTAAAGCAGTTAGGAAGGTCTTCTTTCCCCTTTTCCAGTCTTCTGTGTTTGTTAGATTTTATCTGTGCAGTATTGTGATAAAAAGCATACTGTTCCTTTCTGATGTTTCTTTCTTGCTGCTTCTGGTTTTATCTACCATCTAATGTGGGTTGTAACACAAGAAAATGTATCTTTCATGGCAGCTAAAGATACAGCAATAGAATAATGTGGAAAAAATAGGTTGCTTTAATTAACTTATACCATTATCAAGAAGTTTAATGTTTACATTAGAGAACAGACAGGTAATATGCATAACTAACTTAATCCTAGATAAAAATATATTAATTAATAATATCAAAATACTTGGCTGAGTTCTGAATTTCCAAAAACCATCAAGCTCAGAAGTGTAATCACTGGTTTTGGCTCTGTTCTGGTGCTTGCATTTTATAAACACACATTTTTTTAATCTAAATTTAGTGCTTGTAAGGATAACCAATCTGATGAGGTCTATATGTAGATGGAATCCCCCAAATAGAGTTATTAAGAGTTTCCAAGTCTCCATATGCAATCAACAGTTAATTAAGTGCATCTATGAAGTCTGCTAAAACAAGATTTTTATTGCAGTCATAATTGTCATGATGTAGGCACACAAATTAAGACAAGTAAATGTCTTTATTATAGACTTGTGAAAAACAATCAAACAGTAATATTTGGCTGATACAGACCTAAACTCAATTTGAATTAGGAACTTAAAAGCCTTAGACACTCTGTCCCATTACTAATCTCTGTAGGATTTTACTTCTTGATGTGTTATTCTTTTGTAGTGTTAATATTAACTGGTTTATTAAGAACTGCTTGTATGTGTAGATTTACCTCTGTGAGCTGATTTGTATTTTTAATACATTAGCACCAATTCACACATTAAAAAAATCACCCATTACATATATTTTACAGAAGTTCTATGCACGGAGCAGCAGATAAGAATGGTTCACCATCAGTAGGTGCTGTATGCCTAAAACCTATTTAAACATTAAGTTTTGCATGGTGCCCTCCCAAATCAACAGCTGGCACAAAGAACATTACTTTCTTACGAAAGACCAACAGTCACCTGCACACAAACAGGTTAAATTATTAAAGATGGGATGAGCCTTCTTTTAGGTTGATTATGGCTAGACTGGTGTTCTTGGAGATTACTCAGTGACTCAGTAAACTCACTAAATGTGACAAGATGTTAAACACTAGTGGTTTCTATTCTGACCTTTTCTACTCTTTATCTTTTCCTCTGTTTTTTTCAATCATGTAACCTCTTAAGGAAGGAAATATTGCCTTCTTTTATGTTGGGAAATTGCCCAGAACATTGCAGACACTACCCAAACAAAGAGTAACTATAATAATAACAAAAATAGGAGGAGGAGGAGGTTTACTTGACCCCATACCAGCAGTCCCCTAAAGTCTCCTATCAAACTCAATGGAATTGTAACCTGGCTTATTGCTTAAGTAAAATTGCCTGTAGTTAATCGCACCAATATAGTTAATGCTATGAACATTTACAACAGAAAGGATGCATTGCTATGCAATCAAGTAACTGAACTTATTTTTGAAGAGAGTCACATACGACAGTTAATGTAGCCACTTAAAAATACACAAATACATACCTTTAGTGTTGTCCTGAGATGGAGTTAAAGAGATTTAGAGTTTCCTCTCAGTTCTGCTCCCAACTTCATAATCTTCAATATGACACTGTTAGGTAAATCTCTGTGCCTCCATCTCATGATTTGTACAACAGAGAGAACGGGTTTTCTTCTCGAAGCTTTTGGATATATACAAACAAAATGCTACATAAGAGTTCAATACCATTAACACACTTTTTCTCCACGGAATCAGGTCTCAAAGCAAAACCTTTCCCTTTGATCTTGTTTGCTGCAACATGCCCTCTGACAGTCCTCAACATCACATTTTAAGTAATGTATGATAAAAAGGTCAATGTAATGAAATAAGCTCTGCAAATACCTCATTTTCCCCAGATTTAATTATGATGAATCTTCTCTACTGTGATAACATTTTTTAACCTTTATAATTTTACAAAGTTCTTGTACCAGATTCTGTTAGTCCCTCATATTTCATGCTATGTAGTTCCATTTATCTCCCATCTATGAAATACAGCACAAGCATGACATTTCATATTTTAGAAACTTGCAGTATTACACAAGGAACACTGCCTTCCTGTATCATTAATACCAACATTATGATTCAGACCCATGGCTTCTAAGTCTTTCTTTTAGGTTAATTTATTGCAGTAATAAACCAATTTTTTTGCTTGCTTCTAGTATTTTATATAAAAGTGTAAAGATTTGAAAAGAATATCAAGACTTCAGTTATCCTTAAAATTCTGTTAATACTTCCATGGTCTTATGTACGTGATTTTGCCATCAGCTATGAAAATGTCAGCCTTGTGACTACTGGTGGGGCACCCTGCTGAGATTTATTTAATTTTTGTTGATCCTTATGGGTATTTGGTGTAACAGATCGTAAAGCAATCTTCTGTATAGTTACCAGAATCTCTCTTCCTTAATTAAGAGGGACCTTGCTATATGTTATATAGAAAATGCATATTATAAAAGCATATAGTCTCTACAGCAAAAATAAGCTGTAAGTATATATATACAGAGATAATATGTGTTAAATAAGGAACGGCTATTGAAAACACTGTCAAAAATTAGGAAGTAGATGCAATGGTATCTTTGGCCAAGGCTATATTTGCAGCTCTGTTAGCGGTCTGTGGATATGTCTCACCTCCTGCCAGCCATAGAACTTTTCTTGGGAAAAACTATCTTCATAGTTCAGCACTTAAGCATGTTTTGGTTTCAGTCCTGGGAAAAAGAGAATTGACTCCACATGACCATTTGTCCCATGAGCCAGCTTTCAGTTTCATTTCTAACTCTGGACAGTACTGGTAACCAAATTGTAAAAATTGACATAAACTGAGTGAAAGTTAATTTGTTATATTTGATTTTTTTTATATATATATGTATATACATGAATAATTTGATAGTTTTCTCACTCTAAAATGCTAAAATTTCAAGCATGTCTCAGATAATATAATACTAATATTTACAATTCTAAATGCCCATATGAAGAAAATTTGAGAACAAGTTTCTCACATCAGATCAAAATCGCTGAATGTTATTCCACTTCAGTCAACACTAGTTCAGCCCATGCTATGCATGAATTTGAGCTTTAGAAATACCATTTTTATTACAAATTGTGACCTTATAGAACAATCAAGACAGCGCTAATGATCACGATAAATGCAATTCTGAAGCCTTTAGTTAAGAAAATATAGTTGAATCCAGAATTACTCACTTTGTGTTGAGCATGTTCAGTGGCAATTTTACCTTAGTAAAGCTATCAAAAGTAGCTTAGAAAACTGATTTAAAAAATGGAAGAAATCAGTGGAGTTTTATTCCCCACAAGACTCTTTAAATAGAAGGTTTGATTAAGTGAAAGCTAGTTAATGACTGCAAAAAATACCTTTCAAGAAAATACCGAGCCCATAATGAAATAACCTGGCAAGATCCTGAGAAATTTGATCTCTGGAAAACTCAAACAAAGGCTTATGGATAGATCGAGATTTCTCAATCATTCCAGTGGCACAGAAAAAAGAAGCAAAACTACTAGTGAAGGAGATATTTGAAGGGCACTTGTACCTCTTCTTTACCGTTAAGCTAGAGGATTATCATCTTGTTTGACAAACATTTCGAAATATGTGTTTTACCCATGACTTTGAAGATGAGAAATAAATGCGCTTGGTGTACAGTGCATAGGCCATTTGGCTACCAGGGAATGTTGCTGCTTTTCTTGGTAGCCTATTTGGCTCAATGCATTAGCAATTTAAGGATTGTTTGTAACCATGCATCTGTGGACACAATCCCAGTCACTCTCTGGGAAATGTTCTGGGGAAATGTCTTAGCAAAGGGATTGCAGGACTGCAGGACTGTCTAGTTTAGAAATGAAATTTCAAAATGCAGATCAAGAGCTGGAAACAAGATTCCAAACTAAATTATTCTGTAGCACTGTGATACCTGTGTTAAAGGGTATTTATCAACACAGTACAATGCAAATGCAAATAATACATTTCTGTGAAGACAAAGCTATTCCACAGATACAAGTATAAAAGCATATTCCCCTAAAAAAAGTAGCTACAGTTCCCAGGACTTCAGTCCCCTAAGCATACTCTCTTTGAGCACAGTGCATGGAAGACTATACCTCTTTGCATTGCTATAATGTTTAAAGCTGTTGCAGGCAACCAAATGAAATGTATTTGCATCAAAAATGTGTAAAAATTTTTCTAAGTTGTAAATTCAAGTACTCAGAATTTAAAAAACGCCAGAATATTGAAGAAAACTAGAAAATAAAGATTGCTAATGATACTAGATTTCTTTCTAATCCCATCCTCCCATCCATTGTACTGCACTTCTATCCATAAAAAAAAAAAAATTAAACAGATCTAAAGTTTATGCGACCATCTATAACCTTAAGGTCACCATACAGAAATGCCATTATGTGGAACCTTGTAAAAATGTTGTCAGCAGTACCTCTGCAGTACTTTATAGCTGGCACTTCAGCCTGTCCCTTCTGCAATTAATAGACACAGCAATAAGATTTTGGAGTTTAAATCTCTTTAAAGGAAAAAAGCTTCTTTTTCATCCCTTTCTCAAAGCATACAATATGATTGGCAAAGTATCAGGAATAATATGACAACTGGTTGACGTAAACCCCAGGAGGAACAGAGCAGCTTTTGTTCTGAGCTCTCATCAAAATCTTGGAAATCTTGCAATAGGAAATGTTGCTGGAATGCAGGTTCTTATTCAGAGTTCTTACATGTTAGGCCTGTAATATCTGAAATCTCTTACCTGCTTCAATAATTATTGTACACTGTCCCATTTGCTGCCTGTAGCTGAAACAGCTATATAGTTAACTATTTAAAATTTTCTTGAGACAAAAATAATGTATTTCATTCTCTATTAATGCATCATTATTCTTGTTGTCCCACTGGAGCTACTAGCTATTCTGATCGTTAATGCAATAATTTCCACAAAGCATGCAATAGATGATGCAATCATGAATACTATAGCTCATAGAACAAATGCCTTAAAAAGAAAGTGTAGCTTAAAGCACTGTACAAGTGAAGACCATACTTCCTAGACTGTATGTTAAATGTAATGTTAAATGTAAAAAAGCCTTGTGTAGGTTAAAAATGAAGGTTGTCATGTCAACATTACCAAGCTATACTGTATCTACCACATAGAAAAGCTGAATTATCTCAAGCATTTAAGAAGTATATTGTAATGACTTCAGAAGAAAACACACAGAATAGAAACAGAATAGAAAACTGTACCCAAGCATTTGCTGCAAACAAGCGGATTTAGTAGGTATACAGATATATTTGTAAATTTTTTTTAAAAATTTCAGTTATGTAAGAATTGGTGTCACCTCTTGAATTTAATTTCTTCTTTTTGAAATAGGAGAGAAAAAAAGAAAGATCTGTGGAGCTCGCATTAGTTGTATACTTTGCTGTGCAAGTACTCTCACCAAATCTGTTCTTAAGTGTGCGTTGTCATGTAATTCACATTCTCTGGACCCGAGTTACTTCCTTCTAATCCATCTAGTAGCTTAAAGGAGAGCATCCACTCCATAAAAATTACTGGAACTGCTGTGCTTTTATTCACACTGCATCCATTTATGTATGATGCTACGATTTCTGGGGACATATCTCACAGATATGAAACCAGGTGGTTTGTGTAAGATTGTGTATGCTGCTTACAACACTGAAGGAACTCTAACTAAAGCACCAGTCCATTCAGGTTGCAAGCAAAGTTAATGAAAGCACTAGTTATTCTTCCTGTTAGCTTTGCAATAGATATTCATCACCGACATTCTGCAGGAACCTAAGCAAATGGATCAATTAAACCATTCACCTCTGCTGTAGTCTACATGAAAGTAAAGAAGATGCTACAGCTCAAAATATCTGCTATGACCATACAGATATGCAATGTGGTTCAAAGCATTCCTAGTTAAGAGTGTGGCAGGAAGGAATTACACAGTGAAAATATTGAGCTGGATGTGTTCCCATAAGGAAGCAGATTGGTTTTGACTAGATGCCTCTTATGCCTTTGAAAAACAAAGGCAAATAAAAGTAGCTTTTCCAGAAAGAGGAAATGTTAATTTTACAAAGATTTCTCTGACAGAGAACTGATTGTATGAAATGTGTTTCTACTGTTGTTCAGAGGGGAAAAAAAAAGAATATGTTTAATACAAATTATACGAAGAAATACTCAGCTCAAGAGATAAGTCCAAATCAGTTTTCCTATGAAGTCAAAACTAAGCACAGGAAAACCTTGAGGTAAGAACCAGAAAAAGTACCAAAATAGTATGCAGGTCTGGGATCAATTGATGTCACCTTTTGATTACATCAATGAACAGCAGATATTATTCATCATGAAGAACAGAACCTGGGGTGCCATCTGTGGCAGGTTGATGGCTTTTTCTCCACTCCAGTGATACCATGTTAAGGCTTCATATTTAGAGGTGAGCCAGGCCTGCAGTTGTTGAGGATAGGAAAGAAGAACCTGATCACTGCACCTTTCTCTCTCTTTCAAATCAATACTCTCAAGAGTGCAACAGACCTCCTTTTAGCAAGACAATAGATTAAAGTTATGTTAAAGATCAGAATTATTAGTTTGTGTGTTTATAAAATGCAATGTATTATCTATGTTCTTGTAGGGTGCTACACGTCTTTTTCCATTTTAACTTTGCTCTCTCATTTCCATTTGAGTTACAATCTCTTATGGTAGAAATGTAAGATATGAGTCATCCCCCCTGAATGGTGATTTGCTGTATTCAAGCTGCAGAGTGTTCATTAAATTGTCACTGGTCACATGTGGTGTGAACTTTCAAATGAAGTAACGCTCCATTAAAATGATGCATATAAACATCATACTGTAGCATTTTCTTACAAACCTCTGATTGATACAAGCATGGGAACACCATACACAAAAAATTCGGTGAGTCTCAGCTCTATACAAAAATCCATTTACCAATATAGATGTATTTACTAACTACTGGACGTCTAGAAAATATTTTGGTATAACGTGTCATTGCTTCAGATTTTAGAATGAAATGTGAAGTTGGAGGGGATTCTTAAGGATGGAGGACTCAGTTGGAGGAACAGGGATTATATTGTGGAGCTGCAGTGTTAAGCAGTCAGTGGTAGGTCAACAGCAAGAGGAAAAGGAAAATTACTCAAAAATTCTATTTCACTTCTTTGTTTTCATTCTATTCACTCATACTTGTACCTGCATCACCGATTCACTGATACCAGCTTTCTAGTTATTTTAGAAGGGCTATGGTGATGCCAACTGGTATAGCCAAGAGCTTTCAGTTAAACACAGAGAGGAACATTGTATAAATAAGTCAGTTAAACAGTTCCCCAAATTAACTGGTGCCATGTAGCCCAAGGCTATAAAAAGTCTTGATTGGGCCAGCAAACTTTCAAGCCTGCATCCTGCATATCTTCCTGCCTTAGGGAGTCTTTGTATAAGGCTCAATTGTTACACAAAGCAGCTGCTTCAGCAAAGGAATCACTTCAGGAATTTAAGCCTTATTTGAAGGGATTATCAGAAGTCATTGTTTTGATGTTTCTTAATTTTCAGAGTTTAAGAGAAGAGATGCTAACCCATGGTCCAGTTCACTAAACTACATTCTGAATTCATTGCTATTCATGTCAAGATAATTTATCATAAACTGTAAAATGGAGTTTTACAGAGTATATTAATTCATGCACTGAAAGTTTCCCAAGATCACGTACCCTCTGTTTAAATATAATCTCTTCCACATCTAGTACTCGTTAAGCATTCTAAATATCACCATAAATACCTGAAGATCTTAATATCATTTGTTACTCAATATTTATTTAAAGTATTTTGTTACCCTATACTTAACTAACAACAATATATCAGAACTAGTTACAATTTTCAGGTCAGCAAATTACAAGTCACCATTTCTTACTGCTTTCCCTGACTGCTCACTGCTTCTGGGAAATAAGTATTACATTTACACATAGCAGTTAGCCTGAATAACTGACATACATTTCTGTGTCAACTTATGCCAGCTGAAAATCCTCACTCTGCAAAGTCCTGCTCTGTTTACTGGTCCTCACTATTTTTTAATTCATTTATATTTTTGAAGTAATATCACATGTTTCTTTTTAATGAAGAGCCTCAGAATTTTCCCCTAACCAGCTGATGAGTAACTCCCTCCACAGACAACTGTAGATGGGCACTATTAATACTGAAGCCATTCAGTCTGGATGTATACTGCAAAAAAAAGGGAGTTTCTGCCTAAGCTAGAAATTTATTCCCCTTGAGCTTGTAAACTTAGTTCAGACAAACATCCCTTCTAAACCCAGGTAAAGACATTTCTATCTAGAGTGCACAGATTCTATACTACAACCAAAATACAAACCTAAGTAAAAGGTGTTGTATGTCCTATCTATGAATTCATGGCCAGTAAAAACTTTTCTACTTTGATCAGTAAAAGAATTGTTCTTAACCAATTCATTAGAACTTTACCATAGAAATTCATAGACTAATGATCTGAGGAACATAATTTTTTGTCCCTACATGTGTAATCAATGTTCAGAAGCATTTTTTATTACATCTTCAAACCAGTGCAAACCCCTAGAAGACCACCATCATCATCATCTGCATGTTCAGTCCTCTTCATTCCTCTCATCCGAAGCATTCAGTTAGGTAAAATTATTTGTTCTTCACATTCAAAACTCTCCTTCAGTGTCTCTTAAATGAGGGACGATTTCATGCTGTGTGATCTCAACTTCCCTTGATGACAGCTCTATCCTACTGGAACTATGAAACTGTCAACATCAAGAGCAAAATTTAGATGTGCAGAAGACAGAAATGGCTCAGCAGCTATCCCACAAACTCTTTCAATAGAGGTCAACAACCTCAGCATCTATGGGTAAAACTGCAAAACTCAATATTTCCATCAAAGAGCCCAAAATAATATAGCTAACAGTTTCTTGCTGGCTGGAAGTAAAAGAATAATATTTTGTACACATTACAGGTTCAGAAAATGAGGAGACAGTACTATGACAGACATGGAATAAGACAACCGATCACCTTGATTTAGTAGAGGCAAAGGCTGTTCATGGTCAGCCTTTGGGGAGTGATGCCTTGTAGTAAACGTGAGGCAACTTTGCCTCTGTGACAGAAGGCCAAGCAGACCACACTAATAGTTTCTCTTCCATTCTTAGGGACAGTATTGTCACAGTCACTGTAAGGTAATTTGAGGTCATCTTTATCAACAGATCAAAACCAAAGCTGGTTTACTTTTAGTTTGTTGTTTTTTTAAAAAAAAAGCCAACAACAACAACCTAACTTAATAAACATTAACTTAGCATGCATGTTTCCTAACCCAACCAATATGATAAGAACATCTAATATTCAAGGTTTTCTTGGATTCAAGTACACACACTGTTATCTTCTTTTTAAAAAGCATTAAGCTGATGTAGTGGCAGTTAAATGGCTTGCCTGGAGTCATCCAGCACATGAAAGGTAGAGCCATTAATAAAACCCTGGAGTCCCAACTGACAAGTTCTATGTAGCAAGGATTGGAGTGTAGTTCCTCTCTAGGTAAATTAAAATGTTGTGGTTTATGTCAATATGGGAATTTCCACACTGTGTTAGACCCTAGTGCATATTACACAGTACCCTTCATCTGACAGTGGCCAGCAGTAAAAAAACAACTCACTCCTCTCCCAGTTGACAAATGCTTTGCTTTCCCTCCCCCCATGCCATTCATTATATTTTCCACAGATCTCTAAAAATGCATTTTCACGTTACTGGTAAAAAGATCTAATGGCTTGTCCCACTAATGTCAGCCTTGATCCTAGCAATATAATCCCACCACTTCCCTTGTATGGGCTCCAGTTCTACAATGAACCAATTTAGGGAGCTGAAACATCAAAAATTAACCCTAGCAGAAAAAAAAAGTGAATAATCATGTATACCTTTTCTGCCTGAAATTTATTACTATGGAAGCAGATATTACTGATTGTAACAGCTTTAGATATGTACAATATTTGCATAAGCATCTTCTCCTTTCTGGATATGCTCTATGTTTTTAGCTTCAGTGATCTGAAAATTCTAACAGCACACAGAACACGTCTGGCCAGTGACCTCCCTCTCCTACTGTACTCAGGCACACCAGCTGTGTGGCTTCCTCGGCCAAAAGAGCAATAGGTCACCACTATTTTAAGTTCATTGACTGTATCCTTATTTTGAGTCTTGTAAAATTAGAAGACAATAACCTCCTCCTCTGTTTTCTCTAGGCCATTCATTATTTTCTAATTTACCCCCGTGTTGTTCAAAACCTAAGTGTCTTTTTCGCCTTCGCCCTTGCCCTGAAACAGTCTCATTACCCTGTCCTGGATATCATTACCCTGTCCTGGATACCTCCCTGACGGGGACAACCAAATAAATATTTTGCCAATTTTCAAATGCACTGCATTTACTCTTACCACTTCCACTGATTTTCATAAATGCAAATTTGCACTCCCGGTTTGATTCTGTATCACTTTCCTGTTCATCAGTTAATATAATTTCATGCAAAGTTGATACAAAATACGACTATTCTTATGAAGTAGTCTTTTACATCTGTTCTTTACTGATATAAATGACAGTATCAAGTAAAGTGGAAAAGAAAATCTGACCTAGAAAAATACAAGCATATTAATTAAAACATATTGTCTGTCTCTTACTAAATTATACATTTCAAAATCTTTTAGAAGCATGCCTTTTCAAATAACTCAGGGGATTTGCAGTTGCCTACCAAGCTTTTTATTTCTAGGTCACTTGTTAAATCTACCCCAGGTCAGCAGTGACTGAAAATTATTACTGTCTGGCAGCTGTTTTGCAGTCTACATAAAATGAATTAGTGGTTTCATTCCACTTCCTAACGGACAAGTGGCCCCATCTTACACTTCGACCCAAATGACACCCTGTTGACTACTGCAGGGAAGAACTAAATAAACCCTTTCTGTTCTGTAGGTAGGTCCTCATGATTAGGAGTGAGACTGGCGGGACCCTCAGGGCTATTATAGCACTAGTCTACAAAAAGTAAAGCCCTCCATCTACGGAACTCCTGTAATCAGAATAGATAAAATGCTATTTTGGTGAACTGTTGTAGTGATTATTTTGGTCCTTGGAGGATCTTTCTCATGTGGTTCAGTGGGGAATATGCTACAGCTTGTCCACTGTTAAGTTAAAGAGAGTGTCCCCTGTGCACCATTTCACAGTTCAAAGGGCAGAGAATGTGTGTGGGTGTGGGGGTGGGTGGGTGGGTGGGTGGGTGTCTGTGTACTCAGGTATGCATGCAAGAAACCAGAGGAATAATCCACAAAGGTTTCCTGTTTAATAGTAGTAGAAAGAAAATTGCTATTTGATAGAGATAAAAATACATTTTCAATGTTTCAGTAATAACATAGTGGACAAACAGATAAAGAGATTTGCTATTTAACAGCAAGAGATGGAAATTGTAGTGTGATCCTTATTTGACTTCTACTCATTGTGTTCTACTTGCGCTAGGAATAAAACTGGGTTTCCTGCCTTGAAAGTTCCCAGTCTTACATTTTCACAGGCATTCCACTCCTTTCTTTTTAGAGTACACACAAGCACATATGCACCAACATTTCCTATTAAAGAACTTTGTGTCTGTCTATTTGCATTTTAAATATTTCTCACAGAAATAAAGTTTAAGTAAGTCCATTATTTTTTCTACTTTCTCTTGTCTTTTTTCCCTAGATGATAAATAAGTCTCTGTGAATCTGCTACTATGCCTGTCCTTGCTGAGCTAGGACAAATTTCCCCTAAGGCCCCCATTTTCCTCTGCATTTTCATTTGTCATTCTGCTCAGCCTCCAGCAATTCAAACAGACCTGCTCCTTGACTGAGAAATCTTCACCTCTTCCAATCCACAAGGATAAGGTTGCTTTTCTATGGTTTTGTGACAACTGAAAATAAAAAAGAGGGACTACCAACTTCATCTGTCACCATCTTTTCATGCTTTTGTCTCTCAATGACCCTACTGTCTCTATTCCTATTTATTTGCTTCTTCTGAGCTTATTGTTCATTTTTCCTTCCTTGCTACTCCTCACTCTCTTCACTGTTCAGCCAAACTTCTCCCAAAGCAGCCCTCATTCCACAGATAAAAAGCTGTTAACTTCAAGGTGATTTCTCCACCTTGAGAACAGTACCAGGATTCAGGTTGTGCTCCACTCCATCCTCCTCTCTTAATTCACCACATTGCTTTTTTGAAAAGCCAGATGCGTAAGTTAGACTGCCTCCCAGGGAGATTACGTTTCTGTTTCTAGCACTTGCAAGTAAATAATTGAGCTGATATTGATCCTTCTGTCATTTCCTGCATGATATTTTCTGTTGGACAAGCTATTTTGGGATGTTTGTACATAGGACTTTATTTTATTATTATACGTACAACCCTTGTATATACAGTCTTGTTTTTTTACATGTTTCTGTTTTATCTTTCACTATGAAGTTAACTGCCTTTTTAGTTTTATTCTGTGGGCCCTGCTCACAAGCTATTTCTCTAAGAAGGCATTTACCTGTATGGAAAGTGGTTTCCATGTAATTAATATTACAAAGAATCACAGGCAGACTTACCAGTGTTTTGTTACCCAGACCTAAGAAGCTTTTCAGGGACTTTAGAACAAAGATTGGGCATGAGGCCAGTTAAACACTCACTGCCATTTCTTGTCCATCTGTCCCTGACTGGAGTGTAAGAAGTTGCACAGGTTTTGCTTTGCAATCAACTAGACATTATCTAGAAGTAGAGACAACCTGTTGTTCTTTATTACACTACTTCTATTTCATTGTCTACATCCGATTTACAAGAACAGATATAAATGCACATTCAAAACCTACAGAGCATTTAATATTAAATAACATGTTCTGGTAGCATCCAGGCTACCATTCTAATAATAACAAAATCAATTTTCCAATGGATTTGTGATTGTGGTTGTATTTCCTAATATCTAACACAATGCACCCAAAGTATTTGCTGTTTAGACTGCAGCCTTTCCCTCAGTGGGGTGCTAATTTAAAAAGTGAAGCCTAAGAACACAAACTTTTCTGTTATGATACCAGGTACTGACCTCCTCCTAACCCCTGGTTTCTGGCTCTGTATGTTTACATTTTGCTTTTACTTGCCTCTTCTTGACTTTGATTGCTACCTCTCTTATAGGAAACCACCTTCCACTGGCAATAAGGCAGACAGCTGATGAAAAGGCTCCTCTGTCTCTTTGTTCATAAGATTTGAATTGTTTGTGTTTGACTAATATTCGAAGACTAACACTTTGGTTATGACTGGCTGTTCTTGAATCTTCTCTACAATAGTGGTCCTTAGACAGTCAGTCAGGAACTACTGAATTAATGGGTTTGATTGTGGTTTTTTTGTGATAAACAGCAGTACAGAACATGACTGATTTTATATGCTGCTCTAAGGTCCACATTTTCAAGGTGCAAATACTTACAGCTGATACTAGCAGTACAGTTGCCATATTGGTCAACAGAGACTCACTCACCAGCTCTGGAATAGATTGGACACTAAAATCCTGAAAGTGGCTGGAAATTGCTTCTCTCTTAGAGCAAAATCAGGATTTTATGAACAACTCAATACTACTTTGTGTTTAGGCACCAGAAGGGTACTTTCTCAGCAGTTATTTCCGTCTCATAAAATTGATCTTGCTACCTTAATAGCACCTGAAATCATAAAGAAAGGGACATAAACCCTTTTGAATTTAACAAAAATGCATAGTATTAAAGTTACACAAATGCTTAGATCCTGTGATCATCAGGTTTGTAATATTCTAACTTTCACAGACATTGCAGCCATCAAAGGAACAGAATTTCAGATCAGAACCTAGGATAATGGGACTGAACTAGGGTCAACAAGTCCCAACAGATCTGTCAAAACAGTCAATTGCTTAAAATTCTCTTTTATTGGGAAACTGTTCCTAAAGCTTGTTCCTCTGACAGTTAAATTTTTTTTCATGTTTTTACAATGTGTATTCACCATAATATTACATCCAGCCATTTGTGTGCTAATACTAGTTCAAGTATTTCTTTTCCTTTTCAGATGTCTACTATCCTGCTTCATTGCCCCTTTCAACATTCATTTTGTGAACTAAGGAACAAAAGCTTTTTCAGTCTCCTCTTGCAGGAGCAACTCTCCATTCCACACCACCCCCATCATCCTTCTCTGCATCTATTCCATTTGAATTCATTTTTCTTGTCAAGAATTGTAAAAAATATTTCAGAAGACACTTTTCCAATGCTCTGTATGGCATCAATAGTACTTCTTTCTCCCTTCAGTATACCCTACTGATACATTCAATAAGCAAGAACAGCTCTTTCTCAGCTATAGATGAGAAATTCAGACTCATCCTGCAAATGGCTAATATATTTATGTTTTTCTCACTTCTGTCATGTCTGAGGATATTCTAGTTTCAACAGTGACACCTCATTTTCCACTAGCAGTGAATTTCAGTAGCTTACTACTTTTTGTCCCAAAGCTATAGCAAAATAGTAAGTGTAACTGGTTCCAACAATGAACCTTGAAGAGCTCTGCTGATTGCCTTCCTGCAGCCTACTATTTCCCTTTCAGTGTCATCATTGTTATTTCCCTTTATAAACTTCCTCATTCATATTAGATATATTGTATTAATTCCCAGAGTCTAACTTAACAAACTAAGCTTGTCCACACTCAAATAGCACCATATGAAATACTTTACTAAAGTCCAGACAGGCAGAATCTATTTCCTTTGCCTAGAAAATTAATTATTAATGAAAGCTATTAAGTACTCTTACTACAATAGGCCTTTATAAATTCAACTTTGTTTTTGCTGCATTTTCTGTTTACTGCCACACTTTTAAATATTCTTCCCACTAGAGGTTCTAAAGCTTTGCATGCTAATAAGACAACTAAAGCAATAGTAGGCCACGTTATTCTTTTTACATGTAGGCTGTGCATTTGCCATTCAATTGTCACATTACTTTGTCTTAGTTTTGACAGATTTATTAAAATCTGTTTCAAGACTTCTCATTCAACATAGTTCTTTCAGAATTTGATGAAGCTGATATAGTTCTTCTGATCTGATCATATGGCACTTCTTGAGCTTTGCTTCCACATCGAGTAGAGCAATTTCCATTTCTATATAGTCATTCATACTCATTCATATTAGGTATATTGTCCACTTATTCAACACTTTCAATGTTTTTGAAAGGTAAGAAAAATCTGTAGTTTCTCCCCTCAGCCGAATTACATTGCTCCTTCAGCTAGACTTAGACCCTTTGTAGGTCTATATCAAAGCAGCAGAGGAGGATTGACAGGCTACCTTATGGAAAATGAGTATTCCACCTTTCACTAAAATACCTTTAGATTAAGACTGACTTGTAAGATACATGTTAAAACAGATCAAGTCTTTTCTAATTCCTAAGTGCATTTTGGCAAAATCCAGAAATTGAATAGTCTCTTTCCAAATCCAATAGATTGTTATATATTTTGCATCTAGCATTGATGCTAGAGCAAAGTGGTTTCTTAGTTTGGTTTCGGTTTTAAACCACACAACAATCAATCCTTCCCAAAAGACTTTATTTTGGTGGGATCATTGTTATCAAGCAACTTTGCTTTAACATCTTCTTTGCTTAGAAAAGAAGAGGGAATAAAAAACACAGCTTTCAAACCACAGAGCAACCGTTGAAAACTTAAAACCACAATACCCAAGAACAGACTGAGCCTATGATTACCTAACACAAAATGTGGTTTAAACTGGGCACCATACCAAGTTTTTCACAGAAACCCAAGGGGAAAATGGAGTATAAGTATCCATGGTTACAGTGACCCTTGCTTGGCACCTGAAGAGATCTTTCTAGAAAAAGACAGGTAGAAACATTTATCAGGGTCCTCAGAAGTAGCAAAGCTTCTTCCTGTTTTTATAAGTTTAAAAAGAAGATAAAATAGCACTTAGTACAGACTGTCCTGAACACAGACTGTAACCTAGTAATATTTTTAGAATTCCCCTCTTGCATGTTTTTCACAATATTCACTCAGTACCGAAAAATAACCTCAGAAATATAGAACCATCTGCTTAAAATTATGGCAAATTCCTAGAATAACAAATTCATTTGTAAAGAGAGTATTTCAAGACTAACGTCTTTCTTCCCACGTTCGGTTGCACTGAACTCATGAATGAAGAAACAGGATTGTAGGCCACAATTTTTAATGGAAGAAGTTTGAAGTGTAAATTAGGCTGAATTAGAACCATCACTGCTCAGTATTGAAGATTCTAGACTCCCTGTACTTCTGTTCAGCTGCACCTTGGAGAGTAATGATACAGCTAAACACAGAGGAAAGTTTGTTTGAATGGCATTTTTTCTTACTTCTTCTCTGACACTTACTCACCTGTCCTCTGTTTATATGTACGCTTGGGGAAGAATTTTTTTTAAGTGTATGCTGATGCATAACTAGGTATACTGAAGTATGAACAAACATGCACACATGAATGAATTCATAACAACTAATTTTCTAGATGGTTCTCCTATGTGTGCAATAATCTGGTTCAACAGTGAAGAGTTTGGATGGTAAGCTCCTCTCTCCCTGTCAGGAAGGAACACAGCTATTTCACAGTAAGATCCATGCACAAGCCAAATGCAGTTCTCCTTCTTGTCAAAAAGGAAAAGGCAGGGAAGGATTTTTAATGTCCTTCATTTTCTAGGATGCTCATCTTCTGTTCCTTATGCTCCTTAAGGATTCTGCCTCACCTTCTCTTGAAGAGAGATTGTGGCTGAATCACCCAACTGTATAGGTCTGATCTGGATCAGGCATTAGCACACTATCACTTTTCTGCCACATCAGCCAGAGCACATGCCATGATGTTTGTAAAGTCTTTATTCCAGCCATTATGGAAATTATGTGGATGATGCCTCGTTCAGCATAAAGTTTGCCCAAAGTTGCCTGTTCCACTTTCTAAAAATGAATTTGAATAGCAAGATGAAAATTTAGCAAGTTCAGTTGCAAGAGATTAGCTCTTTATATCATGTGGCTGGAGCACTCTTTATGCAGTAAGAGAGACCCTGAAAATTGCATTTACCTCCCCATTAAATCAGAAACAGAGGTTAAGTATCCCAGTCATTACTTCAAACAGTTTTCCTGCTTTCATAGAGGTTGGTCACCTAATGACTGAGAAGAAATCACACCATGCGACCTCAGTGAATATTTACAAATATCAGGCCCCAAATCTTACCTAGCCAATTTTCAAAACAGTAAAAGCAAATATCACTCACTATTCATAACCAATCAGCTCAAAATAACAAGTGTGTAATATCATGCTCATTTCACCAGCAGCTAATGAACAGAGAAAGGAATGTACCTGCCATAAATATTCCTACAGCTCTCTATCTACATCCTTATATTTGACTATAAATAAATGGATATAGCAGGCTGTATATGTGTATTTACCCATGGTATTTCAACAAGTATTGTATATAGGCGGCTTGACTGCAGCACTGAAAGTCTAGCAACATTTCATGGAGATTTTTTTGGTTGTTTTACAAATGTTGGGTCATGTTTTCAACAAACATCAAATTAATAGAGAGTTACTGAGCAAATGCTATCAATTATATTACCAAAGTAGGAAGCATGGACTTAGAAATGTATGCCCAGTCTTACTCCTGCACCTTTTGATAGAAAAAAGCCATATTTCAATGGCATATGCAAACCTGACATCCAGCAGTAAAAAAATATTTGAAATTCTAAAGTGAATTTTCAGGGAAATAGTGGGAGGAGAGATCCAAAAGAAAGAAACAATGGGAATGGATGTCACTGAATCTGGGTGACCTCCCTACTTGCTGAACAACAGATTCAGTCACCAATGCTGGCAAGAAGCAGAGACAGGAGCAATCCCTGGCATGCAGATTCAAAAACAAGTATCCAAGCTGAAGTTCAGCACCCATATGTACAGACCTCACTTCAAAGCTGTTGCAATAAAACTAAAACATTTGTGAGCTTCAGACTGCTAAACTGAGCTAAACAGGGAGTTGTTGCTTCTACTCTGCTTTCAATGCCACTTTTTAGACACAAAACAAGTGGGCAAATGAACAAAAGGAATTATTTTGGCAAGCTTAGAAGCTCACGAGTGAAAAATCAATACCTACTACTACATCCAAAGAAATGAATTAGAAGAAATGTGTGAAAATGATAAAGAAACATGGCACATGCTAGCATACTTCGCTACATCCGAACAGTTCCACAGACACCATTTCAACAAAAGATTGATCAAAAACTGTCAGGGCGGAAACACAACATCAAAATGCTATTTCCATTGTGTAGAGCAAATGGGCTTAATGCATGCAAAAGTAAGTGGGTGTATTTTGACCACATGACTCTGGGCACTGCTAGTAGCAGAGGTACGGGGACATGGTCTGATGGACCTACTGTGGGTCATAGAATAATTCAGGTTGGGAGAAGCCTCTGGAGTCAAACCTAGGCCAGGTCGCTTAGGGCCCTCCCTGTTCAGTCTACTAGTCTCCAAGTAGCTATGTTCTGTTTACACTGGTAGGAGAAGCAACGCACAGTCCCAGATATAACTGTCTCTCTAAAGCTATGCACTAAGAACTCATGGAATTGTGAAACTGCATAGATGTGTATATGAATATCTGAACTAGATTTTCTAATTTTATCCATATGCTCTTAAGACAGGAATCCATGGGTCCACAGAAGCAAATCCTGTCCTTAGTAAGCCAGACTGAACTGTGAGCAAGTTTCTAATGGCATTTTACAGCATAAAAGAACACCATAAGAAACACGTCTTATAGCTAAACAGAAATCTATCTGAATGCTATGAAAGCCAAAATCCTACCTGTTTATAGTAAAGAAATTAATTGTGATGTAATTAGGTAGGTTTAGTTTGTTTCCATAATTCTGATCTGACCACAATTCTAGAAAAAAAACACTTCAACATGTCTCCATAAGTGTTCTGCTATATAATCATCAAAGATAAAACCTTCAGCTTCAGTGATATGCAAATGAAGACATGTTAGTTGAAAGGATTAACAAAGTTGTTCAAAGCATCTTTTTCAGTCTACCCTACTTCCAAACAAACAATAAACTGTCCGCATGCAGTGAGATTTGCTAACCCATAAACATAGCCAAATGGAGGAAGAAGATCAGAACCTTAATGAGTTTGGTCCCCTTTGAATTTTAGCTGATCAGTGTCACCAATAATTTCAACAGGCTCTAAAATAAGCACTTTCTGTCTTCAAAGTGCCTTGCAAACATCAACCAATTAATCCCTTCAGCTCTCCTCTGAGGTAGGTAAGTAGGTATTGTTATCCCCATTTTACAGTTGGGTGAACACAGTCAGAAGGGTTAAGTGATTTGCTGCAGGCCACAGATGGAGGTGGGATTAAAACACAAGAGTGACTATCATTCCTTTTAGAGAAAAGCACTTTTTTTTTTCTTGCTGACTTTTCTGTGCTGACTTTAGACATCTCGGCCTTGTGGCAATACTTAAAGGAAACACAATAAATTATCCTTGTTAAAAGCAAGGAACCATGAAGAAATCTGCCTTCTACACCAGTGTTGATAGCATTTTTGTTGCCTTATACTGATGTAAGTCTTTTCCTTTAATTTTGTTCTGGTATTCAAGTATCATTCCCTTCATACAGAGACCACACCATTCCTGTGGCAATGTAATATGCTACCAATTGAAACATGTGTCCTGCTCCTTTGCAGAGGTTTTTTGCCTTTCTGCTTTCAAGTCAGTCAATTTAGGTGGCACTGCCCACAAAGTGGGCAGACACTCTTCTTCCAGGATCAGAGTAACAGTTGGTAGCCTTGTTCCATTGCAGCACAGGCAGAAAGAAATGGAGACAGGGAGCTTTGAGAACCAAGAGCAAAGCAAGCCATTAACTGAAACCCAATTCCAGCAAACCGCTTGTAACCATCCTAACAGGCATAAGATTGATACCTTTCCCACTTCAACAGAAAGATCAGATGGAAAAGGCAGAGTATATCCTTTTCCTCTCTATGTATACAACTTCAGGCTACTTGAAGACCCATTTGTCATTAAGTCAATCCAATGTATGGTAATAAACGTTTAAGTTTTATAAGGAAACCACCTTTCAACTAGTGGCAAGCAAGTCCACAACATCAGTTCCCTTCAGTATTTTTTAGAATAGAAAAATCCGCTACTCAAAGCTAACATCTTCCAAATCCTCAGCACATTTTCTGTTATTTCTTCAGAAAGCACTCCCCCCACTTTCAGAAGCCTTCCAGCACAGGAATTGACATGTACTGGGAAAACCAGTGAATAATTGAAAATTATTCACTCCCTATTATATAGTACCGTAATTTCAGCCATATTGCTGGTTATGTATTTTTAAGACACTATCATCTATGTGTCCTGAAAGAATAGCTCCCTTAATGCTAAAAAATAATGAATAGTTTGCTAGTACACCGTTGTAATTTATACAATATGGTGGTACTCATATATCACATAAACCAGGGACCGACCATACCTCCTTTGTGTTAAGTGTCATCCACAGACAATGGCATCATTAAACTTTTATTAGCTAGAAGTTTACTTTGCTAAAGACACTTGTGAAGTCTTTAGATTAAGTAAGTCATTTAACATACTTAAATGCAATGCAATTTATTTTTCTACTTCTGTGGATACTGAATCAAAAGGATATTTTTCCCATTAGAAAGGTTTATTAGAAAATATTTCGCTTTTGCATGACTTATATCCGTTTTTAGAAGACAAAAAAATAGGTTAATGATTCACAGCCTGAGGAATTGTATTGTTAGCATAACAGTGTAAGAACACATAGGATTTTGAATCTCAGAGGGCATGTTTTCTCTAACAAAAATATGTATTACATGGGTTAGGAAAGGTCTGATTTTCACAGTAATTCTATGACCAGAAAAAAACATATAATGCAAAACATAAGCTTGGAAATTGGTCTTTGCTAGCTCCGTCTTAAGATTTGTACCTAACTCTGAATTACATGCTCTGCAGAAACAACAGCTCCCTTCTTTTATCACTTTGGAAATCATTAACTTGCCCTCCATGGTCTTCCATGCAACAAAGGAAGTTTTCACATGGATTTTCTGATAGGAGAAACAAAAGAGATCATAGATAACAAAATAGCAGTGTGAATGATAGTTTTAGAGGACCTTCATCCAAACAGGATTCAGTGACACCTCATCAGATAGGGTATCAGTCCTCAGATTTCCCACTACTCAGCACTACCATGCTTCAGGGCTAATCCATAGAACTAGATCACTCCTCAGTTCTGAATTTTTTGTGTTATCTATGAACACAAATAACTGAGTCACTGTCCCATATCCCATTACTTCATTAAATCAATTTTCACATAATACACTTTGCTGTTACGGGCCTATCTGCACAGTAAAATGGAGGTGTGGTAACGCTTGCTTGGGCTTCAATTACACTTGCAGTTCTGTGCATTGATAGCCCACATGTCAATGCACTCCCATGCCATCCACCCCAATAAATAACCAGCCAACACTCAAACTTGTCAAATAGCTCTAGAGTTCATGTACATATATATTTGCTCATCTGCAACCATTGCTACAAGCCACCTGCACTACAAGTGTATTTTAACATCCTGCACTGCATACACAGAGAAGGATCAGTGTTTAATCTTCTGTGCCCCTCTGAGATGAGAATATGTTCTCCATAAAAACACGTGTCACCCATATGAATTTCTGGCAAGGTAGGATCCAATTTTTCCTAAAAGTTCATCTCTGCTAGGTGCAGCTCCATGTCCCGCCTAGTTTTTAGCACCTGTTCAATATGCATATTTCTGAAAATCTGGTTCACATGTTTGCAAAGTCAGTAGGCTGGAGAGCCTTTCAGGCAGCATAGCCTTGCTGAAAACTGCACAGCAATTGCTGGTGCCATGAGCTGGGCATTCTCCGTAAGTGAAAAAGTGAAAGATGATTATATAGAGATGATCCTACTCATCTATATATATAAAAGTCCCTCATCCGCTCATTTATCTGCCTGGTCATCTAACTTTGGGCTGCAGATTACCTGGGACATGTGCTTTCCTTTTTGTATGTCTAGAAAGTAGAGAACACATCACAGGTTCTGTGGAAACTAAAGAACAAATAGCAGTAATTATAATTTTGTCACACTTGCTTTTAAAGTTATGATAATGTTAAGGCTAGGATTAGTATCTAAAAATGGGGATTCACTAGAAGATTTTTTTTATTTCTATAGAATTCTAGCATGGTATCCCTCTCAAATTTTTCTGGATATAAACTCAAAGTAGATACTGAGTTTTCTGAAGACTGGTAATTCCTGAGTTACAATCAATTAGTTTGCTTTTAATGCAACCTGTATGTGATATTCCAGACCTGCTCACAAAATATGAATTACTATTGAATTACGATGTAGTTAAAGTACATAATTACATTATAGCTCATACCTTTCATACCATGTTTTTTAACAAAAAGAAAGATAATCAGTGTTATTAATCATAACCAAACTCATACTTGCTGTAGTGCATGAGAAGGAGTTCTAGAGCTTTTAGGGGAAGAGTAAGAGAGTAACTCTTGTCAAATACCTGGAAATAATTTTTGCGTCTAAAAACTGGTGGTGAACTTGGAGCATGTAAACCGGTAATAGGGACATTTAAAAATAAAACTTTCATCAAACTTTGGCTACCAGAGTAATTTGAGCATATTATTATTATGTAAAGAATGCCATTCTCCTTTCTTTCCACTCCAAACTCCAACTGTAAGAAGTAAATCTATATAACAGAATCAATTATTCCCAATGTAGTTACTCACTATGGTGTGACTTGTGAAGTCGGGGGGGGGGGGGGGGGGGGGGGGAGACAGATGAGAAGATACTCTAATCAAAATTTTTTACGCAAATTAGTTTACCTGCATTAATATCAACAGTACTGAGGCCTCAGAGACAACTGCAAAGGAAATCCATTATTCTGTTTTATTTTTCTTTATATCTGGGTTGATTTTCCCTTGCAAAACTATTTTATGATTACTATTTTTATCCTACAGATACCACTTCAGGTTTTTCCTCTTTTTTAATTTTTTAAATTATCTGGCTACTGGAAACAGATCATTACTAAAGATATTTACCCTTCACATTTACAAAGCTAATTTACCAAACTCGAGATTAAGGAGAAAGACAAGTAGCATTCCTAATATAAGTAGGCAAATACAGAGCTCACCATTTGCTATTTTTAGATGGCAAGACAGTGAGCATGGATATCCATGGTTTTAAATCAAGTTGGCGGCACTGATATTTTGACAAGATTTTCTTTTCTTCCTGATTTCTATTCTTTCCTTAATGCATTTCTTGCAATGTTCCAAAGCTTTTTGGAACAATGAACCATCCCTGTATCTCAGACACGCTAAAAGCAGCTACAGCTTCTCCTCAGACTTCTCACCCCAGACCAGAGGCCGGAGGGGAGTGGGCAGCCTGCGCACATGGCAGTCCCTCGATGGTCTGCAGCACCCCTCACCCCTCAGTGCGGGCCGTGGCTTCGCTTCCCACATCTCTCCCTGGACACCCTCTGCTCAGCAGGGATGAGAGACACCCCGAGGACCGAGGTGATCGTATTTTGAAGGGTGTGCGGGACCTCGCCTCTCCATCCCTGGAGTGGTGACCTCTGCCCGTGGCACCCAGGGCAACACGGGGCCGCGCCAGACACTTCAAAGAATTTTCTGGAGGGGAAATTCAAAGGCGCGCTTGTGCGAACATCACCCGGGGGGAGGGGGGGGGGCCAACTGCCCCGGCGAGCAGCACCGCCCCCGCGGGCCCCCGGGGCAAGGGCGGCGCGGTGCCCCGCGGCCGCAGACAAAGCGCGGCGGCCCGGGGCGCGGTGCCACCCGCCGGGGAGGAGCCAGGGCGGGCTGCCCCGGGGGCGGGGGGCAGCGGGGAACTTATAAGAGCCGCGTCCCGCCAGAAGCGTCGGGGCGTGTGTTCGGTGCGGCGGCGAGTGGTGGCGCTGGGAGCGGCGCGGCGGCAGCAGCACCACCACCTCCAGAGCCCGGACCCGTTAGATGGCTCAGAGCATGGACAACAGCCTCGACAGCCTGGATGTAAGTGCCGGGGGCAGGGCCGGCCGGCGCTGCTGCGGCTGTCCCCGCGGCACGGGCCGGCGCTGGCTGCTCGACGCCGCTGCGGCGGGCCGGTAGCCCTGGCTCCCCGCCGGTAGCCCTGGCTCCCCGCCGCGTTCGCCCATGTGCGTGCTGTTTGCAAACAAAGGTGCCCCCGGCGGAGTCGGCGGGCGGGGGTCGCCCCGGAGCGGGGCCGAGGCGGGGGTGCGGAGCCCGGGCGCCGTCCTGCTTCCCCGCCCGCGGAACTGCGAGGGTCTGCGGGGCGCCAGGGGGCAGGGGTCGTCCCTGGCCTCCTGCCGCTGCTGCGTCGGGCTGCAGCGCTCGGGACCTCGCTGCAGCCACGGCCACCGCTGGAGTCCCGCTTCTTGCTTCGGGCTTGGCCGTCAGTTGCAGTGACATGTGGCGCCTTTGTGGGCTGGCAAACGCCGGTAGAGCAGTTAGAGCCACGGGAGTGGCGGGGGGCCACACATGCGAGGAAGTTTGGAGAGAGCTGAGCCCCGGGAGCGGCATCCCCCTACCCCAGTGCCCGCCCCGGGAGCGGCATCCCCCTGCCCCGGTGCCCGCCCCGAGCGCGGTGTGCCGGAGCGTGGGGGCCCAGCCGCCCCCCTCGGCCGAAGCGCGGCGGTGGCCCCAGCTGCCGGAGGCCGTTCTCCTGCCCCGGGGCTTTGACAGCGGTTCGGACCAAGAGGGAGAGCTCTGGCAGGTCCCGACTGGAGCGGGGAGCTGGTGCATCCCCGTGTGAAGTGCTGCGGGACTCGCAGGGCGCGTCCTGCGCGGCGCCGGGGGGGCCTGGCATGCACGGCACAAACGGAAAAATCTGAAAACCTGAGGAATTGTGCATAGCCAGGTGGCACTTGCCCGCCTGCGTTGCTTTTCAGCGCGCTGGCCAAAACCGTTGGTGGTTTCCTGATGCGCTTTCGTGCCCTCACCAGAATTTCGCTTCCTTTTTCCACCACCGTGCTGGGTGCAGCGGGCTGGCAGCAGCACCAGCTCACCCCTGCCCCGCCGCCGCCGGGTGGGGGGGGACAAAGGGAGGGGAACGTGGTTTGTTGCGATGACCCTCCACGGGGCTTGATTGCCCTGCTTAAGGTCACCTCTCGCTTTCTCTTCTTTATGGGCTTTGGGGTTTTTTTTTCTTGTCTCTGTGCGTGGAGCTGTCAATCCCTCCTCAGCAGGGAATTCTTGCTATTATTTATCCTTTATTACATCAGCCAAGGGTACCTTCTCTATTTCTCCTTGACCCCATCCCCTTAATGAGAAGGGACTTTGGGGCAGCAGCATTTCGAGTAATTTTTTTTATAGCTCTCTGTTGTAAATGTCACAGGTAATAATTCTGTGTGGACTGACCTCTTGCATCTGGCACTTCTGGGCTCTTCCATTTGTAGTGTGTATTTGGTTAGAGCACTGAAGTGTCCAGAACCAGTGATATTTCTGGGAGTTGCCATTATCTTTCTTTTCCCTTTCATCCCATGTCCTTAGTTAGAAGATCTTAGTCCTTGGAGAAAAAACAAAGAAAGTTTTTTGAACTTGTTCCTATTTTCTGTATATTTTTTAATATATATACATATATATTTTAAATTTGTATTTTTCCATCTGGTTTTCAAAAAGTTTGCTTGTTTATGATGATGGAGACTGTTCGGGCAACTCTTAGCATACTGACATACCGTGTGTTAACGTACTCTTACATACAGAGTAAGCTTTTGCAGAGGAGCTAACATCTAATTTTCTTCTATTTTTTTCAGCTGTCCTCTGGGTTAATCATTGAATTTTCTGATAACGGCACGGATGAGATTGGTTCAGGTGACTATGGAGACTATGGAGAGCCATGCTTCCAGCATGAGAATGCTGATTTCAACCGGATCTTCCTGCCAACAATCTACTCCATCATCTTCCTAACAGGAATAATCGGCAATGGATTGGTTATTGTTGTTATGGGCTACCAGAAGAAGCAAAGAAGCATGACTGATAAATACAGGCTGCATCTCTCTGTGGCTGACCTTCTTTTTGTCATCACCTTGCCATTCTGGTCTGTGGACGCGGCCATAAGCTGGTACTTTGGGAATGTTCTGTGTAAGGCAGTTCATGTCATTTACACAGTCAACCTCTATAGCAGTGTCTTGATTCTGGCCTTTATAAGTTTAGATCGTTATCTGGCAATAGTCCACGCTACCAACAGCCAGCGACCACGAAAGCTGTTGGCTGAGAAGGTGGTGTATGTAGGTGTATGGCTACCAGCTGTGCTTTTGACAGTGCCTGATATAATTTTTGCCAGTACTAGTGAAGTAGAAGGAAAGTATCTATGTGATCGCATGTACCCTCACGAAAACTGGCTGATTTCTTTCAGATTTCAGCATATCTTGGTAGGACTTGTCTTGCCTGGTCTAATAATCCTGACTTGCTACTGTATTATAATATCTAAGCTGTCACATTCAAAAGGCCACCAGAAGCGCAAAGCCTTGAAGACAACAGTTATCCTCATCCTTGCCTTCTTTGCCTGCTGGCTGCCATACTATATCGGTATTAGCATCGACACGTTCATCTTGCTGGGAGTCATCAGACATCGTTGTAGCTTGGAGACGATAGTGCATAAATGGATCTCCATTACCGAAGCCCTGGCATTCTTCCACTGTTGTCTGAATCCAATTCTGTATGCCTTCCTGGGTGCCAAATTCAAAACATCAGCACAAAATGCCTTGACCTCAGTTAGCAGAGGATCAAGCCTCAAGATTCTTTCAAAAAGCAAACGTGGGGGACATTCTTCTGTTTCTACAGAGTCCGAGTCTTCAAGTTTCCATTCCAGCTAACACTGCTCCTTGCCATCATTTTATAAATAGACACTTTAAAGTTGCGCAAGACTTCGAAAAAGCAAGACTGACGATAATGTACAGATTTATTTACAGTGGGAATTTTATATTGTTTCTTCTAGTCTCTGTGAGGTTTAATTGACTTATTTATATATAAAAAAAACTTTCATATTGATGACAAACTGTCTAGGCAGGTCCTGTGGACAAGTGGCTAGTTCACAAAAGTTTTAGTGCTTGTCTGTATGTATAGGTATGTGAACTAAACACTTCTGGGTTGTAGCAAAGTGACTGCTAAAAGTTTAGAAAGTATTTCTCTGTTGTTTATATGTAAATGTTTTCAGTGTTGCTGTTTAAATTTTTAAAATTTTGGCAGGAGATTTTTACCTTACTACGAGATGTTTGGTTTACAATAGCTTAACTCTGCTGTAGAAATGGCACTTATAACCAAAACCTCCTCTGTTACATGCTAGGGTTTTTTCCCCCCATTCTTAGTAACTGATGGTTTGCAAAGTTTTCTGTTCAAGGTAAATAAAAGTTTATGACAAAAAGTTATTTTGAGTGGTATTTTTATTCCTGGTTAAATGTTTTTCCCAACACTTTTATTTACAATTCTCAATGCACAATTGTTCCTTTGAAAATTGCATAGCTCTTGTATGAAAAGCAGGAAAATGAGTTTCAGTACATATTGATTATTCAGTTGACACCTGTGAGTTCCAAGTGGTTTTTGGGTTGCTTTTTTTTTTTCACCAGAATACATTTACTCCAATTAACATTATCTTTAGAATGACTTACACTATCACTCTAAACAAAGAACTTTTTGAGGGCAAAATACCTACATGTGAAAAACGGTCTATTTAAGCACTTGCTAAAGTTTATAGCCTTTTGGGAGTCAAACTAAGATTACTGCATGTGATTAACCTCTATGCTATGCATATATAAACTCAATCCTACATTTCTTCTGCCTTTTGCTGTTCTTCTAAATTTAGTTTCACATGTTAGTAGTAATCAAAAGTAGTGGGATCAAAGCCATTTTGCTATTTGAAATTGCATTTGGACTAGAAATCAAGTTATTGAAGTATCTTCTGTGGAAGACAGATTTTTTTTTTTTTTTCTCTATGGAGCTTTCCCTATGCTGTGTACCTTCTGATTTTCTTGAGATAATGTAATCTTAATTGTCTTAAGTTAGTCATATCTTCATGTTACTAGAGTGCATTCAAAAGTAATGAATACCCAAGAGAAGAGAGCCATTGAGAATATTTGTATATTCCTACATTAAAAAACAAACACAATTGTTACTGATATATAAATAATCAAATCAACAGTTTAGAATTCAAAGAACCAAAAAAAATAAACAATACTAGTCACACAGAACTGAAATAAGCAACATGGATATTGCAATACGGCCCAGAAAGTGTGTTTTCACAAGTACAGCACTAGTGATTTTTGTGGAGTATGTATCACTATCCTAAATGATAAACTGAATTGCATGTTTTATTTTTGATATTTTCATAAATACAAGACCTTTCTGTTTTCAGTTTCCCTCCTCTCCCTTCAGGAGGCTGCAACCTTGGCTGCATCGTGAACACTTTTTTCCCTTGCAACGATGGTAGTAGTCATCTGATTCTGTTGAGCTGATTCATTTTGCTGAACCAGCACAAAACTAACCTAGCAGGGAAAAAAAATGAATTTTCCAGCAATTTAGTGAATTGAATGACCTCAATAAGGAATCCAAAAAGCACTACAAAAGTGCAAGACCCTGTACTCTGGAGCCGGGGACAGGGAGAGAAAAGTAAGATAAAAGGGAGAGGAAGCAGGTCCCCTCTTTTAGCAACTTAACTTTTAGATCTGTTAACTCTTAATATGTATGTCTTCACTCAACAAATTAACAACAGAAAAGATGCATTCTCAAGAAACATAAGGTCTCACTTTCATCAAGTTGTTCCTCGTTAACAGAGTTGAAAAATGAGAACTTGGTATAGGAGCAGAACTTCTTAGACGGTTCCCTTTTGTTGTTTGTGTTTTCTTAATTTAGTGAGGGTTTCCCTGTGAAGAACTTGTTGTTCTAAATGATTCTGGTTTTCACCCCAGCCCAATCAATCACTGTGATTTAATTGCACTTATAAAATATTTATTGGCTATCAACACACTGCTGCTTATTTGTTGAGGAAATGTTTAGAGCCCTCTAGCATTAACTTAGATTATTCCCATTATACTTCAGTCAGCCAACTGTTACCTCAAGCAGTGAACTAGCAGGAAAGGGTGCAAGAGAGAATAAACTCAGCAGTCCATGTTACTGCCAAAGACCACTAAAAGGACACTAAACAAACAACAGAAAGCATTTGTGTAGAAAATAAATTAGCAACATTAAAACATAACCCATACCCCAGAGGGATGAGAGCTACATTAGTTTTATAAAACTGCCATTGTTTTCAGTAGAATTAGTGAAACTATGGACAGAAGAACATCCTGAAAAGGAGTTGCAAGATCATTAGGGTTTTGCTCCAGCAAGGAAAGCGAGTGAAAAGCCATATGTATTTATTTTTAAATAACTTTATATATCTATAAATATGAATATAACATATTTGTACTGTTTACAGAGCAAATATTTGCAAGTTGAATGAAGCTGTCATGAGGAAACACAGCAAGAAATTATGAATCCAGTTCTGTCCTTTCACCCCTGAGTAAGTCAGAGCAAACCAGGCAAATTTCTCTCAAAGCCACTGAGCTATTCCAAATAGACCACATTGGTAAAGTATATGAATTTATTCCCTTTTAGAACAAAATCACCTTTAAGCTGATTTTTGTTGAGGCTGTGACTTTTTACATCTTTGTGAATCAAAAGTAGTCCCAGTAAATGCATTTCTCAAAGTGTAAGTTTAGTGACAAAGGTCGATAGATCTAATTTTGTAATTCATACATTGGACAAGTCCTCATACATCAAGAACTTTTCAAAGTTTTCAAAGAGACTTTCCAAGTCTTTTTCCAAACTAGTCCTCTCTAGTATACAGACATCATAATGGCATTCTTCAAGAAGTACACAATACATAGTCTCAGTATTTCCTTGATATCATAAAATAATAGCTGTGCCCAAGTAATTTTAAATATGCAACTCAAGATACAGAATAGAAAACAAATGGGAGTACGGGTGACTATTGGTTACAAACCAGTTTAAAATGTTACATGGTAATTTAAAAGATTTATAATGGATTTACAAAGATTCTTTCCACAGAATTCAGGCACGAAGTATTTTGCCAAGGTTGTTACAATGTGCTAACTGCAATGCTGGTCTAAAACACGGATATTCACCTAATACTATAATGCACATTTTGAGTGCTTAAGATTAGTTGGAAATCCTTTGGATCGTGCAAGGCTAAACCAAGAACAGAACATGTACATGAGCTTACTTTTGCTTCCTCTGAAATGCTGTTTGGAAGTAAAGTTATAATACTTAGAGCAATGGGATAAAATTACACTATAATCCATTATTTGTATGGTATATTTTTACTCTGTCTAATCAGATTGTACAGAGTCCACAATTACAGGAGCATGTGAAAGGATGAGTGGTGGTAGTGAGAGTGTCAGAGCTAATGTATGCAGGCTATAGAGGGCAGTGAGGAAGGTGGAGTTTCTTAGTTTTTCTTAGCTAGTCTTATGACACAATCGTTATACAGGGGGTTCAACTTCTGTGCACATACATAAATCAAAACAAAATCACCATGAAAATAAAAAGGAAGTAGCAGTAATAACATGGAGCCATTCATACAAGTGAATGGTTTATCTTATGATGGTTGAGCTCTAGTTGGACAATGTACAAAGCGACCACCTCTAGATGTTTGGTTGAAAAGGCCATTTTTTACATTGTTTGGGAAAGGAAACAGCATGACGAGGAAGTACTTCCTTGATCCAGGCATGCCTCCAAAATCCCCTAACAATGGAGTATTCTCATACTCTCATAGTGCTGAAATTTAGGAAACACTTAAGCAGATAGGGCATCAGAGTTTTTTCTCAAAGGATGCCACTCCCTCACTTTATGTTTTGAAAGAGCTATACAGACTCCTTTTCCACAGCCATAAATCATGTGTCAATTGAAATTACATGAGCACTGGGATAATCTCTTGTAAAGAAGGCACACATCTCTTTAAATTTTTTCTCTTTAGGCAACACATTTTCTGTCACTCTTAATTTTCTCTGAAAATCTTTAACAGGATGAAGTTTAACGATCATTTGTTTTAACATCAAGTCTGTTACCATCTTCCCACCATTCTTGTTCTAACAGGACATACAATAAAACAATGCTATGCTTATTGTTTTTAGAAACATATTTTAATAGCAGTTGATTATAAGCATACTTGGTGTTTATGTATATATTTTTTTAACATAAACATATCTGCATATATATAACAATGCAGATTATAAGCACCATTTTCAGTTGTTGATACAAGTGATCCAGGCACAGCTACTACAGACTTCAGAGGTGGCAGGATTCATTACGGATGTAGCAGGTATTGATTAAAATTACTATTTTCTTTAAAGGACAGTTGGCTTCAGTGACAAACTCCCACTGAATTCAAAGACAGCAGGGTACCTAAAGAATTACGCTTCCTAAAGTGTATAACCTTATAGGCCAAATCAATTACAAATTAAGATTACACGTTCCTCTGATTTCAGCTACAGAGATCTACAAGAAATTAAATCTCTCAGTATGGAGCAGGTGGAATTGTTCTGCTGAATGTAACAAATATATTTTCAGCAAAATCATTTTCTCTTACTGAAGGCATGCAAGCTTTGCATACCCAGCTATCAACAGTCCGATAGTAATTTGTCTTCAGTGGCACAACGTTTGAAAGAAATAGGTCAACATTTTAAATATCCTTATCTTTACTTTTCTTTTTATTAATTTATTAAATTCACACCAGGAGCAGATTCTCACCACACAAACATGTCCTAATAAGTAGAAATTATGAGAGATTTTCTGAAGGGTTACATTGTGAAGAGTTCCTTGGTTTCTGTTTTGATTTGATTTGGATTTTTTTGCTGTTGATGCTGCCTTTTGTTTCTACTATCATTTTCTCACAGCTTCTGTTCTACTTGACTTTTCCTTTAAAAATATACCTTTATAGAATTTTTAGTGGCTCTGTTAAGACTACACACAGTATCATGGAAAAGAAAAAGTAAAGAGAGACTATTCAAACAAAAAATACATCCTTCACAAGTTTCTATGTCTTCTCATGAACATTTGTCTTCTAACATCTGCTTTTCTTTAGCCAAAAGATAAATTACTTTTATAATGAATGAAAAATTTAAACTCAGATGTTGGTTTTCTTGAAAGTTTCTTGAAGTGCAATGACAGCACACATTTGTTTACTTTTCCCGCTATCTCCTATTCAGCACTCAGAAATCCAGCAGATCTCCCAAAGAGAGGTCTGGATAAGAAAAGCTGAGGGGGCCCCTTACCTGTGTGTCAGTGTCATCACGGATGCCAACACAGCTACAAGAACATGGGCTGTCCATAAATTTGCTTTCATTACTGATGTACTCTGTGAGACATTAAGACCGTACAGCAATAATTATCACTGGTAATACACCTAATGTATCACCTTGCCAAAGGTGAGCATGACACTCCTCAACAGATGTAATACAAAATAAAACTGAAAAGCTCAAATAGAACATCTATCCTTAACCGTCCTTTCACAACTACTCAACCTTTTATTGGACATCCCATTTGTCACCTTTCTTATGGTTATTCCTTTTCAATCTTGCCCCCTCTTAGGCTAATATTTGCTTTGTTTTCCTTGGATAAAATATCTAATATTTAAGATTTCTTTAAAAACATTCATTCTGCCAAGTCCATCTACCTAAGTTCACCAAAGAAAGAAATGTTGGTAGGCTTGATAGCAAAAGATTAAACTGGGACCTCCGTTTCCACAGATCAACTCCATCTCTAATATCTGTGAAAAGTAAGAGAATAATTCTGGGGTTTTATAGACATGTCTTAATGTGACAGCAATAGATGTGTCTTGTCAATATGAGGTTCATTGCAAGTCTGAAATCTATTATTCCTGCTCTTTGGGAGAGGATCTATATCTCTTATACAAGTGCTAAGTGCACTGTTGGAACTCAGTACAGGAATGCATTGGTAAGAGAAGCTAGAGCCTCTAACACAAATAAAAGGTTAGAAGGGATTATTGCACAAGGGCATGGTTTCATGTTAGATTTAACTTGACAGTGAAGTAGATTTAATGAGTCCCTGCCCTCCTTTACCCCTTAGTATTTCCTTTTCATGGCCTTTTAGGTCATGCTCCCGCTCCCTTTGCTTGCTCTCTTTCTCCCCAACCCTGTTGTGGTGATTCTTTAACAGCACTATCCTGCATGGCACTGGGCACTGATATTGCACTAAGGCAAGGCAACTGAGCTGGTATACTAATTGGCAGGACCAAAAAGCATAGTCTCACACCACACAGGCCCCTTCCTCCTCTCCTTTAATCTTAACTATGCACAACCCTCAACCTCTGCTCCTCATGTGACTCCATGGCAAGCAGTTCAGCTCTTTTCACAGGAATTTGAAGCAGTCTAACTTCCTCTGCTGGGAAGGTCTTCAGCTTCCCTCTCTTCCTCCCTCCCTTCCTTGCTTCCTCTTCTAATCCTGTCATTTGATATCTTCAATACACTCTGATTCTTAGGCCTGTGGACCTGTCTCCTGCTGTGCGTTATTTATTGAATCTGTCACACTTTCTTTTGAACAGACTTAATTGACTAAATAGATAGTATCTATTTTTTTCTATTTTATTTTATACCATTTTAATGAAGTTAGTCAGCTCAGAAAGAGGGCTGACTACATTCAAGATAAAAAAATAAGCAGTCAGGCACATGGCTCAGCAAAGAAGGAAAAGTTGTGCCACAGATGTTTTTTTGCAGTTTTTCTTTCAGCAGCAATGAGCTCTTAATTTGACTCACTGTATTTGTGAAGCCCACCAGCCACAGAAAATGAACCAACAAAATAAACCAAATAGATTTCAGTCAGCATAGTGAATTGAATTGGCTCACTAAGAAGTCAAAAACTGCAGCAATTGCAAGCATGAGGGTGGAATCATGGACCTTGGAGCTGTGGGGGGAGCAAAGAAGTGAGACCCCGTCTTTTGGGAGCAGCATGTTGTTAGACTGGTTTAGCTATCTTGCCAAAACTTCCTTAAGCAAACAGCCAACTGTTAAACAAACATAATCCAGTTCTCAGGTAATGGGTAAGAGGTTGAAAAGGCATGGAGGGAATAGATGTTTCTCTTCAAGGGAAGCAAGCCCTGCTTCCTCCACAACCAAAATATGATTAACTGTTGACTATGTGACCATGCAGAGGACTTTCCCCTGAAACAAGGCTCAAGAAAGAGGTCTCAAATAGCAGTATTTTAAACTAAAGAGATCTGTAATAGCATGATTAATCATGTTCTTGATTATCACCTATATTGCTCATCAGATTTAATGTAGTCATTTGTTAAGACACACTGTGAATCTACATTCATCTATATAGTATACAGGATTTTTAAATATGATGGATGTTTCTGTGATTTTTAAAAGCAGAATCCTTGAAAACTGCAGAGCAGCTTTTCTCCTATTCAACAATTAAAAAAAAAACAACAAAAAAACCATTACCTTTATGTATTATGCTGTGACTCTTTCCTTAAAATTAACCTATCAGCCAGAGAGAGAAGAAATTGCCTCTTGGTACAAAATCTGCTTAGGAAGAAAACATTAGATCCCTGCCTCAAATACAAACTTAGTTCCACTGAAGAAAGGTACTCAGCCCAGTTATGTTGAAGCCAAATTAAATACACTCAGATTGTATAGGGGAGAGCTATTGGCTCTCCTAATACACTGCAGTGAAGGGGAGAGCCTGGCAACTGCATGAATATTCAGTGTAGTGTACACCAATCCAACAGTAACCATACTTCAGCCTAGAGAATAAAAGTCAACAGAGCCACGAATCCTTGAATCTACTCACTCTCACTTCTTCCTACAATATGGAGGAAGTATTAACAAACTTTGCCCCTTCATCAAGCACTCTGTGTAGACTCTGTAATAAAAACTGTGACAGATGAAGGACACAAGATCCGTTGTGATATTTAAGAACCACTCTGCTACCCAGGTGTTTGAAATCTGTTCATTCATTCAGCAGTTTCAGTAACAATTAAAAATCAGAACAAAGATTTTTGTATATCTTTTAGAATATTTTCTGTCTCTAAAGGTAATAATTTTTAAAATCCTCTGTTCTTAGTATCACATACTTTACTCACAAGTACTCTTTCAGTTGCCGTCCAAACGGGTGCCCATTATGCCGTCTATAAGCCATGCCTTGCAAGGAAAGTGAAGATACAATACCTGAACTGGAACCTGGTATTGAAATGCTGAGGTTACACTGACAGAGCTGACAGTGGTACTGTTTGGCCATATTAATCGTTCAGAAATCACTGCAGCCCAGCCAGAGAAGCAGCTGTGATTACTTGTCCCTTTATCCATTCCGACTGTCCCGACCACTGGGCTACAGAATTAGTCTCTGACTCAGTGAATATTTATGTATGCAAAGTTAAACATTTGCAAAAGGACTCACAAGACAAAAGCACCCCATCAAACACAAAAGCGGGGCGATTAAGCACCCTCCCAGGAGAGCATGTGCTCTCTTAGACAGCAAGGAAACCCGAGCTTTTGCACCGATGTCCCTTGACAAGGGATGTCGTTTTTGCAAGTGGGCTCCTCCTCCTCCTCTTCAATGTTTTGTATAGGATTAAGGGTGCGTTTAGAAAAGGTACCTACAGGAGTAAGCATTGTCCTTTGAGAAAAGCTGAGAAGTGCTTTGTTTATGACTTCTGCTCGGATTAGGCAGATCGTACTTTGTCATTTGGCAGTATCAAGTCTGAAACGGTTCTGTACATCATTAGCAGTAGATATTTAGGTACTTAGATCTGCTAGAAATCGCCAAAAGCTTTTCCAGGTTCATGTTTACATTTAAGTGTCCGTATCATTTGTAGAAATGTAAATTTGTCTTCTAAATCCAGCTGTAAGTGGAGACTAGAACACTACAGAACTCTCTACCACATTAACAAAATAGAGCTGTAGATTATATTAACACACCAGTAATTCAAGCTTTACACCAGAAATAATAAAGCTACAACATGTTTTCCTCCTTACTCCTTTCACAAACTCCATAAATGAATGGTCAGTTCATCCTAATGAGCTCATCAGCCACTGAGGTACACTTAGTTAATTCTGAATCAGCAAAAAATGATAATAACTCTCAGTTGCTTGAAACTGAACTATTTTCTGATGCCTGGACTTAATCCAAACAAAGGTCAGTAGAAATAAAAAATGCTGTCAGCTCAGGACTTAGTGATGTATACTTCCCGCTGTAGGCCTATAATTTCTTCAGATACCAAAGAGGTCATGTCAATCCTAATGTCTCCTAGTTTTATGAATGAAACCATAAGACTCTTTCAAATCAGATTATGAATTATTACTATTATAACTCTAAATCAAGGGAAAAGTCCACCATTTTCTTTAATTGTAAAGACAAATTCAATTATAATTCTTTTCTTTCCAGATGCTTTGTATTTGTTCCATTACATTACAACAGGGTTTATGGAAAAGAAACAGTTAATTGTTTACGACTTGGAAGGGATGAGAAATTAGATCACATATGCTGGCGTAGCCACACTTCAGCCACACTCCTATTGTTTTTGAACTGCAGCTATCTTCATATATAGTACATGATGGCTTCACTTCCAATTTAAAATAGCTGAGAAGACTGCGTAATTGGATAGCTTATGCTGTTCTAACATTTTTTAAAGATCTTCCATCTACAACAGGCAATTGATAAAACCATCAGAAGTAAAAAGCTAATAATTCAAGATTCACAAGTCAGTGAACACAAAGTGCAAAATGGTTAATGTATTCAATATCCCAGTGTGATTTTGCACTGCGTGAACATAAATTGACATAGCCTTCAAAGTGAATCTCATTAACAAACTCACCTTGCTTTATTAAAATAATTGTTGTATCTAAATTATTTTTGTCAAAAATAAGTGGCTTTCCAAATATTAAATAGGCCAAATCTATATTCTGTGCAGCTTTGCTGAATCCAGTGTTTAATTATTTATTAGATATCAAATGTATAACATCTGTGTAAGAAGGCTGACATATGTTAGGACCTTTGACTTTGATATACAAAAACTGTCTGCTGAGTTAGGATCTCTCTATAAATTAATTAGATAAACATGAATATAGCATGTATATTCTTCTAAGTCTTTGCTTCCCTAGAGATGAGGGTAATGCTTACACAAAGAACACAAGACTGTATGAATGGATCCCTCTTGTCTTTGAATTAACAAGGTTACACTTTATGCCTTCTTAACTTTTTAGCGGATGGCTTTCACTGTTTAAGGATTTCACCATCTAAAGGTTATTTTTTGTCTCTTCTCTTAAGCTGTTTCTGAGACTGTCAGTACTACAGGAAATTAAACCAGGTTTTGTTTCATTGGTACAAATTTTGTAGGCAAGGCCTCAAGTAAGAAAATTCTTCTGGAAAGATACATCGTTTGTCTTCATTCATATCCACAAGCACACTGGCATGCACACACAAATCCAACTGATTAGACTTTGGATTGTAATCTTATATTTTAATAGGAAAACTCCAATTTAATTTATCTCCATGGCTTTACTTTTGAGTTGGAACCCTTCTAAAACTTGCTTCTCCAGCTGCTCGTCCTTCCACTATACAATAAAAAATCATTTTGCCTAACACCCTAGAAAGCAGAGCCTACTGCCTATACAAAGGTATTTCCTTTTTCTCAGCTAGATATGAAATGAAATGTAGTATCTTTTCCAGATAAGGGAAGGGTCACAACTGATCTTCCAGTGAATGTGCAAAGCCTTTTCTCCACAATATTTTTTTTATCTAGATATCCCTCAGTAAAGATCCAGTTTTGATTTATGAATTAAGTTATGACTTTGCAATAGAAAAGGAGTAGTTTATAAGCAAGTATGCAAAGTCGTAAACTGTACCCGTTCTCACTACTGAAAAGGTATAAAATCTTATTCCAAATAAGGCTGCATATAGCAGTATATCCAAGGAAACTAGAAAAGTAGACATGTGCCAAAAGCATCAAATAGGGTTCTTTGCCTGAGTAGGGCCCATAGTGACATGCATGCAAAAGAACTCTTGCTTTTTCAAAAAAGCAATCCTGAATAAAAACTCTTCTCATTCAAGATAGAGGCCTTAAGGAACATCCTGCATGTTAACAAACATCTTCAGATAATGCCTAGTTTGATGCTCGTTTCCTAGTTATTCACAGACTCACTTAAATGGAGCTCTTTCACTTCTGCAGCTTAGCCTAAGGAAATCCTGCAAGAACAATGTGTGACTGAAATACACACAGGTTTCCCAAATGGTGGCAAGACCCATTGATGCTGCTTCAGATAGCACCAAGACAGCAAGTTATAATACAAGCTAAACAAGAAAGAGTCTTGTTTGTATAGGACTGATTTGGCTTCAAGCTTTTTTCCTTTCAGTTTGTAGTATATTATGTAAAGTGTGCTTCAGGGAGGATTTTTAGCTGCCAACCTCCATTACCTTTCCTCAAGTATTTCAGTAGACAGAATTTCAAAACCACCTATGCAATTGCTTACTCCCCAAATATGCATTCCCATTTACTCTTCTTAGTAAAGTAATCTGGAATCTCCTTGCAGATGCAGAAGGTCTGGTAATAGAAAGAGAAGCCTTAAATACTCAGATACTATGGCAATGACACCGTTTTATTAATTAAAGTTCATTTATTGCTGTAGAAGATGCCTGGTTTGATGCTCCTGGAGTCTGTACAACCTGTACACATTTACAGAAAAACTGCAGCACTGAGGATGTTACAACTTTCCTGGGACTACCTCTGTAAACAAGGGAAAAACCTTGGGACTCCTAGATTACCCAGCTTTCCCGCTGAGGTTATGAACAGGGTATAACTGATTCCAGTATAGGGACATCTTTCCATTGTACAATAGATTTAGACCGTCAATTTATTTCAAGACAGTTAACACTTGATGGATGGCTTTCAACTATTTCCAAGGCAGATTAGTTTTGGATCTCAAAGAGAAATAGCTCTTTAACCCATTAGAAAATTTCTGAGCCGAACAATCTTCCTTCTCCTTCTTCTTTATTTCTATAGCATTCTCTAGTGTCTTCTCCAGTCACATTATAGTTAAAACTGTTGCTAGTACTTTTGCTAGTCAGAACATCCCTAATGAGTTTCTATGCTATTGCCTTTCTTGTTTTCTTATTGCCCTTACTGCAGTTGCCTCAAGAAAGAGGGCACACAATAATTTTGTATTCACAGCAGGTATTAGGTATCACACAGCACTACATATGTGTTAGTGGATATACCTGATATCTGTCTTCCCCAGAAGATCATATTGATCAGCTAAGCAACTCCTAAAACAGCTTAAAGTGTCGGTTACTTTTTCCATTTTATTTGTGAAAACACACTATTTCCCTGTTGAGATGCTTAAATCACATAGTTCTAGGAAAGTTGTATTTTGACTGATGGAAAGACAAGAAGTAAAGCATGCCTAATCTGCACACAAAAGAGGCATAGTAAAATAAAATAGAATAAGTTGTCAACCAAAAAAAATTTTTTTAAATTAAAGGATTCATGAGACTATCTCTAGCCACAAAGAAATTAAAACCAGTAGTCCATCCAATGATTTCAGAGGTTTTATATACAGGCAAATAACTGTTATCAATTTAGATATGATAAACCATTTAGAAGTGAAACCAAGGTCTAGTGAAGATTATAGGCACAAAATGGATCCTATTACAACTTCTTTTTCACTAAAGTTATTGATAATCAAGCTTTTGAGACGGAGCAGAATGGTCCAATGAAAGTATCGCTTTCCTGCAAAAAAGGCAGAACTAAGGTGCAATATATCTTTCTAGCAAATCTTATAATACCCAGTTATCCCGGTTTCCATATTCCCACACTCATCCTCTTAAACAGAAACAAAGAACATCAGACTAGAGCTTTATTCAAACAACTGCTAAATTCAGTGGAGGCTCTCACTAGATCGCTAAGCTTTGGATCAGGACACTAATGCAGGGTCTCTTGCACACTGACTTTCTCTACTCTTTTCTACTTCCATCACAGCTACCTAAGTAATTCTGATTAATTTTTGCATCAGATACTTGGGGCTTTTCAGAAGAGTCAATACAGTGGGGCTTGCGTGGTTAACTGATATATTAGGCAAAGTGAAGTATCAGGCTGAAAAATTAAAGCAATTAGTTACTCAGAAAATAGCTGGAATACACCATGTTTGTTCTTTGCTTTTTTATACATAAAAATGCTTTTGAGCGTATTTGTTCAAATGTTAAAATGTATCTAACTATAAACTCAACTTCAAAATCTCGCATCTCCAGTTATAAGCCAGTTATATTCATGAAACGCAATGCTTATTTTCCCGTCAGGCACTTCTAAGCACATCTTTGGATGTTGTTGCTGTCTTTTTTTATATAGTTGAGCTATTTGTCTTAAGTAAAAAAAGTGGCATCTGTATGTAATTTCCATGCTCCCTTGGCACCGCTATCTCCTTTTGATGACAGTCTGTACTGTTTCCCTTTCTTCTTCTAGTTACTCCAGCTGCAGAACCCAGATGTCAAATGCAGGAATGTATTTTTTCCCAGCAGTGATATCTGATTCTGTTGCTGGCACCTCTGCTGGTGGCTGTTCTGAAGCTGCCTGTGTGCAGCTTCATGAGCTTAAACTGCAGACAGTGGAGTTTTTTATTTATATGCTAAAATCTTTTCAGTTGCCTTAATTATGGGAACTGACTACTATATATTCATCAAATATACAAATTCCATTATTTACTGTGTTGGTTTCATAACTGTCATGCTTCTGTAACCAGAAACTGGGAAGCAAGAAGAAAGCTTTCAAAAGTGCTAATGAGACATCAAAAGTAGTTGCTTACTTTCAATAACTGATCCAAACAAAGAAAAGGTAAACATAAAGCAATCAAAGGCCAAATGACAAGAGTAAAGAGTAAGGTAGGAAGGAAAGCGTGGAAAAAAGATATGTATTAAAAAGGAATGAACAGCAAAGAGATGAGGGGAGAATAAAATACATTAGAACTGTCTAAAAACATTCTGCCACATGTCTCTAAAAAAATGAAGTTTTTTAAAAAAGAACCAAGGGAAAAACTTCTTTCCAATCGATACTTTTCTGTAATTTTCTCTTTTTCTTTTTCCTAGCTTCATGTTTTCCTCTTGGGAACTTTTTGCTGCAGTATTTGATTCTCCATCACATAAACAAGGTATTTGTCTCCTAGGGTTTTTTCTGTAGCTTACATACAATGACTGGTCTCGAGTACTGAAATGAGCCAAGCAGCTTGCATTCTCCCATGAGCACCTGATAGCACCTGTGTGCTTACTCTGCTTCAGTCTATATGACAAATTAATTTTCCTGTCTATGGATCCTTAAAGAAAGTGCATTCCCCTCCTCCTGCATTAATTCTCCTGTGTAATAAACATAATTTTGAGACAGCTTCTGTCTTACACAAATATTACTAGTTGCTTTACATTGATGCACATGTAGTCACAAGAACAATTTATGAAGACAAAAGAGTGGGATATTAACAAACTGCTTAGTCAAGAAACTAACCAGTGTTAAGCTAAAAGAGCTAACTCACAGGCTAAGAGAAGGGAGGGTAATGGCTGAATCCATTAATGAAACAATGGAGTGGTAAGTAGCGAGTAACCCCCATCAGGTTGATAAACAGACTGGAAAGTTCAGAGATAAGGAAACATTAATACTTCCCTGCAATTGTATTATCTTGAGACCCCACCTGATTTCTGTGTCAATATATCGGATGTTGAGCACTAAAGTGAAAAACTGCATGTAATTTGCATTTTACAAATTAAAGAACTATGACCAGTTTAAATATTCTAAACCCGAAGTTTAAATATTTGAATAAAACAAGAGAATTAGCTTGAAAACCAGTAATATAAAATGTATACCATGATTCAGTCATTTAATCAATTAATAGATTGTATTTATTTTGCTGTTCAGTCTGGCAAGATGCCAACGCCATGATTCCTATTCATCACATATATGTTTATGTTTAACACTGGTATGGAATGGATTCTATATGAGGAACAAAAGTTTATAAAGGAGTCTACAGCATCTAGATAGGCAGACAGATAGACCAATCAGTTTTTGCAGTATGAGGAAGATAAATAGATGAGAGAGTATACAATCAGGCTAAAAACTAGGGAGCATCAAGTTCAAGACCAACACAAGGAGGTATTGCTTCAGAGTGTATAGTTAATCTGTAGAACTAAAAGGTGCTACAAGTTTATAGGGATACAAAAAGTGATATCACAAAATTTATGGAAGAAATGACAGTGGACAATTAAATGCAAAGAGGTTATATTGGATTAAGAAGTTTTTATCTCTGAAAATCACTGGAGGCTGGGAGAACCTTTTGGAGAAATATCATTATATATTTGCTGTCTTCTTATACTCTTTCCTGTACTCAGATGCTGGTCAGTGCCAAGATGATGAGTCACTGATTCAGACAAACCTTTGGTCTGACCCAGTGAAGTTGTTCTTATGTTCATTTTTGGGCATTTGAAAAGTCCTACTGAAATCAACAGGATGTCTAAATTCTTATACACTACAGGTCTGAACACCTACCATTTTACAGGAACAATCAAGAGAAAAAGTAACTTACTAGAAGAAAGAAAGGTATTGAAAGTGTATTGTACAATATTGTAACTTCAGAAACAGAGAGCTTCATGAAACCAGAGAGGCGCTTTTTTTTAAACAGCTAAATAGTGTTACCAGTGGAGAGACTGGGTTTGTGAGTTCTATGAGAGAGAGGATGAAGCAATTTCATGGGAAAGCACAGAAAGCAGGAAGACAGTTCTGCTTCAGATTTGGCACTAGATAGAAAGCTAATGAAGCTGGGACTGATGGCAGAACAACACTCCTGTAGTGAGACTGTGGCATGATTGCTGCCCTCCTACTCTGGACAACACGAGTCAGGGGTTTTTTGTTTATTTGGATTTATTTGGACTTATTTGGATTCAGCACCTGTGTCTCACTTTAAGCACCAATAATTTCAGCACCTCTAAAAGAAATTGCCAGATATGCACCCTCAATAACCAGCCGTTTCTAAAAATGTATTCTCAAAAATTTAGGAACATGCAAAAACCTCAGTTACAATAGTTATTGCAGCTGAGACCAAGACATAGACTCTGGGAGCACACAGTGTCCATAGTTAACAGCACAGGCATGATGACAGGCAGACTATTCAATAAGAAAGGTTAACCCAGTATGAAAAGATCAGTGTGAGAAGATAAATTCCAATATTTTGGCCCTGAAGGTAAAAAGAAAGAACAGCATTAAGAGTACTGGCAAGACCAGAGATACAGAGACAGAAGACATTTTACCCCAGGAGAAAATGTACTGCAGGCTTCAGTCATGACAAGTCCATTATACTTATCTCAAAAATACTTCACTTCAACAGCATGAAGGTTTCCGATTATTCTCATAGTTCTTCCTACAATCAAACTTACAGAGATTAGGTGCTGTTTAGAGTTTGTGATCAAAGTGCTAGAAACAATTAGTTACACTTACAAGTGTGAAAACTGAAAATGTTAGCATGCAAATTGAAAATGGAAAGCATGACTTTAGCTATTTTGCATATAAAAGTAAAATGTGACACTATCACAAGTAAGATTAGAGATAGCATAAAAACAAAGAGAACGTGATTTAGAAGTGCTAAGGACATGATCACATTCTTCCATTTACTATCATTTTTTAATACAGAAAGATTTTATAGAAGTGGGAGAAAGCAAAACAAGCTTGACTATACATAAGCAAGCAAGCCAACTTGTCTATGAAAGTGGCCTCCAACATCTCTGCCCATAATAAGTGGAATTGTTTTTCTTCTACATCTACTGCTCAACTACTTCTTCAAATTGTTTGTGTAAACACCAGGTGAGGAACAGTGGAGGCCTTTTTTGATCTCCATAATACCAGGAGAACATGCCTGACCTAGTGACAGCTTTCTGCACACACACACCCCGAGGCACAAAAGCATAAACTGTACTCTCCATCTTTCACTTGCTTTCAGCTCCAACATTTTAAAGGGGCTTCAAGAGATGACAACTTTTTGTCTGTTTAAAAAAAAAGGTGGCATTCAAAGTCTACAGCAGGAAGCAGCCCCTCAGCTTTTCAAGCTTTTTGTAAATTCTTCTTGAATTGAAAAATTGAATTGAAAAAAAAGCTTTGAAAAAAATCCACTTTTGGAAGAAACTCAGGCAAAATAATCTTTTGACTTAACTGGCAATAATGATTTACCTTGAACAAAGGATGAATTTTGAGAGATTTTACCAGGATAAAAGGTTGAGTAGGAAGTAACACGGCTTAAATTTCTACCACTACTTCTCTAAGTAGTAAAAGGCATAATTAATACTGTTGTTCCTAAAATGAAGAACTCATCAACGAGTTTGTGGCTCAAACAGCCCTTCCAATTGAGGATGTAAATCCATTTTATTTTCACATTGGGAATCCACAACTGGAACATTAGGAACTTGAGTATTACAGGAAGGGAGAACACAAGCTATTCATCTTTAGGAAGACACATAGCAGAAGAAGCTGGCTAGCTAGCTAACTAATAAACGTTCTCCCTGTTTTTCAAATTCAGAAGATCATCCACAATTATGTGGACCAGAGTCTTTGGCTGAGACTGGGAAGTGGCTAAACTCCATACTGAGAACACAGCCCTCTGGGAATACACATGTCCATCGGATAGCCTTCATAACAGCTGAAAGGAGTCTAGGTCCTACCAGAGAAGAACCAGCATGTACTAAACCTAAGAACAATTGGCATACAGCCTTCAGGTGCAGGTGAAGATGATGTGAAAGCAAGTCTGGAAATTAATACAAGGTTTTGCATGCCTCCTCTAAGAGTTGGAACAAATTCAGGAAGAGAACAGCTTTAGCCAACCCTAGCTTATGGTAATTACCTTGTTTGCATTGTGCTTTATCTTCCAGATGACCATCAGGCAAAGCTGAAGATATGAGAAACTTTCTCCCTCAGCAGCTGGAATATGTGTAACAAGAAACCAGAAGACAGTTTGTCTGCCAAAGACAGAGTGGCTTTTCTTCTAGGTCCTGAAAGGAAGGAAATAACTTTCAAGGTACCCACAAATCCTGGAAAGGACTCTGAGAATTGCTCCACATCTCTCATTTGTAATTTATTAGACTTCAGCAGCACAGCTTGTACAGTAATGTGTCTCAGATTCTTAAGAGGTAGAGAATAGTCAAGGCAACCTGATATTGAACAAGCCAGTTTCAACATCAGAACATTAACAGGCAAAGAAGAGAGGATTTTATGCTGGTTTTGTATGTTGATGCAAAATGCATCAGTGGTACTGCCATTACTATTATAACTTCTAGTAAAAATGAGAAAAGTATTGCAAATTTCATAAACCTGTATGTAGACTGCTATCCTCAGGAGAGACTTTGTGTCACAGACTGTCCAAATGCCAGAGCCAAGTGTACACAGCCAATGACCTAGACAGTGACTGAAGATAACAGAACATTCCCTTGCTAACACTGTGTGGGTTTTCCCACTACCTCGTGAAAAATTTGACTCCTAGTGAACTTTTTGTTCATCATGTCCACTGGAGGTGCACAGTTCCAAGTCATATTTATATGACTGGAATGAAAACTTTCAAGGGAAGGGAATGGTTCCCGAAGCTAAGTAGGCCTTCTGTGACATGAAAGAACAAGCCTCCACCTTTTGAAGGATAGAGCCTAACATTTGGAATTGATTCCAGCCACATGTAGAAATAAAATCAAGATGGGTTGTTACATATACATCATGGTCTGTGCTTCAGAGGAGACTGTTACATATTGACCACGGGTCTCAAAGAGTTAAGAAGTGCAAAATAGACTGTGGAGTTTGTAAAACATTTCATCTGCCAGCTACCAAGATAAGGATAGAAAATAATTTGGTATGAACAACTGCCACTGCAAGAACCTTTGATATTGACCGTCAAGGTAACAGAAAGATTGAACTGCACAATCCTGTACAAACAGTGATACTGGGCTGCAACAAAGTGAAGACATTTCCTATGAAATGGATTATAATGTGGAAATAAATTAAGCGAGAAAAGTGAGTTAACCCTTTGAAATAATGGTATTATTACCATCATCATCACCCTGGGCTTGAATCTGACAATAAAGCATTCAAGTAAAGTCTGAGATGGTTTCCTAGCCTCTTTTCTTCTTTTGATACTAGAAAATAAATACTGTAAACTCCTTTTATCTGATATAAAAGAGAAGATAACCTGTGGCTTCTAGATTATATAAGCAACTACTTTATTTGGAAGGCCTACTGTGAAGTATGCAGATTCAAGTAAATATATTGGAAAAGTGGGCTGTAATTTTAGTATCTTACTTGAGACAGTGGAATAAGCTACAACATTTCTGGATCAGACTATCAATGTATACTTTCAAAATTCCATAGTTATTTTATAGAATTTGAACTGTCATAGGATTGTCTAGTAAAAGCAGTTTGGCATGGGAAACTCTGAGTGGGTAGGGAAAAATGGAGAAGGTAGAAAATTAAGTATTTCAGTACAAGGCTACAATTAAAAAAATGGAAACAGACAAGAGGTGCCTAAAAGGGAAACACCACGATCACAGCAAACATAACAGGGACAAAAAAAACCCCCAGTATTGCTGGTTTTTTCTTTACATTTTTTTTATTACGCTCTTGGAAATGATTACCCAAGCAGTTTTTCCGCTGACAGTCAAGCATGATATAATTAGACATAGTCAAGTAAATTTGATATGTGAAAATACAATGAGATTTTCTTCCTCTTTCAGCAACTTCTTCCAATGCAGCCAAAAGAATACCCACATTGAGGAAGAAGCACTGCATAGGGCTAATATGCACAGATTTCAGGTCTGAGTGTCTATTTCAGTTACCAATTTAGAACTGTGAAGAGACTTACATTTCTCTAAGTCCAAAACTGGACTTGTAATGCCACGTAATTTGTAACATGTTATTTGACTTCTTGCAGTAAAAGGAATAATTTTAAATAAAAGCAGAACCAATAAGCTGATAATTCATTTTACAAAGCTTTCAAATTCATCAGTATTCTTGTATTCTACAGAATAGAAGTGCAGAGTTAGTATGTAAGTAATCATCAGCTGGTCAGTATCCAGCAAATGAAGGAATATTCTTTATTATCAATATTCAGAACTGAAGTCTTGTTGCAACATCTTTGTGACAATGGCCTTTTGCCAATGTTAGAGAAACAGTTTTTGTTTCACAGTATCTCTAGGACACTACTACCTAGTGATGAGTTGCACTTGGCAAAATATACAACCAATAGACAATTAAGAAAAACGAGAGCTTCTCAGCTCAAGAGAAATTTTAGTGAACATGACACAATTTATAATTTCAGCTAAAGTATCAGGTCAAATATAATGAGTTAAAAAAAACATTATGGAAATCACAAACTGATTTATGTTCACTAAGATTTTTTTTTCAGTTTGTCCTCTAGCTGACAGTAACTCAGGTTTGCTAGACTTTTTTGGCAATGAAAACAATGTCTGTAGGGCAGATGTCTGGTGGAAACAGAAACAAAAGCAATGGGACAGAAGTAATCATACCAGATGTCCAGAGCAAGCAATTATTCAAAATAATATTAATTGATAGGAGATCCAAATCTTAAGGCACTCGTTACCCTTAGCCACTTGCACCCTAGCAATACTGACAGAGGTGAATCTAGTATGAATTTTAAAAGTAAAACCTGCTATGTAGTTTTCTTCTCATAAAAAGTATTTTACAGCAATCACTTGAAAGATCGCTATTATTCAGTGGCAGCTGACCAAAAAACATTTCTGCCCAGAAATTTTCAGATTTTTCTTCAAAAGGTCACACTCTTCCACATAAGGAAAAAGTAATTTTATGCTCAAAATCCAATATTATATAAGTCAGTGTAGGAAAAAGAAATTAATCATTCCTTATTGAAAATGCAGTGTTTAGGACTGTCCGTTGGTTTAGTGTTTAGTATAGTTTCTTGATGAGAACAAATGGAAATACAGGAATTTCCATCTAACCATAAGAAGAAAACATTTTACACTGTGAAGCTGGTAACAAAATGGAGCAGGCCGCAAAGGGAAGTTGTGGAGGCTCCATCCTTGGAGATATTCAAAACCCAACTGGACAGTCCTGGGCAATTTGCTCTAGTTGGCGCTGTTTTGAGCACAGACTTTGGACTATAAAATCTCCAGAGGTCCCTTCCAGCGTTAACCATTTTGTGATTCTGTGAATGTGGAAAATACCAGTGTTAAGGAGTTTTCTTTAATTTCCATTTATTATCAGTTCTTTTTCAACAGCATCAAATGTTTAAGTGTCATCTCCATATATTGTTCGAAATTATGGTAGTTTATTATATTTTTGTATATTTTATACCTTTTCTAAGACTGCTGCTGTTAAGGAACTGGTAGCCCATGCATCACCTGATCCAGACAAATCCAGTTTGTTCAGAAGAAATTATTTTTTAATCATGCACACAAAAATCTTTGCTTTCGATCCTTGAATGTCTACTGTAAACTAAGTACATTCAATATGCAATGTTTTGGGTCAATTAAATGTACAACCCTTTTTTTCCACAGAAACACTTTTCACAGAAATGCTTAATGAATTAACACTACACAATTCTTATGTATTCACCTCCTGCTGATATTAGAAGTACTGAGCTACATGAGGAATTGTCCTTTCAAATTATCTACTTGCATATTTACATACTAAACCTTTTTTGCAGGTACAGGAATGATTAGAACACATAAATTTCTGGTTTTGTATATGCAATCATGCTGTGTGCAAATGCTAGCATTCACAAATGATTACAAGTGCCACTTTGAAAACTAGTTTAGGTATTTGGTTCTTTGTTATGATATATATTGGCAAATCAGACCAATATTTGTCATTCTATCAATTTCATAATAAAATATATCATATTAGTAATGTGAGATATAATTACTTAGAAGTAGATTTTCAGTGGGATTTTTGTAGTAACACTGCAGAACAATGCTAATCGTTAAGTCTTGTTCTCTGCTTCAGAGCAGAACTGTATTCCATTTTGGTAGGACACTTCACAGGCAAAAAGAGAAGCTTTGTAAACATCTACATTCATCATTACTAAAAATAAAAAGTATATGCTAACAAAGGCATTCCATAATCAATGCTCTTTGGAGAATCATATTATTACAGGAAACACTTCAGTAAGACTCCAACCATATCATCTTTTGAAATTTTGTAAGATATCTTCCTTTGAAAGTATTTCAGACAAATTTGTTATGGAAGAAGAAGTACTGATAATACCAAACAACAAACTTTCTACAAAGTTCACATAACTGAGTCTTTAAAAAAATAGACCATGTACCTTTCATCCGATACAAGAGTCACTGAATTATTTTGGATGATGTTGCAAATGCAATCAAAGCATGTTTTGTTTCATTTTGGTTTGTTAGAACTACAAAAGAAGAAGGAAGAAACAGCAATTTGCAATGAGATGGAAAACAAGACAATATAAATAGAAAAAAAAGTTACATTTAATGAGATTTGTTTTCATTTGAACTGCTGCTGGGTTTCACTTTTGAACTACAGAGTTATCTACTTTCATTTGATTAGAGACAATGCTATGCAATCTGTCCGAGTTGCTTTGATTCTCTCACCAAATAAAAGAAAAGCGTGTCACACTTAAAAAGAGAAAACATTCAATTTAAGGAAATGAAAGAACAAAGAAAGATCCTAGTTACTTTAAATACCAACTTGAAGACAATTACATTAAAAATAGTAAATCATAGTCTGACAAGGATGCTGGCAGAGAAATTCTGTTCTGACACAAACCCACAAGGAATTACTAAAATTCACAGGATTTCTTTGGAACAGTGTAGTTGTGGTTTTATTTATACTAAACTCTCTATCTCAATAGATAAGGGTTATTTTCTTTTTAGTAGTTTCTTTTAAACTTTGCCTTTATTGTAGTTTTCCATCACCATCCTCCAGACTCCCAGTAACTAATGACTTTTCCATCTCTCCCTGTGCCACAGCAGTGATTACCACCTTTTTTCCTTCAAACTGTTTAACATAATTAATTTAAATTATCAAAGCAATTATTCCCAAATGGAATACAGTTTGATATTTGCTGCTTCTACTTCATGTCTCTTTGTCTTGCGTTCTCAAAAATTTATCAATTCTCCAGCTGAAAACTGGTATAATAAGATTTTGCCTTTTCCTGCCTTGCTTCTGCTTCTACACTCTCAGATCACAATAGCTACAGCACCACTATGGATGTGCTTGTACCATCCATATGTTGTATCACATTATTATATCCTTAAACATGCATTCCTTCGCCACCTAATTATCATCTATGTTTTAGAAAAACTTTCACTTCCAATTCAAAAGTAACACATACTACATATTATAACAACTGTATTTATACTACAGAGTTACACTGCTTTAAATATTTTTGTAATCAATTACAAAATCTAAAGTACCCCTAGATGGTTAGCCAGAATGCAAAAACTGTACAGGCAGCACGGTCCCAAGAGACTTCATGACTCAACACAACTGCTCATTCAGACCAAATGAGGGAATCAATTCTCTATCTGAAAATATTTCCAGGGTACGCTATTAATCTTATCATGTATCTTCAATATATACAGAAATTAAATTTAAGAACTTACTAAGGACTTCAGAACAGCTCAAAATACCAAATATTGATTAAAATTGTTTTTTTCCCTGTGTGAAGACTATAAATTGTGACTTAAAACTGTATCAAGTTATCAAGAGTTCAGCCTTGGAGAATAAACGTTCAGGTGTAGACTACAGAAGTAAAGTCTTCAGAACAGCCTCTAGCAAACACTGTTGCCACAAATTTGGAACAGATCTAATGGAATCTGATGGTAATTCCATGCAAGCTGCATCTAAGGATCTCTACCTCAAAGCATACCACTTCTAACTGGGATCTCATGGCATGTGGTACTACTATTGACTCTGTACTTTTTCCACACTGTGAGTTCACACCCCCCCCCGAAAGCATAGGAATCACTTTGTGAAGTGCAATGGAGGGAGGCTAACTAGGAAAAAAAAGTTCTTTTCACAAATATGTTATGTTTCTAGTAGCAATGATGCTGCCACGATGATAGTCTGCGCATATAAATGATTTAAGCTGTGCAGGGATAGGTAATATTTTTCCTAAACAAAACAATATATTTGCTTTAGCACAGGCCTAAATAAGAGCTTATATTCCAGAAAGCCCAGCTGTTATTTCACTTAAGTCATTTGTCTAGTAAAAGATATTACTCCTTCATACAAGCCTTGACTGACTTTATGTTCTCTTATTTGCTGTTTTCAACTGCTGTAAATTAACGGAGTTCACATGTTAAATGTGTGGTTACTTTCAATGCACTAAAGGATAGGTTGTTGACTCCATCATTTATTACACTTTTGAATGCACTATTTTTTACTGTACCTTTTTCTTTTTTAATACTTCTAATACTTGAATAGTTCAAACTCTTTCCTTTGGTAACAAAGTAAGCCTACTGTCAGTGGTAACATGTTAATTCAAGTATATGTTTTAACAGGATTCCCAGGCCCTAATAACCATTACTTCCTACATTCATAATAAAAACAGTGTGAAATGGCTATGTTCTCACATATCAAACAAAATTTCAGGACAGCCCAGTTAAATGATTTGCCAACATACAATTTGATATAGCACTAGCAATCTTCTAAGTCTTTCTTAATTATCCACATAGTTTAGGACATACCAGGTTAAATGCTCATCAGCACTACTAAAGTGTTTGATCACTTGTTCCATGTTTTGAGATAACTTCGGTAATCTGAAAGTAAGAGGCTGAATGATACAAAGTATTTTTTTAAACAATTTGCCAAACCTTAATGTGTTTCTTTACAACAACATATGGTATAGTCATCATTTAAAGGCAGGTTCTCAGCAATACACATCTTTCACTACAGGGATTGAGGCTGGGGACCCATCTGCTCCTATCTATTAAATTCTCAATACAATTTCAAACATTTGCAGAACTGATGACACTTTCAAGTGTGGTAGGATTTTTATAACGTAGGTGAATAACAGGAACATGATTTCACTTTAACCAAAATAATCTTAAATTGTTGTCAGAGAAAAGAAAAAGGGGAATAAACAGCTGCAGTACTGAATCACATTAAACACAATGACAGGGCTGTGTAATACAGCTCCATGTTATAAAGCTTTCTTTTTTCCTTTAAACTAAGGAATGTGCAAATGGTAATCACACTAGCCTAACAGAAAAGGACTTTACAGCACACCCAAAAATGTGGAGGTGTTCTCTTTTATTGGGGCAACTAAAAATATAAAGAAGTCGTCTTTGAAAATTTTTATTTTAATTTGTTTTATCAGAGCTTGTGAGCAGTAAAAAAGAAAATCAAAGGGTTGCCCTGCATGGTGCCTCTTGGTAAAATAATCAGCTTTGAAGTTATTCTTTGGATAACACAAGATGCTGGGTTAAGTAAGGGGCACCTCCTTAGGATTTACTCCCATTTGACACGGCACTGCCAAACATATGTAAATTTTATACCAAACCAAACGTAAAAACATGTATTATACTAAACAATGCTATAAACACTATGATTGTTCCCTAAATAACAATGCAGCTGACAAAAAGACAGGAAAATACAGGAGAGTAAATCAAGGAAAATATAGGGGAAAATATTATAAAACGAAAGAAAAACTGAACCATTGTTCCATCAATATTCTTACACTGGCTGCTCCCCAGTTGGAGTAATATATCACAGTTCAACAAGTCATCAGCTATGACAACAAAGGATCTGTACCTATACACAGAACAAATGAAATCAAATTTGTTGTTAATCTGTTAGCCATCATATTTTGACAGTTAATTTTGTTCATTTAAAGAAACACATCCCAATTCACAATAACTGAAATGTTCACTATGACTGAAAATCTTTTACCTTATGTGTTTTTTTCTGTTAATTCACTGATTTTATTGTGCAACATGAAGAAGAAAAAAATAAAAATAGAGCAGGAAAGAGAAAGAAAGAGAAACAAACAGAATAAAAGATGGACAATAAAATGACAAGAAATACAGAGTGCCTTACAGCAGCAGTTTCTTGAGTACAGGATTATAGATACATATATAGATAGATACATAACATATATATATATATACAAACATAGATACAACTTCAGACTTTTCTACTGAATTTTTAGACTGAATATATTCTACGTTGTACCACAGCTTTCCATAGCAACTTGCAATAACAACCTGCATATACTGGAATGGCATCTTGATAAAAACTAAGGCCTTGCCTAAACTCGCTCATACAAATAAGATATATGTTCAAAGTAGAACAATTACTTCAAAATTTAAAAAATCCAAACCCTCTATGTATGGACATTCCTATTCCATCCAAAAGTGGCAGTAGCAAGAAAATCCTCAGAAATTGTTTTAATACATTTAATAGGTTGTCTCCTGTACATGTGAACCTTCTGAGAAAAAGATCACAGCTCCTGCTACACTATTCAGATAGCACAATGAACACCACATATTTTTGTTCATCATTCATTTGAAGGCACAGAACATTTGCAAATAGTGTGACTTTTTGAGCTGGTATGCGCATTATAGTTTCCTCCCAGTACTTCCATACTACCTCGTTACTGGAATTAGCAAACTGTAGGTTTCCTTGACATACGTTTATTACCAGTTGACTCTATTTTATCATCACAATATGCTTAATGGCCAATTAATTGAAAAATTCTGTTTCTTGATAGCAGATAACATAAGGAAAAACAGACTGAAAATGACAACTCACATTTCTGATAATAATTTGCCACTGGAGTATGGTATAGTAGTTAAAATACACTGTGGCTTTCCAGTAAAGTAATCTTAGACAAAACAGCATGAAATTCCTCAAAATCATCTAGGTGATTTTTAAATGATATGTAGGAATGGTATCATGCCAAAATGAAGGCAAGCATTAGAGGAAGTAAAAGAAAAAAAATCTAGGTGTCAAATCATATTTGTGGACTCTATGAAAAACCCATCAAAGCGAACAACATTTGTATCAAAGGCATTTTTTGTGATGTCCAAGTGAAATTGAGTAAACATGCTTGGAAATCTATGTCTCAATAAAACTAAATAGCTCAATGTGGGTCTGTAAAAGTTAGACTAACAATTGTGAGCAAATCTTTCAAATCAGGTACTCAAGCTGGCATTTCAGAGCTTAAAATATGTAACGGGATGATCAGAGGAGGTTTGTAAAAGGCAGAGAATTTCAGAATTGAACACAGGCTCTCAGCTTTGAATGCTGCCTTCAGACATCAAAGAAAAAAAACCACTGATGCATAAAAATATACAGCAGTAAGTATTGCGACTAATCTACTGCAATAACTTCTCATTCATTTTGATAGTGGATGGGACTATCAAGCTGGGGCAGATCACTGAAGAATCATTTTGTACAATAAAGATTATACCACAGTACTAAAAATTTTAGGATACTTTCAGTCTTCAGCAACAGCACCTTCATCTTTTGATAACACTCTGCTCGTTGAGTGAAGATTTTAATGAAAACAGTATTTCAGAACTTCCTTCCTTTGTGAGTATATGTCCTCACCTTAACCTTATTTTAACATTGTTTTTTGTGTGGACGTTTATTGTATTGTAGAGTATGGCAAATCTGATAAGAGAAAAGCAGAGACTAAGCCCAGTCTTATTGTATCAGAGTGGCTGAAATAATTACATATCCTGGAAAACCTGGGAATTTCTGATCCTACTTTCAGACACAGAATGGATATACAGTTCTTGATTACAGAAAATTCTCTTCAAACACAAAGCTAAACTTCAGTTGTATTCTCTGATGAACAATCAACATAGCTTATTTTCTGGACTTTGGGAGAAAAACTGTTTCTTGCACAACATAGTGAACTGAGATTAATAAGAATGATATGCTCGATGATAGCAGCAACATAGAACCTAAAAAATACCCCAGAAGACTGCACTTTTGAATTAAAGTATGAATGTCAGAGGGACAGCACACAGGATGTTTGATCCCTAAAGATTTGCTTCTGTCAGTGCTCTATAAGCTAGAGCTGTAACTGTTACAACCACCCATTACCTGGATAGTTAAATCTCCCCAGACATTCTAACTTGTTTCTAAAATGATCACAACAGTTATTAAAAGACAACAAAACCCCAGTAATTTATATTCTGGTTTCCAAAGGAAAGAAAATTATTTTGTTTATCTACGTTTTATTTTATTATAGTTTCTTCTCGTGCCTCATGATGCAAAAAACCCATAATTGACTGGGTTTGTTACATCATAGGACAGAGTTTTTGAGATATAAGGAACTACTATTCCCAATTCTTTGGCTATTTTTTGCAAAGTGAGTTTCCTCTGCTCTCACCATCAATTATGTAATTGAGAAAAGATCCATGCTGCTTCCACCTGAGTCTCTCTGTATCATTCCTCAAATTCAAAAGTGGTTGGCTTCTGCAGAAGAGTGGCCTTCACACAACAGGACAGTATATAAGCATATCCATGTCCTTGGAAGGTATATTCAATCCCTAACACCTCACCAGTCTCATGTACAATAATGACTGTCCAATTAATTTGAAAATATTAAGCACATTCACACTACTAGTTGGATTCCTATACATACCTAGAGGAAAACCAAAGAAGATTGAACAACTTAGTGTGAGCAGAGCTCCTGGCAAGCATGCACCATAGAAATTGTTCACTGTAGAAAAATAATTCAGACTTATAATAGATAGTCTGTAGGGACTTACAGCTCTTCTAGAGTTGTTACAATGACCAATCATATCGACATACGTTTTCTTTAACCTTTGCATTTAAAAAAAACAGTCCTACCATCAATAGATTACAGTTTGAAAGAGATTCATTCCCTTTACAGGCAACCCTCCTCAAAATTATTCATAATATACTTTCCTGTGCTTCCTGTAACTGTCAGAAATTGGCTTCATATCAGATGGAATATTGGTCTGATTTAATACAGCATTTCCTGTTTGGATATTTAACTAATTCAAGTATTTTCTCCAGGGCTTGAGTTTTCACTAAGAAAGCATAGGCAATAGCCCCCAGTGAGGGCTGTTTCAGGCTCATTTCCTGAATCTGTTCTTGACTTCTGAGAGAATTAACCATTTAGTTCAGTGAGCTGCTAACTCTTAAAGTGGTCAAGATGTCTGCCTTCACAATTATTTATCACAACTCTGGCAATAGAATTTAGTTGGAATAATTTGAAAGGTTGTTCCATAAGAGCAAGGACTCCAAATTTCCAAACTGTTAATAACCAAATTTTCTGATAAATACTTCTGCATGTAAAAATAAATACTCCATACCTATAAATGAGGGGGGAAAGAGGCTTGGACAACAAACAATAAATTTAAGCTCCTTTGGAAGCAGCAAGTCTTCTAAGACTCAGCTCATTAATTTTCCCTGGGAGATATGCAATTGAAATTCAGTGAGAGTTAAACACTTGACTCCTTAGGTTCTTTAAAATCCCAGATGACGTGATATTTAACTAAATTCCCACACTAATAGAAATTAGTCATCTGGCACAACGATGCAATCTAATTGTTGGTCACTATAAAAGATTCCGTTCCCAGCACAGCATTTAATGACGTCATTATAGGAGCTCACATGTCCTGTCCCACTAGGCTAACAGCAGCTGAGTTTACTGGCCTGAAAGCCCAGTCACCTGGAGTGGGCTACAAGGGAAGCAGTTGTATCAGAGGAAGCCTTTCATTACCTGCAGGAAAGTTGTGCATTTGGCTTTCCACAGCACTTTTTGCTTTTCAGAAGCATGCATATTCTGTGTATTAGAAGTAATATATTCTTTAGGTGTGACCATCCTCACATATTCTATAAAATCAGTGAAATTAGATCCCTCTCTGTTGTATGAAATAAAATTAGACATCTCTAGAGAGATTTACTCTTTAATTGAAGGAGTTTTCCCCCCCCTTTCCTAGTTTGTTTTCCCTTTTTCATGCTTAGTGTCCTTGCTTTGCTGCCAGAAATTTCTGAACTGGTGAGCTCACTCTCCCCCCCTCCTCCTTTCTTTCTTCCTTTCTCTCCTTCCCTCTGCCGTCCGTGGGTTTCAATGGGCTCCTGCAGTTACTCAGGCGGACAGCATTCCGTTGCCAGGCAACTCCCTGAAAAGAAGCACATGCTGCTGCTGCACAGACAGAGCGTGCCCGTCTGCTCCAGTGATGCTGTGGCCTAATTTCTACCTCTCTTGTGTGAGATACAAAAGGGAACATCTCCAGAGTAGAGGGTTAGGGAGTACTGAATTATCTGCACCTTTTTTTTTGTTTGTTTGTTTTTCCCCCACTCTCCTGATCGGGTGCATCCCCTTCCATCTCAGGGCCCTCAGAAGTCATGCATGTCTAATCTGCACACATGCATTTGTAGAATGGGCTTTGTAGTATACTGGCAATTTTCTGTTAGCTTTTGGCTGAGTTAATAGTACTTACGGAGATCTGTTAAGCTTTCCTGTAGCTTTCCCATAAGGGCAGTTTTGCATGTAAATTCTCAAGGCCATTCATCTTTTTCTACCTGACTCTTTATTGCCTGGGTGTTTGGGTTTTTATTAAAGGCCTCTTCAGGAATGCAAGCATAGCCTTTCTCATTTTCCCTCCTTTCACTGAGCTTTGCTGAGAACAAAGAACAGCAAACTAAGAAATTCCTTTGGTTTTTCCACAGGCTGAGGAAAGATCACTGCTTTATCCATGGATTTAGTTTTGGACTGCTTAATCTTCTCAAAAGGCAGGCCCATATGGATTTAGGTTTTGTGGCTTGAACTCAACTTTGCCATCACAATCCTTCACTGTCTATTTCAGACAGTATTATCATTAGGTAAAAAACAGCAGTCAGAACAAGAAGTTTCCTTACAGTTATTGCTAGGTTCCTTAAATTTATTGTTAGCATGTTTTAATATGAAGGTTGCTTATGTTACTTGTCTTTTGTCAGTTCTGGTACCAACTCAGCACCTCACTCAACCTGCAAGCAAACCTGAACCTCACAGAGAAGCTGCACTGTATTCAGCCTGACAGAGTCTGATATTGCTCTGGTGCTCTGGGTATTCCACCGATCCTCTTCTTGCTTCTGGACCAGCTCCGAAGTCCCAGTTCTAATCTACAAATCCCTGATTTGGGTAGTGCACATCTACTTTAATGGCAGCCAAGATCCTTCATCCACTAATCCCTAGAGTCAGCACTATGCTACAAACTTCTGCCAGTATAGCTACATCAACAGAAACTGTAAAACATGTATAACCTCCAGCTGACACGCCATACCAGTAAATGCCTGGTTCAGCCTCATTTATGTCATCAATGCAGTGCATTTGTCAGCTTAGTTTGTGCCTTCAGAAATGTGCTGAAATTAAACTGGCAAAAACCACAGTGGCATGGTGCAGATGCCCTGTAACAGGTAAAACCAGGGCCAGTGGCCTTGGACACATTACCAGAAAGACTCTGCAAGACACGGAGATCAAATAGCTCTGTACAAAAAAGGTCCCAGCCCAAATGTTCAAATTCTTCCCAGCGGCAGGGTACTTATGAGATTGCAGACACTTCTCGTTCCAGTGTACTTTATGTGTGTAGTGCTGTGGATAAGATTCTGCCTATCTTTTTCTTATATTTTACTTACCTCCTACACAAAGGATCAGAACTGCTCAACTGTGTGGTAGTCATAGTTCTGCAACGCTAAATGCCCATGGAGTGGTGAAGTCTTATACTTTTGGAGCAAAAGGGTATTTCAGTCCCTGAGTTTCAGGGGCTAAGCAATCACCACATTATTTACAAAATATTTTGAGACCTTCTGGAAAGAAAGGTGCTAAATACAGGCAGAACAATAGTTAGTACTTGCATGAGTCACACATACAACGTTCAGTATTATGCAATTTCTCAAACATCCCTCCTCCCAAAACACACTCTGTATAAGAAGAAATGTGGGACTTTTCTCCTGCAAAACCACAACTTAGTAGCACTAAAGAAACAACAAAATGTCTTAGCATTACCTTAAAAATTCACACTCCTATTTGAAGGCAATCTAAAAGACCATGGCAAAGCTAATAAAAAAAATATTAAGTGATCCTTTGCCAAATAGGTAAAGAACTGAAGAATAACAACACAAACCAATTTGCCATATGGCTACCAATTTCTTTACTGTCCAGAGGCAGTGTATGTGTTTCTCTATGTATTTTCAGATCTTGCATCAGTTCAAGATGATACTACAGTTTGGCCCACAGCCAGAAAGTGGCAAGTGAAATAATGTTCCAGTACTTGCACTGTGAACACACAGCTGGCTTCAAAGGAAAATGGACTAATCCTACTTCATTTCCCTTCTTTAGTATGTGTTTAAAGAGCTTTGGTGCGCTGAAGGAAATCGACCAGAATTCATTAGTTCCCTTCTGATTCAGCTCATTGCTGTTGGAAAGGGAAACAGGTCGGGATTGCAGGATCCTACTCAATTTCCTTTTGAAGCAGACTTTAAGCCAATTCTGCTCTCAGTTGTACACACACAGATTTTCACTAATGATGCATATATTTAAATGCAATACCTCTCCAATTGGGCTAAAACATGTAACGACTATGAAGGGAAGAAGAAATATTAAATAATAACTAAAACAATAATAGTCTGCCTGATTTTGTACCATTGAGAACTTTTGCCTGAGAGTACTCCTGAGAAACCAACTCAAAATCAAAATAGGAACTTCTAGAAAGATACACAGGAGAAAAGGGAGGGGGGAAAAAACCCAACTGAGACTAGGCAAAGATCACAATAAAGGTAAAAAGAAGAATAATTTCATAAATACTTCATATACATTTTCTGCTATTCAATGAAAACTTACAGCAAACTAAAACATTGATTGTAATAGCTAAAGCAAATCCTAGGGATCATTTTGATGCTGATTGGAGGTGGTTTTGGAAATGGAAACATGGAGTTTAATCATTTACTCTGGACAGAAAGTTTTTCTTCTCATTCATAATCAGATCTCTCCATTTCTTTCTTCAGAGCTCATGTCATATTTTTGTGAGCCTTCTCAATGTTACTGGAAGCAATAGGATTTCAAATTAATCCAGACTATATCCTGTTGAGTTTAAGGACACTGCTTTTTACACAATAAGCCAGAATCAACACTCTTCCAAAGCAAACCTACAATTAACCACCTCAGCAGAAAGTGGCTTGTGACAAAGCTGAAGAGAACCCAAAGCTGAAGAGAGCTACAGGGTTCATGACGGGACCATGGCTTCACTTGTATCAAATAGGCACAATATGTAAAAATCACCTTTTTAACTGTAATGAAGACAAAGAAGTAATGAACTGTCTTTTAAGCCTGAACTAGGATCCTTTAAATGGTGATCAGCCTTATGAATTTGGTTTCCCTACCAATTACAAACCCATGAACCTGAAGCAGTATATTGCACAGTAAATGTGTCTGGGAGTGCGAATCAACCAAAAAGCCTTTAAAATAGCAACGCTGTATCTAAGAAGAGATAGGTGAGTCAAAAAACTTTAGGTTTCAGAAGGTCTGAAGCTGCAGAGATGTCTGAGGACCTCTATGCAACAATTTAAAAATTTGATTCCTTACGGGTTAGCTGCAGAGAACTAGTACAGACACAAATTATATCCCGCACTAAATAGCTTCTCAGCACAGGAAAATGAAGGGACAATTACAGAGCAAGCAATGCCTCAGTGATTCTGTAGAACACTGTACCACCTACAGAGCAAGTTAAAATGAGATAATTTTCCTTTGCTATTCTATGTCCACCTCAGTATACAGCTTTAACTTTTATCACTAGACCATCATTTAAAATGTTATTCAAGGTACTCTAGAAAAAAGTACATGACGTGTAACTTATAAAGGCTGAGAGCTTCATATAGAAGCACTGAGGTGGACACAGCAATAACATAGATGATCTGTTCTCTTTGCATGTACAACTTGTTACTCCAAGGACAAAGGTTGAATGCCTCATCCCTCTTTAGTTGTAGTGAATGGATATTGTACAGGAAGGAATCAGTCACCACTTCTAGATAACACCACAAACAAATAAATACATGAAACAAAGGCATTTCACAGCTCAGACATTCAAAGTCAAAACTAGTTTATCAGGCATTTTTCTCATTTTTGTTGTTTAATGTACTTCAGTTTCAAAGTACAAGACAGCATATCATACAAAGGCAACTCTAGCTCAATCAGCTCAGCAAGTATAACTACATTTTTTAACCCTTTCTTGTTCACTGCATTTATGTCTCTGTTGTTATTATTCTTGTTTGCTACACTGATAGCACAAGAGGTTTTCCTTTTTTTTCCCTTTGCAAAAACTGCATTTTCCTTCTTCCTACCTGCTCAGGTTTTCTGTCTTTTGTAAAGAACTCTTTCTTTTTGTTCATGCTGTGCATACTTACAACTTAAACTTCACTTGCTGTCACCTCAGAATCAAATATCCCTCCAACGTGAGATAAATCATTCTGGTTGAAACTATTCTAAACATATCCAAGCCCTTAACAGAGATGAGAATTTTGTTTTTACTATCAGAAACATTTCAACTTGCAAAACATATTCCAGCAAAACCATCCCTTGGTTCCTAATGTAAAGAGTCATAGGTTGCTTTTCTGAAAATAAAAATGAAGTGCAGAATGAGAAATGTAGTTCAATAACCTAACCAACTACGGAGACAGAGTTACTATTTACAAATGGGAGTTAGTGTATGCAAGGAGAATTGGGCTTTTGAAGACATAACAGGAAAAGAAATCATCCTTTGATTTACATCAGAGTCGCCTCTTAGACTTCAAATGGGAGGCTACAAAATACTGAGGGAATGAGATTAAATACTGTGGCAAGAGGTAGAACATAGTGACAGAGGAACACCTGCCCCTACTGCCGTTCTTTGACAGGTACCAAATGACCATGTTTGCCTGCAAGAAAGATTTAAGACACTGTGGAGACCAACACAAGTTGCCCGGTGGAGGAACAAAAGGGAAAGGAAAGCAATCAGGGAGCCAGGAAATATCAGATCCTCCTACTATGCACTGCACCGAGTGCAAACGCTTGTGCAGATCACCCTGGAAAACAAAGGCACCGCATACTGTTTGAGCAACTCATCTCTCTACTTAGGCACAATTAGGAAAGGAGGGACAGGGATCATGGATGCCACGTATCCTTACAGTGACCTTGGTAATAGGTAGTCCGAAAATACATAATGGCTACTTCAAATTACAGACACAGATATACCACCTGCATTCATCAACTGTACATCCTAGTCCCAACACCTTTTTTAGACATCACAAAGTAAGAAGAGTTAGATTTGATATCTACAAACTTATTCTAAGAGGTTTAATCTATAACTTGTCAGTACTATCCCATCTCCTTGATTCTTCAAATATAAACCATCTCAAACCACTAGCAATTCAACATTCCCTCTAAACAATACAGCCTCATAAGCATGAGGTTCAGAATTTTGACATCACATAAATCCCCACATATTTCTCAAGTCATTGACAAATGTGTTTGGTCTAGTAATTGTGCCCAAACCAAGAAAAATGAGAAGGTCTCTTTTAACAGAAAGCCCATTAGCTAAACTCTAAGCGAAAAAAAGGATGTATTAAAATCTTTTCCATTCAACTTGGATTAAGCAGCTGTCTATTTACCACGGATTTAGGGAGACTACAAATAGAACCCAGCCTATTATCAGGCATTAAAAAGTGACATTTCTGTATGAGAATGCCCTCACTTGCTTCACTGTAACAGTTCAAAATATGTGATGTGTGGCTACTGAGAAATGTGGAGAAATCAATCCACTACTAATAGAAAATGTTGTGTTGAACACTAACCGGTCCAGCTGGCTTCTTTGCTTTCTCAACAGCCTTCATAGCTTCCTTGGGTTGTTTTCTAAGGTCTTCCTTTGACCAGTCATGTTTACAGCACTAGGAGAGGAAGAAACAAAGCAATTGTAAAGCTTGTTAAGAAGTAGTTCATGTGCTATTAAAGGTGACCTTCCCACTTCCAGTTCTATTTGTTCTTCTTCCTCTCCAAAGTGGGTCAGATCTTTCAATTTAAAATCTGAGCACTCTTCAACAGTCAGGTCTCTGAGAAAAACATTCAAATCCAAATCCTGATGTGTCCTGACCTTCTGAAAAGCTTAAAGCCACATTCTAAGAGAGTGACAAATGATCACTCCATAGCAGGTTGAAATCTACCAGTATGTTAGAATACGACACAACTCTAAGCAGCCTCCATACTGGATAAAGAAACTGTTAGTCACAGCAGTGCAGTAAGCACAGTGGTACCAAACGCTGAAAACCCAAGATGCACATCTCAGAATGATTCACGCTAGAGACAAACATGCCTTTGCAAACAGCTGTATCGCACAAGCTACTGCCCACTGGCTCTTTCTCAATTGTTCATCACACTACACTTCAGTGGAAATCACTAACCCATATCTACGCTGTCTGTTCATGAGCGCTTTTCTCATTGTGTTTCAAGTAAGGTCAGCCAGGTTAAAGAAACAGCAGAGCTTCACTAACCTCGATAATTTTGTCAGAAATGGACAGGGGTGCATTTACAGGAGTAGTTCAGTCTGAGGGTGTGGCTTGACACTGAATTTGATTTGGTATAAAAGCAGGTTACCACAGAAGCTAACCTTTAAGATGGTATTGTGGATAGCTGGTCTCTACTAGCTCACTGGTAGAAAAGACTGTTTTGCCTGGCTTGCTGTTAGGCACTCACTAGGGAAAATTTGCAGATCCTCAGATTCTTCATCCGTATGATGTTAACTAATTTTTTTTTCCTGTAGTTTGATTCTTCAAGTGATAAAACCTTGCACCCAGTTCTTGAACCTAATGTTCAGCTTTGCTAACTCTTCCTCCTCAAGGAAGGCAGCTGAGGTTTTGGCTTTGCGCTAGTGTCTGTCTGAATTTGACAACCAAAAATAAGGGCACGCCAGTCTTCGTTAGCTGAATAACTACAACAAAGGCAAACCCACTGCAAACCTATATAACTTACATAGCAAATTGAAAGATATATATTTTAAGTATATTTCACAAGGTATATCTTAGTATCTTTCATATCTTATTTTCCAGGTAGACAGGTTCAAGCCTACAGATCATGGAATATAGAATGTAACTACAAAAATACAAAAAACTAACAGACAGACATTGACGGTCACATAGTTAAATCATATACAGCATACAAGCAAAATTAACCAGAACATCCTCAACATTCCAAAAAAAAGGAGTCCTCTATCAGGGTCTGAGAAACAGAATCTTCAGCAAAAAAACCCAACCCTGCTGTCAGGTAATGTATTTAGTCATTCTGAATGAAGGACAATTAAAACAAAAACCTGTTACCATGTAGATTTGCATTTTCATTTGTAGAAAGGAGATGGGATATGTCAGATTAATCACCTTGTTTATCTGTTTCTCTGGTACCAGCTGTGAACCATATACTCACCATTTTATGTCTTAAAAAACAGCAAAATATACAGGGGAAACCCTCACAGTAAGATAAATAACTAAACCAGCAGTTCTGTATGGCTCCCCACAACCCTGAACACCATAAAGTTTATAAATGCCTACAAGTTTTGCTCCACAGAAGAGGAGAGAGGAAGTACAGCAGTGAAAAGTAGCTGCAGTTTGCAGCTCATACTGGTAGTATAGTGTGCAAGTCATACTGGTGTCCCCAGAATGATACTAGGCTGTAGGTACACATATCATTTAACCACACTACTTCCTCAGAGTCAAAACCTGGCACCATATTCTTCCTGCTCGCTCTAGAACAGACTAAGAAAACACATTTCTAGAACTCAGGATAACTCACATAAAATCATGACATGTTAGGTTTGCAAAGTGAGGTGTTTAAAATGAAAGCCCAGATCTTACAGAGGTGTGATAAACTTGGCACTGTGTGTAATCTCGCTACCCAAAAATTAGAGGAACTTGAATTTCTAGGTATTTAGACCATTCTGAAAATCTCATTTCAATTCTGTAGAAACTAAGTAACTTCAACTCCAAATGCTACGTTTATCAATCTGTTCTGATTAAATCTGATCAAATCACTGACATGTGGGAGTCATCCATAAACAACCACCAGTACAGACATTTAAATGATAAAAGCATGTTTCCATGTTTTCCCCAAAATGAAAATGACCATCCTGCTTTTGTCCAAACCTCAGGAAAAATGCCTATAAACTGAGAACAAATATAAGCAAGGAAAAAAACCTCCCCAAATGAAATGTTAACAATTAAAAGAAATTTAGAAGAAAGTACAACCTTTGTAACAGAACTTGCTGAATATTTTTGTCAAAATCCCCTGTCAAATAAAATTTGATTTTTCTTATAATGGTGAAGGCAAAGGCTGAAGTCATACCTAATTCAAATCACACGACTCTAGTGAGATGGAATAATCTCAGTTTACAGAAGGAGAAGTTTGATCCTAACCATGTTCGCCTGGCAGATCTGGTAGAGAAAAGCTTCAGCTATAATGACAGTGTTTTCAGAATAACCCATATTATGTTTTGGCTAAGTACTACTTTTAGAAAGCTTTAGTAGTTTATCATCACTATATGGTAATGATGACTTTTCTCAGACACAAAGAATTATGGTTTTTATCAATGGTTCATGCCAAATTCAAATCCTTAAAAGAAATCAGCCCAAAGCAGGTGCACAGAGCTGTCGGACCTTGAAATTTGTTTTGAAACCAACCACCTGTTAGTATAATTGTGTAGCTGTTTTTCCTGGCTTATGGGATTTTAGTTCAGCTGTTGTTCTCATGCTAACACTTATTTCCTCTAGGAATCAGTCTGTCCATTTACACTAACCTACAAATTTCTGTGTGACTATCTTCAGTCTGATTCAATGTATACATGCAGATTGTCTGATGTAGCACCCTTAATCAATGACACTTTGTTTACAAAATAGCTCATGATTGCTGTAGGAAAATGTCTGAAAAATAGTATTTAACATCCTCTGTGTCACATTTAATCATTGAGATGACTTGTCTCTGTTTCTTGTTTGTTTCAAACAGCAACAAAGAACATTTACTCTTAATGGATGACCTCAAAGATCAGATTTACTGCTGGTGCCTGACTCACATTCTACTGATAACAAAGCACTGCTCCTGCTGCTGAAATAAGAATTCCCATTAAAATCTTCTGTTTCGAAAGGTTTATAACTTCAGAAGAAGTTGACTCTGGGTTAGAGGTTAGCAAAGATACTCTCAGTTCATACAAACATTTACTCGAAAAAATATGACAGAAAAAATGTGTCTACATGTGAGGTAAAAGTGTAAAAATTATCATCATCAGGATAATGGCTTAAGATTATTTTTGTAAATGAAAAGTGGCATGTAAGAAACAACAATGCACTTGTGCTTAAGGGGCCAGTCAGAACTGCAGTCCCTTTATTCTCCAGATTGCTGTATTCAGAACCCTTGGGACATAAGCCGCCCTAGAAAAAGAACTGGACGCTTGGGCGAGAACAATAGTTGAGCTGTTCATGAAATGTCTCCTGCAAGTCAGTCCCAACCATCCCGCAGCTCCACACTGCCCTCCAGGGAGGGCCATCAACAAAGTGACTATGGGTCCCTCAGTTTACCTCTGACAGGAGATAATTCCTTGGGAGTAAACACAGAAAGCGAGTAAGAGAAATATAGCTGACATAAACATGAAAATATGCATATTTCATGACATAAATCCAGTAAAAGATAAATTATAAAGATTAAATATTCCATGTGTTCTTATTCATGCACAGATAACTGCTATCCAAATGTCTTTTTCAAGCATCATATAAAGGAAACAATAAACAATTTATGGGTAATAGTTCATAAATATATGCAGTACTGTACATCCAATGGGCATAGATATTTCATTGTGTAAGACATAATTACTAGGTTTATTCATGATATGAAATGTGAGTTGTTTGCAGCTATTTAAAATCATTTTGGGACACAATAAACTGTTGACAAGATATATCCTATTTAAATGTATTGCCCATTCCTGACTGTAGAGCATGTTGTCTTGTGTTTATCAGAAGGAACACTTTTAAAATGCACTGAGAAACTCAATTGTTATCATTGTCTGAACTTTAAAAGACTACACCTTTGTATAGAGTTCTGTTAAAAGAAAGCCTGCTGCTTATCATAAGCACGTACTTCCCCAAAGTTCCTGTTTTTTTAGAAGTTTCATTAATTGCAAATGTTGTTTACTAGAGGAAAACCATGACTGAAGCTCTAAAACAAAGAGAATAGTCGTAACTTTAATCCTTTCAATAAGCCTTTGTTTCCCATTGACTAAAAACTTCCTAAAGGAAGTAGAGCTGCGAAAATCCAGGAAGGAATTAGATTTGCCAAATTCTGCTCCTACTTGGATTTAGATGCAAAGGCTTTGTTATTCATTGTGCAAATGTTTGAGGAAAAAAGAATGATCAATTACAAAAATGCATTTTTGCCAAGGTTGAAAATTATTAATAGAAGAGTTTTGCCTATCACAGAATGCACACCATGAACTTACATAACTTAAAAGAATATTTATTCATTTTTTAGCTGCTGCTACATTTTTTTCAGTGGCGGGGGTTTTTTTCTCTTTTTGTTATCTAAGGGGAACTTGGATACTGGCCTGACAATCATACAAGATCCTAGATAAGTAAATAAATATGGAAAGGAAAATTCAAATGCAACCTCTTACTTACAATTAAGCATGCTTTGCAGCATCCAAAATAAATCTTCAAAATCCCTTTCCATGACAACGAGTAATTGCACACTGGAAAGTGTACTATCGTGGCAATAAAGCTGAATTCCCTGAAGACCTTTCAGAGACACTATGAATTTGTTTTGTATTTTTTTCCACATGCTCCTTTTAACTCTGTACCACTTCATGCTCTCTAGGTTTTACCTAGCCAAACATGTAGAGACTATATAAACATATTCTCACTTATTCCATAGGCCAGAGGTCCTTTAAATTTCTTATTCTAAAATAACTTAAAGGCAATTCCTACCTCCTTCCCACCAACACAGTGTATATTTTAACTGTTCATTTCTTGGTCAATAGTACACTGGAAGATTAAAAAATATCTGAGCCACCATTTTTGTAAAGTGCTATTTATGGATAGGTTACGGAAGGTGGTGACTACTTTCCACTTCTGATGGTTTCAGTAGAAGTGTTGTTTAGCATATTGTGACACCCAGCTCTTAAGTAAAATCAGCATTATATTTTAACAAATGTCAAAGGTTTGGCCAAGCTTAGCTGGACCACTGAGTTGGAAAGTCTATGCTGCAAGTTCCAATACAAACAGCAGGCAACAAAATGCTGTGGATGACATCATATAGGACAAGAGGAAAAAGCCTCAAGTTACAGTAGGGGAGGTTTAGATTGGATATTAGGAAAAATTTCTTCACTGAAAGGGTGGTCAAGCATTGGGATAAGCTGCCCAGGGAGGTGGTGGAATCACCATCCCTGGTAGTGTTTAAAAAATGCATAGATGTGGTACTTAGGGACGTGGTTTAGTGGTGGGCTTGGCAGTCATTGGTTAACAGTTGGACCTGATGATCTTAAAGGTCTTTTCCAACCTAAATGATTCCATGATTCTGTGTCCAGTCTCTGTATACCGCTAGCTCAATCCACTCAGAAGAGAGACTGACTGGGCATGATCTTCAGCCTAAGCAGAAGCAAATGCCTCTAAATTCCTAATGAGACATATTTATGGCTCTGCTATGAAAACACTCATATAACATTTGTAACATGAATACACATAGGACCAAATTTTGGAATAACTTCAATTTAGGATATTACAGGGGCTAACGCTTAAGTTTCAAGGATATATTGGGTATCATTATTCATGGTGACCTAATACTTCCTTTAAGATCTTCCTGCATATTAATAGAGATATGTGGAGTACATCCCAAAAATCACTAAAAAGTGTTTTGATTACATCAAATTAGAGAAGAGACAAGGAGAGGAGAGGAGAGGAGAGGAGAGGAGAGGAGAGGAGAGGAGAGGAGAGGAGAGGAGAGGAGAGGAGAGGAGAGGAGAGGAGAGGAGAGGAGAGGAGAGGAGAGGAGAGGAGAGGAGAGGAGAGGAGAGGAGAGGAGAGGAGAGGAGAGGAGAGGAGAGGAGAGGAGAGGAGAGGAGAGGAGAGGAGAGGAGAGGAGAGGAGAGGAGAGGAGAGGAGAGTAAAAAAACTGAGTTCTGCATTCCACTTTTGATCATAACAGTTGACAACCCCCTCCCTCCTTTTAAGATGGAAAAGCCAGTTTTAATTTAAACTACAAACTGTTGACCAGGCCTCAGCTTGGCTTGGCAATTCACTATATGCCTGAGGGATAAATTATTTAGCATTAGCACATGGTATGTCATGTCTTGTTACTTAAGTGGAATATGGCTTCCATCCAGCTGTACCCCCGGGGCCCCCCGATTGGCTGCGGGTGATGTCATTTCCATTTGGTAATCCTCAGTGAAGGCCCAAGGGACAGCACTGGCCGCCCAGCAGGTCCCCCAGCCCCTCCACCCCCCACCCGAGCCCAGCACCAGCTTTGCTCCTACTTATCACTCTAAGGTTCACTGCAGGTACTGCCCCAATTACGTGATTTTCAATAATAGTGCAATGAAACAGAAGGTACAGCAGATGAGCTACATCATCTGCATGTAGTATTTTGCTTTCTTAACAGAAGACTTGTGATAAATTTAGTGAGAGGGATATGGAAAAATAAATTTTTGGTGCACACCCAAATTAAACGGAGAATTTTGAGGGGGTATATTTCACCAAATATGAAATTATTATTGTCAGTAATTCTTCCTAAAATGAATTTATTTTTCTGTTTTCAGTGTATTGTAAAATTTTGTTCAAAAAATCTGCATATGCACTGCAAGACAAAGGGATTCTGGACAAATGACCTGAGAGCACGAACTCTGGAAAATGCTTCTTCTGTAAGCTTGAAAATGGCATAATTTGGTATGGTGCCCTTTAAATGGTCACGTTTTGTTTTTCAGTTAACATCCTCATTATATTAAAAGGGTTTTTGCTTCAGAACCACCTTCGGGTTATTTGCCCCAGAGGAAATACTCATTACACTATTCACTTTTGGAAGGCTCACAGCATAGAAGTAAGGGTTACAGAGTTGTTTTGTTTTGATTGAATTTCGTGGCAGTCAGTGAAATGCCGAGAATTACAGAGCACTCAGTCATACAGATGGTACTGTCTACTCTGCAGCAAGGCACAAGATTTGCATCTGTCTGTTAGTTAACGTTCAGCAGCAGCTCTGCTCAGCCTCGTGCTCTAAGTGGCAGGTTAACAGAAAAGACCTAACTGACATGCTATAAGAAACCCACGTTTTGTTACTATTACATTAGCGTGTAAGTACACTACATGATACCTTACTATCAGAACTTTTGCTTCTTGTGGTAAGGAGGTATGAAAACTGACTGTGATTTGCCGCCTCTGTTGCTGGATCTTAATTTTTTGCAACAGTGTTTTGCATGAGAAGAAAAGATTTTGTGAAAGCTATGTGGTCTTATGGTGAAGTGCCTAATTCTCTGAGACGGAGGCAGAAGGGGAACTTTGCAAGGGGATTCCCACGAGAAGAGATGCTGAACCAAGGCAGTACTAAGCACTGTAAAATAAACAAGTGTAGGACAGGAAATGAAGAACTCTAATCGATACCGCAAGAGGGATTAGTTAGTCAAATGTGAAAATTCAAAACTGCAATTTAAATCAGGACAGCTAACTACTTCTTGTCCTGTACAAAATAAACTATCTATGGCCATAGGACTCAACAGTTGCTTGCAACTTTGATTTCTGTTGTTTGAAAGTTGCCACCTGCAGCAAAGCCCCGGCCTCAGTACTGCAGCATTGATTTAAGCACCCAGCTGCAGGGAAACACCTGGATTTGCACTAATGTTCATTCTCACCAAACTACCAGACCTACTCTGGGTTTTAGCTAATAATAAAGAGTGGGATTAGCTGGGGGACAGGAGACTAAACTGCTATCGGGGTTAGCATTGGCAAACCGAGTTTGCCAGTGAGACAGAAGTTTGGCGGCCAAGCTGAGCCGGGCACATTAGCTAGCCACCTCACGTTACCTCAGGCCGTAACATGCCAGATTGACCGCAGGGCGAGCGAGGACCAAATCCAGCCACTGCCCAGCCGCAGAGCCCTGGCCCACATCAGCACACCTCTGCTACAGGCCATGACTGGAGGCGCTGAGCCTCGTCGGGACGATGGCACTTTGGTGAAAACGCCTGTTTCGGCTGCTGTTCGCCTACTGCGGAGGGGAGGGGGGCGGCAAACCCCGGCCCAGCTGCCACAGGCAGCGCCGCCACATCTCCCTCGGCGCTCAGGCGGCTGCGGCGGGAACCGTGGGCTGACAGCAGCGCGCGCCCCGCCCCGCCCCGCCCAGCCTCGCGGCAGCAGCAGCAGCAGCCGTCGGCCCCGCGCGACCCGGCCGCCGCTGGCAACAGCCCCGGGGTGGTGGCGCAGCTCTCGCGATAGGTCGGCCGGCGCGGGACGGGCGCGGCACTCTCGCGCTGCTGCCGCCACGCTGCCAACTCTCGCGAGAGGCGGCGGCGCGGAAGCAGCGTGGCGCGCGGGGCCGGGCCGTGCCGAGTCGTGAGGGGCAGTGGCGGCCGCTGCAGGATGCCGAGCGCCGGCGGCCGCGGCCAGGGCCAGGACCGCCGCCCGGAGAGCGACGACTCGTCGCCGGCTGATGTGGGTGTCCGCAGGGAGGGGGCGGCCGCAGCTGCCCGTCCCGAGAGGGGGAAGGGGCAGGGTCCGGCCTAGCGCGGTGTTGGAGCCGCTGCAGGGGCCGGCGCTGGGGGGCAGGCGGCGACGTCCCCCGCGGGGTGGGGAGGCCGGGCCCGAGGGGGGGTTGTCCGGGCCCAAGGGCAGAGCTGGCTTTGCTTTATGCTCTGCCTGCCCACCTCCCCCGTGGCCGGCCAGGCGCAGTCGGCTCATCGTTCACTGAGGAGCTCAGCCCCTCTCCGGTCACACAGCGTCTCCAGAGCCCCGCCGGAGCCCGCTCCCCGCGTCTGTGGATGGAGGAGGCCCTGCCTGAGCGATGGGAAACTGCACAGCCCTGCCCTGTCCCGGAGCCTTTCCCCGTTGCAGCCCCCTGCAGAAGCGTCTGGGCTGCTGCTGCTTCCTAGCAGGCCACTTATGCAGGGCTGCCGGTGGCTCCTGGCCTGGCAGGTGTTCCTGTCTTGTACTTGAAGATCACAGAGCTGTGTTGAAAAATTGTAGGCCAGTATTTCTTAAAGGAAAAAAAAAAAGTATTAAAGGCGAGCATCGGTTCAGTTTGTTATAAAATCACTTCTGCTTTTGAAAGGCCAAAAATGCATCAGCAATACAGAATTCTGAGTATAAGTGGCTTCTGTAAAACTATACATGGGCTGCAATTCACCAAAAGCACAGAAATGAAGACACTCTGCCCTCCCCCAGTAAAGTATTTAGAATGAACTTAGGTTCATATATAAAGTAGAATAAATTAAATAAACCAAGGCTTCTTTTATTTGGAAATGAGTGGGCGTAGTTGGGAGACTAGAATTGCGATCTTTTTAATGAAAAGGCCGTGTCCCCCTATGTCTTATCTAACAGATTTTGTTAGTAGTCAGACAAGCTTGCTTTGGCTGTCATAATACTATGCAATATGCTGGATTTCTTAATGTGCCTGAATATGGGAAAGAAGTACTTAATGGATCTGCTTCTGTAGGACTCGTATTTTTTCAGGGGTAGGGTCTTACTAACTTCTGTGTAGCAAATAATGATTCTAATGCATGTTTGTTGTTGTTGGAACTTGGTTTCTTCTTACAGGGCACAATTATCTCACTTGTGTATCTTTTAAGAGTCTAAAACAGAATTTATTTACTTTAATATTGCAGCTAATTGTTTCGGATTACCTGAGTTAACTCTGTAATGATTTTGTTCATCTTTCTGTATATGCTTCTTTGATATATGTTTCTCACCTCCATTTTAGGATTATGCTAAGGAAAGATATGGAGTGTCATCAATGATACAATCCCAAGATAAACCAGGTTAGTTAAAAAACTAAAAAAACTTTTAAAAAAGAGGAGGTGGGGGGTGGGGAAGAAGGAAAAAAGAAGTTATGTACTTTATATCTTCAGTACTTGTTTGAGAAATTATGTACCAAACTTTTTCATTCAAATCCTGCTCCCATTCTTTCCCTTTATTTGAATACATTTGGCACTTCTGAGGCTGCATTTGGAGTGCTGTGTTCATTTTTGGACTTTCCAATGCAAGGAAAACATTAGAGCCTGTCCAGTGGAGAGCTACCAAATTGCTCAGGGGACTGGAGCACAGGATCTTCTAGGAGAGGCTGAGGGAGCTGGAGTTGATCAGCCTGGAGAAGAGAAAGCTCATCTTACTACCATTTAAAGCTGTTTAATGGGAGGGTGTAGAGAGGGTAAAACCAGACTCTTGAAGGTATGTGGTAATTGGACATAAAGTCATGGGTGCAAGTTGGAACACAGAACAAATTCTGATTAGATAGAAGGAAAAAAAAAAATCATGATTATGGTTGGATATTGGAATTAGGTCCAGAGAGGTTATGGAATCTCAGTCTTTGCCCTTGCGTGGACCACACCCTACACAGCTTGTCCACCACTGCAGGCTTGACTTTTTATGGATTAAATTATTACTATTTATAATGTACTGAGTTCTGAGATGTCAGGTTTTTTCTTTGTTTGGAGTAAGTTCTGCTATGGCTTGCAACAGCACTGCTGTCTCTCTGAGTAGGATATCTGTCTGCTTACGCAGCCTTCATTACTCCCACATATGAGCACCAAATCCATTAATATTACATATTAATATTTATGAGTTTTATCATTATTCACACCACTGTGAATCCTGGAAATCCTCATTTTCTACTGATGGGGAATTGGGTTTCAGCAAGACTTGTCAGGTAGAGAGCAATCTTCCATGCCAATATCCCAGAAATATAAATCTTCATATTATTCAATGTATGAAACAGGAATGAGGGAAGGTAATAGACTGGCTTCTTGCAGCTTCTTCATAGTGAAACGTAAAAAGGAACATCATCGGTGATTAGGTGATTTTTTTTCTCCTCTGAATTGTTTTGGTTGACCTGCTTTAGGACGGGGAATGCAGAACGTAGGGAAGAGGAGGAGCCACAAAAGCAATCATAGGTTGAAACCATCTGAAGGGGAACATTATGTTAAGAACCTAACAGGACAAGAAAATCACTGGAGGCTGTATTAACAGTCATTATTGAATAAAATACATACTGCCTGTCAGGGAACCAAAGTTGAAATCCCATTGTAAGCCAGCCCAGCTGCTGGCTGCAGTGGTCTCCCTCTTCCTGACACTGAGTCTTCTGCTGATGTTTCAACATGTTAATAGTAACAACGTGTTTAAGCAGCTTAGCAAAACGAAAGAATTTAGCTGGGGGTCTGGTGACTGCTGGAAGGGGCAGGAACGCAGCCATCCATAGTTAAGTTGTAACCATGTAACAATCCATAAATTGGTGTGCAGTTGCAATTTAAAAGGTATAATATTAAGAAAAAGGGAACTTCTTCAAGTTAGCATCTGATTAACCTGTACTGCTGACTGTAGGCTGAAAGTTTGCCCACTTGGGTCTTCTCCCCTGTGCTCTTCTGTGATGGCATTTGGCTCACTAGAGTTTCTGCAAACTGTTCTTCCTCTGCCAGTTTCACACCCCATAGCAAACAACTGTGTGAGAGACCCAACGTGGTAGATTGAGATGGTGGGTTAATTTCTGTTCTCATGGAGAAAGACTACTCTGCCAACTGTCTCATATTCAAAAAAAACCGCTCAAAAATACTGTGGAGAAATAAACTATGTTGAGAAGGAAGGTGAAAAAAGCTACAGGAGATTATATGAAAAAGGCTGAGTGCTATATTTAGATCTGTTTTCCCTTGACTCTTTGATCCTCATTTAAAAATAAAGAAAGCCAATGTATGGACAAGGTGGAATAGGTTTTCTATTGGGCTTAAAATACAATCTACAACACTCCTGCTGTTCCATTTTTTGGAAGATGGTTATCCAGAACTCCAAAATAAGGTAACGATAAAACCCAAAATGCCTGTAATAAATAAGTTTAAGATCAGCCTAGTCCCTTCCTTGAGACTAATTCCCTCTTATTTAAAGATTCAGTAGTTCCTGCCATGGAGAGCTCTTATCAAAGGATTCACTGGACAGTGAAGTCCTCATTCATCATCAGTAGTGTATATATGCTACTGATACATTATTCTGCTTGCATTGAATGTCTTGGAGGACCTACTGCTTGCGGCAGGGGGTGATGGGGAAGCACAAATGCGAGTGTTCCCATCCGTCTGTACAGTATTAATTTTGTTTGTTTCTGAAGTGTGTGTGGATACATGCCATTTCTAAGTCAGAATAACAAATTGTGGTATGACATGTGCAGATCCACATACCGTCTGGTAACTGGGGCTGACACAACACAAACAGCACAGATGCGGGTAGGAGCTCAGTTGGATGTCTGCAGCGCTGTTATTGCTTTTAGGCTTGCTGTAGTAGCTGCACTGTCCCGAGGACACAGGCTGGACATGAGAAGTTAAAAAGGTTAGGGTGATCAGAGAAAATTACTCCCTTTCCAAGAGATAGGCGTATTGTCCTTTTGCCATACTCATAGATTCTTGTTCCTCTGCGGGCAAATTAAAACTCTTCACACATTCACAAAGTAATTGCATAAATGCTCCACCCAGCTCTACTGACCTCACACACACGCATCTGTGTCTTCATTCTTGGCCCACTTCAGTCTTTCTTCTACTAATGTTAGCTGAACTGGCTATCTGACATTCCTGCTTCCTGTTACATCATGTCTTTAAATCCTTCCTGCCTGCTTGAGGCTATGATTGCTAGTAAAGCTCCATTTGCCTTTCCCTTTTTCTCCCTTCAGCCCCATTACGTTAATCTCCCCTCCCTGGAAGCTGCTTTCATCTTATGCTGCTTTTGGCTTTCAGTTTGTTTTATTAAACTTACCTTCTCTTTTTCAAATTTATCCAACATTGTAAAGATGCTGGCACTTCACAGAGACAGCAGAAATATTTGTCATACTGCTCAAAACTCCGTGATGCAAGATAAACGAACTTGGTAAATAGGCTGATGTGACAGGCAGGGAATGGGGATGGAAAAGCGATTTTGTCTTGTATAACCTGCACATCTTTTGGGGTTTTTATCCTCTCCTGCCATGTTTAGAAGAGGTTAGAGTTCTGAGAGAAAGAGAAGGACATTTAGTATATTGAAAAGAAAAGATTGTGCTCTACAGGAAGGAAACGAAAAAATACAGTTTCTCCATAAACATGATACAAAATGGCAATGAAGTTGAGGTAGTATGAATATTGAATTGGAGCTGGAAGTGTAATTTCAGTCTTAGAGTGTTTCATTTAAACTTCATTTAAAATCTTTGTTCCCTTGTCTTTACTACAACTATAGCACGATTTAAAATGTCTTTTATCTTTGTGTTGTTTAATTGTAAGTGTTTATGTGGCAGTAAGACAGAAAATGTAAGTATAGCTTGCATTTGTGAAAGTACAAGTAAGTGGTAGTCTGAAGAGTATGGTGAGAGGACCTTAAGGAAGCTTTATTTTTATTGTGGAAGAGGTAGAAATTACCTGAAAAGAAATCCAGGTGAAATATGTGAGAGTACAAAGGGAAGATGTAAGCTACAGTATGTTGACTGGACGAGAGAAGATCAGTGATGAAGACAAACGATTGCTTACACTAACAGATGAGACATTATCATGAACTACTGGCATTTTAGAAATGAGAGGAAAAGACAACTAGATTCAGGAAGTGTTGAAGAAGGGAAACAAACTGATGTAAAAGTTGCTACATCTGGTTCTCTTTAGTGGAGCACATTAACGGGACCAGAGGCGATGGGCACCTACAAGAACACAGGAGGTTCCCTCTGAACATCAGGAAACAGTTCTTACTGTGAGGGTGACGGAGCATGGGCAGAGGTTGCCAAGGGACATTGCAGAGTCTACTTCTGTGGAGATGTTAAAAAAACTGAATGCAGTCTTGGAGAACGGGCTCTAGGTCCACCTAGAGCCTGCTTGAGTAGGGGGTTGGACCAGATGACCTCCAGAGGTTCCCTCCTAACCTCAGCCACGCTGTGATTCTGTGATCTGCTGTTGGAAAAAATTACTTTATAAAGTCTCTTTTTTTATATTGTTTTATTACCCTTTTTATGAAAGGTGAAATATTTTTTAACAATTCATAACATATAAAATTTTGTGTTAAACATGCCTTGTTTAGTTTTGATGAAGCATGAACCATTATGTATCCAAAAGATTTCTAAAAATATTTATCTAATGCAGATGGTTCCTGAAACGCTAAGGATCCATAAAAAGGGTAACACCTCATTCTGTGCCTGGAAAATGTTTTAAGTTTCTAACAATACAGTTTTAAGTGGACTGAGGTAATTTAAACTGTCTGAATATCAAACTCTTAGACTAAAGCTTATGGGTTGTGCTGGTTGCATGTTTCCTATAGTGCTATGCTGGTAAAGTTTGAATATCAGAAGTTGCTGGCAAGTGATAACATCTTTATTTCCCTTTCTCCCTTCCCCAGTGCACGCGTGTGCACACACACACACACACACATGCACATATTATTAATACATTTGAGTCAATTTCCTATCACGTTACTCTGTGCACTTTCATTTTGTTCTGGTTTTAATGTCTATCTGTGAATAAAAAACTGCATTGCCCTGAGCATAAGCTAATAAACATTTTCAGCCCCCTAAATTCCCAGTGCAGAATAATAGGCTTGCAGGACAAGCTGTGACTGGTACTCAGGAGTCAGAGGGAAGGAGTCCAGAATGGCAGATGGTAACCTGGGGTAGGCAAACTTTGGAAAAGTTCTGGCAGAAGAAGTCTAGTGTGGAAGTGCCTCAGTAAATTTAATGCTGTTTTGAAACAATGGAGAAGTCTGAGGAAAGACAGAAGGTGAATTTGCTTGTGTTACATATCACAGAATCTCCCAATAGACTCATGGCATATCTCTAGTTGGAAGAGACCCATAAGGATCAGTATTTCCATTGAAGATTTTTTTCTTTGTCTAAAAAGCAGTGTTTTTAACCACGTGTGAACTGTAAATGAGTAAGTGCAGCCATTAGAACGTTGAGGTTTTATGCAGTATGTCCACTGATTTGTAGAAACTCTAAGAAATAAATGTTTGAAACCTTGCAAATATACATTTGGCCAAAAATCTACTGAAAAATACAATTAAACAAGTACATTTCAAGGAACAGTGGCATGCAGCCAGTATATTGGCAGTTCATAATGGTTTTACACAATTTTCAATGTCCTGATTTATTTAAAAAATATTTTCCTGTGTATTTTTTTTTCCTTTACTATCCAGAAACTGTCCTTTCCAAACCTTGCATTTCTATTGTTATTTAGCTTTCTTGAGTTCATAGAATTTGAAGGGTTCTTTCTGATGAATGCTGGCTCCTACGATAGTAGTGCTTAGCAGGTTGTCAAAGAGATTGTCCCTTAAAATAATTTTTACTGGTTTTACACATTAATACTTTTACTGCTCCAAAATGATGTTGTTTTTATCAAAGTAAATATTTTTTTAATTTCTAATACACATTTATTTGTGGTTTCTCTTTTTTATTTTAAATAATAATTGTTTTATGGTGATACTTACTTAGATACAAGGAATAGTTATGTCATCTCTGAGCCTTTGTTTTGCAACTTTCATGTTGCACAGTGGAGGAGGACAGACACCTGCCAGCAGAAATTCAGCCTAATAAGTGCAGGTAGTACAGTGCAGCACAGCGAAGTCTTATCAAAAATAGTGTAGTCATGCTGGGTCCTGCCATCCGTGAACCACAGTAAGTCTTGTTTTTGTTTTAGTGTAGTTTGACCCCTGCATATAAGTCAAACAATAGGGTTGAACCAATTTAAACTACTTGATCAAGTACAATTCACTGAGAAGGAAATGGGATCTTAAGTGTTCTCAGTACGTCTATTATGCTGTAGTTACAAAAAATTATGTTTCGGATTTATGATAAATTCTAGTAATGATAGAAATTGTATTTGGAGTTTAAAGTGAAAAATGTTTTAAAATGTGGTTTTTTCTGTGATTTAGATAGAGCTTTGATTCGTATAAAAGATTTGACAGTGGAGAAGGCTGATGAAGTGGTTTGGGTTCGTGGCAGAATTCATACAAGCAGAGCTAAAGGTGAGATGCCTCCAGGGTTTTTATTTTTATTTTCTCATATTGGTAGTGTAACCTGAATGTTTATTTTGGCTTCATGGCCTGCTAGTTATGCCTTGCATACAAGACTTTGCTACCTGGTTACTTCGTGTTCAGTTAATTTCTTTTTTTTCAGCCTCTCTTTTTCCCAAGATGGGAAAAGGAAATTTTATTTTCAGCTCAGTGGAAATTGGGTATTACTGTTACATTGTAGTAAAAGTGAATATCGGTTTTATCATATTATTAAATAATGTGTGGACAATTGTAAATAATAGGAATTTAAAAATATTCTCGTCATTCTCATTTGGGTGTCAGTAGTTTTGAGACAAAACAGTTACAAGCTTTTGCTGTAAAACGTATCTTTATTTTAAATGGCTCAGTTGTCAGACGGGCCATATTTATTCTGCTGCGTATGAATATTTTCATTATACCTTTTCTTTGACAGGAAACAAAAATCTGTGTTAAAAATCTCAGAATTTTTACTTTCAGTTACCAGTATCTGATTATATGAATATGAACATAAAGTAAGAAACCTCATCTTTCTTTAACAAGACAAAGGGAAAATCCTTTTATAGGTTCTCAGTAGTGTGGGCTGTCGTACTTGGCCGTCTGACAGCCATATTTCTTCCCTGGGATCAGAAGTGCTCTCTGGAGATCAGTTTGCCATATGCAAACTTAAATAGGCTTTGGCCTTTTCAGTTGACATCAGATGCTGACAACTGTTGTACTGGTTTCGGTTATGTTTGGCAGCTCTGTAGTGAGATATAAATACCTTGTCTTCCCAAGAGTTGAAAGAAAAGAGCATATATAAAGAAATTATTTTTGCAAATGAAACTTAACAGTAGTCTTAGAATTGGGAATAGTGCGAATTAGGGGAGAGAATCCAGTACAGAATATTGTCACAGATGACCAGATTAATTTCTCTTTTGGAGGCTTCATTTTCTTAAAAAGTGTGTTTCTTAATGAGTGTCCATACTGCAGTCTGTTAAAATAAGGAACTGCATCTAAATATATACATACAATGCACATTTTAAATCTTTAAATTTGGGAAGTTCTCTGTGATTTCCTCAATAGTTCTGTAATGTGTGTTCTTACATGGAAATCTCTTTTAGGTATGTATAGAAATTGTAAACTCCAAAAGCTGTAAAAGCTTTGGTCGTTACAACTTGAAGTTGCTCAGACAGGAAATAATCTATTTAATTTAAATGTTACTATCAGCATACAAATAAGAGTATCCTTATGGCTTTTTCTTTTGCAATTGTAGGATGAGTTTAGACTATTAACAGAATTTACTGTATAAAGACAGGTGTCTATGCAGACTGTGAAAACAACATAAAGTTCAATGGTTGTTTATTATTGTCCCTGTATTGCATTTATATAGGATATCTTGCATTTAATTCAGTTAGAGTAACATATATGTAACATGGTAATATTAAGTTAAAAGAAGCTTGTTGTCATCCTTCCTCTTTGACCTCAGGAAAAACTTGTTTTTCATGAAATAACAGTGTTTATTTTCAAAACTCTTTAACATAGCCTGAAGAATGAAAGCAAAAGGAGTTGACTATTGGCATGAATCTCAATTTATTGATTGTGCTTTTTGTTCAGACTTGGTGTGACAACACAGAACAATTCACACATTCAGGGAATGCTGCTAGGGAATGCCATGTGCTTGTTTACTCAAGCTTTAGGGGAAAGAATCTTACAAGAAAAGCAAATGTTTAAGAGTAAAAAGTAATATTAGCCTTTCCCACACGCATGGTGCTGTTCCTACAGTTATGGAAAGGAAGGTCTTGCAGAAAAATAGCTTTCTCAGAAGCTCGAATTGACTCCTAAATAACCAACATACCCTTTATTTAACCTGGTCTAGTTCTGACCAATAAACCAAAAAAAATTAATGTGAACAACTGCAGAATCCAGCTGTCTTGTATAGCAAGCCACTCATGGCATCTGATGGAAATTAATTGAAGGATGTGTAAAGAATGGGGTGTTGGGAATTTCTGTGGGTTGTACCAAAATTAAAGTGCTTGAGGCCCTGTGGTTTTTATCGTAGATTGAATAAATGTTATTTCTGGCCTTATTTTAAAGCCAGCCTCAGCTACTGATCATGTCTGTCATTGAAAAGTGGTTGGGAAATCATTCTGGGTTCTGCCAGGCATCTGGGACTTGCCCAGTATGTTAGACCTGAACATGTTTTTGGTTTATAAATGTAAAGGTTTCTAAAACATCAGAATAGTATGTCTGAAAATAAAGAGTACCACCAAGAGCAATTTAAATACTAGACCAAATTTTATAATAAACCGTATAAAGTTTTCTCTTTGCTGGCAGATGTCTGCAAGTAGCAATGTATTAATTGATATGACTAAACATTTTTTACTCTTTGTACATATTCATTCCTTACATCCTTTCCTTTCATGAAGTCTTGTGTCATTCGGTACTTACATCCAAGAAAGGAAATGGATTCCTGTTTGGTTTTATGTACTTACTTTTGACAGGATTCTCTGTGTGGTGTCTTCTCTTACTGGTTCAGTGACTAAAAGCTCCTTGCAATAGACCAAGTCAGACCTTTTTAACCAAATTTCTTTTGAAATTTTTTGTCTTTTTAGGCATTCCTGTGGGACACAGTATTGGTTTTTTTATAGAAACAGAGTAGTTTACTGTTGAATGTCAGTAAAGTTGATCTCTACACTGTTCACTTAAATACCCTGTAAATATTTTGAAACACGGGGAGAACATCCCATAATCCCAATTTTTTTCTCACTCTGATTCTTCCTTTTTTCTGTCTCTTGATCTGGAAAGACATCTAATCATGAACTAGATTTGATTATGGCTTGTCTTTTTTGATACCTTATTTTGCACGCCTTCAGCTCTTTTGGGAAAGTTTCTGTTTCCTCCTTCTATCTTTGTAACTGTGATATTTTAACTACTCCTATCAGTGGGGTTTGTTTGATCACTTGTCTTCTGTGTGATTAGAAATGTTTATATTCTACAAAACATTCTCTTTCCTTATGAAAACAACTACTGTTACTCATGACAAAAAGATTTGAGTCCTTTTATAATGCAGATATTGGTCAGACTTCTAGTGTTTGGGATTAAGTACAACTGCCAGACTTTGTTCTGATCCATAGGATAGCAGGTCCCTCCATTTATTTCACTATCTTCTTAAATACTTACTAGTTGAGTTACATTGTTGCTGTCTTCAGCTGTGTATTCCTTGTTTGAACACCTAATGCATCATTGCTGAAACTTCAGTCATATTTTACTGAATGATGTGTGACTAAAATCATGGAGACAAACACAATTTTCTAGGAAATACTGTATCAAACCACATTGTAAGTAAGAAATACTTAGATGTCAAAGATGTGAGATATGCCTAGCTTATCCAAAGAAAGTTACCATATTGTGTCCTATGGAAGAATTGTACTTAATTTGTTGACTTGCTGGATCACAGGTGTGTGTACCTCTGAAGGCTCTATTTAATTTCTGAAGCCTGTAATTTTCCGATTTAAATCTGTTGTGTAATGTTTGCCTGCAAGAAATAGGTACATCCGTACCATATTGGCTTCTTTACTTAGATATTGCTGCCCCTGGGCTATAGAAATATTTGTACTCCAATTTCTGAAAATATGGAGTTAATTTTGTTGAAATTTTTGGGGGTTTTATTTGAAATCACAATCATAGGACAAGGTTAGTTATTTCCAATAATTATAATGTTAATCTGTAATAATATGTTGTATTAGTTTTGTATGTTTGCTTTTATTTCTATCAGAATCTGTGTCATATGTTCTGTATTTATCTTCTGATACCCTTTAAATTATCTTCAGCTATGTGTTAGAAATAGTAATCTACATAATTACAAATGAAAACTGCAACTGGCTTGTCAGTGTTCAAGTTAGATACATGTTGATTTTAATGTTTTATAGTCTTAAGTCAATGATAACTGGGAAAGAGCTATAACAAAGCTTCTGGCTTCTTCCTATTCTCACCATTTTAATGTAAATGTTATAATGTTATGAGTCAGAACTTGGAAGTAAATTATATTGATGCATTTTATCAGATACTGGTACAACAATGAAGTGTTTGTTAATTTCTCTTTCTGAGGAAGAAGCATTTTAAATCACCATGTTTCCTTACATCTAAGTTAAGCAGTAAATGATTATTAGAGATGTGAGGAGAAATATGAAATGATTGTAACTGTCAGCTGAACAGATTAGAAAGAACTTTGTTGACTTGGAAATAGCCATTTTAAAAGTCAACGAAGTGCATTATGTTCTTTATAAATTATTATTAATTCCCATTAACTTCTTTTTCCCAAAGCTGTTCATGAATAAATTGCTCTTACAGGAATTCTAACTTGGGTCTTTTAGGTTCTTGTCATTCACCAGAATCAATACTCCTTTTGTTCCCCTTCATTCTGAATGTGTGGTGTATTGTAGAATGAACATTGTTGGTTTAGTCCCTGTGGTGCAAAATCAACCCTGTTTCTCTCAGAGGAGCTTTGTAAAGTGAACACTATAGCTTTAATGTGAGAAGATGAGAAAAAACCTTCTTTTATAATACTTGAAGTAGTTGTGAGCAAAGCAACAAGGAAGAGTATGATTTGCTTCTTGCAGTTGAGGAACAATAGGTATTTAAAAAGTTATGATTTCTATTTTTTGTTTTGTCTAGATATTACTTATCTTGGAAGGCTGATTGTTATTTTTAGAAAATGTCCATTCACATGTTTATAGCTGTAAAGCAGAATTACTGGATTTATCTCGGTGTTTTGGGGGGGTGTGTGTGTGTTTGTGCATGCAGAGCTGACTTGTTTGATGTAGCTATTGGGGCAGGGGCAGCAACGGAGAGAGAGAAACACACAAACACCCCCTTAAAAGCTCAGGTTAATATTAAAGTAGTAAAGCTTTTTTTCTCATTCACAAAGTCCTCGAGTAACTTGTCCTTAATACACCTGCGTTGTTTTTCTTTGTATTCAGGGAAGCAGTGTTTCTTAGTCCTGCGTCAGCAGCAGTTTAATATCCAGGCTCTTGTGGCTGTGGGACAGCATGCAAGCAAGCAGATGGTAAAGTTTGCTGCCAAGTAAGTAAGCAATTATATCCTGTTGTCAGAGTAAACAATGGTGGGAACCAGGACTCCCAGGGGTTGGGACCATTTTCACACATTAACATCAATGCTTCGTTTGTTTTAAAATGTAGTTATTTAAATTGTCAGCTCACTATTAGGTTGAATACATTACAGTGACAAAAGATAAAACAGAGAACAGGCTTGAAATTCATTCTGAACTGCTGAAGCAGCATTCTCTCGCCATAGACAACCTGCATTTACTTTCAAGCTGGCTAACAAAAAGTCTGGCAAGCTGAGCTTAGTGGGACACTTCATTTTGTGTGTGGTGGTGTGTGTGTCTGCACATGTTCAGGGTTTTCTTCTACAAGATGTGCGAGTGTAGTAATACTTTTTATAGCTAGAACTGGTGTGAAGAAGTTCCACATTGCATGTGGCTTATTGAGTTGAAGAAACCAAGAGTAGCTTCTGTGCACTGGATTAATCTTACTTGCACCGTAGTTTTGTAACTAGAATGTTTAAGGAGGGATTTCAGTTACTTTTTAAAATATTTTTTGGGGCAATAGTTCGACTTGCTAATTAAACAAGTGTTTGTTGCAGCAATTTAAATTCAGTTATTTGCTTTGTCTTATTCTCAAAGATAAAAAATTACCTTTCCTTGCTACTTGCCTCAAGGTTGTGCTTTCAGTTTGTCCAGTACTAAATGCTTTTAATTTTTATATATATATATATATATATAAAATTAACTAAATGCTTTGTCCAGGACAAAGGAGCTTTTAAACATGTATATTTACTTGTTCACAGATAGAAATGTGGATCAATTCGATGCAATAATATGTTAACATGTGGCACTTGAGTTGCTTCTGTGTAGTTCTTGGCACTACTCTCATGCTTGGGAAGGGAGCCCCCACTAATTAGCTGCAAAAGTGCTACAGCCTTCAACCTTCAATATGTCAGGGAGAGGAGGGATTCATTATAGTATAGACTTCCAGAAGCCAAGTTAAGAAGGTTAGGATAATGCTTCTGCTGATGAGGTTCAAGGCAATGGGAGAACAGAACCAGCAGTGTTTGTTTGGCGGTGCTTACTGTTGGCAGTGCCAGTGTGAAGCATGCTGTTCACAGGTGTTTATGAGCCAAAGTGAAGTGTTCTGTTTCTTCATGAAATAGTTTCGCCTCTCCAATGCTTAGAATCTTTGAAAAGAATTCAGTGTATAATCTGCTTGTTCCCCAGTTCATCTCCCTCTAACCTACCAACAGTCTGCCTGTACTCTGGAATTTGCACTACAGAACAGTGAAACAGCTCTTACAGTTGTGATGCTTACTCTCCTATTCTCTAGTTCTCTCCAACAGATTTCTTTTTCAGTTTTCTTGGTGGTTCTTTGCTCCACGAATTAATTTCTTACATTTCATGGAGTGGCAGAGGTCAGTGGTTAGGAGCTCATGAGAGGGAAGTTGGTCCTTACTCTTTTATTCCGTGTGCTGACTGCCACTTGTAAGCCTCCCATGACTCTTTTTGTGATTCATTATTCTTTTTTTTTTCTCAGTTTTCTGTCAGGTTAGTGATTTCAGCTAGGTCGTGGAGGTCCAGAGCTAACCAGCAGTGGTAAATGGTAGAAAAGGGTATCTGTAAAGAGTAGAGGGCAAAGCCCCTTTCTTCTTCAGCAGCACTGAGCTGTTAAATCAGATGGAACCTCATCCTTAGGTTCTCTCCAGCTCGCTGTCATCTTCCCACTTTTCTTGATGTAACAGACCTGATTTTCTATGAGTAGCCACACTCATGTGTGTACTGTCTTTTGAACTTTTCATGCTGCTTCTTTTTTGTGATAACATTTGCTAGCTAAATCCAGATACTTCAGCCTCTCTATAGCATGCATGGTTTACTCATTATTTGTGCATCTGAAATGCTTACATGCTTTTCACCATGTTCTTTGAATGATAAAACTTTCTCTGCTACAGCCTTCTGGGTTTTCTTTTGGGGGCTTGCCTTTGTGGTTTTTTTTGAACACCATTAGTGCAGTCATCTTCTCATGATTCCTTCCCACCAGCAAACCAATTTTATTAATATCCTGCCATGCTCTGACTTTCCAATGTTTTATCTTCTTCTATAATTTTGTCTGATGTCACCATTGCAGCTGCCTCTCATCCTTCATAGGCTGCTGCTGTTCCTGACTTCCAAGTGCACTTGTGGTCATTGTGTCAGTAACACCTGAAGCACGTAACAGTACATGCCTTGTCTCAGCCACTTTTCCCCCTAGTTTTCACCTGCTGTGGAATGATGCCATTATTACTAGAAGATGAGGCTGGTCTTAAATGTCTAGAAATAACAGTAACTGTTTCTCTGCTTTTCTCAGTGTGTTTTTTCATCATCTCCTTGTTTCCTACACATTAAATAAACAACAATATTGAAGAAAACATTTAACTTAAATACCTTACATATTTAACTGAAATAAACTTCTTCAGTGGTAGTACATTAACTTTATTTTTCATGTGCTGCTTTCTCATTTTGATACTGGGTCTAAAAGTTCCTTTGAAATAGTTTGTGGAATTCTGGATCTTTAAATTTTAATGAGAACTGATTTAATCATGAGCATTTTTTGTACAATTTTTCATAAAAAATAAACAAACCAGTTCCTCTTTTAGATATTGGCACATGGAAACCAAGAACTTTCATAACCTTCTGTGGTCCTGCAACATTCATATAATAATTATCTCCATTATCATAAGAATGTAAATTCTGTTTAGTGAAAGATACTTAATACAGGTTTAACTCAGTTTTACAAAGACATTTCTGTGAGTTTAACTATGGAAAGTTTCTAGTTGAACTTTCAGAACATACGTAGGCAAGAACATAGAATCAGTGGAGATACTGAATTGTCGGCTGAGGAGCTTTCATCGGGGAAAAAAAGTTCAGCCTAGCCCTGCAAGGGATGCTGTGTAAAAGAAAGAGTTAAATTGTCTCTTTCAGCCAGAAGAGGTGCCAAGTGATGAAATTAGTAATTTATCAACCTGATTTTTTTCCATAAAGTATTGGGTGTGGTCAGTTTTGGGTTTCTTTCTCTCTTTTTGTATCAGCATTGAGCCTTTCAGCCCCCACTACCATAGCCAGGTGATACAGTATAGCAGTTGGGAGAGGTAGTTGATAGGTTTTTATTTAGTTGCCGAAACAATACACCCTCACTCAGAAAGTAACTTGAGGGCTCTTCTTAGTAGGTTAAAGAATTAAAATCCAGAAAAGAGATTTAAAAGACGAGGGGCGGGGTGGGGTGGGGGGGTAGAAGATCGGTAAACCTGTAGGAAAATACTTCACAATGTAGAAAAATATACATAAGTTCCTCAGCTAGATAAATTGGTAATACTAGGAAAATGTTGGATATTGCAGAAATACTTTCTTTAGCATTTCTGATTTTTGTATCGGTGATCTGGAAGAAAATGTCAAATTGCAGCTGTTAAGTTTGCTGGTTACACAGAAATGGGAATGGTGAGCTGGGGGCTAGGAGGGTATAGTAACCAGTGTTAATTTAGAATAATCACTTTGATGCTTTTCAGTGTGAAATTGTACCTTGGTGATCATTCATTCAGATTCTGTATATGTTCAGGACTAATATGTAAGAAAGTAAATGATGAGAAATGTGAGGTCATGATAGATAACTGACTTAACAGGAGTCCATGCAGTTCTCTTACCTACTATGCTAGGAGATCTCTTGAGTTTTAAAAAAGAGGAATAAAATACCATAAATGTAATATATGCCAGTCATTAGACCATTACTGGAGTATCTTGTCCACTTTTGTTGTCTTTGTGTCTGATTATATGTCAAACTGGAAAAGGTTGATGGTGAAGCTGCAAGATTAAATGGTATGTGGTCAGGCAAGTCTGCCTTCCTGTGAAACTAAAGGAAACTCTCTATTCTGTCCAAGAGAAATTAGTAAATCATTTAAATCCCAGTCTGATGGTACCTATGCAAGACGATTTTCTGCCAATGGAAAGTTATTTACTTTGCAGATACAAAGGTATGCAAGATGCCATGAACAGATGGTGAAGCTAGGTAAATTTGGAAGGGAAATAAAGTGGATTTTTTTTCAATGAAAAAAAATTTAAAATATATAGTGGATTTTCTTACTTAAAATCTTTAAAAGGAAATAGGCTTTTTTTTCCCCAGAAGATACCCAGGTTCTCCCAGATATGTTGGTATAGAAAGCAGATTATTATATTTTTAGAATAAAGAGAATAAGAATAGGGGTTTACCTGGTCTTAATGTATACAGTGTCAGTTAACTGCCCTTTCAGAGGGCTTAATGCATGCTTATTGTATTTGTGCAGACAGTATTACAGTTGCTTTTATTGAGCTGAGTGTAAAATATTTATACTTTCAACTATTTACAAAGTGGACTCTTTTTTTCAAAGTAAACTCTATTGCCTTCAGCTTTCACTGAGATTCAGATAAAGGATCATTGATTATTATGTTTTCTGACAATTATTTCATATTTTTAGACTTAATAATGTATTAATATAATAATTTGTGCAGTCTGCTTACAGAAAACAGGGCTGAAGAAAAAACCCAAGAAAATGTCTGAACAAGTATAGATGCTTCCATTAAGTAAAGCATCTATTTAAAGTGTATAAATAACCAAGTTTCTTCCAATTCTTCAGACTTTTGTTCAAGAAAATGTTGATTGTGATTCACTTAGGGAGGCCTGCATGGGGTTCAGCTTGCAACATGAAGCTGTTGATGAAAGATGTTGTCATACAGACTGCAATAATGCAATCCTGTGGTTAAAAGAGAAAGTCTTGGCTAATAGATGTACAGATAATTAAGAAGGATGTAAGGCATCTAGTGGACATTTTAGTAATTATAGTCTCGATTTTTTGGAAGAAACATTACATATAAAGAAGCAGTTTGCTATACAGAGGAATTTTTTAGCATTGGACTTCATGAATTTTTTACTAACATAGGTTCTTTAAGGATTAAACCATATAAAGATGTCATCTGTCTTTTCTTTCTGCATCATGCATTCAGTTTAGTTTCTAGTCCTTTGTAATACTAATTACAGATAGAAGTATTGTTGTCTTTAATGGAAATGGTGATAGCTTTGGCATGGTTTTCTGCCACTTGTTCACTTTTTTTGGTTTGTTTGGGTCTTTTTTGTTACCCAAGAAAATTTTATCAGAAAATCACCTAGATGACTTAGTGCTGGTGCTGCAGAGAATGCTTTGCTGTAGTTACTGGCATTTAATTAAATCATTGTGTTTCTTGTTGTAACTTGAGCTGAAATTATCATTTCAGTAACATTCTTAGAATTACCTGGTGGGATCAAAGCTGCATCTTCTAGGTTTCTGTAGTTTACATTTGATGCACTATGTTACAGACTTCAGGTTTTTACAGCACTAGATCTTGCTGAGCAAGGTTCAAACAGAACTCAAAACATGAGCTTTTACTTCTGTGCCAGATTAGATATGTAGTCTGAATTAGCAAAAACATATTTTCTAATTATCAAATGAAAGTTTAGAGTAGATGATGAACATTTGTAAATACAAAGATGGTCCTATGCCATAGAAAACTTGGTAGCACTTATTGTGTGCCCAGGCAGTTATATATGCATATTTGGATACAGGGATCTACATAGGTAGGAACTGAGTTGAAATAAGTCTTAAAATCATGGCAAATTTAATGACTAAGGAATGTTAAAGTTTTGCAGTGTGTTCCAGACTAAGAAACATACCATTTTAATTGCAACTCCAGTTTAGAGGGAGAGAAACAGTGCATTTAATCACAAGTGCAAAGTTGAAAAGTTCTGTTATGCAAGTTCGCAAAGCAATATTACAGTTACAATGATGCAAAAGTCAGTTTCTTCCTGTATTTTTAGAATGATACCCTTTTGCATGTCTTGAATTCTGTGCATGTTTTCATCATAGGTCTGTAGTTACTTCAGTAGCACCAGTTCTCAGCCATGGGATCAGTAATCTGCTTATGAGTCCATCATACAACACATTTACAACTATTATTTTCTTTTTTGCAGTGCGGAGAATTTGCTTTAATAAGTTTAAAGCATTATTTTTATTTGCAATTATTAGTGAGAGGGCTTTTGTTCAGCAGATTAGAAACTCATATTTTCAATGAAGACACTGCTATTTGTGTAATTAGTAGTGTTCTCTGGGCATTTGCCAGAAATTTGACATGGAAAAGGAAGTGGGGAAAAACAGAGGAGAACTGCTTAGGGGAAAAAAAAGTTAGCACAAGAATAAAACGTTTATTCTTTTAAACATTCATTATTTGAAAACCAAAGGGAATTTATAGGTACACCTGATACTATTTTAGCATGATATATTCTCTGTGTGTTTCTTATCATCATGTTCTCTTGCATCCAAAGCCTTGTACTGCTGCCTCAGTCTTTTTAAGGAGTTTTAAACTGAATCATTTGTAAGAGAGTGTACTTCTAAGCACTTAGTGTCATTTCTCCTCGTCTTTCTTGAATGTACTGCTTCCACCTAAATAATGGAGATGAATGGAAGCTCACCCTTAACTAAATGAGTTCTGATTTAAAGCCTACTGTCGACCTCTGCTTTGTACAAATTTAGTTATTTGTTCATTATATTGATTTGAGCAGCTGTAGTTCTTTTAGAGCATAAATGTACCAGAAAACATACTATTTACAAATTTTACGCAGTGTAGAATTGCCTAATGGTTAAGCAAGTCAAGCATGTGAAGCACCATGGTCTGTATAACTTTTAGAGCAGCTGACAATGAGTTCTGTCACCTTGAAAGTATTACCATCAAAGAAATAGTGTAATCAACTCAAGTGCTCAAATCTGGCTTTATTTAATTACTTGTAATTTACTTACAGTGCTGCTGTTAAGTGTTGAGAATTTTGATGCTTGAATTTTCCACTGTTCCTTTAATATCAGATTTTTCAACATTTTGATTGTTTTTATTTAAAAACTCTGTTGAATAACTTAAATTTGAACTCAGCATTATAACGTTAAAAAGTTTGTCCCAGGTTAGATCAAAGATCCATCTAGCTTTTCTTAAGGCTGATATGGATGCTTCAGGAAGAATAGAAAGCAGGGCAAGCAAGCAGTTGTAGTTGGCAACACTTGGTGATTTGTATCTCAGCTGCTTCTGAGTCACACCACTCGGGCTTTATCAGAGAAGAAAGCCAAGTTTCCAACACCAACTAAAAAGATAAACTTAATTGTTTAGCCAGGTAAATCCTACCTTGAAAATGTGAGAGAATGACTAATTTCAAACATAGATACTTCTAAAGAGAAATTTCTCAGTCCTAGTAAGTTTCTCATGTGCTTTTACTGTAGCTGTACAAAAAGACTGTAGGGCTAGAATACCCAGATTTTGTTCACAGTTCCTAAACTGACTTACTCCAGGGGTGCTAGACAAACTGATGCAAATGCAAGTGATTAGGACTGTAGTTACCATCAGCAATAGCTTGTACCTGTTTGTCCTTACCTCCTTTAACTAGGGGTTACTGCCCGTCCGATAATACCTTCTGTGCGTCCAAATCATATCTCACAACCCTCCAGCTTAGCTGGATGGGTTTTGTGTGTTGGGCTTTTTGGGGCATGGAGAGAGGGGTCTTACTGAAAAAAAAAAGCCAGCCTTCTAAACTTGAAGATTGTTAGTTGTTCTTTGCTTTACTGAGATCAGTAGCAGCCAGCTTGTCTGACAACATCCTTGCTCTGACCTCTTATTATTTGCAGTTAAATTTTGGGCCAACTACTTCTGTTTCTAAAGGCTTATGTGGTCAGTTGATGTATATAAAGTGCTTTCCAGGCCTGAGAATTGACAGATTAGGTTAATTGTAGCAGTTAGCTTTCGTAAGAAGAAATACTTTATGGTATTTGGCCTTTTGTAAGCAGGCTAGCAGAGACAGAGTGAAAATGTATTTCCAGTGGGGGTGAGATTATATGTACAAAATTACTGGTTTGAAGTCCAGTATCCTTAAATACCTAAGTAAAAACTGCTCATACACATCGTTTTCTCACCTAGCACTCTTGAGGATTTTGTTATTGTTTACTTATAGCCCACATACTTTAGATCGTATTTTTGGAAGACTTTCGAGATGTTATATGGTGTTTTAATGTACTATTAGTGACTGTTAGCAGAGAGCAATTAAGATGTCCCTTGTCATAAAGAAATGACTTACAAGAATCTTGCAGTAACAAGTCATGTAGTTTAAACAAGCTCAATCAGTTTTTATTTTCCCCTCCAGATCTAGGACTTCCTTTCAGTTTGTTGTTCTGCTGGTTAAGACACATCTTTCAGATAATTGCATCAGCTGACACATGCATGAGTGTACGTGGCCTAGAAAAAGAACTGTGCAGCTTGTCAGTTTATATATACACACAAAAAGAATGAGTGAGCACTAAGCTTAATCATAATTCTTTCCCTCCCAAGTCTTCCGGTTTGAATTTATTGTGGCTGGGAATATTTTAGCGAAGTCTTTCATTATTCAGTTATATATATAATAAGTAACTTTACATAAATCCTTAACTCTGCTTTGTTGTTCGAGCAGTCCGTACAGTACGTGAACATCCTAGTGCTCGGTGCTGAGTCTGGTGAAGTGTGCAATGAGATTTAGTAAGCCTCCTATCCTATCTTTATTGACAGCATCAACAAAGAGAGCATTGTGGATGTAGAAGGCGTTGTGAGGAAAGCATATCAGAAAATCGGAGGCTGTACTCAGCAAGATGTTGAGCTTCATGTTCAAAGGGTAAATTTTTTAGCAAATGGAGCACTGGTTAATTGTTTGAGAGATTATCTGCTAGGCTGTCTGTCTATCTGCATATATAAACTTTGTCAATAAGCAGTCCTATATCAGAGAAATACACTGCTTTAAACTACAAATTTCAGTGTATCGTACATGAACATTTCTGGTTTTAAGAGATCAGATTTTTAGAATTTCCTATTTTTATCTGCCATTTGAATTACAGTACCAAGTAAAATAAAATATCTCACTAGAATAATTCGGCTGGGAATGATTGTAATTCTAGTTTTTTATTCTTAACTGCAGCAGATACTGTAATAAAGCATCTACTTCATTCTAAGTGCAAGTCAGAAGTTTCTTCTTTATCAGAAATGTTACAATCTTCCCCTTAGTACCATGGAATGGAATACATAATCCTCAGCAAAAGTAAAGCGCTGGCTTAACAGTATAGAAGCTCTTGAAATCTAAAATATCTGTAGCTTGTGCTGTAGGGCTGGAGGAAGTGCAACTTTGTAATTTGTTTAAATAGAAAGCGTATTTAAACCTTTGTGTAATATCCTTTCCTTCTAAAGGTTTTCAACCAAAACTGTATGCCTACAATGCAGCTGAAACAGTCATCTCAAGAGTAGAGTGCAAGGGCTATTATAGTTAGAGCAGTAAGGTAAATTTTAACTAACATGGTTGGGGAAAATCTGCAGATCTGGAAGAAATATATGTGCAGATTACCATATGCTTCAATTTTTCTGAAAGAATATCAAATTCACCTATGACTAGATTGTAAGGCAAGGGAAGGTGGTTTTCATTTTCTTACTGTATTTTAGGTATCTCATAAATTTTCAGTCTGAAATGGCTCTTTCAGATATAATCAGATGATAAGTAAATATTACATTAACAATGACAAGAAGAGGATGATCTTGCTCGAATCGGAACCTAAAACTCTGTGAAATCTGGTAGTTTCAGACCTGGCGTTCATGCCAGTAGGCTTTTCCCTCAGGCAGTGTGTACTTGCTCAACTCAGTGCTTCCCAGAAGGAAAAAAGACATTTTTAATCTTTCAAAAGGAAAATAAGAACAAAGCATTTTGAGTATTGTCATGAGAATGCACCTGTGTAGCTCAAGTATTTGAATAAAATCACAGTCTTTCAGCTAACAGCCTATGCAAACACTGTTTCAAGTGTATGCCAGAAATACCCTTTTGTAAATCACACCTCCTTTTGAGCTGAGTCTCATGCTATTTCTGTTCCTGTCTCAATTTCAGATCTATGTGATCAGTTTAGCTGAACCCCGACTGCCCTTACAGCTGGATGATGCTGTTCGGCCAGAAGTGGAAGGAGAGGAGGTGAAAACTTTGCATCCTCAGATACTTTTTATTGTCTTTGTAATTGAACAAAAGCATGAAAGCCTTAATGCAGTGATTCTGGGGGTTTGCTGGCCATGCATTTTACTTCCTTTATGTTATCCAGAACAGTGTTAGAAATCTCCATAGCTTTGATGTCTGTTGAACTGCAGTAGAAGGTCAAAAACAGAGCATTTGCAATCTTGTGTGTGTGTCTTCTGGATCCTCATAGCTGAGTTCTGCCTGTGACCTCTGGCAGAAGTTACACCTTAATCTTTGCTATGCTGCCAGTTTGCTGTGTGTTCTTTCTAGAATGATCTAGAAATTCTACTGAACTTAGAAGTAGCCCTGGCTTTTAGCCATAGAATGTTTTTCTCCATTTATTTTGTTTTGTTGGGTTTTTTTTGGGTGCAGGGGTTGGAGGTGTATGTATTCATTATATATTTTTGCACAACCATTTAGGATGCAAGAGCTACTGTAAACCAAGATACAAGACTGGACAACAGAGTAATTGATCTGAGGGTAAGAAACCTGCTGTGTTGCATGCTTGCCTGCAATTGTTTATTCTTCGCATTTCTAACCCGTGAAGCAATAAAAGCTGTGGATTTGATGGAAGTGTATTGCTGGCCAGAGGAAAAATAAACAATGTATTTTTCTTTTTTTGAGTGGCATTGTGAAACACAGGGTTTTTTAATCCTAAGTGTTCACTTTTCCTGACATTAATCGAAGAAGACTTTACTGGTAGCTTAAAGATCAACATTTAGGATTTGTCATGTGACTATGTACATCAGGGCTTTTTTATTTACAAATGTCAAAGGTGGCTGAATAGGAACAATTTGGAGACAACATTTCTTCTCAAATGTAGTCTTTGATAACCAAAAACTGTAGTAAGAGCTTGGTTTTGGAGCATAAGATGGAAGTTTTGAATTTAATATGTAACTTAAGTGCCGTAATGCGTATCTCGCAAGTGAAATTGTACAAGGCTATGATACCAATTTCATTCTCTTTGGTTCTTCCACAGCATTCATATGCTGTTTTGTTTTTTTTTCTGAAACACCTTTCTTCATTTCAGAGGGACAGACTTCTTTGAATTCATAAACTCCCAAATATTTACTTTTTCTGATCAACAGCAGAAAATGATCTACTAAATCACTTACAGAACTTTTTTTCTTTTATAATGAAACCACAGCTAACACTAAGTGCGTATGAAGTAAGTAACCATTCATATTGACATGAGGCTTTCTGGTCTTTTCCCATATTTGGCTCTGCACAACAAAATTGTAATTAACTTTTCATTGAATGAAGAGTGTGCTTAGCTCATTTTTATGGTGTATCTAGCACTGCCTTCAAAGCTCTGATAATGGCAGTTTCTCAGTAAATCAGTCTATGGGCCTGGGAAATCAAAAGTCAGTTATTGGAAAATTTGGAAGTGTTCTGGCACTGGGATGCTTAAAGCATTTGAACATCTGATCTCCTTATTTCAGCAACTAAAACTACTTGTGCAAATTGTTTTGCTTGGACCAAAGTTAATTGCTTCTCACTTGACCTTATGTATACTGTAAACGACTTCAGTTTGTGATTACTTTTCAGGATACTCAGTATGTCATCCTATTGGTCTCTTCATCTGCGTCTTAAATTAAGCCTTTGATGAAAAGAATTCTATGCTAATGGTTGAAAGTGGAAATCATGTAAAGGATCGTGGACTTATGGTAGTGGTAAGGCAGTGTACTAAATTGAAGAGGCAACTATGGGATGCTTGAAGGGCTTTGAAATTCTGGTGATGAAGAACAATACTCAACAACACTTCAGAGCAACTTAAGAAAATCCATGAAATTAATGAAATACCTGTATAATAAATGGGAAAGAGCCAAGAACCCCAAAGAAAACAGAGAAATAATACAAAGGGAAATAACAGTTAAAAATATGAGCTGAAAATAATGGCATGAAAGTATCCTTGGCTGTATTTCAGATGAGGGCATCTGAAGAGTAAAACCTAAGAAGGTATATAGTAATGGAAAAAGAAGGGAGACTGTAATGCCAGAATAAACACAAGAGATGTAACAGAAAGGAGTGGGCTGAAGTTCTTCCATCCCTGTACACATTCAGTAGTCCAGCAGCACTCTTCCAATACTTCTTCTGCATCTCTGCCGGTATAGTAATAGAACATTAGTTGTCAGTATTTTGCCTGGAGAGTACAGATGGTGAGCTAAATGGATGCTGCTATAACCTTTTCTAACTTACGTGTCCCAACCATTGTCAGTACACCATTTATTCAGCAACGTTTGGCACCCTGTTTTGAGGTCTGAACCTTAACTTTGCCTTCTACAGAAGCTATTTTTCTCCTTAGCTCCAACAGGAGCCACAGCATGGTGCTAAACAGCTATTTCATGCTGAACAGAAATTCAGGTTAACTTTTTACAAAATTGATGAAAGGATGAAATGTCAAATCTCAGTACTTCATTGCCTTAAGTCTCATCATCTGCATGTATCTGAGGCTGGATGTACTGGCCGCAGCTTTCCCTTGATTAGGCTTAGGTATCTATCCTGCCTTCCTCCTATGTATGGAAAAAGTTTCTGACTGTGTCACACTTGTCTGTGTGTCTTTTCTGTTGCACATTTCATTATTTGCTTCAGAACAAAAGCAGATGATTTTGTAACAGTAGGCTCATGCCTACCATAAACTTGCTTTGTTTGTTATGCAGGAGCAGAAGATTCTAAATAATTATGTGTTACTTTGACCTTTTTTTAAAAGGGAGAGCTGAATAAGCAGAAAAGGTGTTTAATGGAGAAACGGGAAATCCCAGTGAGAACACATGTATGTGCACATTCTAAGCACTGTGTGCAGTGGAATCATGAGAGCAGGGGCACAAAGGCAGTTTGTCCTTCAAAGTAACTGAAACAAAACAAAACAAAAAGTAGTAATTTGTTTTCAATGATTTGGTTGCATGGACTGGAGCTGTAGTATGAATTGGAACTTCAGAGAGCCCCTAAGTGTGCAGCTTAAGTAAGCATGTTGTAAGGAGGATCAGAAGACATGGTAATGTTAAAAGCGCAGAGGGATATCTGAAACTATTAGCATTGCTGTCCCATACCTCTTCCTTCTAGGAAAAACAAATCGTGGGTAGCAGGGAAGAATGCTGACAGAATAGTTCTAACAGAGATGCTGTGATGATCTGTTCCTACAAGTATGGGAGGAAGTCCAACCACAGATATATGTACCGAGTTCTGGTTTCTTCACTGCCCCAGTTTTCTAAGGAAGGAGGAGTCATCAAACATCAAAAATAAGAGATACTATTTTTTGGAGAAAGATTTAACAAACTAAGTGCATAGATCTTGGCTAGACTCAGACTAAAAATAGTCCCTAGTATGGAACTAAAATAATTTTTGTCCCTTTAAGTACAGTCTTTAAAGTATTTAAGCCGTTAAATTTTAAGTAGTGATTAACCACTGAGTTCATTGGATAGGGCCAAATTGTGATAAAGTGGAGCTGCGAGACTCGAATCATTACATCAGTGAAAGGGACTGGATTTCCAAAAATAGCATCACTCCATCCAGCTATGATGTATAACAAGGAGACTTTGATTATGATGTAATAGAAGGAGTGCAGTTAATAATAAGGAAGTTACATTGGTGGAGATGTAATACGCAAAGTATTCTACAGAGATTGTAAGACTTCCATTGTGTGTACATGTAAAAATAGACTGAGTAGTTGCTGAGGAAGATCTCCCAGAGGTGTCTGGTAATTCTGTTTGAGGTTAGGGATGCCAAGTACTTAAATGCCAAGATCCCAAGCTATTGCCATAGTTGTTATTCTGATGTATGGAGGGAAAATGGTGACTAATTAGGGTGGAGAGGTGTTAAAAATCCTTTCCAAGGAAGAGGACTGAGGAAGAATGAATCTATTCCTGATGGGTTAACTCATAAAATACAGATCACATACTTGTGGAGTAGAAAAATCAGGGGTATAGAGACAAGAGAGTTGGGAAGAAAAAATAAAAGCCCTTATACAGACCAAATTTTCTTTTACATAAACCACAGGTGACTGTGAGGAAACCACTGTTTACCTAAGTATGTATTTTTCCTTATAACTTAATGAGGGTCAAACCAGTTGGTTCTAGAGATGTTTGATTTACTGTTCCTTTATCAGAACAATTTAAAAAGGCAAATTGGACCACTGATATGTTTTTACATCTTTACTTTTCTGCTGTTAAGTTTAACTGAAGTATTCAGTGATGTGTAGACTTTCCATGTCTATAAAAACACCTACAGAAACCATATTTCATTAAGATCTGTGGTAGACAAAAAATGAAGACACGTAAAACACTGATTTTAGGATTTTGCTTCTTATTTTCTCTTCCTCTGAAGAAGAAATTAATTCAGCTCATTCAGTTTTAACAATGGACCTGACTGATGTCCTTGTCCTGGCTTATTTGCTATCTCCAGCAGGGTTTTTATCTTAACAGTATCTGTCCAAATTTGACTTCAATTATATGCATTTTGCAGCCCTGATGCTATAATTGTGTCTGCTAATGCACAGCTAATTGAGACCAAAGCGTAGTCTTTTTAGGGTCAGTATTATCCTGTTTAAACTGTTCAGGGTAAAGCATAAACATTAAACTGTATCTTTAGTAGTTTATGGATGTCAGACTATGTTATATGATAATCTAACTGTACACTGATCTTAATGCATTTTTTTTCAAAATAAGTGGTTACTTCAAGCTTGATTTCATTGTGTTGAATTCAATTTACTCATTTTACCAGCTTTGTTTTTCCTGACTGAATTCAAGCTGTAATGAACAAGCAGATGTACGGTTTATTTTATTGTGGATAGTGGTTTGGTAGTGAAGACATAACACAGCTCCAGTTGTTTTGACAACAAACTTCATGTTGGTATCTTCTTATACTAAAAGTAATATTGACATTTGAATAAAAGTTTACTTCAGTCGCTTTGGGGTTAAAAAAATGTTACTTAACATAAATCCTATTTCCTAGAAAAACTTTAATCTCCCATATATATAGTAGAGGAATTGCAAAATTATTTAAATTATTTCAAATAATGTATATATCTAAAATAATATAGATTACATTATTTCCCCTTGTTATTTAGCCTACTTTACGAATTTAGTGATTGTTCAGCTAGTAAACAAAAAAGCCAAACTGAGGTGAGAGTGGAATAAGTTCTACAGCTGATCTGAGAGTAAAAACAAAAGTTCACAACTTTGCATGTCAGTGCCTCAGTCGCACCTCTTTGAGATACGATCTCTCCTAAGGTGTTAACTGCCCTCAATTCTGTTGAAACACATCTGTTGGTCTCTGGCAATTTACATGGCTATTATTCTAACACTGCAGCTTGTGCTGAATGAAATGTGGGAATTGTTTTTATAATCTTGCTTAAAGTGTTAAAATAATCTCTGTTCTATTATTATTAGTGTTTTCCTTTGTGGCATTAAAATAATAAACAGGCAGGTGAAATTAGAGTGAGGTTATGACCGTCGTATTTCAGCATTGTTAGCTAAAGGTATGTTCTGCTCTCTGTAACAAAGGTGATTATTAAAAATAACAAGTTTTCCTGTAAAATCATCTCTGCAGGCCAAGTTAAAACATTAACACTGTTAACTGCAACAGCATTTAAATGGCCCGAGTTTATTTTGGTTTCTGTTTAACTCTTGCGTATTTACTGCCTTTGCCATAGTCTCAGGTAAGATAGTTTGTCAATATATATGTGGAAGAGTTCATATTAGAGTAAACACTACAGGAAAAGAATGCCATGGTAAAATATTTTTTAAGGCTAAGGTAAAATTAAATTCATTTTGACAGCTGTCTTTCTCAAGTTTGCTGTGTTGTACCTAAGTGTGGTAGTGCAAATGGTGACTGCGTTACCTACCATTGTACCATACATGGTAATACACATACCAGCATCTCTCCAAAGACAGGATAACAGCTTGAATTACTTTCTTCAGGTATATTCTCTTGCTTTTTGTCCTAAACATTATACCAGTGCAAAATATGTAATTAATTTTGAGAAGATTTGCTCCGTGTGTAGATACAGAATCATGTTTAAAATCTTTGGAAAGTTGTAGTGGCAACACAGAACTTTTGAGGTCATCCATTTGACTCCACTGCATGTTGACAGTTGCAGTTCTTTAGGAGCTTATCTCAGATGTCTTGTTGGTCTGTTTAATTCTTACAAGGAGACTGCAGTATCACAAATTCTCAACAGTTACCCTTGTTGGCAGTCTGAATGAATGGGCACTGAAACTCAGCTACCTTTGGTAGAAAGAAGAGTGGTCTTGTCAGATGTAATTTGACCTACAGAGAACAGCCGTTTTTCTTTTCTTGGTCTGTAGTTAAAAAAAAAAAAAAAAAAGCTTTAGTGTCCAGATGTGTGAATTTGGCTGCTTCCATTTTTTTAAGCATAATGTATCATTATAGATCAGATTAAGAAGACAAAGTCTTTGCTCTGCATCCTCTCTAAAGCCAGAAGGAGTTACTACCTGATGATCTATTGTTAGTGGAGAGCTGTGTTAGTTATCGACTGGATGTGTTTCTGTGCACACTTTTAGGTCAGACCAAGTAATTGCTTTGAGATGGGGTTTAGCAACCATTTTTCTTTTTTCTAGGACTGTATAACTTAGGACTCCATTCTTAGCTGCTCTGGCATGAAACTGGTGGGAGTTCATTAGAAAGGTAGAGGCGGAATTGTTACTATGCTGCTTTAAAGAAATGTTACACATTTTGTCTCTTTGCATTTTTAGAAATTTGTTTAGTTTATCAAAAACTGTATTGGTAAACCCAAATGTGACTGTTTTAAGTTGTTATCGCTTGGAAAAATGGCTTTTAACTTCCAAGTAGGAGATGGTTAATAAAATAAAATAAATACCTTTTTGAATCATCCTGGTGCTTTGATGTTACACTGCCAAATTATGCCCAGAACTTGGGCGAAGTGTTCGCATATATCTGATTCTGGGAGACGCATGTAAAAAAGGTGAAAAAGTTTGAGGGTACTTTTGTAACTGTTGCTCAAAACCTCAGTTCCTTAATTTTGAAAGTAGTGGAAGTAGCAGCTGCGGTTAATGCTATCAGACAGTGAGAACTGCTAGCTATTATTTACTAGACTCAACCACTTACACTCCTGAGATACTTTATCAGTCAGCTAAAATTGCAAATAACTCCAAACTACTACAGATTTGCAGTATTCTTACCGTTTTCTCTTTTGTTTTTTTCAGTGACGTGTTACCTGTCTTGCAGAGATGATTTATGTAGCTTTATTTCAACATACCTACTGACTGCCTGTCTAAATTTGGGTGGTTATACAATTTGTTTTGGTTGGGGGTTTTTTGTTTTGTGGTTTGGTAAGAGTCATGTGAAAAAGCCCACAAGGCTGCTCTTACCCTAACTGAAAAGTTGGGTACCTTTCAGAAAGGAGAAGTAAACAGTGCTATGACGCAGATTGTCGTAAAGAACTGCTCTCTTAGTTGTTTGCAAGAATTCGTTAGGTTTTAGAAACGCTTCTGGGTTGCTAACTGTCAGGTCTTAAACACTGCAAGCACAAAATCAGATATGAGTTCAGTGTTGACGTATTGCAGTGTTTTCAGCATTCTCGAAGGGGTTTTTTTTCTTCACACCAAAGCCCAAGAGTGTTACAGGAACATTTAGTGTAGGTATTTGCTAACCAGATAAGTAGCTTGACTATGCCACATGCATAAACAAAAAGATGATGATTAATTCAGGTAAATCTACTTTTGTTTTCAATTAAATGTACTTTTGGAGTAGATTTTAAAAAGAACAGCAGTTCACATGATCAGGTGTTATATGGACTGTTTTAAGTGCTGGGAGTTCAGACCCTGGCTTTGGGATGTTTTTGTGGCAGTGTTGTACGTGGTTAACACATGGCTATGTTTTTACGTAAAAATGTTTTATTTGGTAGCCTTTAATAGACACAAGCGTTTCTACCTTATGTAAGTTATTGAGGGCTTTGCTTTTATCATGCTCTGTATATTTACTGCACTTGTTCTAGTTGTGTGCTGAAAGCTTTTTAATAGGTTTAGTGGTTTTATTCAATTTATTACTATGAAAACTTTATTTGCAGAAGTACTTCTCATAAATCAGTGATTCTTTAAACGTAGAATTGACTGTAGTGCCTCCTTTGTAACTGAACATGCCATAAATTGAAATGAGGATTTTCTCTTGTTTCCTTTGCTGTTTCATTTTGTGTAATAAACAATTACCAATTTGCACTTTTCTCTGTTTAGGCAAATGCAATGATCAAGTGTCCCTAAGAGAAGAAATTCACCCTTCCAGCTGTCCAGAAAAAGAGACAGAGTCAGGAAAAACTAACTTAGGATTCATTATTTTATCTTCTTCTTATAGACCTCCACTAGTCAGGCAATCTTCTGCCTTCAGTCGGGTATTTGTCAGCTTTTCCGAGAAACTCTTATTCGCAAGGGATTTGTGGAAATTCAGACTCCCAAAATCATTTCAGGTACTGTATATGTGATCGAGCAGCTACAGGTCTGCTTCTTTTACAGTTGCTCAGCATACCTATCTGCCAAAAATTTAATAAGTTTTTATTTAAAAAAGATAAAGTTCTATTTCTAATTCAGGCGCAACATAGCAAACTTTTCCTAGCAGGTATCAAAGTTGTTCTTTACTTTTCTCCTGACTTTGGATGTTAAACGAATGACAAGACAAATACATGCATCTGATTTATGTACTCTGCAGTGCATTTAAAGCTTTAATTTGGTTAAATAAAGATGTCTGATTGTATGCACTGTTCTTCAAATTTGTGTTCTCCACTTGTTGAGCACTGTGAGTTCCATTCCCAGTATTAAAGAATATAGTAAGTTATCATCATAATAAATAAAGTTATCATCATCATAAATAAGTTACAACAACCATATCATGGTATAAAAAAAGATGATGCCATTATATACAATATGTCACTTCTTTAGCAATGGGTATGTGGCTGAATAGAAAGTGGTAGGTCATTTTTCTGAAAGCGTGCCTAACAGTTTCAGCCTGACTAAAGGTCTGGAAATGGGGATTTTGCTTCTGGTTCTGTTGTTGGATCTGCTGTATTGTTTTCAAAAGTCAAATTACTTGATTTACTGATGGGTATTTTTCTCCCATCTTATTGGTGTCCTTTGAGGTTTTGTTGATGCCACTACAACATACAGCATGGAAAATGTAGGGTGGAATATTTGTATTACTCTCATTGTATGTGCACTCATATGCATACATTTTGCCTACTGAATTTTATAGTCCTCTGTATTTTTGAAGACAGCTCTTGATTGTGGTAAAAAAGGGCTTTTTAACAGAATATGTGTAAGCACTATTTCAACATAGAAAGTATTGTTGAACTATAAGATTAGGTAACTTTTTTCCTAACAGACAGCTGAAACAGCATGAAGTACTGAAGAGTCCCAAGTAGTTTATTTATGTAGGACCTTTGAGGAAGTGTGCTATTCTTGCTGTGCAGTGTACCATTGAAAGCAAGCAAGCATCCTATTGTTTGAATGAGATCATACTTCGTAAAAATAACTAAGTTAAGTCGATGCAATCCTTACTAAACTTTGAATTTAATATCATAGCTGTTTTAAGATCTGAGATTTTTTAAATTGCCTGTATTCACAAATAACTGTAAATATTCACTGAAACCATTTCAGTGGGAGTAGTGGTGATGAAAAGAAAAGAAACAGTAATCTCAGTGGACTGGTTAGTAATAATAATAATAATAATTAGTAATTTACCTAGAGTAATCTTAACATTAGAACTTTTAAAGATTATTAACTAATATTTCACTCTGGCATGCTTTTGTTAGCAAGTTAGGCAACTAGAACACTCCTACCACACAGTGGGAAATTGAAAGGTGAAGTGACTCAGCTGATAGTTTTGGTAGGCAGTTTGCAGTAAAGGATTCAAATGTGTGTGTTCTTGGTTCTTGTTCTCTCAAAGTAACCTCCTATGAAAAGTGCCTTAAACTGAAAAAGCTTTGTACCTTTGGCAGATGTCCTCTGGTAAATAGTTTTGGCTCAGAGAGATATTTATGCTTTCAGTTAGAGAGGATGATCCTGGCAAAACAGGATATGCACTTTCGTCTTGGGCTCTGCATCTGGAAGCCTACGTCACTGTAAAGATTGGTTTCCACAGAAGTGTTTTGGACCACAAGTAGATGTGGTGGTGGTGGTACAAGCATGCATTTTCCCTGTTCTAACTTTGAGGTAAAGGACAGCTGGGAATAGCAACATTTTAAACTACCCCAACTGAATTTGCAGATTTGCAAGACGATGAGTGACAGCCCTGAGCTGCAAAACTTCCCTTAGCATTAATGGATGCAGACGTATCTTTTTGCTCTAATAGGCTTTGATGAAAAATCTCCTTCTAATCTCTAAATGGAAGACCAATAGTCTATCATTCTACCTCTGATTTGTTCTTTACATTTTTATTTTAATAATTATTGCAAGCATTTGCTTTTCAGCTGCCAGTGAAGGAGGAGCCAATGTGTTTACTGTATCATACTTCAAAAGCAGTGCCTACCTAGCTCAGTCCCCACAGCTGTACAAGCAGATGTGTATATGTGCTGACTTTGAAAAGGTTTTTTGCGTTGGGCCAGGTAAGAAAAGTGTTGGTTTATCCAAAGTGTGTGAAGTATGCAGTGATGGCTTTTAGCACCTGTGATAAAAATAAGATAATATGCACACTGAAAGCTTTGAATGGTTTCACTTAATATAGTTTCACTTACCAAACACAGATTTCAGTTGGGGTGACTAATGAGAGTAAAGTTGGCAGAGAAGTTGCTAGAATAAAACTAAAATGCTGAAATAGGGCTGGAGTACTCCAGTGCTTGCTGTTCTGTGTAGAGAAAGAATATAGAGTTGCATTGGAGATTGATAGTACGATGAAGTTACTAAAACATGGTACAACCCTGTGGTTACTAAAGCCATAGTTTCCTATTAACCATGTTCAGTAGTCGTTGCCTAGTTGCCTTTATTTGCCCAGTAGTAAGCAGTTAAAATAGGCAAGCTAGGTTTTACATACTTCAGATTGCATATTAACATACGCTTACCCCTTGCTTTTGTGTATGTACCAAATAACTTTACTTAGAAACTGCATCCTTTCAACTGGGCTGTCACTAAATAATAAAAAATGAATAATTTCCAGACTTATGCTCTCTTTCTTAAAAGCTGATAGTACATGGCCTCTTTAGGTTTTTTTCTAAGTTTTTAATAAGTTTTTTGAATTAAGTTTTAATACAGCATTTTTTTTCTAAGACGTCAAAGACCAGTTTAAAGAGATGTAAGCTGGAAATGCTGGGAAAAAAGTAACAATTCGTAAAATAATTAAAAAAAGATGCAAGTAATTTAGGAGATCTTAAATTTCTTGTTAATTACTGACAAATGAATCATGGTTTATAGGAAGACATGTTTATATTAGACTCATATATCTGAAAAAAAACACACCAAAAACCACAACAAAAAACCAATACCCCAGAACACACACAGGTGCACACGTCCTTTTCCTCTGAAAAAGGCGGTTTTCAAATCTCAAAGTTCTTGTGTGCCTGAAAGCTTGTCTGTTTTTTCCATTCTGTCTGTTGGTCTAACGAGATCCTGCCTTTCTACAGGTCTTGTGTGTCTTGTCTCCTTTGAGCACCACAGCTACAATAATGCTGTCACTATTACAAATGATGCTCTGAGGCAGCTAGTTTTCTTTTTGTTTTTCACTGAGAATTGTCATGTCTAAAGAAAGCATTGTCTACTTGATCCAAATGCTGATGTGATTGATTGTCAGTTATTTTTCAAAATGCAATGATCATTTCAGGTTTGTTAGAATTTCTGTTGTTTAATTTTACAGTATTTAGAGCTGAGGACTCCAATACACACAGACACCTGACTGAGTTTGTTGGTCTGGATATCGAAATGGCTTTTAACTACCACTATCATGAAGTGGTAGATGAGATTGCAGATACCTTGGTGCAGATATTCAAGGGACTTCAGGAAAGGTAATTAAGAGCATTTTCCATTTCGTGAGCAACTTCGAGATCTCTGGCACTGTGGTATGAAATGGGCGAGCATTTTATCCTCAGCTTGTCAGATAATCGTTAGTAATCTGATTTATGACACAACTTTGAAACAAACGTTTTTGCTTTACTCTTAACTATTTCCTTGTGCCTAATTTTTGAAGTTCACTCAAGCCATAGGCCAGCAAACTGTCTATTTTCAGCCCAGGTTGCATCTCCTAGAGTATGCTAGCTTGCACTAAGAAAACTTACTGTTTAATGTTGGATGGACTTCCTCACAGAAATAACCCATCATTAATTTAAAATGTCCTCCTTTTTGTGCCACTACAGGTACACTGGTTGTTCTATTTTGAAATTAATATTTACTATCTAAGAAAGCTTTTTTGAACCAAATTTATTGTAACAGCCTGCATTTGTGCCCTGAAAGCAGCAAAGATTATTTTCCATTATTCACAGTCTTAACTCGGTAAAAAGCCAGGCCAGGAATTTAGGAAGTGGTTTTCATTTGCTTACAAATTAGACTATCTTGCCAGTGAAATGAAAATCTTTTCATCTGTCTAGAAGGAAATTTCTCTTTTATATTTAAAATAGGATATCACTCAAATCAAAGAAGAAACCAGGTAAATATTAAAAGTCAAAGGGATGGTTTCTCAGTGTCTTTACTGTGAAAATTGACCTAGTCCATTATTTCTTACAAAAGGAACAAAACAGAAGTAATAGTAAAATATTAACATATATATAATTGACGTAGATGCATCAACTTACATGAAACACGTTATTAGGATTGAACAGTTTCTCCAGATGTGGCTTTAACAGTTTTTTATGTTGCAAGAGGGACCTCTTGTGGCAAAATTGTATTGCCATTGCAAAAGCATTATTAGATGCAAGAAGAGTACATTTCTTTATTGTTTTGTATTTTGTTTCTTTTCTTGTTTCCTCCTGTATAGATTCCAAACGGAAATTCAGACAGTGAACAAACAGTTCCCATGTGAGCCATTTAAATTTTTGGAGCCAACTCTGAGGCTGGAATACCGTGAAGCTGTGGCCATGCTAAGAGAGGCTGGGGTTGAGATGGGTGATGAAGAAGATCTGAGGTACTTTGGCAGTACACAGATGTGTCAGTCTTGTGAATGTGGTAGTGACGTGTCAGTTTTGTGCTGTGCAACTGACAGCCTCCAAGAAGGAAACACAAGCTTTTAGAGGAATAAACAGTATTTGCATTCAGACCCCTTGACAAATAAATGAATGGATATGAAAATAGCCCCTTCTTTTAATATATACTATATGCACAAACTCTGAAATCCAAAAGAAAATAACTTACAACATAAAGTGAGAGTAACTTGAACCTTCTAAGGATAAGAAACATTTGTTTTTCTAATAATCGCAGTCCTTCATGTGAATTGTCACATCTTTGAATAGGATTAAACAAAAAGATTCTTCAGTATTAAGGTCTTTCTTTTGAGTACCACCTTCCCATTTTTATTTTCTACCTCTCAGGAAAATGGTTAATGCAGTCATGATTGCATTTCCACTGATCTGCTTAAAGATGGATTTAATTTTTCTGAAGACACTTAATAAATAAAAACATTTCTGTTTTTTCCCATAAATATACCCAGTACCATTAGGATAATGTGTGATTTTACAGTTAAACAATCCATGCGTCAAAGGAGTTTCAATTGTAAGAGTTTGATAGAGCAAAATAATTTCCCCAGCAACTGCTTAGGATGTTTCTCAATTATTGTGCCCAAGAAGAAATGGCTGTAGAAGGTATATGCCAATAGGAAACAGAGCACACAATTCTTCAGTAATCAGAATATGACGACTAGGAAGTAGTTATATTAAGAGCAAGAATATCTTTAGGTATCAGTTAATTTAAGGGATTTCCAGGACCAATACAAAATATTTAGGAACAGAAATAAATATACTTTATTTCTGAAATTTGTGTCTGCACAAACCAAACCATTCAGAACAAAGTACTAGATTTTTCCAAAGAGTGGGGTGGAGCAGATCTGTAGCTTGAAATCTTTTTAGCTTGATGAACTATGTAATCAGTACAAGTTTAAATCACTTAATTTTATTGGTGATAATTTGTTTCAGCACACCTAATGAAAAGCTCCTGGGACGCCTGGTAAAGGAAAAGGTAACAATTGTTTTAGAATAAATAGATTTGTCATTGAATCTGAAACATGATGTCATGGAGTCTTTGGGTGGATATAAATGCCTACTTCATGTAAAACAACTTTTTACACACTCATTGAGAATACGGTATGTCAGAACATGCAGAAGCTGTGAAGAGTTTGGGATTAACATGAGCATTTTTTAATTGTCTGACTGCATCCACATTTTGTCACAGCTTATTTAATCTACTGACAGTTTTGTCTATCATTAGTAAGCTGTTTGAAACACTTTCAATCTTTTAAATTTTTTTAATATATATTTTTTGATACATTTTTCTGTCATCTGTTACATTGAGTACACCAAACAGGATAGTACATTCCAAAACCAGTTCTTAGGATAATTAAAAAAGAACAAACCAGATTCTAACTGAATCAATAGGAGAAGATGAGATCTTTGGCATAAAAATAAGTACCTGTTACTACAGCAAGACATGTTACTGCTAAACATTTGTAGGTTTACACTAGAAGTAGTATTGGAAAACTGAAAAATAATACACCACTTTTATTGATAACTGTTATTTTTTTTAAGATAATACTGTCAAATTTCTGTAAAGTTATTTGTATATATATCTGTATATATCTGTAAAGATATAATTTTTTTTTAATTTTATTTCAAAGATTCAGTGGTTGTGTCCTCCTCTTGTAATTTGTTCTTTACATCATTTTCTCCTTTACTACACTGTTTTCAATTACCTTCTTTCAGTATGACACAGACTTCTATATTCTTGACAAATACCCTCTTGCTGTGAGGCCCTTTTATACAATGCCAGACCCAGTAAATCCTGTAAGTAAAATTTTTTGTCAGTAAGTAAAAAATTTGTCAGTGGGGTTTTTTCGTAGTTGAAATTATTCTGTGTAGGGATATCTTGACAAAATGTATAAAGTATGTTTATATGATCTGCTGTTATAATTGAAGTTCTGAGAACAAGATTAGGTTAGTGTTACGTGACTTGTAAAAGGTTTACAGTTACTCTTCAGTGGTGAAAACATACCAGAAAGAAACAAATCTAGCTAAAATTGGGAGAGCTTTATGAAAGGATCTCCATGGTCAAGAGCCCTGCTGCCATCACTGAAAAGGGGCAAAAACAGTCTTCCAGAGACACAGACACTTTAACAGAAAATATGCTTTCTTACATTTTTAGAAATTCCCCAGTTTATTCCTAAACCCAGGGTAAGTATCTATAGAGCATCTTTTTCTAGGATAACTACATGTGAGGGTGTGTAGATGAACTTTGCCAGTCTAATGAGAGGAGCCAAAGGGCTGTAATTCCCAGTCAGACTCCAAATACATTGTACTCTTACTGCACAACTTTGGGTATCATAAGTGAAGTTATTGAGAGGTGCATATTTGCCATTTAAGGATAGAACAACTGTACGTAAACTCATCTTTTTTTTTCCAGAAAAGCTCTAACTCTTATGATATGTTCATGAGAGGGGAAGAGATCTTGTCTGGAGCTCAGAGAATTCACGATCCTCAGCTGCTGACAGAAAGAGCCCAGCATCACGGCATTGGTAACAAGTCAACCAACGTGAAGCTGAATTTAAAAGAATATAAATCATGATTGGGTTTGTTTCCTTTAGAGGAAGAATTGGGTTCAGAATTTGTTACATGGCAGTAGTGCTAAAATCGCAGTACGGTTCCATTCTTACTGTTAACCCATCTAATTCTGTTTGATCTAGAGTGGTTATATTAAGAGACTAGTTAGTTTCCCAGCAACACCTTGATGAAAAGGAATTGTTTCCAAGGATTTCAGAGAGTATGTAATGCAGGGAAAAGCTTGAACAGACTGAGGGTAGACAAACAGGTCTCATTCAGTTATGCCTCTGTGTACTCTAACAAACTTTACAGAGTGCTCTAGCAGAGTCTTGGTTGGCTGTCCTTTTTAAATGTTGTACTGACAGCAAATAAGCTCTCTGTTGGTGAAATTTAAGAAGAAGGAAAAAAAAAAGATTTAGCAGGGACAAGGCCAGTTAACAGTAGAAGGGTAAAAGAGCAGATTAGGTGGAGATCACAAGAGTAAAATGTAAATTATGCTTTCAGTGAATGGCAAAGTGGCAGGTAGGCAGTAGCAAAGGAGCAGCTCCCACTGTAGCAAGATGGAAAAATAGTTGCTAAATCTTCACTTTCTCACTGCAGTTTATTCAAGAAGTCCTCATCTTCCGTAAGTTAAAATGAAGAGTTCAGTCTAGAATTTCTTCCCTGATTATGTTATTAACAAAATTATAAAACAAAACTGTTAAGTGTTGTAACTTCTAGATAGTCCTGGATAATTTATGTCTTCAATAAGTAGAGCCCCACTGTTAGTTAGTTTAAATTGGTAAATTTGTTGTTGTGTTTGCAGTCCTCTAGTCACTTGTATGTTGGGATTGGGGTTCATTAAGCCAATGAGAAATGTTTTTCTTCTCTAGATTTGGAGAAGATAAAGGCGTATATCGATTCCTTTCGTTTTGGTGCACCTCCACACGCAGGTGGTGGAATAGGTAAGTATCTGTATTTTATTTTGTTCTGTGTTAGCCTGAGCTTAATTTAAACTGCTCAGTCTCAAGCAGGATTCAATACAAAATTCAGAATAATAGCCTTGTTAGGTAAATGTGTGGGGCTGTTTATCCTGGAGAATTTAAGGCAAGAAGCTAAAATGTAAGCATCATCATAAAATAAATAGGCAAAATATTAACGGCACAGTCTGGCAAGTTTAAAAAGTAGGTGATAACAATAAAAAAATGCCAGTTTATTAGCCAGGCATATAACTTTCAAATGTGACCAATGAGGAAAATTAAGGAAGCAAGAAAATACTGTGTTGTGTATGGATTTATCGTAGCCTGCTAATACGAGAATGCACCGGTCTTGTAGTGCATTTGATGAAGCTGTTCTGCAGCGAGGAGAAATAAGTGATCACTTCGGTTCTTACTTGGTGCTGTGACTGAATGTCACTGGTCAGCTTGGCTGATGCTAATTGTTGCAGCAAAGGGTATTGCACCTTCATGTCTTGGGTGTATTTTACGTATTAAAATGAAAAAAAAAAAGTTTTAGGCATCTTAATGATAATAATTCACAGTTATGCACATTGCTTTCATTAGCAGGATGAAATCTGTCTGGAAATAGGACAAAATACTTTGTAGGTCCTGATCAATACACACAATGATTTTTCGACTCAGTCTCTCCTGCATTTGCCTTATGTTTGTAAAGTATATTCAGTATATTCTCAGCATGCTCTCAGAACAGCTTTGTAAGTACGCCTTCAGTAAATGCATTAGATCTGCAATATGCTGTTGAGACAACTGTTTTGCAGTACCTACGAGATGTAGTTGTTGGTGATCATGCAGTACTTGTGAGCAGAGGCCGTGCAGCATTTGCAGATGATGCAGAATCATTTAGGTGGGTCAGAACTGACATCAAGGAAGCTGAAGCTACATCTCTTCTGCAGAGTCAGTGCTCCTTGTGGCACATCCCAGAGGTCTGGCCAAGAACCAGCCAAACAGATGCTGTGAGAATTAAGACTGGTTTCTAGCTGTTTCAGGTGGAAACCTTAACACAGACGGGCAGTGTGTGAACACTAGTGTGCCTCTGGGTTTCATCTTAGCATGGCTGGGGTGCATGGGGAGCCCCATGGATTGGGAAGTCCTTCCGCATTCCACAGTACACACATAACCTCTAAGATTTCAGGAAGAAGGGACGTAATGACCAGTGAAATACTACCATAAAGATGTCAGTAGATGGTTACATGGGTACTTGTTGCTGAATCTACGTTTTTGAACTGCAGAGGTTTTGGGATAAACTTCCCCAGCTGTAGTTTTTTACTGTAGTTGCCCGTGGCACTTATTGTCTCTTACTCTGAGGCCATTAGGGCTGGTTTGGACTGTCCTGTTACTGTATTCAAGGTACAGTTTTCCTGATCACCCACCTCCCCTTTCAATTTTCTACACAACCTTTCTTGAAAGTCCAAAGTGAGTCAGAGCAGAGTCGTATCTCTAGTACCATTGCTTATGGATACATGCTCCAGATGAAGTCTGTGTCGTGACAGAAGGCACTGTATGTAAAATTCCTAATTTTTGATTCTAGCTCCTCTCTGTAGCGAAACGTGCTAATGCACACATCTCAGTCTTTGGTCACGCTACTGTGCAATGCTGGCTGCAGGTATCAGTACCTTTAGCTTCTGAAGAGTTTCAAACAAAAGACTGACTATACTGATGGAGTGTTTTCATTTGTTCTAGGGCTGGAAAGAGTAACCATGCTGTACCTAGGGCTGCATAATGTTCGTCAGACCTCCATGTTCCCACGGGATCCCAAACGGCTGACACCCTGACATGAGCAACTTTTGAAAGTTTGAGATGATTTGCCCTGCAAGTATGATATGATTGCAAGCATATCCCCTGCTCCTGATGAACCTGTATCGATTTGAGTGTTAAAATATGCAATAAAAAAAAGAGCATCTCATTTACTGAAGTGCCACAAGAATTTTTTTATCCTTAGCTGTTTATTTAAAAGAAAATGTTTTAACAGATCAAGACTCTTTGTATTGGCAACTCTGCATATTTTTAATGAAAATGTGATACTTTGAGTTAGTATTCTAGTGTCACATTAAATTGTATTATGTTTCTAAATATTTTAATAAATTATGCAATAAACATTCTGCATTTTTAAGTTCCATCAGCAAGATGGAATATTCTGAAGTACAGAATTGGCTCAAAGCTAAAATAACTGGATGCTTGCAATTTAAAAATCAGGAAGAAGCCAGTCAATTGTTAATTTATGTGAGTGTCAGGTAGAGAAGCAGGTGCGAAGAACATTCTTAACAGAAAGTCTTCATATGAAATTGTGAAAATAGATTGCAATAAATCTCTCAAAGTAAATTAGATACAAAATCTGTCTTTCTGGGTTTTGCTTTATATCCTCACAAGGTAATCATGAATCAATAAGGGTTGTTTTGGCTGTTTGGTTTTTTTAATGATGCAGTATCTGCCTGAAGTTTAAATTTATTAATTTATTTTGTTTCTGTCATCTTCCTTTTTTTTTTTTTTGAAAGTTGTATATAAGCCATAGGCCTGTTCTTTTATTTTATGTTACTATTTGAGAAGGATAGAAGATTACACACACTCATGGAATACACAAGGGATATATAATATCCTCAGAAAATAAATGGACAGTGAGTTTGGGAGCAGGTCATGTGTTTTCCTGCCTGACCCAGCCTCCAGGATAACAAACAAAACAAATCTTGCAAGGATTTCCTTGTTGCCAATGAAAGAAAGTCAAATAATGTAAGCCAACCTATTTCAGGTCATTTTTTTCATTTATAAATGCTGTGAACAGCCCGATTGTTGTACATCTAGAGACACTGGGTGTTAGCTTCTAAGTCAGAGTACTTCTAAAATTCTTTCTAGACATCCTTTTTCTCAAACGACTCGCTTGAACCTCCTCAATTTGCAGTGATGTGCAAAGCTACTTCTCTTCCTCGTGCTCCCAACCCAAAGGATGTGCCCTGCATTTGGAGAGGAACCAGTGTATTTCAGACTTCTTTTTATGGATCAGATAGGTGCTTTTCAAACTTAAAACATTTTTGTTAAGTATGGATGCCAAAGAGCAAAGGCGCAAATTCCTTACTTGGACACTGTAATACTTTAATATTCATACGTATTTGTAATTCCTGACTTAATTTTTGCTTAATGTTTTACATGATAAGGCTTTCAGGAGGAGGTACAGTTTAGACAGTCTGTGTTATTGTTACTACCTTGCTTTTTAAATGTCAGAGGAGTCACATATTGGTTATGCTACAAAAAGGTCAGCAAGGCTGTGTATAAATTGTGTAGAATTCATAAAAGGGCAAATCATCTTTTGCAGCTGCTGTTGAACAAGACTTAATTTTAATGTTTTGTGATGAGTTCTCCATTAGAAAACAATCATACTAAAGGTCAGTTAGGTAAAGCACGACAAATGTAAAAGTTAACTTTGTTTAGAAGTCACAAAATTCAAGGAATAACATACTTTGCAGCTTTGCTTATGAGTCTGTCATAATTAATTTACCATGGAATCTTCCCCAGATTACTAACTTTAAGATCTTACAGTGTACCCAGTTGTACTTTACAAAGCTAAGTGGGTTGTAAATATAACTTGTCATCACAGACTTCCTACTGATGAACCCAAGTTTCAAAACAGTTTATTCAGCTAGGCCAATTGAAATGAATTTAATTTGTTCACACACAACTGGTAACGTATTACACAACAGAAGCGCATCCTTCTAATAAGGAGCAAAATTACTGACTTACATTTCCTGCCAACAAAAAAAAATAATATTGTGAGAACTACGTTTCTTGCTCTAGATTTGGCAGCAAGTTTTGTGCATACATTCCTCTAACTACTGTGCTTGTCCCAATTCTGTTAAAGAGTTCTTCACGCTCATGGTACAGTTTGATTTATTCAGTAGCTGCACAAGAATGAGAATTCAGATGGAGGCCCCGATTCCTTTGTATGCAGAGTCCTTTCATGCAGTGTTTCTTAGCTAACTGAAAATAATTATGATCATAAATCAAAATGCAAAACCCATGTGTCCTGAATGTAATCTTAATGGGATACTTTAGTGGGAGTTGCACATAGTTAGAACTGAGTTTGAAACCTTGCAAACAGTAATTTTAGAACTTTATGTTGCTTTCATAGGTAATGACTGTGGTTTGGTAGTACTGGAAAAGTCAAACCTGTACATCGTCCTTTATTTCCAGTAACTTGCAGGAAGTTCAGCATTTTACATGGAGTCCATGCTGCTGCTGCTGCTTCTCCACCAGTTACAATGTTTTCAGTGGGTGTTTTTTTTTTCTCCTTTCATCATATACAGATGGTGATTACAATCGTGCAGTTCTTAAAACGAGGTACTATAAAGGATATTGGTAAGGGTTAGACAGGGAGTCATCTGCTCAAAACAAACACTAAAGCTTCAGTTTGCTTCTGAAGTTTTAACTACAAGCATTTTCCTGTGAAAACCCATCTCTGCTCACTGAGCTTCTTGTCTGAATCTTCCCAGCAGGAAAGAGGACTCAGTCTGGTCTTTTGGAAGCGAAGTGCAAGACGGGTTCCCCACAGCTGCACACACCTGCTGCAGTTTAGCCCTGGTGGGCAGCTAAGCGCCACACAGCTGCTCACTCCCTGCCCAGTGGGCCAGGGGGAGAGGAAAGGAAGAGTAAAAGCAGGAAAACTTTGCGCTGCCACCCCAGGCCAATCAATTCCGGGTGTATTGGATAGCCCTCCACATGAAAGCAGCCGGTGGTCTGCACTCTGCTGCCAAAGGGATGGAGGAGAACACATTTGCAACATCCATTGGGGCACACTGCTTGGCTGCCTTGGGCTCCCATTCATCCTGGGGTTCCAGCATGTCCCGTACAGTGGCACGCTTTCATTCAGGCCACAGGAGTCCACTGTTAGCCACCACTCCACACACCCTGCTGCCAGCCATGGTTTCCCCTTTGGGCATGGTCCTGTGTGCCAAAAAAGAGCAAGCCTGGAAAAACAGCATGTGTTCCTGACAGCCATCTCTAGAGTACACAACTTGCCCAAACAGATTTTAATTATTCACTATTCCTTGTTTGGGTATTCGCATGCAGGGGTGGGGTAATTTTTTTTTTTTTTTTTTTTTTTGGTGGAGAGAAATGGTGAAAAACCAGAAGTATCTAGGGTGAATTATTACTTTTTTAAAAATAAGCCTCACTAACCAACTTTGCTTCTGCACATTTTTGCTGGTAGAGTCTCAAAATACGGAATTTACTCACTACAAGTTTTTTAAAAGTTACTGTTAATTCTACTGGTTTCTCATTTTCTTTGACTTAAAAAAGCATGGAAGCACAGGATAAGTTGTATACAGTTGAGCAGTTTTTCTTCTACTTTGCCACCACTTTAACCCTTAGCCATCTTCAAAAAGAAAAAGGCAAAAAAATCCCCCAACTCTCAAAAAGCTGTAATTCTTTTCCAAAGCACAACTGCATTAAAATAATAACTGTCAAAAAAGACTAACTGAGCCAGGACTTCCACTCTGACCTCTGCAGTGAGAAGTGAGTGGACCGTGCAGAACTGAATCCACAGCACTATACCCAAAACCACCAAATTGCCAGGCAGCCTTTCCCTTTCGCAATTAAGACTAGGCTCTGTCCAATATATGGCAAGTGCACCTTGACATGAAATAACAGCACCAGGGAGCCTGGGCTGCTAGTGCTTTTAAAAAGGTTTCAGGACTGACTTAATTAAAACAAAATTACCAGTTTAGGCAGAGAGTAATGACTTTGCAGGTGGCAGAGCAATTCTAAGCAATTTTTCATAGATAGCGGAACAGTTCCTACTGTCAGGCATGGTGTGCCACCAGCTGCCGGTAGTAATGGCACAAGCTACCTCACGCCACCCTCCCCTGAAACGCAGCGGTTCCAACGAGGAGCCAAGCAGCCAGACCAAGGCCTGACCCTCACCCGGCTCAGTTTATACCCGTCACCCCTGAGGACAGGCCCCCACGGCACCCAGCGGGTCTGTCAGCGGCAGCCCACCCAGGGGCCTGCTGCGCACAGCGCCGGGACACCTCGGCAGCGCCCAGGGCAGCCATGGCCCTGTCACCTGTGCCTGCAGCTCTGCCACCCCCCGTGCTACCAGGGCCCCGCGCAAGCTCGCAGCAGCTTCTCGCAGCAGGGGCCTGCCTGCCTGCGGGACACACTCCTCCAGCACAGGCTGAGGTCCTCCCCAGCACTGACAAGTTTGCTGACAAACCAACCAACCCACCCGCTGCCCCGGCAGGTAAAGCCAAGCACAAGGCTGGGGAGGGGAGCGGCTGGGGGGCTCTGGCGGAATCCGCCCGCCCCTCGCGCCCGCGCCCCTCGTTCGTTGGCGCGAAAACGCGCCGGGGGGAGCAGGGGCGGCGGGGCGGCGGGCGCTGATTGGCCGGCGCGGCGGCACGGCGGGGCACGTGGGGCGCGCAGTGGCGCGAACAGGCGCGGGTGCCGGGTGCGGGTCGGGATGGATCTGGCGGCGGCGGCGGGGGATGCGGCCGCGGCGCAGCAGCACCAGCAGCTCCGCGATGAGGTGGCCGAGAAGTGCCAGAAGTTGTTTCAGGACTTCTTAGAGGAGTGAGTGAAGGGGGTCGGGCCTGGCGGCGGGCGGGCAGGGCCGCCAGGAGGCGGCGGCCCGCAAGCGCCTGACGGAGCGGGCCGCCATTTGGGTGAGGCGGTGACCGGGCCTGTCGCCCCTGCCCCTCGCGTCTCAGCCAGGAAAGCTCTCCCGCGGGCTGGGCCCTGCCGTGAAGTGACTGCCTGGCGAGGGGGCGCGGGGGGGGGAGCCCCCTGGGCTGGCGGCACCCCTGGGAGAGCTTTCGGGGGGACCCCGGTCCGTGCCTCTGGTTCCTTGTAGTAAAGTTTTGTGAGGGCCAGGTTGAAAATCCCGCTCACGGCTTGGTCGTTACACTTTGGTGCACTTGGTTGCCTAGGTTTGGCTCCTGTCAGCAGCAAACTGGGAGGCCCGTTATCATCACCCTGAGGAAACAAAACCTGTTTTGATGGTGCAGAGTCATTGTTAAACTCCCAGTACAGTTCTGTGTGGCAGGCCGGCTGTATGGGGTGCAAACCTGGTGCGTCTGCGCTGCGGTGTTGGTAGAACAGACACAGCAAAGGGGGTGGAAGAAGAAAGAAAGGCTGTTCAGAAGGGCCTTTGCGCCGTCATCGTTCTCTTGCACACACCTGAATGTGTGCGATCCTTTTCTTCGCCTTCTTTCCTGCATTCAGAAGTATTCCGTTGCTACCTGACATGTAACTGCAATGAAATGTTTTCCTGTATCACTTTCAGATTCCAGAGCAGAGATGGGGAGGTCAAATACTTACGTGATGCTGAAGAACTGATTCGGCCGGAGCGGAACACGTTGATTGTAAGCTTTGCGGATTTGGAGCAGTTCAATCAGCAGCTCTCTACCACTATTCAGGAGGAATTTTACAGGTAAAATGTAGAGATTACCTGAGAGCTGAGCAGTGCTGTGGTCTCAGCACCATAACATCTTACATGTTAGGTTAAAAAAAAAAGAGGTTTATCTGCTTTCTGTATCCTGAAAACACTTACACTGAAGATTTTTTTATTGTTTTGTTTTTTTACTGGATCAAACCTTATATTCTCAGTAGATTCCTCTCTAGAGACTGTTAGTTAACTAGGCAGTTGCATTTATTCTGGTAAAGAAATAAACACTCAGTGTGGGAATACAGAATAAACTCTAGAACTTCTTGCTCTAAAAACATTTTATTGAGCCAGTGGCTTATTTTGTGGACCTACCTTCTTAACAGAAGGATGGAAATGACATAAAATGAGGCTTAAAAGAGCCCGTTTTCAGACGATAAAGCAAATGGCATTATTATACAGTAGTCTTACATTCTGCATATTTAAATTAGCTTTTGTGTGTTCTTGCATAATGTGGCAGTAAAAGCCAGAACCTGAAAACGTACGATACAAGCGTTTGATGTAGTCTAAAGTGAAGAAGGCAATTTGATAGCTTCCATAAAATTTGAACTTATTTTCCATATTTCAGAGTTTACCCTTACCTTTGCCGAGCAGTAAAGACTTTTGCCAGAGACCATGGAAATGTTCCTTCAAGCAAGGACTTCTACGTTGCATTCCAAGACCTACCTTCCAGACACAAGTAAGATTATTATTCCAGAAAATTGTGCATTTTTACTACTGAAAAAAGGTCTCAAAGCATACTGAAAATGTTTTTGTTACATAGTGTGAAATGCACAGTTGACCAACACAATTACAAAGAAGTTTCCTGATCTTGTGCAGGGTATTTTTTGAAAGTTTTTCATTTGTGAATTGTACTCGGATGCTTAACATTTATCATACTCCACAAACAAATGTCACTTCTCTCAGTTTGCAAAAATGATTTATATTATGTTGCTTTTGAAGTACCAGGGAAGTAACTTTTGTGTTGGTTTGACTTCTAGTGTTAGTCTTATAGTATGTAAAATCATAAAATGATAACATATTTTAGGATCTTTCTTTCTCTTGTCTGTTACAGCTGTTGTTTTAGTCACAGACTGAATGAACCTGCATTGCATCTTGGTGCTTGGGTAGTACCCTGGGCTTAAAAATGTCAGCTCAACTTCAGAATTTAATCCGTATGAATTTGTTTTAAACAGAATTCGAGAACTGACTTCAGCAAAAATTGGCTCGCTGATGCGTATCAGTGGACAGGTGGTACGTACCCACCCCGTCCATCCTGAGCTTGTAAGTGGAACCTTCCTGTGCCTTGACTGCCAGACAGTGATTAAAGATGTGGAACAGCAATTTAAATACACACAGCCAAACATTTGCAGAAACCCAGTCTGTGCCAATAGAAGAAGATTCCTGCTGGACACAAACAAATCAAGATTTGTTGATTTCCAGAAGGTATGGTGGTGAGGTTGGGGGACAGCTCCTGTGGTAATTGAAAGGTGTTGTTTGTACTCCTGCACATTGAAGACAGTTGATTTTAGTTCTGTCAACACCAACAAAAGGCACTGGCATTTTTGCAAATAGTTTCTTTCTGTCTGTGGAAGGCTTATGTTTAAGCATGGGAAATCATGAGTAGTATAGCATCAAAGTAGTTTTGTTGTATGATGTTCATTGCCTAAGCAAGCCACTGAAAACAGACATATTTGAGCCGTTATTAGTCTTATATTGGGGGTACATCACATGGTGTTGTTTTAGACAAGTATGAAAAGAGGTCTTTTAGTATCTACGTTGTTTTGCTCTTCCAAGTAGATTTACGCTGTCAAATGCTCAGCACTTCACAACCTGCAATAATATTTTGTGTCAGTCATGTTATCTGGACTCTTCAAGTTGCTTTTGCAGGCTCTCAGAATTGTCATTGTAACCCCTGTGTATCCCCTTGCGTTTCTCCAAGGCACCTTTAGAAATTGATTAGTGAAGGGATTTTTGGTTGTTTTTTTTTTTTTATTGTAAGAGGAATTTCATGACTGACATGGATGGCAGCAATCAAATGCTACTCACTGTATTTATTAACAGTTTAGCTTCTGAGATTTGGTGATGTTCACTAAGTGCTTAATATTCTTTCCCTCCCCAGGTTCGCATTCAGGAGACACAGGCTGAGCTGCCGCGTGGTAGCATTCCTCGCAGCGTGGAAGTGATCTTGCGTGCAGAAGCGGTGGAGTCTGCTCAGGCAGGTGACAAATGTGACTTCACGGGGTCACTGATTGTCGTGCCTGATGTGTCCCAGCTCTCAACACCAGGTTTGTTGCTACTGCGTATGACCTCAATGAGAAGTCCTTCCCTGCTTTTTCTGGGAACTGCTGTTCTAACCCCACTCTAATGGCAGGAGTGCGCGCAGAAACCAGCTCCCGAGTGAGTGGGACAGAGGGCTATGAAACTGAAGGCATTCGAGGACTTCGCGCCCTTGGAGTCAGAGAGCTGTCATATAAGCTAGTTTTTCTAGCTTGTTACGTTGCACCAACAAATCCACGGGTGAGTCTGGAAAGAAAATCAGGGAGCAGGAATGGATAAAGCTTTAAATGTGTGCACCACCTTCCTGTATGTTTGACTGTCTATATATTCTGACTGGACTTATACAGCAAGTTTTTTTCTTTGTTGTTCGTGGCAGTTTTCACAAATGTGATTATTGGCTAGTGTTACCAATTTATTCTAAGGAGTTATGTGGTCCATTGATTTCAATTCAGATTTCATCCATTTCTGCAGCATTTCCTGTTCCTCCAGGAAGTCCTATTGCTGCATTTTGTCACAGGGAAAACAGCAATCCTTCTTTCTTGTTCCCTCTGTTATTTCACATAACATCTTGGGATGCTACTACAACATAGTAAGTAATACTGAATATGGCTGAGCTTGAGCGTGGTATGATATTTGAATCTATAATTCTGCTAGCACCTTCACTTAGGATAAAATTAGTGTCTGTTATTTTCTGGGGGTAGAAGTTTCCTGCTTCATTCCAGAGTAATGAAAAACCTTCTAAATTCCGGTTAATGAAGAATGCTTACAAAGGCAGATTCTAGCCAAAGGAATGTGTACCGGTTTACTCTCTTTTTAATCTCTGGACAGGCATCTTTGCTGGGTTTTCTCACTACCTGAAGTACACTCCATTGATTTTTGCCCTCTTAGGAAATTGTCTTACTGGTTTTTAAAGGTATAAGTTGATGAGCTTCCTTAGCCTAAGGTCAGCTTTTCTGAATGTGTTCCTCCCATTCAGCTTACAGAGCAAGTTTTTGTAACCTCCTGCCTGCAGTACTCTCATTCAGTAGTGGCCATGTTATTACTTCTGTTACTTTTTTTTTAAAAAAAGTATTTCCTGTGTTTAGTTTGGTGGAAAAGAGCTCAGAGATGAAGAACAAACTGCAGAAAGCATTAAAAACCAAATGTCTGTGAAAGAGTGGGAGAAGGTTTTTGAAATGAGCCAAGACAAGAACCTCTACCATAATCTGTGCACCAGCCTCTTTCCCACTATCCATGGTAAGAGTCCAGCTGTTGCCTCAGAGAGGGAAGATTTCACTTGTAAAAATACTCCTTTTGCTGTCTGTGTAGTGCCTTTTTGTGAAAGCTTGAAAGCCCTATGCCAGCTACCATAAACTCTCCCCTCCAGCACTGGTTATGCTAGAAAAGGAGAACCTATTTGCTGAGTACTTGCTGGGTTTGATCATGAAAGCCTGCAAGACTAGTCAAAATGTTTTTTCTATTGAGTGATCTACTACTAAACCCTAGAACTGATAGCTGGGTCTAAGTTCTGTTTTATATGGCCTTCCTTCAAAAGATTTACGGGTTCCAAATATTTGTATGCTGTTCTGTAAGTGTGTGTATATATGTTTGCAGTTGTTTCTGGCTCAGAGCTAGTTTGAGGACTCGGATTGCTTAGGTCTGAAAAGTTTGATCTGCTGAATTTGGTCCATATTCTGAGCCACTGTAGCATAAAGGAATTCAGCTGCTTTCTGAATCATTCTGCCCTGAAACTGTATCAAACACATAAATGCAATTTTAGTGGATGTTTAGCAAATAGGTAAATCCTGAGCAGATGTGCTCAAATGCTCTAAAATTATAGTGGGATGAAGGGTTTTTTTTGAATAAGAAAAATGTGGTATTTTCTTTGGATTTTTAGTCAGTTGTCTTTTCTGGGGCAGGTAATGATGAAGTGAAACGTGGGGTTCTGCTGATGCTTTTTGGAGGAGTTCCTAAGACCACTTCAGAAGGCACTTCACTGCGTGGGGATATCAATGTTTGTGTTGTTGGTGATCCAAGTACAGCCAAGAGTCAATTTCTAAAGTAAGCATCTCATTAAAACTCAGTATTTATAATTTGTCTACGGTGACTAGAGCTATAAATGTGTACTGTGTCTCTTCTATGTTAAACAGAGGAAAGGGAAGTGAAATATTTAAGAATATTTTCCAGGAATTGTTTGGATGTGGTTGAAGTATTTGAACAGGGCTGAAGCAAACTCAGAAAGCCCCTGTGGTAATAACAAAGAATGAATTAAGACTTTTTTTGTTTTTTAGGTAGTTATGAAAGTATGAATTTCCAAATATTTTTGAAAGACGTTAAATATTAAAATTACAAAGTTTATTGCACATCTTAAAATATCGGAGTTAGCTGAAATAATGATTCCCCCACGCCCCTATTTTTAGCTTGGATTAAATTGGTAGGTCCCAACACTTTGGACAAATGGACAACTATTAGTCCTGAAAAATAATCATGAAACAATTGTGGTTTATGCTACATCTTATAATAGTTGTGTACACTGCAACTCAGAAATGTAGAGGCACCACAGAAGCTGCCTTGGGCTGTCTGTGGTCAGTCTCACTGCTTCCTACTATGAAAGCATTTGTTCCCTTGTGCTGCCATTTACCTGACCTGTAAGGAGCTGGTTAGCTTGTGAAGTCCACAGAAAACTTGTGGGAGGAGGTCTGGATCATTACTTTTGTTCTGCTGGTTTAAGCAGAGGTGAGTGAATAACAGCCCTGTGATAGACTAAGGATTAGTTTCCAAGGCTCGCTCAATCATTAGAGGTGGGAGGGCCTACTTAGATATTAATTGCTTCCTGAAGGAAGGAACAAATCCTGGCCTGAGAGGTTGAAAGCAGTACTGTGTTACAGTTGACTTGTTTCTGCAGGTTTTAATCTGACGTTTTAAGTATGTTTCTCACTGTTATTTCTCTGCATAGACATGTAGATGAGTTCAGTCCTCGTGCTGTATACACCAGTGGAAAAGCCTCCAGTGCTGCTGGTCTAACAGCAGCTGTTGTAAAAGATGAAGAATCTCATGAGTTCGTCATTGAAGCTGGAGCACTGATGCTGGCGGATAATGTGAGTTTGGGAATTAGAGAGGTTCCCGCATCCCATCATTGATTAATGACAAAGAGCCCCAAATTGTCTTAATGGTGGTTTTTTCCAAAAATGATTTAATTTGGGTGACCTACCATTTTTTATTCTTCGGCTGCAGGGTGTTTGTTGCATTGATGAATTTGACAAAATGGAGATGCGGGATCAAGTAGCCATTCACGAAGCAATGGAGCAGCAGACTATATCCATTACTAAAGCAGGAGTGAAGGTAGCTTGCACTGTTCCACTGGTTGTGTAGTCTGTACAATCATCTGACTGTTAGTTACGTGTACTGATCTAGCGTTGATCTGTCAGAATTTCTTGTCAGCTCTGCAGCTGCCTCACTGTGGCAGGACAGAGATCGCTTGCCTGCAGTTTTTGGGCCACATACCCCCAAAAAGATCAGAAATGTTACTGAAAGGAAAAGAAAAAAAATTATAGTGGACAGGAAACAGAAAATGGGGAAATCCTAACCTTGAAGTAACCCCAAAAGAGGATATAGATTTCTGTGTGTGTTTGTAGAAGCAAACTATCTGTTTGCACTGTTAAAAACAGGGAGTTGTGAAAAGCACTTTTAAGGGCTCGTTGTCAAGAGCGTGAAAAGGTTAAAATACTTGATTCACCAAGTGTCATGGGGCAGAGACCTGGTTAGAAAGGGCTGGTTTGGGTTCTTCTGAGGATTGATTGTTGTCATATCTCCATTGAAACTCCTAATCTAAAAGATGTTGTGCTGATCATTTGAATAACAATGATTTGCTTCGAATGAAAGTGGTCACAGATTATTTTTTTTTTTCCCCTTTTTTTTTTTTTTTTTTTGCTTCCCCTCATTGTCAGGCTACCCTGAACGCCAGGACCTCTATTTTGGCTGCAGCAAACCCAGTTGGTGGGCGCTATGACAGATCCAAGTCACTGAAACAGAATATAAACCTGTCAGCTCCCATCATGTCTCGCTTTGATCTCTTCTTCATTCTTGTGGATGAATGTAATGAGGTAATTTTAAGGAACTGTAGAATAACTTATGTCAGAAAAGACCTCTGGAGGTCTGTAGTCTAACCTCATGCTCAAAGCAGATCACTGGGAACAGGTTGCCAAGACCTTGACCTGGTTAGTTCTGAGTATCTCCAAGGATGGAGATTCTGCAGCCTCGCTAGGCCCCTAGTGCAATTTTTAACAAGTCTCAATGTGTTTAGAAAATAATAACTAATCTAATAATCAGAATTTCCCCTGGTTCGGTTTATAATTCTGTGCATTCTGTAATTCTGAGAACAATCTGGCTCCATCTCACATCTATACTCGCCAATGAGGCAGTTGCTTTCTTTTCAAGCTGAACAGACCCAGGTTTTCAGCTTCTCATACTTCATGTACTCCTGCCCTCTGACCATCTTGGTGGCCCTCTGCAATTTTAGGTGAAGCTGATCTCGTGAGAGTGTCTGGTTCTGCTTTTCTTCTCTGTCTGAAGTTAAAAGCCTGCAGTACAAATCTGAACATGCTCTGCTGAATACAAGGATACTGCCTTTTCATCTTGTAGTGATTTGACCTGCAAACTTGACACCATTAGTCATTTTTACAAATCGCTGGTCACTAAGGCTAAGGCTGCTACCACCTGTCTGTGTGGCATTTGCCTTGGGAACGCGTGAGATACAGAGATTAATGTTGGTTCAGCACTGTTCTCTCTGCTGTTTTGCTTGGAGTGATTATCTAATTGAGAAGGGACTGGTGAAAGAGACGGAGTAGGCTGAAAAGGAAGAAAGCAGTTCCCACGCTGCAAAGTGCTGCTTTCTGCCTGTTCTATGGCTAACGTGTAACCCAGGAGAGTTCCAAGGAGGTTATAAATCTTTAAACTGCTTTTTATCCCTTCTCTTCTATGTTTCCTTATATTAAAAACCTCCAGGACATTCTCTTGATCTTCTGACAGAGTCTGGCCTCTGGAAAGACTGGCTCTGCCGTGAGAGTTGCAAGTGAGGGAGGGGAATGGGAAGGAAGAATGTAGTTGTTGTTCGATATTTGGCTGATGTTGTAAAAGTGACCTGACAGAGCAATAATATCCCAGGTTACAGACTACGCCATTGCCAGACGCATAGTGGATCTGCATTCCAGAGTAGAAGAATCTGTTGATCGTGTCTATTCATTGGATGATATCAGAAGGTATCTGCTGTTTGCAAGACAGTTTAAACCAAAGGTAATTCTGCTTTCCTGTATGAGTAGTTCTGTATGAGGAGGTCCAATGGAACAGTTGCTTTGTAGCGTGCTTTTTTCCGGCAAATGCAAAGACATTAGTGTAGTGTTCTCTCAAGAAAGGAGCTGTAAACTCAGTTACCTAGAAAATGACATCATTTGGAACCATGTACTCTTTTTTGTGTGTGTTTTGTCTCGGTTTTTTTTTTTTTGAAATTCCAGAAACCCAGCCAGTCGAGCTGAGAGTGTTAGAATCAGTAGTTGTTATGATCACCAACTGCTCTGGTTGCAGTTCTTAACCTCTGTCTGGAATGACTGAGGGATCGTTTCCTAGCTTTCTCATACCTCAAGCGCATGGGTTATTCAACACTGCAGAGATTTTTGTCTTTTATTGACATAGGTTAATCAAACAGTTTGTCTTTATTTTAAAAGGGTATTGTTCCTCAATATTTCTTTGTGGTAAAATACAGAACATGGGAAACTGCTCTAAGTACAAATTTTTGTGGTCAATCCAAGTAGCAGCTTGGATGGGCTGTGCATTAGATTTTTCAGAACTACTTCTAATGCAGTTCTTCTTAAATGGAAGGAGTTACCCTCCCTTACAGAGTTTTGAAAACTCCCACTTCTTTTCCATGTCGCGAGTTTTTTTTCTGGCTGGATCTCTGTATGTGCAGATAGACTCAGGCTAAAAAGCATGCACACAAAGCTGTTGTCAATGTTAGTGTATTGAGTATACACCTGTGTGTGTGTTTGCATGCAGAATGAAAGGTAAATAAACATGGAACAGTCTAGTAGAGGCAGACATGAATGATGCCTGTAAGCAAGTCAGTGGAACAGAAAAATAGATATTATCAAAAATCTGCTGTAAAACAATGTGTCAATGTACTTATTCTAATATCGTTGTTACTGTAATTATTATTACAATATAATTTTAACATAATATGATCGCCATTATGTTTATGTGTAGTATGTGTATAGCATAGACTATTTCAGAGAAAAGCAGTAGCTAGTACAGAAAAGTCTGGGAACTGCCAATCTAATGCAAAAAGAATGAACTTTAATACTTCTAACATGACATTGTCATACTGTCTGCTGTCGCAAAGATATCTAAGGAGTCTGAGGACTTCATAGTGGAGCAGTATAAACGACTACGGCAGCGCGATGGCTCTGGCGCAACAAAGTCATCCTGGAGAATCACAGTGCGGCAGTTGGAAAGCATGATTCGTCTGTCTGAAGCTATGGCCCGTATGCATTGCTGTGATGAGGTATCAGGTTTTTGATGGAAGTTTGTTTATATAAATGTTGTGGGAGTTTTGGCTTTGCTATTTGACTGTGAGACTGTACATACCTAAATCCCGTGGGTGAGGAGGAGAGCTTGGATCATATTTTCACTTGTCATGTGGTCATGCTTGGTCTGAATTTGTATGCCAGATAAACTGTGCTTAAGGTATGTCTTTTAAAACGGAGATCAGCTGGTCCAAACTGAGAACATGGCATCTTTTTGCGTAACAGTTGTATCAGCACTCTCAGCCCATTACTATCAAATTATGACAAATTGGAAGAACAATCATCTATTAGTATCATCCAGGGCTGTTGGTAGTGTGTCTCCTCATCTTGTGTAGTTTGTAATCTCTCACAGCTCTCTTCCACCTGCAATCTAAAAAGCCAAAGTTCATCAAAGTATCTGAACCTCCCTAAAAGAACCTGTATTTGTGATCTGAGCTTCTCCTCCTGTCAACAAATGTTGAAATGTGTATCGCGTTGTGTGTATTAACTAGTATGACTACTATCCATCTAGTCTGCTTTAAAACTCAGCAGGCCTTTTGAAATGTTGATTTAGGGGTTATGTGACACGTGCGGTGATAGAAGCTTGCTCACTGGTTGTATAAGGACACCGATTGGGTTCTTGTTAATTAAATTCAGCTTACAAAGAAACGGATAGCTTTAAGGTTACGGCTCAGCTAGAGATTATTTTTCCAGTTTTTGCTTTTCAACTCTGGAGGAGAGTCTCATTAATCACATGAGGTTTTTTTATATTGTTTCTGTTCAGACCCATTTCTTTCATGTTTTTTGCTCCACTGATCTTTCTTCAAAATGTTCTTGGCTTAAGTAAAAAATTTTATCGACTGCACATGATCGCTTAAGCCTGAAAGATTCATCAGGCTGCTTATTCCCTCCATAACCTTCTGTGAACTCAGAGTACTTGTAGTGGGATATAATTTGATTTGCAGAGGCTATACTGTTCAGGATTAATTAGGTGAGATGGTTAGAAAGGCCCACTGTCAGTCAGAGCTGTGTTTCTGGAGCTATTGGGGGGGGAAAAAAAGCTTTTTAACACTAGAAGAGCCACTGTGCCTATTTAATACATCTTTTTTCAAATCAGGTTCACCCAAAACATGTGAAAGAAGCTTTCAGGCTTTTAAATAAGTCCATCATTAGAGTTGAGACTCCTGACATCAATTTAGACCAAGACGATGAACAGCAAATGGGGGATCAAGAGGACCAGGATGGAGTCAATGGTAAATTACTTGCAGAGAATTTTTTCAAAGGGGAAAGTACTTCTAGGCTTACAACTTACCCTGTTTGAGTATATGCTTCTCTTCAGTTTCTCACCTATTTCTTATCTACTAAGGACTAGGAATCTTGACTCCTATTCTTAACTCTCTTGCTTCTTCAGCCTCTTTGTGGGACCACTCACCTGGTTGGTCAATGCAACGCTTTTCAGTGGCTCAGAGAATTAAGCCGTTTAAAGATGTTACAGTATTAAACCAGGGCATGTGTCCAAACAGGTGAGGCAGAAGCTCCAGCTGTGGTTGGTGGTCTTGTAAATGGAATCAATGGTCATTCTGAGGACATGGGCAAGGATGCTGCACCCAAAGCTTCTCTTAGACTGGGCTTCTCTGAGTATCGCCGCATTTCTAATCTCTTGGTGCTGCACCTCAGGAAAGCAGAGGAAGGTAAGAAATTTTTTTTATTAAAAGGGTGGTAGACCCTGAATTCAGGGACTCACTGTTACTATGTCTCATGCTGTTGCATTTGGGATTTTCACTCCTGCTGAGACTTGAAAGTTGTTAGGTCAGGTGTGAACCTGTACACATGTGGCCTTACTACATCTGATGATATAAGTATGACTCCTTGGACTTTCTGGCTGTGGTATCTTAGCCATTTGTCAAAACCTGGTAAGCAAAGGAATGTGTCAACAAAGCAGATCCAGGAAAGGATTTGTAGTATGTGTTGGTTTAACCCAGCTGGAAGAGTCAGCAGCAATGAAAACTGTAGCAAGAGCTTTAACGTATGTCAGCAGCCACAACCCAAAGTATATACTCTAACCAGTATGTGCCAAATGGCTTCTTCATTTCATGGGGTGAATAAATATTTCAGTTGCAATGAGGCTACTTCTGTAATGAAATGCAGCAGTTGTTTCATAGCATATACCAGTGGGACGGAGTCTTTGGGAGGGTGTGGAGACTACAGTAAAGCCACTTGGATGCATAGAACTGAGGAGCTTCAGTGCTCAATCTAAATACCTCCAATTAAATCCTGATACAACAGCCTTCTGTACAAAACATGATGCTTAAGAAACAGAAGAAAGTCTGATGTTTCTTAAACATCTCAAAAAGCACGTTTCTCTCTTCGGCATTGTAAATGTTAACATACATATCCTTTTCTCTTGTGGTTAGAACGGTATCTTAATGTTACTGTGTTTATGCAAATTATTTTCTTTGCAGAAGAGGACGATTCATCATTAAAGAGGAGTGAACTTATTAACTGGTATCTAAAGGAAATTGAATCTGAAATAGAATCTGAAGAAGACCTAATAAATAAAAAGAAGATCATAGAGAGAGTCATTCACCGACTTACGCATTATGTATGTATAGAGATTTGTGGATAGTGAAAAAGGTTTTTAATTTACACAGTGCAATGATTCATTTTTTTATGGAATACATTCCTAATTTAAGAAATATGTTTTGTGCTTCCATGTTATCGACTATGCAGTATAAAGGCCACCTTTGTTTAATACCTGTTAAAAATCATTATAGAGAAAACTCTGAAATAAATTAAGGGTTATATATAAGTTCACAGTACCATATTATGTCCCTATAGAAGTGTAAATGATTTTTTTTGTAATGTTAGTTATACATGAGGAGACGGAAATACAAACAACACTTCATTCAACGGATAGCTTTAAGTCAGGGGGGCACTAGGGCAGTTTGGAGGAAAAAAATATGAAAAAATAAAATAATTAAAAGGTACAAACCCACTAGATTGAAGTGTTCCCAGAAAGCATACAACAAATAAGAGATTTCTACTGAATGTAATTGTTAATATTAGGAGCCTGTTAAAGAGGGAGTTCACAGTTAAAAGGGTTAAACGATTCATCAATAAGAGGTGGTACCAGTACAAAAAGGAGGCACCTTTCAGAAAGTACAAATAAATCTTTCTGTTCTTGTTTGAATACAATTTTTTGTCTGTTGCAGGACCACATTCTGATAGAACTGTCCCAGTCAGGACTGAGAGGGTCCAAAGAAGAGGAGACTTTTGATGAAGATCCATACCTGGTTGTCAACCCCAACTATCTGCTGGAAGACTAAGGGCTGAGAACTGAATTGTACAGCTGACTAGTTACATGTTGGAAAATGCATTCTTTTCTGGCAAGGGTTGCTCTATAGCTAACGTCTTAAATTCCTCTGAACTCTTTACTGTGGAATGCACCAATCTGCTGTTAGTAATACATGATGGCTCATTTACACAGAGTTTTTAAACAGGGAAGTTCTTTAAAGAAATGACACATGTATTACTTTTGTTATTAATTCTGGGTTTCAGTGCCATCATCCAGATGCAGAAGAGAATAATCCAATAGCTGTTTTCAGCATCAAGTTATGTAGATGCTTGTTTTAAATGAAAGGAATTTTTCATTGTTCTTCTGTTGTATTTAGCAGTGTCTTATGCTGTAGGTTTTTAAATAAAAAACCATTAAATATCGAGCTGTCTGGAGGTGGGTTTGTTGTCACTCCTATGTGGAACTGCTATTTTCTATGCCTATGCTTTGAGGCTGAAAAAATAGTGATCTAGGTATTTCATGTCTTAAAGAATAAATTTCCTCTGTGAGAGATGCTGTTTTTCAAAAACTTTTTTTAACTTCTAGTAACAGATAATAAGAAACTGATTGCTGCTTTTTCTTTTTAGATGGACTGAAGATGTGTATGCTCCTGTTGCATATGTAAAATAGAAAACTGAAAATAGCCAAGCCCAAAGCGAGGCTCTAGGGCAGGAGGTCAGAAACCCCCATCTTGATGAATGACTTGTAAGTGAATTGAAAACTGCCGTCAGTTGTGAGGGATTTTTAAGTCTCTATTTGTAAACTTGCTGGTAGATTTTTCTATAAGAAAATTTTACTCGAGTTTCTATTGCTTTCAGTTATTTGCTGTATGCTATGGGATTATTAAATACTCTATTAAGAATTAAAAATATCTGAATATTTGTCTTGTCAGCCTGATACCAGCACCTAAGAAACATTTTTAATAGCATGAAAGACATCAAAACTCAATGTTTTAAGTAGTGTGAAATAACTGTTTCTGAAGCAGGTCCAGAAAAGGAGGTGGTTTGTAAGACAGGCATCTCTTTCCTGGTAGTCTCCCTGAGCTTTGGAGAGAGATGCCTTAGTCTAATTAAGCATATATCGTTAAAGGGAATGGTTACATTTAAGGAATGAAAGGAATCATAAATACTTGTCACCACGACCCATCACTGGGTGCTAACTTACCAACTGTAACTGCAGTAACTTCTTTCTACTAATTCGTTTCGTAAACTGCATCTTGGCAAATGCTACATTTCATTAAAAATTGTCACTCGCCTGCAGCAACAGTTGCACGTTATTCTGTATTGTTCACTTAATTTCAAAAGGACAGGAAGATGTTTATACCGCATTATGTGTTTCCCCCTCTCCTCCCCTAAATCTTTGATAATAAATATTCTATACATGGGAGAAAGTATTTTTCGCCTTCTCTTTCCCCAGTTCTGAATGCTTCGTAGGCTATGAGGGGTGTTCTGTTTCTGAATTAATGCTGCTTTACTGAAAAATCATCAGTAGGTGGGGCTCTTGAAGTTTCTATTCCAACTTGTTATTCAAACATGGGGGGGGGGGCGAGGAGGAGAGCACATCTCACTGTTCAGAACAGTAAGCACAGTCCTTCAGCAAGTTTTTCAAGGCCTCCTAAAAAACAGAGTCACCTGGGAGTCAAACGGGGTCAAAGTACACAAATTACAATCCCTGTATAAGCTATAAAATTGGCCTTTTGAGTAATGTTGAGTGTTGAGAGATGTCTACTGTAATTTACAGATAATACTGCTTGACAGAGCAATAAATTGCCCAGATGATTCCAGGTATGTGTTAGACAAAAAGCTGGTTGTTAAAAGTAATAAATTCAGAGCTTGAACTGACTTTTCAATATGGTTACGTAGAACTTTATGTTTAGTTGATTTAATCGTGTTCTGTATTCAGGCAGCAGATGTTTTTAGCTCTTTGGTTTTGCTGTATTTGAATGTAGGAAAATTACCTCCTCCCTGCAGCAGTTCAGGTAGGTGATCTGTATGTGTCCACCCTGCTGAGAGAGCACGTGTTTTCAAGGCTGAAGGAGGGAGCGTTTTGGCAATTATTCATATTATGAATACGATATTCAAATTTCTTGATGTTATTTGGCATAAGAACACGTGCTGCTGCCTGAATTCACATAATAGCCGTTTTTCTAAGTGGGTAAGATGCCACATGTCAGATTTCCTTTGTGCACCCAAGGATTCGAGCACAAAATTAGTGCCTCTTGCTGTCCTGCGTACCCTGAGCCATGGTGGCATCCAGTCTCAGCAGCACAAATAACTGCTGTTGTTACTTTCTGCATCCAGAGCTGTGCTGGGATGCCCCTTAAGCCAATAAAGGCCAAGAGGAGATGAAAAGCATTGTCTTACTTACTTTGTCCTCCTCTGAAATGGAGGCAGCATCAGTAAATGTCAGTTGATGTTCAAGCATAAAAGGGAACCTGAGTGTCTCAGAAAATGTTTCCACGTGACCTTTGTCTAACTAATTGTTTGACAGTGTTTTTTTGTATTCATTTGTCTGTTCATCTATTGATAGAAAGTCCCGAGTCATTATCATTCCAGTGCCAGCTAGTGCTGGGAACGTTTATCTGTTCAACAGATAATTTCAGTTAAATATTACTTCTACTGTAATATAAGTAGTGTGGAATAACAGTTTCTGAAGCAGCTCCAGCAATGGAGCCAGTTTGTAAGACAGTCATCTTCTTTCTGTTAGTTTCTCCCAGTCTTGGGATAGAGGGGGAATTAGCTCAGAATTTTATCACCATTGCTGGACCTCTACCCAGCGAGCTAGTGACTAGATTGTATCTGCAGGACCAAGTCCTCTCTGAGGAAGATCAGGGCCCTGCCGTGGCTGAAGCCCATGATTACCTGTGCCAACAAGATCTTGTGGCTTCTGAACTGCCCCAGTACTTCTCCCACCTTCGTGAGATTGGAGTGACACATTACAAGATCTTCCTGCCATGGGCACGCGTTCTTCCAGAAGGGAATGCCAGGAAGCCGGCTGAAGCTCAAGTGCGGTGCTACCAGGAGCTGCTCAAGACCCTGATTGCTGCAGGCCTCAGGCCAGTGGCAGTTCTGCATCACCAGCGTGTCCCTGGCACCGTGGCTGTGCAGGCTGTGGGTGGGAAAGCCAACGCTGTTGCTGACCTTTTTGTGGAATACGCAGAGTTCAGCTTCCGTGTTTTTGGAGACCTGGTCGATGTGTGGCTCAGCTTCAGTGACCTACCGGAGGTCCTTAAAAGCCTGCCTTATGATGACCCCCAGGACCAAGCCCAGGCCCTGGCTGCCGCTCATGAAAGAGCTTACACTGTCTACCATGAGAAATACGCACCAGTGGGTAAGGAGAATGGGAAGAGGGATTTTTTTAACGTGACTTTTTCACAACTATTTTGTGATGGGGTTAAATGGCAGCTGCTTCATGCAATCTCTGTGAATACGCTATCGATGCTCTCAGAATTACCTAGGAATCCTCGAGTAACAAGTTCCTTCAAATCCATTATTTCGATAATTACCCATAAATTATAAAATAATTGAATTTTACTTGAAATGATAACCAAAATAGTTGGGGATAATATATGTGTATGTGTGTATAGTTATGTTTAATCTTTTAAGCATCAGGGAAGTATTAAATAGCTTCCAGTTAATTTGAGCAGCAGAAACTAGTACTTGAAAACCAAACGTTATAATACTTTTATATGCTTTTTCTCTAAGGGCTGTTGTCCATGTGCTCTTAATTTAAAGATCAGCAGATGCCCCTGATGAGCTATGGTTTCATACTATTCATATATCAAACCTTAAATGTGTGGTATAATGAAAGTGGGACTGAGACTTATGAATAATCTTTTGATTCCAGTTCAGTCACCTAATTTTTAAAGCCTTATTACTTATTTCAGTGTCATTGAAAAACCAGGATTGCGTTTGCTACCATTTCAGCTAAGAGAGGAAGATCACGCCATCAGTCAGTGGCTGTGCTATAATCCCTTATGTATGATAGGTGCAGGCTTTTTCATTAAGTCATGATGTGTTCCCAAGATCTAGCTTGAAGAATCAGGTCAGATTCAGCTACCAGCCTTCCACTGAAAAGGTGGACAGCTTTGCAAATGTGTTGACAAAATCCACTTAAACAAAACTGATCATGGTTTAAAATGACACCTCATTTAATCAAAGAGAAATGTGTTTATTTAACTTTTAAAAGTTAATTTAAAAGGGTCAAAATACTGTTTAGTGTAAAATGAAAATTATCAACTACAAATTACTTTAAAACTACTCAAATGTAGCCTTATTCTGTTTTTTCTGTTTGTAATGACAAAGTCATAATAATCAAGCTATTTTGTAGTTAATAATGTATTTTTGTGTACTTCTTCCTGACCCACAGAGGAAAGACTTAAAAATTACTGAAACTTACCTCAAAACATGAAGAAGCAAGGCTCAGGAAATCTTCTGTGAGATAGTAATAGTATGAGGATGTCTGCAGTGTCCTTTATTTGGCTTTCGTCATTGCAGACACTGGGGTTTTAAAGTAATTAAATCTTACCTCTGCCTGTGTTAAACAGAACAAGAGAATTTCGCGTCTTCTGTGATGGGTATCTGGGGTTTTCTAAACAGCTGTCTTCCTTGGGCTTGAAGTTTTTCTGTCCCAGGCAGACAACCAGTAGAGCTGGCTGAGTCATTGGTTTTTTCCAGTTTTTTAAAAGAACTTATTTTTAAGTCTTGCATTTGTGAGGAATACTTTGCAGTACAGTTTACGCTATTTGGCGATAGCCCTTAGAAATTGCCCAGCTTCCCTCCCACATCACCTGTCCCCTCCCAAGTTCCCAGCATCTCAGCAGCATCCAGCACTGAATGCATTTTAAAAATAACCAGTTTAGAATCACCACAAAGGCATGAAAATTGAAGATATTGCTTATTATTATGCACGAACCCACTGAACAGCTGTATTCAGATCCACCTTCACCTTCCTGCAAGCAACAGTGCTAAGATGTTTATGAGCAGTCATGATAAGACAAGATTTATTGACAAAAACTTGTTGAAGTCTGTCGCCTTCAACTCTGTTGAATTTGTAGTGGGTATTCTGAAATCAGCTACCTAGGGCACTGTCTGATGTTCCACATCTTCAAAAATTTCCAACTGGTTTTAAAATGACTGCAGTGAACTGAAATTTTTTCTTTGTCCTTAACATACTACCAATAGACTACCTTTTTTTTTTTTTTTTTTTTTTTTTTTTTTTTTTTCCCCCAAAGGTGGAAAGCTGTCCATTGCTTTAGGAATGGATCATGTCTTGGATAGCACTTTATCAGAATTGCTTTCAAATTCAATTCAGGTAACACCTTAACAGAAATTATTTCCAAAACTATATAAATTTGATTCAATTTAACTTGATTTTTATGTACAGGATCAAGTGAATTGTTGCACGTTAAATACAATTTTAGCAAGTTGACCAATTAAGTAAAATTTATCAAATTAGTCAATTGGTTAGTCTGATCACATGAAGCTCTCTGATTTTGAAAATGACTGCACCATCCTTTCTTGGCTAGTGAGCATTGATTAAGAAATACGGAGACATATTTACTCTCACAATTGGCAATTTTAGCAATATACATGCTTAAATGACAAGGTGTCTGCAAAAAGTGTACCCATTGTAACTTTCTTTGCAAGTCTACTTAATTGACCATCAAAGAAATGGATATTTAATTTTAAATAGCTGCTAATTAAAAAAAAAATCTGCTTATTATGTTAAAACACAGAGAGAGCCGTGCTAGAATTGATCTAGTTACCCAGGGATGGCACGACATAAGAACATAATCTCTACAAAGATGATGACATCCTTTCTATAAAGACCAAACTCAGTTAGTAGTTGTCTTCACATAGAGGATGTTGATGTAGGATACAGTGGACAAATGATAGTGCAGGTTTTTTTGCTTGTATTCACGATCCTTCAAAATTTAGTAATAGGTAGGCAGTGTTGTAGGCATGACATTTCAAGGATATAAGCAAGGTGTGGTTTGTAGGGAGAGGAAAGATGTTGTATTAGATAAGCTGACTAAACTAGGAGCAAACCTTGGACTGCAAAAGAAACTGGAAGCTTATCAGGTTGTTTCCAGCTTCATCAGCTGATTTAATGAGAGAATACAATCTACTCCCTTGAACTTGATGATATCTGGTGGGATAACGCTTGTTTGGAATGATTAAAGATTTCTGAAGCGGACTTTCCCCAAAGGATTATTGATAAGGCCTGCCTGAATGACATAGTTGCAAAGGTTTCTCTGTGTGGTTAATCGTAGACAGTCTTACTAATTAAAAAATCAAATGTAAATCATCAATATTAAATTAATAAAATACTCCTAGAATTTCATTTAGCTGTTTAAATTTTACTTTGTTTAGGAGGAGAGATACAAAATGCATCTTCCCATACAGTATCCAGTTTGTACTCATTATATTGCCCAGGGCTCCCATATAGCTGTATAGCTTCTTACTGCAGCAATGCACTTCCACAATTTTGTATGTTTTTAATGTACTGTTTGCAAAAAACACATTTTACTCCAGGGTGATTCTTTTCCTTTTCTTGTTTCCAGAATTCGGTAGATTTTCTGTCTCTCAGCCTTCAGTACTATTGCAGAAATGAAACGGATTTCTACAGGAAGTTGAATGAATTCCAGGTAACATTATGCACAGTGTTAAATTTTAGCAGCAGATAACAGACCAGAAATAGAAGGAGAATTTAATGTTTCTTGATGCTTGTCTAAACAGTTGTGGTTTGCTGCTAGAGCTCAGACAACAGCTACGCTAGGAAATAGCTGCATAGTGTGTTCACTTCTCTGTTGTAAGTCTGACTTAAGAACAGGTGCTCGAAAGTGCTGGAAAGGATCATCTTGGTCAGTGCTCGTTATTGATGCATTAATGACTAAAATTGCATAATTCTTTTGTCCAGGACTGAAAAACCTCCCCTCTCACATCCTAAGTGTTTTATAAACTGTTAGGCTAATACCTATATGCCAGAAGACAGTGTTTTATTCTAGCATGGGTTCTGCAATGGTGCTACCAAACTTTACAACTCCTTATCAGTCGAGGCAGTGCTAGAAATGTTAATGAGGATGAGTTTGTGAAAGGGTTAGGTCACGCAGCAGTGACAGTACCAGTGATGCTAGGGACAGGTACCTGATGCTAAACCTCTGGCAGTGAACTGCATTCTTAAAGTCCACAAGACAAGAGTCATCCAGCAACTGAGTAGCAGAATAAGGAGCTACCCGTGAGACTTGCTCTCTTTAGGGTCCCAGTGTGCTGCAGTTACTCTAAAAATCTGGAGTGGACCATTTGTGGCAACAGATTCTTCCCACGTAAGTGTGCAAAAAAGGGCATAGTTCCTTGTGCTTTTTCAATGACAGGTTGAACACTAAAAGTTTCTGAGGTTTTATGCTTTGATTTGCTGCGGGCTTTTTTTGGATCAGAGAAAAACAGAGGGTGGTATTTAATGCTTACTCTGTTGATCTATGAATTTAACTTTGAGGAAATGTATCACCCATTCTCAGTCTTCTAGATATTTCCTACTCTGTGTTAAAAGCAACAAATGTGAAGAGCATGGTTCTACTAGCTGGCTGATGCTTCTTTTCATACAAGTCTGACTTCTGGTTTTGCAGAATGTCTGGAAGGACGTAGAGATCTTGGTTTTTAGTCTGAAGTTCCTTGATTGTGGTTCCACGGAAGACAATCCCTTCATACCAGTAGCTGCCATTGTCACAGGTGAGTGACATGTTTCAAGAAGAGTTTTTTAGCTAAGCTCTGCATGGCAAATTATAGAGGAAATTCAAAATGTCCAGTCCAGACCACTGCTATTAGATGAAATAACTTCATGGTTTCTTTCATAGCCTTCTTGGAAAACTAAGAGTAGATGGTGAGTGTTGAGGGAGGGGAAGTAGGAAATCTTCCTCAAAGCTTTTCATAACTTTAATCAGCTTCAAGTTGCCCCAGGGGAGGTTTAGAATGGACATTAGGAAAAATTTCTTCACTGAAAGGGTTGTCAAGCACTGGAACAGGCTACCCAGGGAAGTGGTGGAGTTACCATCCCTGGAGGTATTTAAAAGACATGTAGATGTGGTGCTTAGGGACATGGTTTAGTGGTGAGCTTGGCAGTGTTAGGTTTACAGTTGAACTTGATGATCTTAAAGGTCTTTTGCAACCTAAATGATTCTATGATCATTTGTTAACATGAAATTGTAGATGTCTAATAAAACCCCATCATATTTGATCTGAGAAAAATAGCTATTAGTTATGAAAAACACCTTCTTTCTACAGGGTAATTGTGTGTACAAGTACTGTCATGCAGTCCATAGTATCTGTGACTGAGTCCATCACTTACCGTTTCTGTGTTTTCAGCTATTAATAAAGAAGAGACACGTACAATTGGGTATGATGTTAACGAGTTCTTGGACTTCTCATCATCTCAAGTTTTAAGGTACAGGTTTTATCCTGTATATAATCAGATACTATAACAAAATGGTATTCTCTGGAAACCTATGTGCAGGCAGACACAAGGCAGTTTTAATGGTGAAGGCTGCTGTTAATTGCTGAAAGGACTGGAAAGGAATGCCTTTCTGCTGAGCCCTGTCTCTTGCTATTGCAGGCAATCCTCTATCCTACTATTACGGGTAATGTAATCCTCTTCTACGCTTCCTCATCCTTGGTTACCCAAATTGCACCTTGAAGCCAATGGTAACAAGTACATTTCCAAGCCTTCTGCCCTTTTCAAGAACAAAATAGTTTAAATTAATTAAATAAATAAATAAACAGAGACTTTGCTAGGGGAGAGGCCAATTGAGCCTACAGAAATGTAGGAGATGTCATTGTGCAGGGAGATGCTAAGGATTACAGAAGTAGGATTAATTAGTTTTAGCTTATCCCATGGGAATTCATGAGAGCAGTTGTAGCACGTGAAATCGCTACACACTGCAAGGATTTTGTTTGCACCTTTGGTGTAGCTGTAATGAATTATGAGAATCTACCTGTAAAGAAATGCATTAGATATATAGCTCTGGAGCCACTCTGCGGTTAGCTCACTGCACTCCACCTGCATCTGCTAGCTGGGTGGCAGAAGGCTGATTTGATCAATTACAAAGAAACTATTCCCTAAATGGCTTATGTGAGCTGAATGGGAAGCAAATGATTCTTTTATCCTTCATGTTTGCAAGTTCTGTGGCACTGGCATCCACCTTTAACTTCTTTTTATTCTATTTCCAGCAAAACAAATACTCTACAAGAGAACCCAGATGCCATTCTTGCCCCTCGCTCGTCCTATCAGACAGTTTGGGAAACGTTTGCTCAACAGTCTGAATGGGAGAGAGATTCTCTTCTGCAAGATGTTTTCCCAGGTGGCTTCCTCTGGGGCATATCCACAGGTGCCTTCAACATCGAAGGAGCTTGGGCAGAGGATGGGAAAGGAGAGAGCATCTGGGACCACTTTGGACACGCAGGCCATGTCTACATGAACCAAACAGCAGACATGGCATGTGACAGCTACTATAAAACCAGCTATGACGTTTACCTGCTTAGGGGTCTTCATCCCCAATTGTACAAATTTTCTGTATCCTGGCCTAGAATTTTCCCTGCTGGCACCACCGAGACTGTCAACTCCAAGGGTGTTGATTATTACAACCAATTAATTAATCGGTTGCTAGAGTCTAACATTGAGCCCATGGTGACTCTGTTCCACTGGGACCTCCCACAAGCTCTTCAGGTTCTTGGTGGCTGGCAGAATGACAGTATTATAGATGCTTTTGTAAACTATGCCGACTTCTGCTTTTCCACTTTTGGGGATCGAGTCAAGCTCTGGATTACTTTCCATGAGCCTTGGGTTATCAGCTACGCTGGCTATGGCACCGGAGAGCATCCTCCAGGAATCGTTGACCCAGGAGTAGCATCTTACAAGGTAGGGACATGGGAATAACTAGGATCCTGCAGCTGCCGTCACTGTTGTTTTTCCTGTGATGGTTTCATACTTATGTTCAAGCCTAATGTGGCCTCTTGAGACAACTATAAGCTTGTTGGATTTATGATACCTGCCAAAAATGGGTTAGTTAATGGATGCTAGATGTTTTGATTTTATGTTTCTATTCTGAAAGCTGGTGTTGATGGATAGCCAGATTTTTCTGCTTATTCCAAAACCTACTGCAGTCTCTGGCTATGTTTATTTGTTTGGTCAAGGTTTCTTCTTTTGAATGGAGGTGACATTCTCACGTGGCAATAATCTTAAGATTCCTTGTGCAAAACAGTGTGACGCATATTCCTGTGCTTTCTGCCCACAGGTGGCTCACACAATTCTCAAGGCTCATGCCAAAGTCTGGCACCTGTATAATGACAAATACCGTTCTCAGCAACTGGGAAAGGTGGGGCTGGTTCTGAACTCGGATTGGGCTGAACCCAAGACTCCAACCAACCCTGAGGACGTGAGGGCATCTGAGAGGTACCTGCAGTTCATGCTTGGCTGGTTTGCTCACCCTGTATTTGTTAATGGGGATTACCCAGATATCCTGAAGGCTCGGATCCAGGAAGTAAACCAGCAGTGCTCCACAACAGTTGCACAGCTGCCTCTGTTTACAGAGCAGGAGAAGTCCTGGGTGAAAGGGACTGCAGATTTTTTTGGTCTTTCCCATTACACTTCCTACCTGGTCAGTGCTATGACTAATGGGACCTGCACACCAGGCTACGAGAGCATCGGGAACTTCTCCTTGCATGTAGATCCTTCTTGGCCACAGACTGCCTCTTCTTGGATCCATGTGGTCCCTTGGGGATTAAGAAGGCTGCTGAAGTTTGTGTCCCAGGAATATACAGGGACAAAGATCCCAATTTACATAGCAGGAAATGGTATGCCAACGGAAGACGGAGGGGATCTTATTAATGACACTGTGCGAGTGGATTATTTCCACCGGTACATCAATGAAGCTCTAAAAGGTATGGAGAATTTTTTTTTTTTTTTTTAAATAATGTCAAATAGTTATTCTATTCCTTCCATGGTGGGTAACTTCAAAACATTGCTACTTGTGTAGTGATACGAGGTCAGCTGCCTATTGTGTATCTAGTGTGACCACATATGTGCTTCACATGTATGGATTAATGTAGCCTGGACCCTAAACATCAGTCCCTGTGTGACAACAGTGTTCATATACTTCAGTTCTGCTGAAGATGATTTCCCTGTAGATAGGCTCTTGCCTGGTGACATCTCGTAGATCAGGACTGAACTGTCTTTACTGATTAAGCAGATCTAACTGAGAGCATCCTGTATCATTTCAGGTTAGAATTTTTGGGGAGATATTTATATATCAATCGTTTTGAGCAAGGTTCAAGGTGTGCTTGTATCTTGGCAAACTGTATCAATTGGTGTCGAAATAATCTTAGTAAACTGGACTTCTGGGCAGGTGTAGAGATTTGAGATTTCAAATAGAAATTTCACTGGTACTGTCTTGAGATACGCAAATCCATGCTGTCAGGAAAACTATTAAATACGCTGTATTAAAAAGGTTGGTGATCAGTGTACAGCATTTGATCTTCTTGACCTAGTTCTCAACATACTGATAGAAGTCTTAAGAAGAGCTATGGAAAACACAGTTTAGCATTGCTGGTGTGCCTCAGCAGAAGTAAAGAAGATGGACTGCATATGGAAAGTGAACTTTTCTGGAATGAGAGAGAGATAGTGCTTTTTTGTAGGCAGTGTGAGGAAGGATGCTGGACTTGCCTCTGCTGTTCTGCTAAAAGAAACTCTCCTGTGCTCAGGGAAGATAGGCAAGCACTAAATAGGCTTGTTTCAGTTTAACTGTAGTATGACATTTAAAAGTGCACCATATACCTGAGTTGATGAAATGTGCTTGAAAACAAGAACACAGGGAAAGGGATACCAGTGGCGTAAGTGTCCTGTACACTAATACCTCTTTTCTCGTGCATTTTTATCACTAAGCATTAGACCAGCTCCTGTTGTGGAGCTGACTGCTTTTCTTACCAGATACTCTAATTGTTTGGGGGGTTTTTGCCTAAAAGACCATTTGTATATGTTTGACTTATCATGCTTGTACCCTCAGTTGTGGAGCTTGTGTTGTGTTGTGCTGTGCTGTGTTCAGAAGTTGTTCCAATGAATGAGTGTCTTGTACTGTTTCTGTGACAGCGGTGAAACTAGACACAGTTGATGTTCGGTCATACGTGGCTCGATCCCTGGTTGATGGCTTTGAAGGCCCGGCAGGGTACAGCCTAAAATTTGGGCTGCATCATGTGGATTTTGGAGATGGCAATAGACCAAGGACTCCCAGGGCATCTGCTTATTTCTATTCCAGCGTTATTGAAAAAAATGGTTTCCCACCTGAAGTCTTGGACAGATTTTCTACCCCAGTGGTGTTTGACCTACCTGTGCCATCAAAGCTGCCCAGTTTACCAGCATCAGAAGTTCCCTCCAAGGCAAAAGTCGTCTGGCAGAAGTTTTCATCCCAAACAGATTTTGAAAGGGACATGTACTTTTATGCGACATTCCCAGAGGACTTTACATGGGGTGTGTCGTCTTCTGCCTACCAGGTAGAGGGAGGTTGGAATGCTGATGGCAAAGGACCCAGCATTTGGGATAACTTCACCCATGTCCCAGGGAATATAAAGAATAATGATAATGGAGATGTAGCTTGTGATAGCTACAACAAGGTGGAGGAGGATATTTACCTGCTGAGAGCCTTAGGGGTAAAGAACTATGGTTTCTCTCTGTCCTGGTCTCGAATTTTCCCCAGTGGAAGGAACAACTCAATAAACAGCCATGGAGTTGACTACTATAACCGCCTCATTGATGGACTGGTTGCAAACAACATCACTCCTATCATCACTCTCTACCACTGGGACCTGCCGCAAGCTCTCCAGGACATTGGTGGCTGGGAGAGCAGCGTGCTGATCGACCTGTTTGATAGTTTTGCGGATTTCTGTTTCCAGACCTTTGGTGACAGGGTGAAGTTCTGGATTACGTTCAATGAACCCCAAGTCATTGCCTGGGCAGGCTATGGCACTGGGACATTTCCACCCAACGTCAATGACCCTGGCAGTGCTCCCTACAGGGTTGCCCACATCTTACTGAAAGCTCATGCCAGGGTCTACCACACGTACGATGACAAGTACAGAGCGAGTCAAGGAGGGGTCATTGCCCTGTGTCCCAACATTGACTGGGTTGAGCCAAAGACACCAAGCGACCCCAGGCACGTAGAAGCTGCAGACAGGTACCTGCAGTTTTTGGTGGGGTGGTTTACACACCCGATTTTCAAAAACGGGGACTACCCTGAGGTCATGAAGTGGAAGGTTGGGAACAGGAGTGAGCTCCAGGACCTGCCATCGTCTCGCCTACCAGTTTTCACAGCGGAGGAGCGTGAATACATCAGGGGCACGGCAGATGTTTTCTGCTTCAACACCTACACCTCCAAAATTGTAACCCATGCAACGACCCGGTTGAAGCCCTTCTCTTACGAGTATGACCAGGAAGTTTCAGCAAAGACTGACAGCTCCTGGCCTCCCTCAGCTATTACTGACCATCGGGCTGTGGCCTGGGGCATGAGGAGGCTACTGAACTGGATCAAAGAAGAATATGGAAATCCCCCAATATACATCATTAAGAACGGGGTGGGGATAAAGACCAAATCGGATGTTGATGACAATACCAGGATTTTTTACTACAAAACATACATTGATGAAGCTTTAAAAGGTACTAGTGTTTGCTGTTACTCTGGTGGTGGTGTGTGTTTCCTCTCCTAGATTTCTGGTTACTTTATTCCTCCGAAGAGTAGTTTCTACAAGTGATTGATATCAGTCTTTAAATATTCTGAACACAATATAAATATAGTGTCTCTTTTTATGATCTCCTTTGCATGGCCGTTTGTACTTTGTATCCTCCAACTATGCAGAGTCGTCTTATATGATCTTAGTTGACCAGTGCCAGCTTTATGAAGCTAGAAGCCTGTATATGCTTGCGTGTAAATTCCTTGCAGTTCATTTAATATGTGATTATACCACTGATGCTCTTCCATTTGTTTCTGGTCTTTCAGCTTACAAATTGGATGGTGTTAATCTGAAAGGATACAATGCTTGGTCTTTTATGGATAGCTTTGAATGGTTGAATGGTTATGAGCCAAGATTTGGATTGCACCGGGTTGATTTTGACAATCCCAACAGGCCCAGAACCCCAAAGCGCTCTGCTGTGTACTATGCAGAAATCATCCGCAATAATGGTATCCCATTGCCAAAAGAAGATGAATTTTTATATGGAGAGTTTCCAGAGAACTTTCGGTGGAGTGTAGCGACTGCAGCATATCAGGTTAGGAAACTGAGATGGACTCTTAAAGTTTCTGCAGACAGTTAATTCATTTTGGATGAGACAACTACAGCTTTTCTAACATTAGGTTTTACGGTAATTGAGGGTTAGTGTAGCAACTGCTGTAAAAGGGAGGAGCTTGGAGATATTTAAGGTCATGGTTATACCACAGGAATTGAGACACAGCAGCATGGACTTCACAAGGTCCAGCCAACGTGGGGTACTGAAACGGTGCCTGTTCTGTGACATTGTACTTGTCTCGAGGCCCAGAAGGTCTTACTAGTTGGGTACAGCAAAACTATTGCTATTTCTAGTCTTAAGCTGGTAAGTCAAAATATTGTGTGGTGCGAAAAAGACTTAACAGGCTGAACCAAGACCTAAATTTGGGGTTTACTAACAGTCTCCCCCACCCCATCTTCAATTGCAGATTGAGGGAGGATGGAGAGCCGATGGGAAAGGACTTAGCATTTGGGACCGATATGCTCACACCCCCTTGAAAATCGGCAATGATGACACTGGAGATGTAGCTTGTGACAGCTACCACAAGATTGAGGAGGATGTGGAAATGCTGAAAAGCCTCAAGGTGTCTCACTATCGCTTTTCAATCTCCTGGTCCCGTGTTCTCCCAGATGGAACCACCAGATACATCAATGAAATGGGACTGAACTACTATGAAAGGCTTATTGATGCTCTTCTGGCAGCTAACATTATGCCTCAGGTAACTAGAAATGGTAACTTTCAGGTGACTAACAAATAGCAGAACCCAAGCCTGATGTTCAAAGCACATGTATGTGTTCCCATCCATGCCCTCTTCCACAAAGAAATTGTTATTCATTGTGTTCTGCAAGGAAACATGTTTTTTACACAAGCAAATGAACTGGGAATGTAGTGATAGCCTAGCAGTTACTACCCAGAAGGATCACTGTAACCTTACCGTTTGCTGTTTCCAATTACATTCTTATCCCTCATGTACTTGGAATTGGATTCTACAAAGACCTATGCAGTGATCTTTCCAGGTACTGAGGCGAGGCTGACCAGCCTGTAGTTCCCAGGATCCTCCTTCTTGCCTTTCTTGGAGATGGGTGTAACATTATTCTTTTCCCAGAAGTCAGGAAGCTCCAGTGATCAGCATGGTTTGTCACATGTAACGGACGGTGACCTCGCCACTGCATCAGCAGCTCTTTCAACACTGTTGAGTGAATCTGACCTGTCCCCACAGACTTGGACACATGTAGCTTTTTTCTGCTTCTACCTGTTGCTTCCCCACAGCTGGCTGTCCCTGTCCCTGCCCCCACCCTCCCCACCCCCCCACCCATGCTGGTACGTGTGGGGAGTGCACGTGGCTGCACCAAATGCTGCATAGATGTGTATGCACACCACACAAGGGGCAATCCAGGAGTATCCACACAAGCATCAGATCATGCCTGAGCAAACCTGTGCCTTCATGGCAGTGCTGCAGGCTGGCCCAACAGATGGAGCAGCCCAAACAGATGTTCTGTTGGACTGTATTTCATCTGAGAGTCAGTGCAGGTGCAGCAGTTCTTCACTGATGAGTTCTTGCTACCACAAAGCTGTGGTGGTTTGTGGTAAAAGCTTCATCTTCGATCAGGCAGTCCCTGGAGTTTGAGTCATTTTCCCATGTCCTAATGAAACCAAAACACTGGCAAAAAGGTATTTTATGTGAGTGCACGAGTGATCACTACAGACTCAAACACCATTAGGAACAGGAAGCTGCAGATCAAAGCAGAGTTTATTTACATTCATAAATGAGGCTGGGTTACTGTCCTTATTTCTGAAAGTAAGAGTGACTGATACAGTCCTTTCTGCCTTTCCCCACAGGTAACTCTCTATCATTGGGACCTCCCACAGGCACTGCAGAATGTCGGTGGGTGGGAGAATGATACTATAGTTCAGAGGTTTAAGGAATATGCTGAGCTCCTTTTCCAGAGGCTGGGAGATAAAGTGAAATTTTGGATAACCCTCAATGAACCCTACAACACTGCATATTTGGGCTATGGCGTTGGCACAGCCGCTCCAGGTAAGACTGCTGGGTGTAACCTCAGAGCCTTCACAGCACCGAAGGCACAGCTCTGTTTTATGCTGCAGCGGAGTAGATGCTAGGGGCTTGTAAAGCAAGGAAGATGGTGTGGTGGGGATAAATGGGGTTTGGGCTGCTGTGGTGTGGTGAACAGGTCCTTCTTGCACTTTGCCTGTCACGTCCAGGACCTGTCCTCCTCCCGCTCCTCTAATCCTCTCCTGTTCTGCAACCTGCAGGTTACACTTGTTGCCTGGAGCAGACCCCATTTCTAGAGCAGCTCCAGGGGCTGTGGGGAAGGGTTAAGGCTGGACGAGGGCCAAGCTCAGGCAAGGGAAGGGGGGGGGGATGAGAGCTGGCTGGAACACACAGCTTTCCGTACCGGCAGCAGCTTGTTGCCAGGGCTGGCAGCCCCTGTCCTGCCGCAGAGGGAGGAGGGGGCAATGCAGGGTCCTGCACAGCCTGCCCACTGCAGCTGTGCCTTCAGCTGTCCCTGCCTAGGCAGCGATTTCAGGCCAGGGCTGGGCCTGAGGGCACCAGGTGCTGCACATTTATTCATTTGCTAGCAGGCAGTGCTGGGTGTCCTGGGTGTTAACTTGGGAAGCAGCCGGTGAGAGAGCTGGGAGCTGCTGCTCCCACTGCCTGTGCTGTTACTGTCTCTGCAGGCGTCTCCATTCGGCCAGGGCGAGCCCCCTACGTGGTGGGGCACAACTTAATAAAGGCCCATGCGGAAGCCTGGCACCTCTACAATGAGACCTACCGGGCAAAACAAGGAGGATTAATCTCGATCACCATCAACTCTGACTGGGCAGAACCAAGGAACTCCCACAAACAGGAGGATGTTGATGCTGTCAGACAATTCTTGCAGGTACAAAGACACTACTCACAGCTCTCCTTGCTGCTTCTGGGTTTGTTCATGGTGGCACTGCCTTTCTGGGTGCTGGAGATGCCCTGAACCCTGGTCAGCATCTCGCTGACAGAAAAGGATGAGCCAGAGGCATCGCTGCAAGGAATGTGTCACCCTCTTCTGGTGGCTGATCAAGTATGCAACAGAAATGAGGCAGAATATGGTTTTAGTGACAAAAGCTTATTGAATTTGCTGCCATTATATGGGCATCCCCGGGTATCGCCATGTGCCTGTTCGTTATAATGCAGATAGAACCTATAAAGCAGGGCGTGAAGGAGTAATGGTTGTATCTCTTGGTTTGATACAGAATTTATCCTTCTCCCTTATCTCCTGGCTTAGTTTTTTCTAGGTTGGTTTGCTCATCCCATTTTCAAAAATGGTGACTATAATGAAGTGATGAAAAAGAGGATTCGGGAACGCAGTCTGGCTCAGGGTCTGAACCAGTCCCGGTAAGAGCCCAGGCACGTGCCTGCTTTGTTTGTTTTGGTTTTTTTAATTGCTGTGCTGAAAACTGCTTTTCTAATAAAGTGCAAAATTTCAATTATTATTTTGCGGTTACTGTAAAAATCTTACTGTATCCTTACAGGAAAACTCTAGCATACATTTTGCCTGCTACCTGTCTTCTCTTGCAAACTAAATTTACTAATATAACATGTCATTGGGGTAGTAAGTTGGCAGCTCAGAGGAATATAGTAAATGCTCTACATTAGACACCTGACAACCATGACAAATGTGTTTTAACTTTTCTTGAAACTATATACTGAACTTGAGCACTGAGAACTCGTTGGTCCCTCTGAATCACATTTCTTATTTTCTATTCCCATTAATTGGGAATGGATTAATCCATTAAAATTGTGGTAGCAGCGCTCCATCGTGAATGTTTGCCCTCTTCTCTCCCTTTCCAGGCACATGTAAGGAAAGCACTTTTTTCCATCTTCATTCCATCTTCATTTAATAGCAATTTAATGGGGTAGATTAGATTTGGGGCTATTCCTGATTGTTCCTTTCTGAAAATGTGAAAGACCAGTTGTTTTGAAATGAGGGGGACAGTGGAAGAGTCAGCCCATGCTTTGCAGCAAAGGCAGGTCTTCTCGAGATTTGAATTATGCTTTCATATGTGCCTAAAACACTTGCGTTCTTAGGCACTTTTTGGGTTCGTTATTTCTTCTCTGGCAGTTGCTGCCATTAATAAAAGTGTTGCTTTATGAGGTAACATGCCCAAGCATCTCATTCTGTTCTGTCCTTAGTCTAAGACCACAGACTCCCCGGCATCACCGAATTGCCAGGAGCACTGGCTGCATTTTCAGCAGGGGTTGCCAAGGGCACCTGACTCCCAGAATTTTCTCCTTCTTCTGGCTAAAAGAGAGCCGAGACCTCGCTCCTTGTTCCAGGGTACCCTGGATGTCCCTGACTCCATTTCTTACTCCGTGTGGGGCTGCAGATCCCCAAGGGGGATGCTCTTTTCTGAGGAGGCCTGCCTTTTGAAGGGAACTGAGCACTCTGGTGTTAAATGGTAGAATCCACACACACAGCCAAGTTCCCAGTTTCTCCTGGGTTTTCCCGTGTTACTCCAGAAGGATCATGGCACCTCCCCTTATGCTTGTGGTGCTGGTACCAGGGTTACCAGTATCACACATGGAGGGTGTCCAAAGTTCAGTTTTTCTTGTTTCCTCTGTAGAAGCCAGAGTTCCTGAGATGGCACTGTATTGGCCTCTGCCGTGACCTACCAAGCACTACGCTGCCACCCAGAGAAGAGCTCCTCTTGCAGCAGTTACCCGCTCCCCTGCTGCTGTGAAGCACATGCTAGCGCCGTGGCTGGCTGCCACCCTCAGGGCATGCAGGCAGGAGTGGTGTTTGGGGGGGTGCTCATGACAGCTCCCCTGAGCGGGGACAGGACCCCCTGGCTGACACCGGCTGCTGGGAGCCACCGTTTCATGCTTCTCTCGGCGGGGCTAGTCATGCTCTTGCAGGGTGGTGGGCTGCGACAGGCCACTTGTGAATACTGCAGCTTGGGGTCTCCGCAGCGGTCTGGGGAGCACATGACAACCAAAATGAATTATCACCGATTCCTTCCAGTGCATTCCTGACTGGTCAAATGCTGTTTCTTGTCTTACAAAGCAGGACGACGGTCACACTTCTTGGTTTGACCATGAGCAGGACCTCTAGCCATCAGGTGTCTCTTTTCTGGTCAGTGAAAGGTCTGTTCCTCTCTTGGGGAACGTCAGAGCAGGCAGCATGAATTGCATTGTCTAGCAAAAGCTTAGTTTATACAACAGGATGGGGGAGGGCTAGAAGCAAAAGAAGGGGAAATCCTTGGAAGACTTAATTTGGGGCGGGTTCATGCTTTTCTCTATTGTCTATTGCAGACTTCCAGAATTTACTGAAAGTGAAAAGCAAAGAATTAAAGGCACATATGACTACTTTGGCCTAAATCATTATACTACAATTTTAACATACAAAATAAACTATCCTGCTGGTGTTCAGTCATATGACTCTGACAGGTAAGGATGAATGTAAATTATTGGTAAAGGAAAATACACACACCTGGAGCCTGGGCCAACTGTGCTATGTAAACTGATGGCAAAGAGAGCTGTGAGAAGGTATTTTAAGCTGTTACAACCAATTCTAGGGGAAATATCCCCAGGCAGTACCTGTGGTGCTGTTACTTTCTTAAAAGTCCAGTGACGGCCCTTTTTTTTTTACAGACCTGATGATAAATGTGATTGTTAAAAACAGAACAAAGAAAATTAGAGGATCTGCTAAAGGAAGGAGTTTGCACTTATGAGGCTACCAGTCATTTGGGATCAGCTGTAAACAGTATTTATTGTATTTCTTGCCCCCAGTCTGCAGTTCAGTTATCTTGGTTTACAGGTGCTACTCCATTTGCTGTTGTTAGTTCCCTCACCACATTCGCTAAATGTAAGTTCAAACTGAAATAGCTAAGTCACTTCATGGTTAAGTATACATCAGTTAAGACTTTTATTTAGATACAGATTTCTTTCCCCAGCTTCAGAAGGTAGATAATAGGAGCTTACTATTTTTCCTGATAAGAATTAAAATAATGGTGGGACTACACATGGGGTGAACACTGGCTGTTTTCTGAAACGTTTCCACAGAGAATATGTGGAATTATGATACCTTCCCTTTGCTGCTGCATCCGAGCCCCTATGGTTTAGCCCCATGGAAGGACACCGGGCTCGGTTTTGCATTCCTGTACATAGGTGTAAATGGCAGTTTTGTGTGTGCAGGCCCTGCGTTATACACTGAACAGTAAAAATAGTATCGAAGCACAAAGATTTGGAGCTAACATCACATCCTTGGCCATAGTTGATTTTAAGCTGAATGTGATTATAAAGCGAAGTATGAGCATTGTTTTCTAGAGGCTTGTGAGCACCAGCACCCTCAGGCCACTGTGCGTTCACCGGTTTGCCGCACCATAGCGCAACACCAGAGGTGCTGGCTCAGTTTTGTACAGAGCTCAGCGCGGTATTTCTCAGCCCTGCAGCAATGAGGTGCCAGGCACAGCAGCAGGCACGTGGGACTGGTCCCTTGATCCATGGGACTGATCCCTTGATCCGTGTGTCCTTTCTGCAGGGGTGTAGCTACTGTAACTGACCGCAGCTGGCTGGGTTCTGGTTCTGTCTGGCTAAAGGTGACACCCTTTGGTTTCCGAAAAATCCTGAGATGGATAAAAGAAGAGTACAACAACCCTCCCATTTACGTCACTGAAAATGGGATCTCAGAAAGGGGAGCCTTCCGCTTCAATGACACTTGGCGAACACATTACCTCCGGAGCTACATTAACGAAGCACTGAAAGGTAAGAATGACTTTTTAAATCTGCTCAGCCAGATCTCTAGAGAGCAGCAGTTGTCTGCTCTCTATACACAAGTCTGATGTGTATAAAGCAAGCTGTGAATCAGAGCCAAAAGACCACTGCCGTCACACTTGCAAGCTACACACTCACGGGGGCTTATTCTGTAGCCACTTCGGAGAGGCTCTGGGTTCAGCAGGGACTGCCCACAGGTAGCCACAGCTGCAGGGAAAGGGGATCGAAAGGAAGAACCAACCCTGGGTTCAGCGGGTAACTGCAGCTCCCACGTACAGCAGCATCTGGCGAGAGAAGGTGCTACTGCTTACTGAGGAACTACTCTGACAGCTACTTTGACTATTGCTGTGTCTAAAAAATGCGTCTTTGTTTTTTTTCTGGTTTGGTTTTCTTTTTAAAAAAAACCCAAACTGGTTTCAGTTACAGCAGTGGTGAAGCAACATGGGGGAGGGGCTTTTTCAGTTGGCTTTTTTGCCAGCCAGATGTTCAGAAAGCGCTGGTTTACTGCCTTTTAGCAGCCAGGCCCCACAAGCACTTGTTTCAGCACTTTGATGGCAAAACCAACACGGCTAAAGTGGCAATAACCTCACTGCACTTGTCACCCTGGTGGGGTGGAACGTCCTGGAGCATCCTTGGGCCACCGCTGGCCTGGTGGTGCCACCCCCGGTCACCCATCTGCACAGCTAACCTGTTCTCTCTGGTCCTCTTAACAGCTGTGGTGCTCGACGGTGTCGACTTAAGAGGCTACACTGTATGGACGCTGATGGACAACTTTGAGTGGGCAGTGGGCTTTGATGAGAAGTTTGGGTTCTATCACGTGAATTTCACAGACCCCAACCTGCCGCGCCGCCCCAAGGCTTCTGCCAGGTTTTACTCACAGATCGTAAACTGCAACGGGTTTCCAGACCCAGCAACAGGCCCGCATCCCTGTCTGGAAGTGGAGCCTGAAGGTAAGCAGTGCAGCACAAATCGTGCCTCTGTGTGTGTACGTGCACATCTGATTCTAATCCCAAAAGATTTCCTTAATCTACGGTCTTTAAAGACAGATCACCCTGTTCTGCACTATTCTTTTTAAGGGCTCCAGTAGTGCACTGACCAATCATCAGTCTTTGTTATGACTGAAGATATTCCTGTGGAATTGTATCACTTCTGCATGCAAAACCAGAACAATGACTAAATTTTGTGATAGCACCAGCTCCATGCCTGTCTCCAAAATGCTGCAAAAATGTTATTCCGTTCTGCTTTTTACTGATTAACAGAACTGCCTAAGCTATTTTCCAAGCCACACACATTCGGTATTCTCCCACCACTTTTTCTAAACAATTCTGAATATATGAATCCATGTTGTGGGCGAATCTTTTGTCATTTACGTTTTCTGAACTAGAGGAGTACACTGAGCAGCAGCCCGGGTTAGCGGGGGTTTTGGGGACGACCATGGCTGCCAGAGAGCACTGGCCTCTCCTGGAGTCCCAAGAATGGCACCGTCAGCCTTCGTTGTGCCTTTACCCAGAGCCGGAATTGTGCCAGTCACCGATCCCCCACCTGCGGCTGCTGCGCTGAAAGCCTTGCAGAGGTTGGGAGCGGCGATGCACGTCTGTGCATGAAAGCATTCACCCCGGGCTGCCTACTAATACCTTCTCATTGTTTTCTCCCCCCCACAGTGGCACCCACAGACATCACACCAGGACCAGCTGCCAGCGTGCGCTTTTTGGGATTAGATTTAACATCACAAAATGCAGAAATAGCACTGTACGTGCTTTTTGCTCTGTCAGGAGTAGGAGCATTGGGCTTAGCTCTTTTTGCATACCTGTATGCAAAATCATCCAGACAATCCCCTAAACAACCACACATGAAACTTAGTAAACTGTAAAGTTTCTACTTGGTGAAGTGTTTGTTTTTCTTTAAGAAGTTTATAGTACCAGGGAAGGAAACCCAGTGCTTGTACTACTGGCAGCTTTATGCCTTGCCTTAGTGATGGCTCCTCATCATTTTGTTGTTCACTTACTAACTTTAAAAGAGAAAGGAAGAGGGTTGTGGTTTTTTATAGTAAATGTCTCTCTTTTCCCCAGGCATTGATGATTTGATTTCTTAAGGGCAAAAGTAAAACAAACGGCTTATTCCCACCTGCATACAGATTCTGAACTTCACCTTGTATCTGTTCTTGCTTCGTCATCTCCCCTTGGGTAACGCAGGTCTCTTCAAGGGATCTGAGCGCAGCCCCTAGAAGCTCTACCACTTCTTAGTGGTTTTAAGACAAGTTAGTGTCTATACTGGTAAGAATTAGTCTAGCAGAAATGTAGAACAAAAATGTTCTATTGTACAGATTAGGTTCTTCTCCCCATTTAATACACAGTATTTTTGTGAATTGTGTATCACAAATTATTAAAAAAATAAAATGGAAGTGGTCCTAGTGTTATGCCTTCACATTTGAAGAGAATGTGATACTTTAATTAATTAATTAATTAATCTCCTTCAAATAGGAATCCAAAGCCACACAGAACACTTCTAGGTCTCTAATGAGCGGGGAGGGAAGACTGCACCCCTTCCTCAAAAACAAACGCTCCCAGGTGCCTGTACTGAAGCCCTCTAACATTTCCATTTTCCATTTTACATGAGAAGGACCCATCTTTTTTCTTCCAGCACCCAAAACACTATTTCTGATGTGTCTTAACCAGATTTTAATACAAGCAACTTACAAGTACTTCAGAGGAACTTCACAAAAGAAGACAGTTATGTTTTCTGGAAAATAGTTTATTGAGTGCTTGCAGAGTTAAAAACTACAAGGTTTTGCTTGCAGTTGCAGAAGCAAGAAAAAATTTAAACATAAATTAGTTATCTGATTTGCTACTTATAGTGCTTCTGAAACCCTCAATCAGTCATTGTCTACCACGACCTTTATATTAATATCTGGCCTTTAAATTTATATAGCAGAATATTTATAGATTAAAAAGTGCCTTTCTATTATGAAAGCCAATGGAGATTTTCAGGTTTTTTTAACTCTTTGCTTCTAGACCTCAGCTCCACCCACTTTATTTTTCTGACTTAGGTGACTTAGTTTATTCCATACTCCGCTGCAGGAATAAAAAGTAGTTCAGTCAGTGTAAAAATAAGCCCACTTGTCCAGAAGCTTTAGTCAACTTAGATCAAATAAGGGGGGGGTGGGGGAAGCCAGACAATGCTTATGACAGTTACTCAAAACTACATTTGTTGTGTAGAATTTCCATTCCAAGTGTTGTTTTCATCTTCTCCATCGTCTTGAGTCCTCAGTCTATATATTTTGCCTTCTTTTTTAAAGTCTTCCCCCCGCTTTTCCACTACTCGTTTCCTGACTGCTTGCCTAGGGAACAAATGACGGTGAAGTTTGACAGTTTCCCTGGTAATAATTACACAAGAGACGTAAATGCGATAAATGCAGATCGTGCAACACTCCTGTTCTTATTCCCAGTACCAAAAGGCTGAAGAAAGCCACTGTTTCCTTGAGAGTGATACCCAGCTGAAAATTTGTCATTTAGCAGTCAAATTGCCAGGATCTCATTTCCGCTGGGAAGCGCCCAGCATAGCAGCCCCCCCGCTGCTTCACCTGGAGCAGCTCTCCCAGTACAGGCAAGATCTCACTCTAGGCAATACAAAACCTTAACCATCAACATGAGGCAGCAGTTGCTTGAGCTGCTTGTACAGCCACACCACTTCGACATCTCATGTTCAAAATTTTTATCTTCCAAACAGTAGCAGCTGAAGCAAAGCCCACATTTGTAGTTGCAGCTCTAGTCACTATTCACAAATGACTGCAAGACAAAGCTCTCTCTGCTCTCCGACGGGAAACAGAAGCCAACAGTACTGAGTTTGCTTAATCACCCATGCAAAAGCCAAGAAACCCCAGTCAGAGCTGCCATGCAGTTTACCAGCCACCCCATTAACCACCTTTTAACCAGCCAGAAAGGGCAGTGCTCAGGAACTACAAGGGGAGGGCAGCAGCTATGGGACAGATGCAGCTCAGTTCCCCACTACAAAATGAAAACAATCCCAGCAAGCAGTCTGAGAAACAGCTGCCTTAAACAACTTTGATTACCTGCTTTGCTCAACGCTGCTAGATGCCGAAGGACTTGAATGGTCTTGCTGATGAGCCGATCTCACAGCAGACTGTGAGGGGGGTGGACTTGTAAACAAAAAGTTGCTAATAAATCTCCAAACCGCTAAGAGAGGATAAAGTATTGTGCCCAAGAACTTCCACAGATCACCGCCTGAAGCCTGAACAACAGAAGTAGCAGGTCTTCCCGCCTGGTCATAGACACACAAAGCAAATTTGTCAGATATTAAAGCTGTGGTCTTGTAGACAAGGAGTATTTAATCTATAATTCAGAAGCAGCTCAGCAGACACAAGAGAACTCCTTCGGTTACACATTAGACAGATAATTACGCCATCATTTATCTGCTTCAGAAAAATCCCTGCTCCAAATCAGTCCTGACAAAAACTGAAGTTATTTTGCAGTCTGTCTTAGACACAGAAAAGACCAAAATTCAAGCCAAATATTATCATGGCTGACTAAACAGTGAATACACAGCGACAGTACTGCTGTTTGCAGGAAAATGAACAGCAAACAAACCAAAACCCAACACCTACCGGCAGCAACACTACTGAAGCACTGGGTGCTAACTCTAGTTCCAGTAATTTCTTTCCGTAATCTTCTTTGGTAAACTCTCTTCTGGGAAACATTGTTGCCAGTGAAAAATTGCCGTAAGCATTACCAACCGTCTGTGAAAATACAAAGAAAACATTTTATTTGTAGCTGTTCACTTTCAAACAATTGCACATTTGCCCGCTGGATCAATATGGCAAGGTACGCTCAAGAGCTCTGTATCAAATTATCAGTCATCTTTGTATAGAAAAATGAAGGATTCTATCTCTTACTAATGGTACACTGCAGTAATGCAAAGGCAGTTGGTGGCACTGGAGAGGGCCACTACCAAAACCCCCTTCAAAGAAACAAAAAGGCAGGCAGTTGACGACAATTTCCCACCTAGTTGATGCTACACCAAGTTGTAATCAGCACGCAGCTAAGAAAAAGAAACTCCAGTTTACCTGTGCAGCAAATTGCCTTGCTTCTTCTAGCCGTGCTTCAGATGGGAACTGGTTAGTGAAGGAAGATCCATCTGGGAGGCGGAACTGAATCCTGGCTATTGCACTGCGGGACACGTATCGGGGTCAGTCAGCGTATGAACAGGTACACTCAAATGCTCCCGGGGCTTTAGCTTGATGGTATCAATGTGGAAAAGGGGGACAGTCATCCTACGTAAGGCAGCACTGCAGGTGGGCTACGCGTTTGGATCTACAGTTGCTAACCACCTGCTTGTATCCCACAATGCATCTCCCCTGGTTTTTATCACAGTCCAAAATCCATCACGATTCAAACAAGATATTAACATTAATTGTGTAAAAAATGAGTAAGCGCATGAGATATTTGAAGAAATGAGTAGGCTATGTTTCTTTTTGTGTAGCCTGCATTACTTTTATTCTTCAAGCTGTTTTGTTGTCAAGCTGTACTATGTGAGGGGACAGGCATTTAAGCTGTCTTGGCAAGTAATTCTGTACTCCACTAGGCACGGCCCAGCATCACTGTGTGAGTTTCAACACCAGCACAGGCTGTTGCCTGCCCTCTGTTCAGGGCAGTACCAGACTCACAGCGGCTCCGTAACTCCACGTAAGGTTGCTACAGGTTAGAATATTTCTTAAAACAGTGGTGCTGGGCAAAGCAGGAGACAGCTCTGACACAGGCAGCTGATGACCCCAATCAAGCCTTGCTGAACCCAAGCCAAGTGCACACACAGCCAAACAGCTGCATCAGCACCACCCTCCCCGGTGCACTTCTGACATTATCTAGTCATTCGCTCTCGACATGATCTTGCCACATCCTCATCTTCTCTAGTTCCCCACCTAGCCCCATTATACACGGTATTTAAATCAAAGATCAGACAGAAAAAGCTCTCATCTAACTAAAATAACACACAGAGAAAGATGGCTAGAGTTTCAGAATCAGAAATGTCAAAAAGGATGAAAGTTACGAGAGAACATAATATTCATGTAAATAGCTATGAATAAATATTATAAAAGCCAACTTTTTGTCACTATTTTTAAATAGTTCAACAAGGCATCAATTAATAGATTAGGATATATAATAAATCCCTTCAAAGTTCAAGTTTCTTTACTTCTCTCTCCCCAAAGAACATACTCTCTACAGCAACTCACCTTCGCTCTTTTTGAGATGCTTCTTTTCTGGCTTCTATTTCAGCCTGTTTAGCCTGAAGAGCTGCAGCTTTTGCAGCTTCTGCCTCTTCCTTTGATTTTGCAAAGCGAGCTGCTCTTTCAGCACGATCCTGTGAAAGGACCAAAGAGAACCCTTATTCTTTACCATAAATTGGTTCTTAATATTCATTCAAACAGAGCTACGAGCTGTACTCGGTACCCAAGTACAGACAGAAGCAGGCCATACGGAGAAAAGACGGTAGTGCTGCAAAGAATTATTCACTGCCACACTGCACAATCTCACATCACTAGCCAAGAGAACGCACTTTTCGGTGAGTCACTTCCCGCAAACAGTTGTTAATAGCTGATCTTCCCATGCAATTCTAACACTCCAGTGAAAACAAAAGGAAAGATCTTATGAAAAGTTACAGGATTACAGTTCTAAGTGTTCTAGGGCAAAACCTACTAATGAGGAGGGATTTCAATTGTAACAAACTATATTCATACACACATATATACAAACTTAGAAAATAATTCTCCCCACCGTTTTGAGATCAGTGTTCTTTTGCATGTTCCACAATTAAGTATTCCCTGTGCTTCTGTTCCAGAAGCATGCTTAAATTGCAATTATTTTTATGTTCAAATCGTAATTCTCCATGGGGCTTAAGCAACATGAAAGAAAAGTTATGTTTGTTCAGATAGGTAAGAGCATCATAAATATGAAAGCAGAAGTTTCATTTTATACACAGGAAATGCAACATCAACCCCAACCACCACCTAAATTGTGACAAGACAAGGCCACAGGATTCCAAACAGGAAAAATGGACAATCTTTCCAAGTTTCACCAAATGAGAGAATTAATCATTTTAGTCCGCAGTGGCCCCTGTGAGAGAAGCAGCAAGCTACCCTCCAAAACAGGGAATTTACCATTGCAATCTGTTGTCTTATACGCTCTCTAGCAGCCTTCTCCTCTGCCTTTTCTCTGTTCCTTTCCTCTAACATACGTTTTGTCAATTCTTCTTCCTGTCGTCTTTTGTACTCCAACATTTCCTTACCAGTTTTTCTCCGTTCAATTTCTTTCTTAATTTCTTTCTGAATAGAAAACAGAGACATAAAAATTGGACCACAAAATTACCTTGGAAAAAAGACAAGATCGAAGTACACTTGTTTAAAAAGGAATTAAGCATTTATTCAAATAAGGGTATAAAAAAAATTCTAAGTGGTTTCACATTTTTGTGTTACCTGTTCTTCCTCTTTCCTTTTCTCTTCTCTCCTTTCTTCAAGCTTTTTTGTTATTCTATAGTGAAGAATAAAAGTGGAAAGTCTGAAAACTGCAGTATCTGTTATTAACATTTTTAAATGTTAATGAAGCATTTGCAAATACTTACAGAGGAATGGAACACGTGAAAATGAATATGAACTGTAACAGTGCCAATACCTAGTGTAACAGTAATGATTCATTCACATGCGGGTGAATGTGAATAAAAAGATGAGGTGGTGATTCACCACCTGGTTTCCAATTTTTAATGGAGTTTACTGTATTCCTTCTGTCCCCTTCCACTCAGTAAATGAAGATCCTTACATATTCTTACTGTTGAACCAACTTGTAAAAGATACAATAAGCAAACACTACTTATGATCTGTGGGAATAGGAACACTGAATCTCAGGCTCTTCTTTGCTATTCAAGCCATCTGGTTTCTTCTGCACATCGCTTCCTACAATGGAAAGCGAGTAACGCAGAGCACTGACAAAGATGCACGTGCATCTGTCTCATGTCTCCAGAAAGGTGTCTTAGCATAAGGACTGACTTTAAACCATAGTAATTTACAACATATTTTAAGTCTGGGGAAAGGGCAGGCCTGGCCAAACACCACGAGAAGTCAGACAATCAGACAGATTTGGTTTGTGTGGCAGCTGTTTTCCTTTTTGAAAAAGAAAAAGGTAATTACCACAGACCTTTGCCTCTTTTTTTTTTTCCCCCCTGAAAGAAATGTTGTAGATATATGCAAATATGACGTAATTCAAGATTAATGCACATCTTTGAAAGTAACTTTGATATTCATAGTAAAATACTGACTGCATTTTCTTATCGGTGGTAAGTAAAATTATACTTATTGTCCAGCAACTCTGGAAGAAAACTGAAATTAAACATAAACACGTTTTAAAATACATTTAACAGTATAAATAATTCTGTTTACTAAGTATGTGTTATTTATTTTAGATAGGCTATTACAAATAGTATTAGTCTTCCAGATGCTAACAAATAAGTTTATACACAAAATCTTGTATTTAAAATCAGTGTTAATGAATGAACCATTATTGGACCGGACATTTCTGGTTACCACACTTTGAAATACTAGAACTACCATTACTCAGACCTTATTACAGTTCACTGATCAAAACAGAAGAGTCTCAGAAAAGGATTCCGCTGGCTTTCTCAATACACCTAGACTACGAACAGCCATAACATAGACAAGAAGAAAAAGAAATTAAGATAGCATCAAGGTACACAACCTTGGTTAGCACTTTTACCCCAGTTTCAAGTGCTTTCAGTTCAATGTTTTAATAGTAAACATATTGTCTCTATTCAAGCATTAAAGGTGAATGTTTGTATTTTTGCAGATTACCTCTTTCTTTCAGAGTACGTGAAAAATGAGATTAATTTTAAAGATTTTTTTAATCAACCCTACTATTGTCACAGACATCTAAACACAAGTAAGACCATATAAACGCTTGCCAGATAACAGCACTTAAAATCATGTAATTAAGCCTGTTTGTTAAAAACAAATAAAAAGCCCCAAACAACAAAACTGCTTCCTAAGAAACAAATACAATACATTAGGAAGTCTGCAAAAGACAACTTACCGTTCTACTTTGAGCGTAAGATCATTCACAGGCTGAGCATCACTCACTTGCCCATCTGAAGAATTAGCTGCTTCCTGGCTTGCTTGACCTAAATTTGCTCCATCTTCAAGTGATTTATAAGAAAATAAGCCATAAGAGAAAAATAAAAGGTGTATTCCTTATAAAAAAAGATTATGCTCATTGTCAGCCATAATTTGCAGCAACTAGGGTATCTCGAGGAGATAAGAGGTTCTACTTATTTAGACTCCTCCCCCGCACAATTTGGTTTTTCATGTTACCAACCCGTGGAAACTTTTTTTAATTAATCCTTTTTCAAGAAAGTGTACACAGTTTTTATTGTATTACAAACCATCGATTTCGCACTCATTAAAACTGAGCAGAATGACAAGTTATTCTCCCCTCTGGACTTGTGAGAAGCATTCTGGGATACCCAAGATGTCCCTCAACAAGTCCACTCAATACGTTGCCTTTTATGTACTGTCATATAACAACTCAAAAAAAGGACAACTACTTCAAAAACAAATTAGCTAGCACTTGTGTAAAACTACTAACCATTACCGGCAGAAGGTCTTACTGTCTCAGACGTAACGGACTCGGGAGAGTCACAAAGCTCTGCTGCTCTGGACTGTGTATTTTCTGGAGCACCATCAGACTGAGAGGAGTGACAGGGAGCAGGTGACGGACTTCCATTTTCCAAAGGCTGCCCTTTTACTGTGTGCATCTAAGAAATCGGGGGGAAAAACACACCACTGTGAATATTTTCCACAGGTTCAAAGGTCAAAACTGAACTATTTTGGAGAATCGGTCCTATTTGAAATATAAAACTAAACCTATCACATATCGTTAAGTACAATGCAATCATACATTTCATGTTTTTTTCCTCATTTTAGTCTTACACTTGAAATCAAAGTGATAAATCTATATGTATATCACATTCCACATCATCATTTTATAAATCCACATTATAAAACAGTATTAAACCCCCCCCCCCACGTACAAAATAGAGAGTCACTGGGTGTCATTCCAGTTTATAGAATTCTTGACATATTTCTTCCATATTGCAGGGGTTACACAGCTGTTACAAAGCAATCTGTAAGCAACGCAGCACTTGTGCACAGCACCTCCCAGCCCGTTCAGTCTGCGTACTGAATGGAAGTTCGCAGATTTTGTGGCTGGAAGGACACAGAACCAGTGACTCGTACTTCCCCCAGGCACATCTCCCATCCGGAACATGTGAGCACACCCAACTCCATCTGCAAGATGCAGCCTGTGAGCAAGCGTTACCTGTCTAACTTTATGGATTCTGGTAACAAGCTCTTCAACAGAAACGCTGCCAGCAATTACTTCCAAAGGGATTCCATTGTCTCCTATAAAAAAACTGGATGGAACGCACACTACGGGATCTGCACAGCAGCAGTTAAGGGCAACAAATAATGGAAGTTTACAGAGTACTTAAAAAGCAAAAGCAGAAGTCCGTCCTGCAGAAGCTTCTAGCCCAGTATTCTGTCTCCACCTGGTCGCCACTAGTTGGTGCCAAGGGAAGAATTAAAAAAGGATGCTAGCAAAAATGCTGGAAAACATTACATACAACTGATTAGTATTTCTTCTTTTCTTAGTAATGGTTTAAAGCAACATATTTTTCTCCAGCTCACACATACCCAACAAATGACTTGGGAGATTTTGGTTTAGTGCGAGACAACATCTTACGTATTACAATTCAGTAATGAATTCTTCACAGCATTAAGAAAATCCAAGTTTAGACACTGAATCCCCTTCCTTGACATCACGCAGAATTCCTGGGCTACAGGAAGCGAACTGCTGAAGGCAGGCAGATGTGCACCTAACTTCACACCTGGGTAGCTGGTACAACCCCCTCCCACTACTTGTTCTTCCTCCTTCATAACTCCAAACTCCAGCTAGTAATTTAAAGCATTGTTTGCTTGTTTTCCAATGCAGATTAGTAATAGCAAGGGGTTATTTTGTTTACATAAAGCGTTGGATAATTTTCTATTTGAAGAATTACATAGGATTAACATTAAAAAACCCCAACTTGTTCACTTTCTCTAAGAACTAACAGTAAGTTCAATACATAGATAGTACCTTTCAACCACACACTTTATTGCACATTTTTGTGCCCTAAGAAGTATTTTCAATAATACATTGCTTGTAAATGTTCGTCTTAAGAACACTGTTAACTTGTAAAGAGCAATTACCTGTAATCATAACGTAGCATCTAAACTGACCTCAAAGGATACAGATTTGAGAAAACTGCAGGCATGCTTCACTGTTTAAAAGAAAAGATTCATTTAGGAGGCACAATCACTTTGCAACAACTTCAGTTTTAGTCTTTCATCATAAAAATAACTGTCCTACTACCACACACAAAACTATTTAAATACTTGAAAGAACAGTAAAAGCAAATTTGCACTGCATCTTCTCATTAACATTTTGCGTAAGCGTTGACATGGTGACAATCCCTGGTTATCACAGTTCACTAAGTAAGATTTAGGGAAACAGCACTAAGAAGCAATTCAGCAACAAGACATCTAGTCTACCGAGTGCAAACAATACAGGAAGTCTAGTAAAATGTCTATAGAGCATTTTAAAATAATACCGTTTTGGGAAATGCCAATGCACTTTCTGCACATGGACTGGAACACTTAAACGTAACAAAAATAGCTGAGCAGTTTTACCCAGGAACTTCAATGCTTCTCTATTCTACGTGTTACAATAGAGACAAACACATTTTTCTCTGGGGCTTTACAGATTTTTATCTTTCTGAATTCACGAGAGTTTTACAATTTATGTAACTTGGTAAATCAAGCACTGCCTCAAGAGGACTTTCATTGGATTCCAGCTTTTTTTACATAACTTGCGTGTCTCTTCCTATTGAAAAAGGACAACCTCGAGCATTCTTTTACTAGTACTGAAATACAGTCCTAAATATGCAATGAATATTCTCCAGAACACAATGGTGAAATTTTGAAATTTGGAATTTTCTCAGGCTCTAGTGGCTCCAGGAGTACCAAATTCACTTATGCTCTGGAACCTTGTATTTAGACTACCTCCAAATCAGGGTGAGGACTTTAAAAGCCTCCTACTCTCATCATCAATGAAATATTTATAATAAGAGACAGAATTAGAATAGGGTCAAACCTTTTGGAGTCAATTTTAATAGCAACAAAACCATCTGAGGCAGCTTCAGTCACCTTCTCATCTTCCCACCTGGCAGCCATCTCAGTAGATTGTTCATCTTCACCTGCAAGATGCAGCACACGTGTGAAGCTAAACCCATCACAAATTGCTGTTTCTGGTCTGATTTAAGCTTTGCTTCAATTGCTTGAAATCACCTTTGAAAGCCACTCTGGTGACTATTTTCAAGTCTGTTTATAATTTCTTTTGATAATCTGGAGACAATTCACTCTAGCCGATTCACCTTGCTAACATGCCAAAAACCTGATACACCAAACCCCCTTCCCAGCCAGCAAGCACATAGCTTTCACCGTCGTTCAGCTGCGCGGTGAACTGGTCCAAGGGAGCAGAAGGGACCAGACCACACAGATGGAACAGAGACAGAGGAACTGAGGTGATGGGAAGTCTGAAGATTGGTTTGACTGCATCATCTAATTGCACAACTACCGAAAGACCTCACTTTTCATGTTACAGGGAGTAGTAAGCTTACTCTTTAGTATTTTGCTTCACTATACTCTCGTAATATGCAAAGAGATCCCACAGCACAGGGGGAACCATTGCTTCTCCCTGACATTAAGCTTGACCTGCTGACATGCTAAAACTATCCACCACCCCTCATTTTAAATGTAATTACATACTGGTACACCAACTGCTAAGAGGTAAAACTGTATTTTCCACTCCTTGTGAACACATAGTTCAGCAGACGAGGTTTCACAGTTTGATGGTGTTTAAAAAAACCCACCCAAACCACCACAAACCAAGAAACATTTATTTGCAGGATTATCTGTAACTACTTTTGTATTCCAGTTCCTGACATAACTGTAATGGTAGGAGGGGAGGAAACAAAGTGAAGAACACAGAGAAAGAAGAGGAACAGTAGAAGAGGAGCTACTTAAGTCAGGAAGACTGAAAAGGTGCTCTGGGACCACAGATTCAGAAGTGTTATTTATTTTAATCAGAAGAAACACATCAATCGCACATCTTTCAAAGCACCGGTTTAGTGACGATATGGGTTAATAGATCCCGATGAATATTAACCATCTTTCAACAAGTCAACTGGCCTGCAACCATCTGTTTCTCTTCAATCTGTATTACTTTCTAGCAGCTTGGAATCGCCTGTACTCTTGGTGAAGAATTTGAGTCACAAGTACAGAAGTATAGTAGCCCATTATTCAATGGCAACAACAAACCATTTGTTTGTTTCATCCCAATTGCATTTCATGCAGTATTATTTACTTGTTAGAGGTCAGGGGTTCTAGTGGAGTCCCCTGGTGAAGCACCACTGCCTTTAGGCCATGACTGCCTGGCCACATTGCTTCTCAGAGACACACATACCAATACACTGATTTTGGAAAAGTGTCTTGGTTTTCCCCTGGAAGCACTGGAGCAAGTGAGAAAATATTCATCTCTATTATTATAGTTCTACATAAGCCAGTAAATATTTAGGATATTTTATGTTGGAACCTTTCCCGTTCCTTTAAGTGCAGGGATTCCAACTGTGGTCAATGGGTGCAGCTGTTCTGCCAAGAGTGGTTCAGCCTCCTCCCCCACGGCCAACTGCTTAGACAGCTGCCTCACCACACGCTTTTTCAAAAGCACATGTGCTCATCCGATTAGGCTACTAAAAATATCTAAATACTTGCCTAACACTAAGTTTTCCATACAAACAAATGGTGTAGAACAAGAATGCTGAAAGACACAAACAGGTCAGAGACTGTTCACAGTCCAGTCTCCCAGAGACATGACCCATGAATGAAAATGCTGATAACTCACATTTTATCAAGTTCTGTGCCATGAAGCACAGTTTAATATTGTGACTACCCACAGAATAGTTGCTTATTCTCATCTATCTTTTTGTCTCGAGAAGCCTTTCTCATTTGGGGGTCAAGGTTCATTTATTACGGTTTTGTAGTAGTAATTATATCCTGAAATGAAAACTGCCAGGTCACAGGAAAAGCATCAGAGAAGTCAACAGGTCAAGCTAAACAAACAGAATTTGGCATAATTCATAATCCGCTAAACACTGAGCTATCACAACCGCCTCAGAATTCTAGTTCCCAAGACTCTGGGATTTCTGGTTTCTCAAACAAAAGCATTGCTTTATTTCACTTAGCAGAAAGACCTGCACACAATTTGCAGTCACACTTGTTCACCTCTTACATTTGGACAGGTAAATTTAGATATCTACATAGGGAAAACATACCCATTTCGCACGTGATTCAGGTAACTGGAAGAGACTTTTTCTTCAATGATTTATGTCTTGTACAAGGAACATATTCAAAACCATCACAGGTTCTCAAAAGAATTTAATTCCCCTATTCCTCCGTGCAGAGTCATCAGGGAAAAGTGTTTTCCTTTCAGAATAAGGGAGATAAAAAGGCCAGTTGACTTCTCAATGTCCAGCATTTCATAACTACTCAGTAATAAGGACTGTCCGCTCTGGAAATGACAGAAAGCCAGGACATTAAGCTGTTCACCTCCTCCTCCTTTGCATCATTTCACATATTTAATTTGAAAAGTGCTTTGATAAAGCTTGGCTACAAAATACTAACAAATAGCTTGTTGACTGCAAACCAGTTTGTAAAAAAAAAAAATATCTAAAAATAAAGTTATGAACAAAGGAAGGTGTGTTTCTAGCAATGTTACTAAAAAGAAACACAAACATTTTACCTTGAAGTTTGTTATCACCCACTCCTCCATTTTTCTTCCAAAAAGCACTTTTTATGAGTAGCCTGGGATTTTCGTGACCAGAGCATGTCTAACCTTAGGAATCTGAGGAAGTTTCATACCAAATGAACAATTAACTTTACATTAATAAGTCAAATAATGAAATGAGTTTTTTAACTCCTCAGCCTAGAAAATCATCTACAGAACAGCTCCCAAAAAGACACCAGAGACATTCACCAGACCTGTTTCAGCATCAGCAATACTTTTTTTCTTGTGCAGGTGCAGAACCTACTGGCAATTATTTGATGCCACAAAGTAACCAGTCTGGTCCCCAAACACAACTTCCTTGCTCGGTGTGTACAGAAGCCTCTAAATCTCACCTTAGTATTTAAAATCAGTTTTGTAAGGCTGAAACGCTTCACCTCATGCTCCCTGGAGAGTAGGAAGCAACCTCTTTTATTGCAACTTCCCGTGAATTTAACTGCATCTTTAATATGCTTACACAACTGCATCACCAGAATATGCTGTGAAGGTTTTGAAACCTGAACTAAAAAAAAGTCAGGATTATAGCTGCAAACAAAAATGTTAAAGAAGAAACCTGTTTGAACATCATGCAATCGCAGTCACAAACACCACCTCATTGTTAAGATAAAAAGCCATGTTATTCCTTGCTTGACCAGAAAATATTCAAGAATCAGAAAGAATAATCCAGTTCTTCATTTTCTAGTGCATGTTTAGGAAAGTGCTGTGAAGAGAGAGAAAGACACAGACAGATAGTAGCAGAAACCAAGTAGAGATGGACTCACCACAAATAAAAAAATTTTGTCAAGGCTGTATCTAATAGCTACCCTTCGCAGTGGCCATCCTAAAATTCCAGTTAATTTATATTTTCCATTTCTTTCACTAATTTTTCCTCTTTATTATTTTTTTGTCCCCATATACATTATTGGACAGAGAGTACAATGCAAAACAGAAACACTCAACGCTCCTGGAAGCACTTTTCCTGCTCTGAGAGCTGCTTCCAAATGCTTGTCTCTGACATCTGTGGGCAAGCATATAGTGCAAAGACTCAAAGTTACCATCACCACCAACTGCGTAGTTTTAAATGTGGCTTTACCCAAACAACAAACCCCATCACTGCTAGCATAACAATAAGACTATTCTTGCACTCAGCATCCTTCAAGCTTGCCTGCTTCCACACATGGTAAGAACCTAAACTCTTGGGCTTCCCAATTCCCTCTCCCAGCAGGTGTAACAGAAGAGCTTCACAACCAGCTCCATCACAGGTCAGCTGCCCTGACCCCAGTGCTCCCAGGGCAGACCACAACTCAGCAGAACTCTCCAACTCTTCAATTTTGGAAATAAGGTTGCCCTTTTCCAGGCCTCCTAAGAACAAACAAAACAAATCCTTACATACCATACTGTCAAAACTAAGTGTTCAAGGCCAGGCTGGATGGGGCTTTGAGCAACATGATCTAGTGGAAGGGGTCCCTGACCACAGCAGGGGAGTTGGAACTAGATCATCTTTCAGGTCTCTTCCAAGCCAAACCATGTGATGACTGAACTAGGTGACATCCTGCAATCATAAATTTATCTCCGTTCTGTACATCTACATATTCCTAGTCAACACAAACACACACCTACAAGAAAAGGCCAGTTGTGGACAATATTAGTTTCAAAAAAATACTGGGAATAAGTTACAATGTGCATATCTCAATGTACATATGTCTAAGTTCAAAGTACACATAGGTACTGAATTACTATTTTAAAAAAATAAGTCTTTGCGGACTAACTTTGGCGGGACGCCAGCTGCCCACCAAAGCTGTTCTATCACTCCTCAGCTGGGCAGGGGAGAGAAAATACAATGAAAGGCTTGTGGCTCAGGATAAGGACAGGGAGACGTCACTTGCCACTTACTGTCACGGGCAAAACAGACTTGGGGAAAATGAATTCTTGATCACGAGAAAGTATCACGAGAAAGAAAAACAAACCTTAAACACCTTCTCCCCCTATCCCTCCCTTCTTCCTGGGCACAACTTCAGATCTTCTCTCCCTCCTGCCTGTCCAGCAGCACAGGGGTATGTGGGGAATGGGGGCTGTGGCCACACACTGCCCCTGCCCCCCCCCGCCCCCCCCAGAGGAGGGCTCCTCACACTTGGCCCTGGCCCTGCGTGGGGTCTTTCCACGGGAGACAGCCCTCCACAGACTGCCTGCTCCCATGGGAGCCCTGCCCAGGGGCTGCAGCTCCTCACAAACTGCTCCAGCCCGGGGCCCTGCGGCGGGGCGCAGCCCCCCAGGAACATGCTGCTCCAGCTGGGGTCTGCAACAAGTTTCTTCTTGTTTACCACGTGACTTTCCATTTCATTTTATACACCATACTATGGTCATCTCTTTACTGACTATGAAGGCAGACAGCTAGGATAGGTGCTGTAGGTAAACACACTAAGCACGTTTATGCAAGAGATGGAAATAAAAAATCGCCACGGCAAAAGGCTTTCGCAGCACAGCCCCCCGCCTGCCATCACGATGCAGGGGCTTTAAAGCACTGCCCTAAACCTGCGCGCACTGCCCAGCCCCGCTCCGGCACCCGCACGGCACGCTGCGGCCCAGGTCTGGCTGCTGGCAGTCTGTGCACTGCCCAGGGGAAAACGCTCTTCTCCCAGCACAAGGGAAGCCGTGTCAACAGAGGGACCCAGCTCTGCTTTTCTGCTCGCCGCACCTCCAGGAGCTGCCTTCTTGCAGCCCACGAACCCGCCGGGTCAGTCACTCCTACGGGGACACCACCAGCCGCCAGTTTAGCGCGGCTGTTTTTTCATGAGGTACCTGAGGAACTTCAAGCCACAAGCGTTTAAGGAAAGAGTAAAACCAAAAGAAACAACACGCCCAGGTACATCAAGCCAGAAGAACGGTAAAGGGCCTGTCTGATATCCTCCCTTCCCTTCACCTATCCATATTTTTCCAGACAGAAAGGCAACGTACGCAGGGACAATGGCGGTTTGATGGGTTTCAGCGGCCGCTCGGTTACAAACCGGACGCTGCAGCCGCCTCAGGAGAAGCTGGCGGCTGCGCACAGGCCGCTCCAGCAGCCGCCGCGGAGCGCGGGCCCGTGCGAGGGGCAGGCGAGGCCGGCGGGCAGCCGCTGGCGCCGCCCCGGAGCGGCCGTGGCACCGCGAGGGCCCGGCCGGGCCCGCACCGCCGCCGCCGCCGGGCTGACACAGCAGAAGCAGCCCGGGGAGCTGCAGCCGGGGGGGCGCCGCGGGGCCTACGGCCAGCCCCGCCCGCGGGCCCGCCAACGACCAGCGCCGGCGGGCAGGGCCGCGGCCGGGCCCAGCCGCCGCGGAAGGCAGCGGGGCCGCGGGAGCCGCCGGGCCCGAAGCCGCCCCGGCCGGCCGCAGGGTGCTGGCCGCAGCCCCCGGGCCCCTCCGGCGGCGCGGCGGTGTCAGCGCGGGGGCGGGCGGCACCCGGCCCCGCACCCCCGCCCCGGCCGGGCCCGTACCTGACACGAACACGACGAAGACCGAGCTCCGCTGCTTGGCGGCGGCGATGGCGGCCGGGATGGAGCCCCCGAACCACATCATGGTGCCGCCAGCCCCGGGTGCTGCCGGCCGCCGCCAGGCGCATGCGCGGTCGCACCGACGGCGGCTGCCCGCGCGGCGTGTGCGCGCTGGGCGCGGGCCCGCCCTCGGCCACGCGCGGGGCGGTGGCGGGCTCGACTCCGCCCGGCGCCGGCGCCATCTTGGCGCCTCGCGTGGCTGCGCGGCGGTTCCCCCCCAGCCGCGCCCTGCCGCCATCTTGGCGCCCCGGCGCCTTCGCCTGGCTGCGGGGCGCTGCCCCCCGTCCGTGCCCTGCCGCCGCAAAACGGCTGAGGCGGGCGAGGGCAGCGGCGGGGAAAGGGGCTCACGCGATCAAGGCACCCCAGGCCCTGCGGTGAGGGGCTCTGAGGGCAGGATGGCCACGGCGGCCACCCTGGGAAAGTCAAGGGCGTGACAGAGGGCGGAAGCGATGGCGCTGCCACTGTTTGACAGAAGTCCATGCTAAATAGGACAAAAAGTAGAGTGTGCGCCATATCCAGATCCTGCACAGCAGGCAGGAGGTGAGGCCAGGGCAGCCTCCATGCTGAGGCAGGCTGTGAAGGATGGTCGGGACGCCATGGCGTTGACAGCACAGCCTTTTTGGGGCCATAGCCAGCAAAGGCAGTTGGCGTCTTGGATAGATGTTGCACCGTAATGAAGACAAGACAGCTTCAAGTGCTGATGATAACATTTTGGAAAAAATGCTGCGCTTAAGCTTTTCTGAAACACAGTTGGGATGGTGACTGTCTTCTGGGTAACTATTGCTGGTGCAGATACTGTCAAAATACCTGAAGGCAAAAACAAAAAATACACAGGCTGTCAGCCTAGAAAGCTTTTCACTTGTATTTTGTGTAATCTGGACTTTAATTAGAGAAGTCACTGGATAATGTTGACTAAAACCCCCACAAAGCTATACTGAAAAGAGGCACATCAATGTTAAAAATACACAAAAATTGTTTTACCTTTCAAGATGTGGCATGTGGAGAATATGTCGCAGCAGTCCTGCTTGTTGGGTAAGCTTTGCCTGCGCATTCAGTGATTCTCTTATGTAACTGTCAGAACACTATAGGTCTTCTGCTGAGATATTTTTTTGCATTTTTTCTTTCTTCATGGTTCAAAACAGATCTAAGAACAATGCCAAAGGCTGAATGGTGTTAAACTATAGATTTTTTTTGAGATGAACAAAAAGACATCTCTATTAAGGACATGCATATAGAGGAAAAGGTTAGGTTCTAATGTATGTCAGCATCTTAAGCTCTATGAAGAATTTGAAAGTTACATTAATTGTCATGGCATTTCTAACAGCTGTAGTTTGATTGCATCTCATTTGAAGCCCTACATTGGAAGCCAACTTGCATGAGAAGGGTAAGTGAAGTGTTGAACACCAGATGTTTTGGAAATTATTTTGCAAATACAATTTTCAAAAATTTCTACACCACAAGGAGGAGATTTTGTTTAAACATGAAAGAAGGGCTTACTAATGACTTTTGTGTACAATCTTTTACATCACCAGGGACTATTTATATTACATTCTCAAATAATTACAGTTTTAAATGTATAATTCTCTAACTGCAGGGTCACTGAGTTGCTAGTTGTACATGCCTTTGCTGCTATAATTGATGAGGGCCCTTAGCACAGGTGTCCATGGAAAACAGCAGAGGTCTTCAATTTGTAGGCCTAGGAAAAGGGAGGGGTAACTACTAAGGTAGAAAGCTTTATTGAGAAATAAAAAATAATTTGACAGCTGAAGCATTACCTGGGATTAAGTGCCTTGGTGTGCTGCAAAGTCAGTGGCTGACTTAGGCAGATTGCTTTAGACACTGGGAACATTTGTAAGGCCGGACAGAGAGATCAAGTTGAGCGGCTTTCACCGTCTCAGAGGGGGGTACATGTGTGTTCAGCAATCGGTATGGGAAACAACGCAAGACAGTCATGTTTTAAGAGGTGATTCCCCTCCCCCCCCCCCCCCCCAAAACTAGCACAGGTCTACTTGGATGAAAAAGGACAATGTTTTTATTAGTGAATTATGTTTTTATTAGTGAACTATGTTTTTAATTGCATCGTTGTTTCACACTTATCACTGGTTCATTAACGAATCAAAGTATCAGTTTACTCAAATTTGTTGCCTTTTTACTTGGCTTAAACATGGAGACAAGCTCTGGTGTATTTCCTAGTATGTATAAATGAATGTGATAGACTGTCATAGCACACTTAATAATGCTGTTTCTTAGAGTAACTAATTTGGAACCTTATCATAAGAAGGGCAAGGTTGTGCTGCATACCAGTCTCTCTAATTAACCCTACAACTAATGCAAAATTTAGGGCATTAGAAAGAAGCAGAATGACAGTGTCTTTGCTCTCAAGTTTAAACAGAGGTCCTCTGGAATTCAAGTGTGATGTGCATTATTGCTGTTTGGTTGTTTGTTGTTTTTTTTTTTTAAGCTAGCTGTCAAGTAATTTTTGGAACTCAAATGTAAGTGATTGTTTGGGGTTGAAGCTAGTCCATATTGCAGCCAGCTTCTAGCGTGCTTTCCACCTCTGTTGCACCTGTGCCTGAAAAATGTCTCTGCTGTCAGCATGGTGTATTGTCATCAATCCTTAGTCTAATTCCGATTCTCAGTTAACCGGGGCATGGGAACTGAATGAAGAATAAACCTCACTGTTCAGCATTATCCACAGCAGCACAGTTTATTTTCATTATTTGTATCAATTTTAAAAGCATACAACTATCAGCAACATACAGATTTTCCTATAGAGCTCTTTGGTTTACAGCACTAGTCTTTTGTCTGACATTCAGATTTCTCTTCAGAAGTGAAGAAACAGTTCATTACAGTTGCATGCATCCCGTATAATGACTAGGCTCATGTGCTTTACCAGTAAGACTGAAAAATGAAAAAAAAAGCAGTAAACTCTAAAGTGTGTGTTTGTGCCCTGGACCAAATGTTAGTGCTTAATTATCTCTGAAGCAAGATCCACTTTCAACCTGACAAATTTTGACAAACGGCAAACATCGCAAAACATCCAAGTAGTTACAAGCAGGATAAAAAGTAAACCTTGTTAATAAAGGGCTGCCAAACAGAGTTGGGTCCAAACTCCAGCCCTACAAGCTTAAACACACAAGGCAGATGCTGAACTCAAAGGAGGCCCATACACATTGTGGTAAGAACAGAACTGCGTACATCTTCAAGTCAGCTGAGAGGCAACGTAATTTACACTGGACCTTGCATCTGAGGTTTTCAGATGTGAATAGTGACTTTGGTCTCAGGTGGCAGAGTAAGAGAACTTAAAGGGACTTAATTTTCAGAATGTTCTGGAAATCGGGCCCTTTGTAAGTGTTCTGGTCTACACCCAAGAAATAAGGCTTCCAAAACGAAGTCACATTGACATTGTGCACTCTTAAGTTTATACTTGTTGACATCAATAGCAAAAAATACCCAACCCCAAAACATTTTAAATGTGACTAGGAGCAGGACATTGAATAGAGGCAGCATATCAACTCTCATGAATACTAAGCGGTGGAAACATTGAAAAGATTGAAATAAGTCCTTTCTCAGCTGCAAACACATAAAAATTCCAGCTACAATAATTTTGCATGCCCTGTAACGTGAAAATGGTTTGATTGGTTTTCTCCAAAGCTTCATATAAACATTCTATGCTTGAGGGCTAAATACAGGCAGTTACAGCCTGCATCGGTTTTCTAGGGGAAAAATAGGTCACGGTGCTACCACAGGTATTTATAAAAGAAGTTAGTTGCAATTTTTATTATGACTCCCCTTCAGACATCAAAACAAGTTAATACAAGATTATCTCAAAACAACAAAGTGAAATGTGAAATTTTAAGGCACAAATGAGTGTCATAGCATGAGAATATATTTATTCCACCTTGAGAGGGAAATGGCTTGTGTTACTAGATGGGAAATGGGTATCGAGCTGTTTGAATAACGGAAGAAAAACCCAAATGGTCTTACTGTGAAAGGCATGTTGCGTACCAAAGAACCTTATTTTATTCATCAAGCTGAACAGTTCTTCCCTTGCTTTGACAAAACTGAACTCCCGTCTCCATACTACTGTCCTGTACCCCTGGACCTCAAAACATAACGCGTGTTTGACAGAAGGCTGGCAGGATTAGGGATGGTTTCAGGTAGGAACAGCTAAGTGCTAGTCTTCAGTACACCACAGTGCTAGATTCCTTTCTTTGCACATGTTCCACTGCTTTCCTTTTGATGTTGTATTCTAAGCACGTGAGTGAAAGAAAAGGATTTCAGATTATAATAGGTTCAACTTGCTCGGGGGGGAGTCTCGGGTAAGACGCAAGATGCCCCTTGAGCAACGTTTCACTCCAGTCCAGCCTTACTGACACACAAGGCACACGAGGCTGTAGCTTGGCAGCCGCGTGGGGGCCGTCAGTGGATTCTCAGGTGTGCTGTTACGATCTGCCCAAATCCAGCCTCAGGTCCACGTGGTTTTGAGTGTTCCCAAAGTATGGAGCTTAAATTTGTTTTCTTAATTTTGAATTATCCTTTTCGCTGGAATACCACAAATAATATTGAATATTCACAGTTCAGGGATGCATTTTACACAGTTATAGAAAGTATTAGTTAAAAATTTAAAGCAATTGCAGCCTTTGGCAAAGAAGGTAATAGCCAGATTTGTTCAGCTTTTCTGGTTATTCTTCCAGTGATTTTTCCTCAGCTTTAAAAGTTGTAAGACATGTTCCTAACCAATTGAAATGTATTAGATTACTGCAATGTAGTTTAAATCCCCACGCAATTCTTATGGGTTTAATGGTAAATGACAGGAAGCTCAAAAACACTAGACTACTAGATTTGTTGAGAACACCTGAGAACCAAAAGGGGCAGAACTAGGAAAGCCAGGAGGTACAAATGGCCTTGGTTAGATGAGTTTACACCCTGTTTGCTTACTAGAGACAGTACAAAATAGCACAAAATCAGGGATGAACAAGACTGTAAAGCAGAAATACTTGAATTCTGTGCCCACTGTAGACATCAGAGACCTTTAATGCTTCCAGAGTCCTGTTACTTGTGTCTGTGTGGCTCGTATCAGTGCATCCAGATTAAAACAAAAACAACAAACCAAAAGCCCCACCAAAACCCCCACCTGTCCCTGTTTAACTCTGAGGAAAACATACTCAGAAAGGGTGACCAGCCTGCAGTAACTGTAGGTATCAGATTCAGGATAAGAGCACAGTGGGCTTATTAAATGTTCTAATTCTTTCTTCTAGGGCAGTCTGCACTGCACTCAAGTTTGCAACTTACTTGATAAGAATTAAATATTTGCTGGGCCTGATTCCTAATCAGTGTGCTGTTCCCCTCCTTTTGTTTGGATTGCTTGCATTCTCCATGCTTACCTCTCTCGTTACATTTTCTTCTTTGGTCATTATGGGGAGTTTATTAAATGAAGCAAGACATGCAGGGCCCTTTGGAAATGGCTTGATTTGAGGGTAGATTTAATTCATAGGTCATTCAGAACAGGTGAAAGCTCTCAGCTATGAACGACTCTTTACATACATGAAAGTCTTGTCCTGGAATGTGTTAGCCACAGGAGGCAGCTGCCTCTCTGTGGCTGCAACACCTGTCCTTTAATCTGTTAACCACCTTACAGGATTAAAACCATAATCTTAAACTAGCACTGGAAATCAACAAGAGGCTGTGATGGAATCTGTGCGTTAGTCATGTTCTCTCTGTGCTATTCAGAGGAGGGAAATACTACAATCTGCGTAAGCTGAGGTTCTCCTCGTCTTTGGTTTTGGGTGCAGTAAACTACAGAAATCCAGCCCGAGGATGAAGAAATATATCCCCTCATTCAAGTAGTATATTCAGTCAAGTAGTAGCGTTAGAATTCAAATGCGAAGTACCACCATCCTTTTAAAAAAGCAGACAGGCGTAAGTAGATTTATCTTTCGGCCACCACTTGAAGCTGAACATTTCCCCCTGTGTTTTAGGGGAGCATCTGAGCCCAAGTTGACCTTTAGTCATGCAAATACCTGTTGCTACAGCATTTTGCAGAATCAAGTCCCATATACGTAATTTATTAGGCTACATTATTCCCAGACGGGTCAGTTTTCTTCCAAGTACTTTGATTCATCACATGAAGGATTTAAGAATAGAACATGTGTAGGACTGTTCTTGCCACTTCATGTGTGTGTTTGGTTGCTCAGGGAAAGGATTTTTTTGTGTAGAAGATGAAAATTAATGCTGATTTAGGCACCTATACTCTTTATTTTTCCTCTGTGGAATATGTTTTTGTTTTTAAGCATAATGTTTACCTTTAATTTCCACTTACAGAAGTTACAAATGCATCGTTTACAAAGCAACAGCCTTAAGGGAACAAGCACTTGCTCATCTACACTGCAAATCAGTGCCTGTGCTAAAAATAAAAAAACCAGGAGCAGTCCCTTACAGTATTTGATTAATTTCTCTCTTTTTACTTACATAGGGAAACATTTAAAAATTACGAAGGGCAGGATAACAAATAAATGCTTCAAGAAAAGGAAAAGCAATAGTGGGTTCTTTGAAGAGTTCTAATATTTTTTCTCACATTTGAAGGGATCCAAACCATTAATGTGTTCAGCCAGGTTTCAGAAGACTCCTAGAAGTTTAAACAAGTGCACTGAAAAAGTTTGTTTGTAAACATTTATTTTCTTGAACTGAAAAAGGCTTGCATCAGCACACATTGTACAGCCTTGCAAATTACACAAATTGAAAAAAGTTTGTTTCACTTATGTGCAATGAATCTTTAATGTCCAGTGAGCATCTGCAAATGATGAAAACTTAAAACCATTAAAAAGGTTTCCAGCACTTATCAAACACAATTATCTTAGCGTGAAAAGGAAGAGAAAGAGATCCATACTGGTGGGAACACAATTAAAGTGCAAACATTTTGTCACTTGTGAAGATACATTTGAGTTTCTTCACACTTTTGCTAAAAAGAAGAAATATTAAAATGTGATTCAGTGAACATTCTTTGTAACCTATTCATATTCCCCTTTAAATAATTATTAAACTTGTTGGATCAGAAGTGAATCCCTCACATCTACAACCTACTCGTATTTTCTTTTGATATTGCTCAAATGAATCTCAAAAGAAAACCACCATCTTAAGGAGTTAGTTACTTTTTTCCTTAAAAAAAAAAAAAAAAAAGAAAAAGAAAAAGAAAAGAAAACCAAAGGGGATAAAGAACAGGTTAACTTGAAGATATGGGTAGTCTGCCAGAAAATGAGTGTAAATCACTGAAAATGGTTCTCCTTTCCTCTCCACCAATCCTCAGGTTCCTGCCTTGGAATGGACAGCTGTGTGCTGGCTGTGAAAAGGGATTATAAAATACAAATCTGAATATGGATTCTTATGAATGTTTGCTGTACAATAGAACTTTGGATCTGATACAAGAATTCAAAAATATAAAACAAAACTACTATAAAAGTAGGGGGCATTTCAACAGCATTCCTTGTAGAAAGCTGCTTGTCTCAAAGATGATTCCTTGCTATTGTCCGGGATTAACTCTGTATTTTTTTTTTTCTTCATCTTGCTGGATCACTGGGTTATTTATTCTTCAGTGGCTAATGTCACATGACAAAACATCCCGGGAGTCTCTATGAAGAGAGCAGAACCCCCATGACATCATGCCAATCAAGGAGAGGAGGGCATTGAAGTAGTGAAGGCTGAGTGTCCACTGATGTCACTGCTACTGAGAACTAGCCCTTTCCAGAACATGAAAGTCGTAGTGCTTCTTGCTCGTTCTCAGCCTGAACTTGTTCACTGAGGTACTACTTTGTTTCTTCAACGCGTTCTGAGCAGCTGACATTGTAGGGAACGTAGCTAGAACCGTGTAAGTGGAAGCCAAGTCACTAGGTTTGGATGACTCCGTGTTCACGCTGCTGTCTCCGCTGCCACAGTAACGACGATGGTGCTGCTGCTGTGTTTGTAGACACTGCGAATCCCTTAGCCACCGAATCTTGGCACCAACTTTTAAAAGTTCTCCAAATAGTTTTTCTGCTTCCATACGAGTTATGCCCTCTGGCAGTTCGGTAATTTCTAGAACTTTTCCCACAACTGAAACAAGAAAAACATGGAATCTAAATTGGTCATTGTACTTAACTATACAATGCACACAATGGAAAAATAATTATATTTCATACTTGTATCTCCAGTTGGCCGATAATAAATACACACACATTCCCTTTCCGGTATTCTGGAAAGCCTTTTGCTTTCACATTTAGAACTGCTTATAGCTATAAGTACACAAATAAAAGCTGAGAATACAAAGAGGGCCCTCAAGAGAGGGAAAAATAATAAAATAATCACACCTAATTTTACAGCAGGTTTGAGAACTCACTATAGCATCTCACTGGCTTTGCCCATTAACGCTTCACACATCAGCGTGCTAGAAAACTAGTCTGTCTTCTCTCAAAATATCCTCCCCAGTAAATTCTTAGAAAAACCTCATTTATCTGTAACTTTCTGCAAGAGCTGATAGTAGGTAACACCTGGAACAAAAATTCTTTCCAGTAAAGATACAAAGATAGATGATGTCAGGTTTTATTTGGGTGACATCTTTACCAACCCCAAGGAGGTAATCTGTATATCTCCTGGTAAGTCCCCCAAATCCATGCACTTATTTATATTAGAAGGGAGAAAAAAGAAAAAAAAAAAAAAGCACAAACTAATTGTGGTTTGATTTCACATTTCATGCAAGTATAAGGAAGCAGTGGGATGTATATTTAATATAATAATATTTAATGTAACAATATAATAGAACTTATATCCAGTAAACTGACAAACTTGCTTTTTCTTTTAGTACTGTCCAATCCTGACCCTCTCTGGTCTTTTCTCCAGCCTTCAAACCTACACTTTCTCTTCCCCTCCCTCCAAATCAAGGCTCCCTCTCCAGCTTTAGGTTTCCAGTGTTTGCCACATCCATTGGTGTCCGGTTACTCTTCATTCTGGCCCTTTTCTCACCTGTGCTTCTCTTGCTACATTCCCAGCCCATCACCTTAACTCATTTTTCTGGAGAACTGTGTGAATCAGCAATTCTATACCTGGTTCTCCTGCACCAAGATCTGCGGAAGCAGCCTTCTTTGCTGGTTTCTTTCCCCTGTTTCCATGTCTGTTTCCAGGTTGACACTGGAGAGATTGACATAAACAATGTACTTTAATGACAATGCCCCAGGATCTTACAATTTCTAAGTTAGCGCAGTGAAAAATGATGCAGGGGAATGTCTGGAAAATAACCCGTGCTAACATGGTACAGAAAAGATTTTCATGTCCAATTTTAGCCTTGGAGTTTAGCAATCCTGCAGTCAGGCACATTCAATCCTTGGCTTCTGAGGAAAGGGAGGAAATGATGGGAAAAAAAAATGCCTTAAAACTTCTTGGATGAACCCAGCCCCCGCCCCCAACCATCACATCTTCTGGCTGATCTTTGGTGGAACTGAGCAAGGTAGAGGTAGGGGGTCTGTATGTCCCCGCCCCCCAAATTAAACAGCAAAACTTTTTAGCTTGGTTAACACTAATATTTTGGCTTTGTTTCTCTTACAGGAAACAAACCCACTCTTTGTTTGGAAATACCCACATCTATTTTCTATTTTTTAATAATAAAATAAAATCCTCTTAGCAAACGTTCCTTTTGGAACTGCGGGTGAATTGCTTAAAAAAAAAAATCCATAACCTACACTATGCCTAACACTAAATTTCAGGAAAATGTTTGTCTTTTTTTTTTTTTAAGAATACAACAAAAAAGAACAATGGGAAGTATTAACACAGAATAAACCCTTTACTGGAATGCAAGCACCTTCCCACTCCACTACTTCTCTAATGCAATAACATATTCCCCTATTCGTGGTTGTGTAGTGGTACTCCTGAATTGTTTTTCTCAGTGTTGCCAGGACATTGTTCTCTTTAATACCTGTTGGCTTGTTACTTGTCCACGTAATAAAGATGGTGGATTGTATTGCAGGGGTTGGCCAAGCAATGGGTATCTGGAATCTCCTTAAAGAGAAAGGTAATTAGAAGGGGTTTTCCATTACATGACATCTTCATCCAGGTTCCTCTTACAATGTCTATCTTAGACGGAAAAAAAAGCAGAATAACTACGCACAAAGCAGTGTATTTGGCTAGGGCAACAAAGTAAGATTTGGAACGATTAAATAAACGTAAGTCAGTCACATACTGATCACAAGGTGAAAAGGTACAAGCTTTCTTGCATTTCGGGATTACACTGAAAAACACAACATTTTTTCTTCACTGCAGTCTTATCTAAATCCTCTCATTTCAAAATGGGCTTAATAAGGCAAAAGCTCTCAGTGTACTAATTAAATCATTTTTGTGGTTATATCCCTGATTAGAGCCAGGTACATCTTCACATTCCTATCTGCTCCAAGGATCCACAAAGACAATGGAAGAGAAGTCTTTAGTAACCACAGAGGATTAAGAAACTCGAGAGGTATGCTTTATAGCAGGCAACCTGGAATTTTTACATCTGAATACAAAGCAATGACGTAAAGATTATGCAGCAGATCAGACAGACAAAATATGGTTTTCTTTATCAATAAGGAAGACATACAGAATTTTCTGCAAGTGTTTCTGTAAAGTACTTCTGTAAACCAGACCCATTAATTTTGAGTTTGGGAATTACACCAGGACATCTCTGCTCACTGACAAAGGGTTTTTTTATGATTTGGTTTTTAAACATCATCAACTATCACATCTCAGTAAAACCTCTCTATTTTCAGTTAACATGGCAGCAGAGGACTGAAATTCTTCAAGAATTATTTCTGTCTTTGGATGGGCACTATCTGAAATACTTAATTGAAGCAGCAACAGCACTGGCTAGAGGCTCTAGTCCCATCACGCTAGTTTCTCTATAAAAGAATGAAGAATTCCCGCTTCGGTGGTGGTGTGATTCAGCACATCACTAACGAGTGAGTCTGGCAGAACATTCATCTCAACATTGCATTTCTGTATCCTTTCCCAAAAAATTCAATATGCCCACCTAAGGTATTAAGATCAGCTAGTCCCACATTATTTATTTCATCTTTAAAGCTCTAAATTATTGCCTTTGTGATAATGTGTGTCAGATTCTTGAGTTATGTTTAGAACTTGAAGCTAAACTGTATCAAACATTAATATTTTCAGTGCTGAAACGGGGAGTTTCACATATGGGAAAGCTAGTGGGTTATAGAAGCTCTCACAATAACACCGCCAAAAGCTTTTGAGAATATGGGGGACAGTATCAGTGCAGAGAGAGAAGGTGGAATTCTACACGATGCTTGAGCGGATAATTTTGATGATCCTGCTTCAATAGCATTCCTGCTAAAGCGAGCCACAGTTTTGTCAGAAAATCTTCATGTAGCTTGTATTTTAAAACATTCAGTTAGAAAACAGACACACAATTATTTGAGTGAACTGAAAATATACCTTGTCCAGGGACAAAAGGTCTAGAAAACTGGGACATGATAGAAAGAGGTGTTAACGTGGGACGGACGTTCTTCATGTTTGATAGCTGAGCTGGTGCTGGTGATTGGGCTGGTGAGGTGACAGGACTACCCAGTTGAGGACTATGCTGCAACTGGAATAAACAACAAGTTAGTGTTTTAAAAAATACCACGCTGAACAAGCTAACCGCCACCTACAGCATTCAAAGACTGAAGTAACAGTTAAAACAATAGTATTATCAGAGCAGACTCTTATTCCCCAAAAATCTTTTCAAAACCTCCGTGAAGATGCAATTTATGCGGATTTTAAGTCATCCCGGAAAACAAAACAAAAGCCTCATACCTGTGCAGCACTGTCTAAAGTGCTAAGTTCTGTGGCCTTCTGCCCCCTTTGATGATCACAGTAATATTTATTCTGTTTCCACTGCGGAGGTGAATGGTTCCGAGGCTGAGGATTGTTAGGTATATTGAGCTGCATCATTACTACTCCTCCACCTGGTGGTGGTGCTACTGCTACAAGACAAGAGATCAGCAGGATACAGTTAGTTCATCATGCATTCCGATTTTCATTTCAGCAGAACTGATGTGAATTAAGAGGAAAAAAAAAAAAAGGGGATATAATATAATGAATGTTTTGCTAAATAAGCTGCTGAATTCTAGAAAGCTACAGCAGTATCTTTTGTACAATTATATTTCCAATACCAGTTAAATCTGCGGTAGTTAAGTAGGCTTCCCAGAACTAGAAAGCGATAGTGAAACCACTGAAACTCATTACCGAGAATATTTTTGAAAGAAATAATTCAATTCAATAGTAGTTGAAAGTATTCAACATTCACTGTAGTTACTGTCAGAGCAATGTGTTGACCAACGTGTGATATTAAGCAAAAATATGCTTAATTTAGAAATAGAAGTTACCTGGTTAGTTTTACATGATACAGAGCAATACAGACTCAAAATGCTTTCTCTGACACAATGGCATGCATCGGAAAGCCTTGGAATCAATCTTTAGCCTGAGGCAAAATTACCCTCATTTTCAAGTTCTATATAGAAACGTTTTTCTGGGCAGAGACCACAAATTGATCTCAACATCGTATCGTACCACTTAGCCGCTGTGGTAGCTACAGAAATGCCCAAATCAGGGGGGAACAGCTCAGCAGCCAGCGCTATTCCGTGAGCTTTCACATGAGGAGAGGCTGCCTGACAGAGAAGCTGTCTTCCCCCTCTGACCTGGCTCTGTCCCAGGTACTTTATATAACGTCCTGTTTACTTGTAAGTGGCTGTCTGCAATTTCCCTCTCTGCTCTACCCACTGTTTATAGCGTTTCTCAGAAACCATGATTAAAACGCATCGTTTAAACATCACTTAATCATCCACCTTTAAAGAGGGAGTCTACAATCTTCTCAATTTACTACCTACGTCATAGCATCAGTTAGGAGCAGTCAGATACAAGATGAGCTCATTTTATACTCTATTTTTTAAAATGGGCTATTGTTCTTGCTACCCTGTGCTTCACAAAAAGGAGACTCCTTCAAAAAGCAAGCCTAACAACGCAGAATAATGAATCATAATATTAAAACTATATTAGTTTTTGTAAATTGTATGCTGAAATATTTACTCTACTGATATTTATAAGAATAAATGAAATAACATCAGCAATGTTTTCACATCTATACTTTCTTTTTAATGGCAAGAAATTCTACCCATGTGTTACAGATTGAAATGGAAGCATCAGGTGTCTGGCCAACTTTGGCAGAGGGTATAAATTTAAGATTCCCTGCTCTGTCCCTATAAAAGCCACATTAAGAATATTTCTATAGTGTTACAATCTGACAATGCTACTTAAACTGCACAAGAGAAATTCATACATCCAGAAAAACTTTCACTTTCTACTACTTCTAGTTCCACAGCATTTCAGTAAATGAAAATAAGTGGAACTCTTTTCCTGAACAAGCATCCTGACAAAATGAAGTGTCACAGAACACTTAAGTCAGTCTGCAGACGCTTTATCACCTGTCAGAACCCAGAAGAAATCCTTGCAAGGCTTCCCATGTTTGCAGTCTGGTCCTCTATAACTTTTTCAAATGAAAAGAAACACAACTCCACTGCTTGTCTGCGTATGTCCTCATGACCCTTCCCTCACTGGCCTTGATTCATTATCTCAGCATCACTTACTGAAAAGCATGTTTTTCTTGATTCTCTCAGAATTTGTCCTCCCTGTGTTAGAGGGCTTCCCCCTTCCCCCGCCTTCTTTAAATCACAGTTTAACAGGTTTGAACCAGGCCTTCAAAACTGCATAAAACCAGCACTTCCAGGATAGGTCAGGAAGGTAGAAGAACAAACTAGTGCGAGACCAATTTTGCACATCCTGAAATAAGAATCTTCTAGATTTAAAGCCAAACAAACTTCAAGCAAAATGGAAACAAAACGGAAACAAAACCAAACCTGCCCATAAGCTATAACACACTGTTAACTCAGCTACCTTCCCACTTAACTGCATGTTATCTATTTACTAATAAACAGGCTCTAAAATTAACTTAAAAGATAAATGTTTGTAAGAAGCATGCCATCTGTAGTGGAACCTCAGTCACTGACCTAAGGTTGTTTCATCTATTGCCTGCTTGCAAAATACTGAGATAGCAGCGTTTGAGATTACCCCTGGTGGGCCAACCAAACCTCTAACATATCAGTCTCCCTGTCAGTGAAGTGAAGACCGTACCGCTACGATCACAGGACTGTTCTGTCACCTCTTGTTTGGAGGCCAGCCCTAGTGCTCTTCATTTCCTGACCAGTCCATCAACTTTATGGTTGGAAAGTCAGAATTTTTAAGTATTTGGATATTAACATTCATAAACATTTCATGGATACAAGCTCTGCGTCACCTCTGTTTTCACATGTCATTGAGGCTGCTATTTATACACCTTCTAAAAATTGCCCAAATGCTTTGTAAATCAAAACATTCTGAACTGGATTTAAGTGCTTCTGCTAAGCGACACTGATCTGCTGCAGGCTGCCCCCGTGAAGTTGACTATTGTTTCACTTCGGTTCCAAGTTGTCATTTTAAAAATTACAGTAACAGCAATTCAGGTGAAAAATTATGAAAAATGTATTTTGCAGAGATGGTGCTCAAGTTGAAGTTGTTCTAGCAGTTAGCCATGAAATCAATCTGATAGTTTACAACAGATTTCTAGACAGAATGGCTTAGATGAAAACCCCAATAAAATATACCTTTTATTGGCTGCATGATGGAAAGACCAGTGGGCGAACTTTTACATGATGAGGGTGGAGACACTATGCTGTAGTGCACAATGGAAGCAGCCTGTTGTGGCTTTGACTTTGATGAAGGTGGCAATAATGTAGGAGGTGATGGCTTCTGACTTGAATGGTTGTTATAAACTATGAAAGTAAAAGCAGTAAATAAGGCTACCATAAAAAACAAAACCAGAACACCCCACAAAGCTTCGGCGTATTTCATTTAGCTTTTCAGCAGGTCACAAAGCTACCTCTCCCCTCTATCCAAACTCAGAACGCTTAGTTTTCACCCTCTTCTCAGGAACTCCTAAGAAAGTCGCTGCTCCTACTCTATTCAGTGAAATCTAGAATGCTTCATGAGTAGAAGAGCCAAGTATACTGCTTCCAGTGTGTACCTTGCTCATCCTATCAAATGTAACCCCAAATCTCAAACTTTCCAGACCCACGTAGCTGTTCAGGGAAAGATCGAAGTCATTCGGCTGACAGCGTGTAGTTCCCATGTCTGCCTCAACTCACAAGCAGACACGCGAGGCACTGCAATGTACATTACCGAATTCTAAGAAAGCAACTTGAGAGCTTTCAATGACAAACAAATTGAGATGTCAAGTTAACCTGCCTCCAATATAACTTCAAAAATGCAACACAGAAGGAAATAGAATAGTAATTCTAAATCAAACCCTTAACAGCAAATATCCGATCACCCATTGTAATAACAGCTAGACATTTTTGAAGTCTTCCGATAAAAACTTCATTCCCCCAACCTGCACACTGCTGTCCTTGAAGCTGCTGAGAGTTGCATGGTGATGTTGTTCGAGGAAACTGTATCTGCTCCGATCCAGGAGGCTGCAAATATCCTACTGATGAACTGTAATAATAATCGTAATGATAAAAAAAGAACGTGATTAACAAGAATTTATGCTATACTAATTTATGTAATCATGACTGCTGCATTTGCTGTCTACACGTACTGCAAATCACAGATTTTTTTAATTTTAAAATCAGTAATATTCCCCTCTAACCCCAAATCTACTTACTCTTCAGAAGAATGAACTTTCGCACCTTCCTTGGCAAAAGCTTATGCCCTGCATACATTAAGAAGCTGTACTAATTCACTGATTTTGACATACAGTTTCTGTGTCAATATAGCACATCGGTGTAAAGACACATAGAATAACAAGAAAATCATAATTTACTGTTTTGCCCAACTAACCAGAATTAGGTCTCAGTTAAATGATCACCACAGAACCTGCCATGAGGATTTCAGATGCAGTCTCTCAGTCGCAGGCTGGCCCCACGCAGCTGAGCCAGCTTACTCAGCACACCAAACAAGCACCTCTGCTCCAGCGTGAAGTAACACAGCGTAAAGAGACAACTGCCTTGCTGTGGCTTTAATGAACAGGGTGTGGGAAAAAGAAGGTGACTGAAGGGGATAAAGAACCTTTCATTTTTTGGTAATATGCAGCAGAAGGATAACATTAGAAGTTTATTTATGCCAGGTATTTTTCAGGGTATTCAGGGGAAAAACACATAAGTAACAAATACAGGCAAATTCTATCACACCGCTAACTGAGCATACTGCCGGAGCCAGATCATCAGGTTGGCGGACCATAATCAGAATGGTGTCTATTAATCCTGTACTTCATTTCTGTACTAACAGATTAAGTAAATGTTCTGAGGGAATGAGAAAAAAAAAAAAATTACTTCAAATTGTGGAAAAACATAGGTGTAATCCTGTTGGATTTCCCAATTTTACATATGTTGTCACAAGAAGTTTGTTCCATCCTTTATCCCACAGTTCAATTATGTAATTTTAAAGATTCCCTTCCATTAAAGGAGACTAAATTCAGTGAAAACTAAACCAGATGGTTTTATATCTGCATGGGATGTGTGCTTTCACACAGCTTCCCATCTGTCTCCTGATTATAGCTTGTATAGTGATCTGGAGGTTTGAGATTATTCAGTTCCTGCAGAACAGTATTCCGCTGTCCTTGTCAGAGTACTGCAATGTAACTATTTTGATAAAAGCAAGATGCTGTCATTAGTTGCTAGTCTGCTCTGAATTCCTAACAAATGTTTCCCTGTTCAAAAGAGAGGGACATTCTAAATGCCACAGAAGATCAAGCAACAAAATTTACTTCAAAAAAAGCCTGGGATTATGTCTACCAATGACTTCACTGAACCTCACATCTAACTACAGAAGAAAAGGATAAAAGCAACCTCCAGACACAAAGAACAAGAATTCAGATTTAAGTAGATGAAGGCATGCAGCCATGACACAAATACTATTTAAGTCTCTGCACTCACAAAAGGATGAAGCAAACTTCATACTGTTGCTGCTTTTTTAAAAGCTGCAAGCAAGATATTTTTAAATTATGCATATTAAGTTCAAAAAACTAGAGAAAGAAAAATTTGTAACAAGCATTAACCCTAGTTAATTCATTTAGGTATCTGCTTATCTGTTCTGAAAAATACTCAAATTGTGTTAGGAACACACAGCATACACAGGGAAGCCTGTACCTGTAGACCAATTTGTTGTTATTACATTAGGTGGAAAAAAAAAAAAAGTTACTTATAAAACAAAATCAAAAAAGTTCCTATACTTGTTTCATAGCCAGGTTTGTGCCAGCAGGCCTCGTTAGCAACATGGACAAAGCTAAGCTCCTTCAGAGAAAGCTCCAAAAGAGGAAGTCAGTCAGTCTTTTTTGGGATTCAAATTATCTTTTTTCTACACCTTATTAAAGCAGTGTCTTTGACAAAACCAGTGAATATGGATCATCATCTTAAACGTTACTGCAAAAAGGCACAGCTACTGAACATACTGGTGCTTCACATATAAGAAAAAGGAGTGCAGAAAACTCAAGATGTGAAACTAGTAAAGCAGCGCTGAAAGAGATAAGGAAAGAATGTTTTCCAGTCTAACAAGTATGTCCCAATTAAAGCAATACTAGTTGTTTTAGTGAATTCCATAAGAACAAAAGTAAATAGATAATAAAGTGTCTGCAAGTCTGCCTTCAAAATACATTTTAATATATGCAGTACTATAGCAGGTCCTGTCAGTTATTACAAGGCAATTAAGCCTGCTGGCTGAGAAACCAAGTAACTCAGTGATACTCACCTTAAATTATTCTGTTGACCTGATGGAATGACACTGTAGTAAATTGGCATTCCTGTTGCGGGCAATCCTTGATTTGACTGACTGGAAATTATAACAGGTTGTTGATATGTCTGCTGGGGCACTGCTTGGGAACCTTGAGGCACCGAAACCTACAATTGAGAACACATTAACCTTTTCTTCTGCAGACAATATTTCCTTCTGCCTCTTGACCATCAACTAGTTTATATACAATTTAAAAACCCCAACACAACAGAAACTGAAAGATCCACTGGAGTTCTCTTAAATCTAGAAGACTAGTAATAACAGTAGTTGAAATAACAATGCTTTACTTAAAAAAAAAAAAAAAAAAAAATCTTCTTCCTCCAAAATGTAAATGTTGGTTCCAAAGGGCTCCATCAATTAATAAAGATTTTCTCTGCAACAGAAAGTGCGGTGGTAAGGAGGGAAATCTTACAAACTTTTTCTTCCCTATCCTCTCAATCACAACTAACACAGCCCTTGGCTCTCAACAGGACTAGAACTTGTACACTTCTGACAGATTTTCTTCTCACTTCAATTGTGGGGTTTTTGTTTGTTAATTTCTCTCCCCAAAGCCACCTTTGGCACCTGCTTGCAGCTTTCTGCCATTTACAAAGCAATGCACTGAAAAATAAATAAATAAAATCACCCACACCTTAGAGCGATTGAGAAGTTACCCACCTGGTAAGATGGCACTGAAGGATATGGAACAATCACACCTTGAATTTGATTCCCAACGTTGTTGTGTTGGCCACTGACTAGATTTTGATTCTGAGACTGCTGAACTCCAACTAAACCCTGGTAGTTTTGCTGCTGGTTAGGCAAAATCTGGTAACCTGAAATTATACATTTAAATCTTATTTTGAAATAATGAGCTTATTTTATACACAGCTGCCTATGTGAAAACGTATGTGCAGCATTTTCCAATGGCTTTTTAATCTGGTAACTTCATAAAAGTTGAACTTATCATGCATACAAAAAGAAGCCAACATTAAAATTAACAGATTTATTCCCTTGGATCCAGCATGAAATACTACACATACCATTTGCAATGCTGCTCTCACATGCTTGCAATATTTATTTACACTCTTAAGTAAGCTACATGCATTAACACCTTGATTTGACAGATGAAAGCCGAAAGCATTTGAAAAGCATGCTAGATAATATCAAAACCAATTAACTGTATTATTATGAACAAGGCCATTCTAGTTACTTAAATTTTGAAATTCCAGTTATGCCAAATTCTACTAGTACCTCAGGTGCCCTGGTTGACAGCATCTTGACTAACTCAAAACTGAATCACACTTCCAGAAAATTAGTGTAAGGCATGTGTGCAGATTTTTTTAAAAAGGGCAATTTCTATTGAAATCTGTAATGCTAATAACAACTGGGAACCAGAAAAAACTTTCAGGTAAACCCCACGTTTGTATATTGGGGAAGACATTTTATATTCAAAGTTATCTTGGGGGCGGGGAAAGAAGGGTTTTCTTATTTACCCCTCTATAGTGCTTCTACAACAATTTATTATTGCTTAAACTGGTATCCTCTGCTACCTTTCCCAAAAGGCTCAAAAAAGGTTAAAAAATCCCCAATCCACAAAAGAAACACCCCCCCACCCCCCCCCCAAAACCAACCAACCGAGCATGAGGGCCAAACAGGGAGCCTGTGCATTTATTAGGTCCAATCTTAACTCCTGTTTTTCTGGGCGTTTGGGTTTTCATTAAAAAGCATATAGTAGGTAACTGCTACCATTATCAAAACACATGCAGAACACAAATGAATTTCTTTTTGTCATATTCTCTTATACAGGTACACACTACTTACCACATCAGCAAAACCCCATAACTATCAGTATTTCTGAGACAAAGCCAGTTATCGCTCCAGAATAACAAAACTGGGCTTGTCAAGATGCACTGATGGCAAAAAGAGTCTGTATTTATCTTGAACACATTCACATTCTACTGACCCTGAACATTCCCCACGTTCCCTACCTTGCTATGGAATTTATAATAAAGCAAACACAGCTGCAAAACCTCAGATTTTTTTAAAGCTGTGTTTAGAAAATTTGTATGGTCTATTTTGACAATAACTCGGTTAACACAAAACACGTTTTTTTGTCAACAACCCCCCCAATGCTCATTGATTACATACATACAGGGTACAATGAACATTGTGAATTAACCGTCTCAGCTGGCTGTCTCTATAGAAATTGCGACAATGAAGGCTAAAAAAGACTGTCAATATAATCTAATATTGCCTCAGAAAATTAAAGGGAAGAAGGTTCACTTTGTTAAAACCAAGAGCTATTCATTAGAAACTCACGGCACTAAATATTTTGAGAGTACTAGACACAACTTCAGAACAAGGCACGCTTGAATTAGGATTAGTAATAAGTCTTAAGTTTGAACTGTGCACAAATATCCATCTCATGTCTGCAATAAACAAAATGCTTAAATGTACTTTGTTACAAAATGATCTACGGCCCCGAAAAAGCAGCAGAATATGAAGTCGCGGTATACGACAGATCCAATCAATACCTCCGTAATCTAAACCCCTCATTTCCCAGAAACCGCAATGTAGCTGTTAATATTTTTCAGCTTTTTCTGGCACTTCCAGAGACAGACATGATCAATTTTGCAAGCAGAGAGAACTGGAACAATATAAATTGACTGCCAAGAAGGCTCCCCACAGCGTTCCAAAGAATGCTCTATTTTTAGCCTCACAATTTCACCTCTGCATAGAGTGGTGTGACAGAAATGCAGCGCTCAGCAGAAACCCCACACCTGCCACAGCAGATTGCCTCATTACACAGCAATACCCTGGAACAGCAGATTAAAAAAAGCGTGCTTCTATTTACATAATTAAAAAGAAATCACTGTTAATATAAGTTAACTTACAGCATATAGAAATACATCTTCTGAGTTACACATTAAGAGCCAGAAAGCCTTCATTCCAGAACAGAAAAGCAAGGACAATCACTTGGTTAATAAGCTATGAGTCTAGCTTAATTACTACTATTACAACTACAGCAATATAATAGTAGTAATGGTTTTAACACTGGCCACTGCAAAGCAGAAGCTAGCTGAACTTCAGCTGATGTTCCTACAGGAACTGTGGTTCAGATAACATTTTTAATCAACCTGTAGTTAGGCCTCACGGTAATTAGGCCCACATTATCATAGCAATGGGAAATGCCTTTTTTTTTTTTTTACAGAGACTTTTCTTCTCCCAAGATCTTTTGGGCAACCAAAGCATTTTTTATAAAGTGAGCCCCCCCCCCCCCCCATATGTCACCTGAAACCCCTTTAAGAAGGAAGCCAGGAAGCAGCTGAAAAAGAGACCGGTTCACTGTGAGAAATGTAAACCTCTCAGACAGTGTTACGGCCCCGAATCCAACAGCTCATAAGTAAAGTCAGGCCACTCCGTAACATTAAACCAAAAGTGGCCTCAGTTGTCACGCTCTCAGAAGCTGTCAACTTTTATCTAAATTTCTGTTTGGAAAGTTATTTCATAGTTAGCAACCACTTTATAAGATGAATAAAACCCACGGCTTTTATGTCATACAAGATTTGTTAATTCTCATTTTCGACCAGACACATTGCTATATCAGCCAAGTAACACGCTGCCTTTTGTCTCAAAACCAGCCACTGTAACAAGCATCAACCATTTTGGATGTGGCTTTGTGTCAACTTAATTAAAATACTTATGGTTTCAAATAAATCTACAAGAGAGATTAATTCCAAAACACACCATCTCATGAGCAGTTTACAGAACAGAAAACATGACGTGGAACCTTCCGTCTCTAGAACGCAGCCTCACATTTGCCTGTACATGAGAGCCTGGTATGGTAGGTATGGCTAGGGAGCAACTCAGAGATTTTGACTTAAACACGGACTATGCAGTTGCTATTGAAATACTCCTCTCTGCCATCAGTGCTAGTAAACGCCATGTAACCAAACTGGATTGAATGGAATTATTGGCTAGACCACCCCTTCACTCCTGACAAGCGATCCCTTGACGGCAGGGTTACAGGTACAAGGTACGTTATGGAAGCAGTAAAGTAGCTGTCTGCACAGCTTGCTTATTTTATTTCTTCTAGGACATAGAGGGAGATTTCAGCTGCTGATGCTTTTCACTCTGTCTGCATTACAGGCAGTGAAATTCAGTTAAAACGTAAAAAGCTAAAAACATACAAGAAAAACTTACTTACCTAATAGCAACAGATGCCTCCCTCTGCATCTTGGTGCTGACGCACCGTCACCCCATGCTTTCAAATTCAGATAGTTTTGTTTAGCTACATACATACACTGGGCTCTCTGCAACTGAATTTGTGTGCTATTCACATAGGGTGTCCCCGTAAACGGGGAACTCACCCCAGTGGAGCCTCAGCTTTTTGCTATTAAGTGGTCTAGGCATTAACAATTCTGAGGAAGGAAAGCAGGTTGTGTAATACAGTTGGATAACACATCTTCAACAGCAGCGGACAAAACAAGTTGCAAAAGCCAGTAATTTGGTTTCCTTTGAAGAAATGTCAATATACTTTCACCTCTGAAGGTACTAACAGTATTTTAAAGTGATCTGACAACCCTACCATAAGTGGGCATCACATCCTGATGACTCTGCAATGGAATAATCCCATGTGAATTTGTGAACTGAACCCTGCATAACAACTTCCAAGTGTTGCTGCTATTGGAGCAATTCCTAGAAGTGCAGAAGAGGCAGCCATCCCTCTTACAGGCTACTGCACAGAACAGCTATAAAGAAATCCAGTTAGTATTTGTAAAAGCTGATCTTTCATCCTGTTTCTGTAGAGCAACAATAGTAGGGTGGGAAGAGGAATTAAAACCCCCTTCTTCCTGACGGAAACTCAAAAGGATATCAAGTCTAATGTATTCAACTAAAACATGGTATAAAAGCCTGATTTTTAAGGATATCTCCCTCCAAACATCACCAGTTACTTCTGAAACTTCTGACGGTGAGAGTCAAGATACTACTCAGGAGTAAATTTGTTTCAGGAATACACATCTTAATGAAAAAGTTGTAACAATATTTTAAAGTACAGATTATCAGAATAATAGTAGCTACAGTTACAGTTTATGAGGACAAAAAAGACAACAGGAAAGAAAGAAGACAAATACCTTTCCATGAATGTTATCAAGCTGTAACTCAGAAACAGTTGCAAAGTCTTTACTAAAAATAGGAGGAGCAGAAAACTAGCTCTAACCACTTGTCTCATTATATATTTATTCAATACCCAGATATTTTTCATCATTGGACAGAAAGAGAAATCAAAACAGTATCGCCAGTATCTTCTGCATAAGACTCTTTTCATGCCACAACATCTAAAATGAGTGTCTTCTGGTTAGAACTTTCAGTTAAGGTACATCTTTGCAATGTTACTTCATTTAAAAGTACTAATTCATCTTACTTTGCAAGGGACTAAAAAGTAACAAATTTGCAAGTTTTTTAAATTACACATTTCTAAACTAAACAAACCCCAACTAATAATTATATATACGTTATCCTGTAAGTAAAATTACAGCACGAGCCACCCATAGCAATGGCTCAAATCTCAAGTTTCATGAGCAACTGACTCAAATTTTCCCACCTTCAGTTAGTTACAGTTCACATCCCATATCTGAATTTCTACCTTATTTGACATTTTACAGCAAAATAAGTTTAAAAAGCAATACCAGGAGAAAATGCACACGAGGTGTTCTAATGAAATGCTGAAAGGGTTCAACAAACCTGTCTGCTGTCCGGGCTGTGCCAGCGGTTGGTTTTGCTGCGTGTTGTAATGGACAGAAACAGGTCGATATTGTTGACTGGAGTGTGGATACTGATTGGGGGTACAATAACAAGCTGGCATCTAAAAATGAACAATTAAAGATATTCACTACCTGCAAATTTACACAGCAGGCAGACACCTGAATACAAAACCAATGACACGATAAAAGAAAGATGGAAAATTTATAAGAGGTGCAACTAATCCAGGGAGCTGCAGGCCTGTCAGCCTGACCTCGGTGCCGGGGCAGGTGCCGGGGCAGAGCCCCCCGAGTGCCATCCCGCGGCACGTGCGGGACAGCCGGGGGATCCGGCCCAGCCGGCGCGGGGTTATGGAAGGCAGGTCCTGCCGGGGACCCCGATCTCCTCCTGTGACAGGGAGAGTCCCGCAGCGGGCGCGGGAGGGGCTGGGGGCTGTGCCTGGGCCTTCGTAAAGCCTTTGCCAGGGTCTCCCGCAGCATCTCCCGGAGGAACCGGCTGCCGTGGCTGGGGCGGGTGCATTCTGTGTCGGGTACGAGACCGGCCGGACGGCTGAGCCCAAGGAGCGGCGCCGAGTGCAGCGGAGTATGGCCCCGGCGCTGGGCCCCGGCGCGGCCGCCCCTCGGCCCCTGTGCCAGGTGCGGGCCCCTCAGCGCGGGGGGGACGTGGGGGGGTGGAGCGTGCCCAGAGCCGGGCAGGGGGCTGGGGAAGGGGCTGGGGCACGAGGCTGGTGAGGAGCGGCTGGGGGAGCCGGGGGGGTTTGGCCCGGAGAGGGGGAGGCTGAGGGGAGACCTTATCGCCCCCTCGACTGCCCGGCAGGGGCTGTGGGCAGGGGGGGGTCGGGCTCTTCTCCCAGGGAACGAGCCACAGGGCAGGGGGGACCGGCCTCGGGTTGCCCCAGGGGAGGCTGAGGTTGGAGACTGGGGAAAGTTTCTTCCCCGAAAGGGTGGTCAAGCCCTGGGACAGGCTGCCCGGGGAGGCGGTGGAATCCCATCCCTGGAGGTGTTTAAAGATGCGGTGCTTAGCGATAAGGTGGGCCTGGCAGTCCTAGGTTAATGGTTGGACTTGATAATCTCAAAGGTCTTTTTGAGCCTAAATGATTCTATGATAATGTTAAATAGTTTAACAATTAAAAAAAATACTTACACTACATACATTCCCTCTTTAACAGTTGACTACTACTGTCACTGTAGAAATAAAAATCTCCACCAAAAAAAAATAGAAAACTATGCAGAACATGAGTGTTACCAGCTACAGGTAAATAGGAAAACCTGGGTAATTATTGCTCCTCAAGTAAACTGAAGTAATAGATTTCAAAGCATGCAAGCCAGAAAAAAAACCAACCGCAGAAGAAACGGGCACAGCTGCAACTTCACAGGGAGCCCCACACCATATAATACATTTTACTCATTAATACAGCAGTATGAGGAGGTTTTACGTATAGCTTTTGGGAGGACACAAATGGAGCCATTGTACCTGTGGCACAGGTTGCTGCATGTATCCCTGCTGCTGGAGTACTTGCTGGTTAACAGGGTGGCTGGATGTCGAGTAGCCTGGAGCAGAAACCGGTTGGCCCGCGGGTGGTGGAGGTGGAGCAGCTGCAATGATATAACCAGGCTGCTGCGGGGGCTGGAGCACTACCGTGGACTGGAACATAGCGGTATGCGGTTCAGCTGGGTCAGCGGGTGGCTGGCGGGCAAGACTCATATGGCTAAATTGTGATCCTAGGTTGTCTTGCTGTAATAGTTAAAAAAAAAAAAGGAAAAATGACATGAAAAAATGTACATTCAAGAATAAACCAGCCAGATATCTCAGTCACTTTCAGATACGCATATCTCCAGTTACTCTGCATTAGCAACATCAGCCACAGAATAACAGGAAAGCACAAGATGGAACGCAGCAGTAAGTTATCTTTCAGGGCTGACAGCAGGAGAGGACATCCACATTCAGAGACTTCACTTGTTTCACTGCAAATATTTTTGGATTACATCTGCCTCTACTTATTGTAAGAATTCAATTGTCAAAAATAGTCAGAATTTGTGTCACTAACATTTCCAGATTGGGCTCCAAAGCTTGAGTGAAAACATCTAGCACCCGTTAAAATAGCAGAAGGCATTAGTATTACTAAATTCATTTTTGGTTTTAAGAGCTTAAGTTAATGAGGCTCTAATCCTGAGCAATAAGGTACATTCCTCTAACTTGGTATTATACTACATGCAAGGATTAATTTAAGTAACAGCTGCAAGAAATGTATTCTAGTGGTTACCTACTATCTGTATTGTATTAACATCTGAAAGTATGATACTGATTGCACTGAGCGCTGTAGGACTCCTGTGAAATTTGAAACTTCTATTACCGTAACCCCAAGCTCCACATTTTTTATTTTATTTTTTTTACAAGCAAATCAGCATCGAATTATCGACATCCTGGAAATTAGAAGCGATCACTAATATTGTATTTTTTTGCTAAACAGGAAATCTTGGTTAAGACTTCAGAAGTGGACTCTCCAAACATAGAGGAACATTAGAAATATTTTAAGACCACTTGATAGTCTCTTAGATCATCCTGAAGATGACAGGAGTTAATCAAGAAAAATTGCAAGCTTCATCTTTTACTGATTAGCTACGTTCACATCTTATGATGAAATTTTAGAGTTCCCAGGCTGAAGATAATCTTCATTACCACTGCAAATATTTAGTATAATTTTGCCACTTAAAAAGCCCTATTTTTGTTAGGTCAATTAACTTTGCCTTTGGCATCGCATTCTTTAGTGACGCCTATTCACACAACTATAATGCTTTTCTACATTGGATTTTACATTCTGCTTTTCATAACACCTGGTTTAGAGAAGAGATACCGATATTTAATTCTGAATTAATACTACCTCTAAAACGTCCAAAGGGTAAGCCCAAGCAATACACACTTATTTCTGTGATACCACCAATATGAGTAAATTCTGGGCTAGTCAGTTTGTCCTGCAGTGCCGTGTATAGGACAAGCATGATTAACCATTGAAACGTGGTGTCACCGATAAACGGCCAAAGCAGACTTTCCTGTACCAGCTCAGATGTGTTGGTGCATTTAGATTACGAACCCAGACCATCAATCCTTTTCACTGTGTTACTGACGTTACAGTCGGCAGGAATACATTTCTGACACTGCTGGCACACTTAGTATTTGAACCCATTTCCTCAAGGTGAAATGCTTTGAAATTATTATAAGCCTGGAAGGAGTTTCATTCTCTGCTCTAACAACCATATGCCCAACAATAGCGAATCATGGCATGAGACACCTGAACTAGCGCTTTAGTCATATGCTAAACTCACATAGGAAGCTCACACTGGTTAATTAACCATCCTCCTTTCATTACTAATGAGGTAAGTTACACTGACTGCAGTCCACACGTATGCAAACTCTAAAGTAACATGAGAAACAACATCGCTAATAACAAAACACTCTCCATGAAGTGCAACTCCCTTTTCGAATTGTATACCTGAAGTACGTATAACAGTTACAATATACTTTTAATTATACACAGACTACTGAATTCAGATAAATCTGTATTATTAGAAGATATTTCTGATTAATGTTGAAAGCAGTAACAAAATAAAAACTCTGAATATGTACTAAAGTAGCTATTTTGTACACTGTGTGGGTTTGCCTTAGCTTGCCCCTAGGTGCCCATCAAGCTGCTCTATCACCCCCCCATCCTTAGCAATACAGGAGGAGAAAATATGAAAACCTCATGGGTCAAGAAAAGGACAGGCAGATTGCTCACCAATTACCATCACAGGCAAAAACTACCCAACTCGGGGAAGACTAATTTATTGCTAATTAATAACAGAGTAGGCTAGTGAGAAATAAAACCAAAACTAAAATCAGCTTCCCCCAACCTCCCTGCGCTCAACTTCACTCCAAACTCTTTCACCTCCTCCTCTGACTGTCCCAGGGGATGGGCAGCGGAGGCTGTGATCACAACACTTCATCTCTGCTGCTCCCTCCTCCTCACACTCTTCCCCTACTCCAGCGCGGGCCTCCCCCACAGGCTACAGCCCTTTCCAGGTGGGTCTTTCCCATGTGCTGCAGTTCTCCACGAGCTGCTCCACTGTGGGTCCCTCCCATGGGGCACAAGCCCTGCCAGCAAACCTGCTCCAGCCTGGGCTCCTCTCCCCGCGGGGCCACGGGCCCTGCCAGGAGCCTGCTCCTGCCCTCCACAGGCCATGTCTTCCTTCAGGGCATCTGTCTGCTCTGGTATGGGATGCTACACGGGCTGCAGGGCAGATACCTGCTCTGCCATGGTCCTCTGTGGGCTGGCAGGGGAGAACCTGCTTCACAATGGTCTTCTCCACAGGCTGCAGCACCTCCTCCCTTTCCTCCTTCTGATCTTGGTGTCTGCATAGCTGTTTCTCACTCCCCTCCCCTACACAGCTGCTGCACAGCATTTTTTTTTTTTAAAGCCTTTCTCAAACATATTATCACAGAGATGCCACCAGCAGTGATGACCCACTCAGCTTTGGGCAGCACAGGGTCACTCTTGCAGCTGCCTGAAATTGGCTCTGTCTGACATGGGGTTAGCTCCTGGTCTCGTCTTGCAGAAGCCACCCAACACAGCTTCTCCACTACCAAAACGTGCCACACAAATCCAAGATAAACTTGTATTCATTAGAGTATGAGAGCAGCTGGGGAGTTGGAAGCCTCAGTTTTTAAGCTGGGCTCTAGTTCAGATTCTGCCTTGGATAACTCTTCTCCTTTATTCGGTTTCGGTTTCAATTTGTTCAGGGTTTGGGTTTTTTTTGTTTGGTTGGGTTTTTTTAAACACAAGAGACTAAGGTATTTCATTTCCAGCTTCTATTTATTAAACAAGGGATGCTAGTGAAGTGGGAGCGTTCTGGCAAAGAGGCTAGAAAAAGGTAACCTCAAAAAACCAGAACAGCCTACCTCTCAAAATGTATTAGGGTTCAGCAGCAGACAAAGAAACAGGAAAGGATGGAAAAAATTAATCCAGACACATAAAAAGGTATGACTGGCTAACAGAAGAATAGCATTTTAAAGCTGTTCCTTTACAATGGGAAATATTGATATCTAAATATAGAGATATATATAGTCCTAATCATATATGTTTCTGCTAAACTTGAAATAATCACATTAAAATCTCAGGAGCTATTTTCCCCCACTCAGCTAATATATTACCTTGACTGAAAAGCTAGCCAGTCATTACACTGGTATCACACACCACTTACAAACAACCAAGCAAAGGTCAGCATCCACTAAAGATTAACCCATGCAAGGAAGAGATGAACAGAAGATATAATACCACAGAATATTGCTGTGTAGAGGAGACTGGCAGGAGCGGGGGTGGATAAGAGACTGCAGAGTACTGAACAGGCTGGGAAGAAGGCTGCAGAGGCCGCATAGGCTAAAGAAATAACAGGTTTATAAACATGGTTAACATCAGAGTAAGGGAAGTGAAACCAAAGTCAAAGTCTTTTGCAATAGAAAAAAGCAGCTATGCTCCATTACCAAAAGAGGGAACGGATACCTTTTTTTTAAGCTCAAGACTGCACAGAATTAAAACAGAAGCAATTTTCAATATCTCTGTCTCCTAGCAGAAATAGATTTGCTTTATTTGTTATATATATTATTAGCTGTACGTCAGCCAAATTGCTTCTATTTAACATTTCCTGTTTCTTTTACAGATTTTTTTTTTTTAATTATAAAATAAAAACTACACGTGCATTCTAAATACAAGTTGTTTCAAAGCATCTAAAGACAGCATGAATTTACTAACCACAGATTCAAACATACGACCATCAATTATTCAACAATACTAAAATATTTTCCCTGGATGGTGGTTATTCGAACGTCAGAAAGCCATCATTGCTGATAATATTTTGGGCAGGTTCAACTCCAGTATCCACTCAGAAGGCAATCACTGAAGATTTTGTGAAGAAAACTGCAAACACCACATACACATTTCCATAAACTAAATAGGGACGAGGAGCACAAATGAGCCTTTTTCAAAACAAACCATCTCTACTGTGGCTTATATGCAGGTATCCTGAACAAAAGATTTAAACATGGAACAATGAATAAAGATAAAGATTTAGATGAAGTTCTATGAGTAAGTTTTTGATAAAATTTGAGAACAATTTAAAAATACCACAGGAGACTACAGCCAGTAGCTTGGTGCCTGAAATAGCTGCTGTGAAAAGAGGCAGCATTCTCCCTTCTCCTGACCATACACACTCTTTTCTTTTCTTTTCTTCTTCTTCAAGGGCTGAGGTCATCTTGAATCTGGCTTATTTTACTGAATTACTCCTGTACAAGAGGATAAAATACAGCCTGTACTCCAGCATGCAGTTTTGCGAGTAGAGTAAGCCAAAGTGCTGCTAAAGATGCGTTCCCAGCCTACCAGTCCTAAGCTACCTCTTTTGTGCCATGACTAATGCTTGTGCAGTACAGCCCAAGAACTCATCTGGCTTAAACAAGAAAATCTTAAGACAAGAAAACAAAGATTTTTGTTGGACTAACTCCCTTCCTAGACTGTTGACTGCATTACTGTTAATGCCAGGGGAAACCACACCAGTGTGACTACTGATGAAAGCAGAATCTTTTTCCCAGAGTATAGGTATGTTTTCTAAGCATGATATGTTCTTGATACCATAACATTTTCACAGTAAGATATCTTTATATTTTTTAAGAAAAAGCTGCCTACCCCATTCAGTTAGTAGCAGAACTGGTAGTTCTGAGAAGTGTGGGAGAAAAAGTCGTTACCCACATCTATTACTTCTTCACATACGTTTCAAGAGAACAAACCTACTGCTCCCTTGCTACCAGACAGCAGTCTGGCAGTATCAAGTCATCAATACAAGCATCATGTGTTTGACATGTGCACCTGTGAGAGGATGTGATTAGCTGCTGGCTGTTGCTGAGGTGGCGTGGGAAGAGGTGGCTGTTGAGGAGGTCCAGGCACTTGGGTCCTAACAGGTTGCTGAGGCATAGGAGGGTTGTACACAACTGGAGTGCCATCTGGGTTAAGGAATGGCTGACCTGGAAAGTCGAAAGAGAACAAACACAGCCACATGACAACCAGCTGCATCATCTAAGCCTGCAGAAAATTAAGACACATGTATTTACAGTAGGCAACGTGATAAAATAACATTTGAAAATAAGTGAAAGTCATACTGTTTAAAGTAACATTCATGCCAAACCCCCACAACTACATTTATAATGGCAATGACTAAACAAGCCTTATTTGACAAACTACATGCAGTTAAACCCCACAACATTTAAGGCAAACAAAGATACCCCACTCTAATTAGCGAACACAAATATTTACTGTACCCTGCTTGTCTTGAAAACTCATTTTTAATTAAGGGGATTGAAAAGGGCAGGCATAATAAAAGGAAAACCCTACTAAAAAAACTATTTCAAGGACTTTTAAAAAGGCAATTACATGAATCTCCTTTAATCAGTTTGAACACCAATCAGAACACAGCAGAGCTTAAATGCAAATACTTTAAAAACTACGTAAATTATAAACAAAATTCTGGTGCCTGGGTTGGGGAAAAAGCAAAATGAATCAAAGGAACAACAGATCAGCTAATAAGGACTTGCGTCTAGCTACTTAATGAAAAGTGTCTTGCATTGGCTTGTTCCAATCATTAAGGTCCAAATACCAATGTAAATTTTTCTCTCCTATGCTATAAATATTTTCTTGTCCAAGATTCTTTCCAGAAAGGTATAAACTAAGACTAAAGCCTCTGCACCCTAGCCAGGGTCCTGTCAAAGCAGACCAATGCTCCTTCAGGCTTCTTCGTCCCATCAATTTAAATGCAACTGGCCAACAGAAAACCGTAAAAGTTACTGAAGGACGGACTGAGGCAATCAATGCAAGGTACAGGCAGGAAGCATGAACAGACTTGCAAAAATAAACTACAGCAAGACTGCAGGTGATCAAGCTATATTCAATTCAGCTTAACAGATTTCTCTTTAATGCTCAAGAATTGGGAATGTCCATATAAATAGGGAATCAGATTTTCTCATTTCCTTCTACCGTTTTCTGGCAATCACAGGAGCTTAATTGTTTCTGTTTAGTGGCTGAGTAAGAACTGTCTTTTCCAAATTACTGTCTGCAGCTAATGATAAGAATGACTCTGTTGACCTAAGGTCATGAGGATGCTCTGTCAAGAAATGCTGAGGAACTACTCTATGTTTTTATGAACTCTTGACTGTCATTTGGAACAATAAAGCCAGATGAACAATTATAGACTATAATGATTTGAGTACATTCTAAGTCAGAAGTTTATCAGAACCTGGATATTCCTTACTCTGGAAGTGTACTTTGTCTTCCATTAGACACTCATCGGACATTAAAAATTTTGTTATGAAAGACTGTTAATGACTGGTTTAAATACATTGAAAATGGATAAAATGTAGACAGGATCACAATTTGAAGATCAGGCTAATTTTAATTAATGTCAGAGTTAAGTCTACAATCCTGCTGCTTTTTCTAAGGGAAGTGCAAGGACAAGATGCTTTCCGATGAAAAACTTCCACAAACGCCATTTGTTTCTCTGCCCTTCCCTGTTGCTATGTGGAAGTCCCATCAATGTAACAGGGAAAATGACCAACAGTACAGGAGGAAGAAAGTGAAACTAACCACATGCAAAATACTGACAAGCACTTAACTGAAATGAAGATGACTCAAAACCCACTATTTTTGAAATGAGAAAACTCTTATCATGTTTTACATGAAATTACTGTCAAGCTGATGGTATTGTTTCAGTGCCTGCAACATCTGTTTTGCTGTACAGTAACACTAAAGATTTTAAGCGTGGTCATGCTATAAACTCGTAATATGAAAAATGACAGCCAACATTCCTGATATTTAATACAGAGTACAAAGTAATCTCTCTAGTCTACACAAACCCTGAACCCACTTACTCTTCTAGCAAAACTTGTTCTCATATTTGTCTTCAGATGGTCACCACACACAATGGAAAAACCACGTGTAAGATGCACAACGAACACTTTAGAACTACAAAACCTAAGGTAATAGTTCTGTTGTCCAGAACCTAGATCTAAGATGGCAAATGCATCCTCTTCCAAATGCAATGGCTATCTATGAAAATTAGATGCTATAGCTAGTATTTGTAATGAACTTTTTAGCAAGACTGGCTTCAACTATTCATGTATACAGTAAAGGCATTTAAGAGAAATCTTAAAATGCAGAATCATTAATTTAAAAAAATCTCAAAATTTTGTATACAACAGCAACCAATTTAGATAAAGGAAAAGAAATTTACCTCTTTCAATGTTAAACTTTTTAGTTACAGAAAAGAAATAGTAACTGATCATTTTAACAACCCCAATCGAGAAAAATTTAGTTTAAAGCATCAAATGCAGTTATATTCAAACAACAAAGTCCACCTACCGAATGCTGGGAAATATATCCCAAAGTATTTTTTTATAGAAGGAAAACAAATCTTTAAACTAAGTATATAATAATTTTTGAAAGAATATGGTCAATAAATAAATAAAAGGCAAATTAAAACTTTCAGGATTTCTTTATGTCTACAATGAAGTAAAATTTTCCCCAGAGAACACTAACTAGTCATTTAATCCAAACAAGTAGTTGCACACCTACTTGTGTCTACATTACGAACTATCAATTTCCTACTGCTTATTAAAAATACCAGTTTTGGCCAATTACACCAATATTTATTTAATTCTGTTTTAAACTGACAGAAGTTTAGAAATACCATGTAATCTCATACTTATTTCTTTCGCTTGCATTAAGTCAGCGTCACAAGCATAAAGACATGTAACAAACAAAACGAAGGATGATAAACTCTTTCAAGCCAATATAAATACTCCTTCAGGCTCTGTCCCCTCACTGAAACTGTTTCATAGTAGCACTGTGAAAGACTTTGCCCCCTCCCAGACAAAGCCAAAACAAAGTTACTCTGTGTTCTGGATAATAAATCATAGCGTTTTCATATTTTGCGCAAGTCACTCATTAAAATTTCACATGTAAGTTAAAACTTTACTAGAGAGAATCAAGTGAGTTTACTTATTCCTTTGATCCTAGAGTCATGCTTTCTTTTTAAATTAAGAGCACTGAACAAACACAACCACAAAAAAAAAAAAAAAGAAAAAAAAAGAACAATACTGACATTCAGTCTTATGTAAACACTCGTGCATTTTTCTCCAAGTTCTTAATTGTAACAAAAACATCCACAAGCGTGTACCAACCTGTTTGAGGGTTGATCAGAATACTGCCAGGCGGTATGCCTGCCGCTTCCAAGGGAAGCAAAAAGAAGCTAGTGCTAGTAGGTGCCACTTGCCCGCTTATGCCACCATCAAAGGAAAGAGAGTTACTAGTGCTGACAGTTGGATAGACGGCGGGTGTGCCATGAGAAGGCTGGCTTAGAGCTGGCACTGGAAGAGGCTGCTGGGTGTGAGAAAGAGAACCCGTGGATGACCCTACACTACTAGAAGACTCTGAACCTAGGAAAGGAGTAATGAGAAATTGTTTTTACCTAGAGACAGAAACATCATGCTCACGTAAAATATATACTTGTAAATGCTTACCCTTAAAGCTCAGCGTTAAGTACATTATTAAACAGTGGCCTTTTCAATGAACTCCCCCTTCCAGTCCCCTGGAATACCGTTACAAGATTTCTTCTGTGAACCAAGGGTCAATTCAGCACTGCTTTGCACTGTCAAGTGAGGCTTTCATATCTAGCTCTGATTTTCTGGACAAAAAAATACATGCCCGTACATATGCACATGTGCTAACCTTCAGTCCATCTGCAATTCATGTAAGCGACTGGTCACTTACTCCAAAATGATGCACGCACGTATGTACCAACTGGATACGCTGAAGCGATGAACACACATACACAGCCTACAACTACAGCGTACGTGCCGGCCACAGGGTAATGCTGCTGCAGCGGCCCTTCAGGTATGCTAGCTAAATTCACATGCTCTTTAGACAGCCTGCATGCAAGCAACGACCATTTTCTTTTTGCTACTAGATGTCAGAGATCTTCTCTGACTCACCTGCTGGATAAACGGCAGAATACTAATAAACCTCAAACTATTTTTTTCTTCCTCTGACAATTTTCAGACCAAAATCAAGAATATAGCTGGAAAACATTAAAGTAATATGGTAGCTTTAGCCTAGTTTTATGCAACGATTCAAAGTGAGTATAAAATAGCTGATTGAAAGCTATAATCATTTTACAGATATGAGCGACTACAGACATTGCAAGGCAGTGGAGAACCAGACCCTGAGCGTTCTGAAAGCCAATGCATGCAGCTAAAAGCAATATTCCAAAAGTCCAACATGAAGAGGTCTGTAGAACTGCACTGTTCCTAGATCACTGTATACCTAGATCTTTAGGTAGACAGTTCATCACACTTTTTATTAAGTCTTTGCTATGATACTTGCAGTACTTGGAAACAGAATATAGTTGTTTAAGAACTCTTCATTAGCAGCCTCTATACAATCTAGAAGAGAAAGCAAGACTCAAAAAGGGCTGCGATGGAATTTATCTACTGTTACTTTGCAGCCCTTCATAAAAATTTTTAATTGTAACCCTTTTACTTTTACGTATGAAAAGACAGTACAGCTTGAAGCATTTGTGGATGGCTATTAACCTTTTTTTTGTTGCTAGATGAAGTGAATACAAAGCTATTAATTGTAAACTGGGCAAAAAAGCATATCCCCAGCTCTGTAAAACCATCTTCACCTGACCAGATTTACTTTGATTAGATTTGTTTACAAGTGTATCCACTTCTAGATTATGTAGAGAAATTAGACTGAAGCCATCATAATTAAAGCCAATTACATCCTCAATCAAAACGAACAAACAAAACCAAGTTTCAACACATGCAGCAAAATCACCACAACCTGTAACTGCAGTGAAGCAACAACCATCAAACAGGCAATTCTGAACGTTGAATGTTAACTCTCAGGATGCCAAAATAAAGTTTCCAGAAAAATTTTAAGAATCCATTTCTGTTCTTACAATTTAGAAAACAGGTTTGTAAGAACGTATTTTACATATACACTATTGTCAGGTTGTAGTTTCTTTTCAAGCTGTGCCACATAGTATTACTACATTGCTAAATGAAATAACTCAATGTGAGGGCATCATTTTACAGCACATGCAGAAGTACCTTGGAATGTATTTTTTTATACAAGTATACAAAGGAAAACAGAACTTGTAACTGTTTTACCGCATTAAGATAAAGAAGTGTGGTGATATACCTATAAGGTAGTGGTGGTTTAAGGGAAAGCAAAAAATTTAAACAGGTCCTCATGAGACAGACGTTGTATAAATATGATCAAAGCCAAGCATAATACAAGCAAGCAATAATATTGTTTTTTTTTACAGTTCTACTTCAAATTCTGAAGTAGTGCATCTGTAACCCATCCGTGTATTACAAGCCTCAAAATTCCTCACAACCATGATTACACCTATAGGGTCAAATTACACTGGCATTTGGAATACAAATATTTACTAAATTTCATTTTTGACCCACAGAAGATTTATATCCATATTTTCGGAGATTTTGTTTTGAAATTAATCACAAGTTAACACATCTTTGAAACCCAGACTCTTACAAAATGAGCATTTTCCCCCAACATTTAAGAATCTTACAATTAAACAGTACGCTTAGTTCCAGTGATCTGATTTTTCAGCAATCTAAAAATGATGTAAGCTTTTTAGCCGTATTCCTTTAGATTTAACATTGGCACTGAAAGATATCACAATAAATATAACTAACAACCCATAGTGCTGCTTTTCCCCAGCTAGTAGGACAGCAGCGCACAGTTTCCCAAGACTGCACAACGCGGCTTTGCCATGCTGAAACTAAGGAGTTGAACTCTAAATTTGTATTTCATATAAAGTACTTCTGTTGATAACCAGTTTCAAATCCTTCGTATGAGATAAAATGCATTTAGCTTAACACCATCTTTAACGGGCTTTAAAATTCTACTTCCAAAGTGAAAAGTCTTCATCTCATTTGTTACCTGAGCTCTTGCTCTCCAAGGCAGTTAGGCACTACAGGGTTAGGGCTGTAGTCGTTCTGTATAAGCAGCACCCACTGTATCCAGCGGGAGTTGTATACACGGAGCACCTACGGGACGGAAGCCTCTACATACGTACACATCTGCAACACGCATCAAGTATCAAACCACCAGTTATTTCACTGCTATGTAACTATGTATTCGTACAGATTTTATTATACCTGTCTTAGACAGCCTGCCTGTGCTTTTGCTGCTTCCAGAACTATCTCCTCTTGTCAGAACTGATATCCCACTGAAGCTGCTGGCTTTCGTTACAGCTGGCTTCAGATTGCGGATGGAGCTATCAGAGTCGGTGCTGCTCCAGGGACGGGGTTCACAATACTTCAGCTCATTCTCAGTACTGCTCTGATGGCTGTTGGCTGATCTCCCTGATGTTTCCTTATTGATTCTGTAAGTTATAAACTAAACTTTTAGCACAAGCATCAATTGCAAAATAAGGGAAAAGAAAAAAAAAGAAAAAAAAAAGAAAGAAAAGAAAAGGTGAAATGCATGCAGAATACTTTGGGATTTTATTTTTTTTTTAAAGAAAGCATCAAATACCTAAGTATCTGTCGTCTTTGTTGTGTACTATTAGTTTCTTCCTCCTGGATTCTGTTGACATTTTAATAAGATAGCTTAATATTTATTAAGAAAATAGAAAAATGAAACAGAATTAAACTGCAAATTTTCTTACCTTTTATCAGTGAAATAATTCTCTTGGGAACACAGGGACTGAGGGGCAAAGAAGTGTAGAAATTAATATGAATGGCATCTAGAACCCCCAACTACAGTGCAGTAACAAAACATGCTGCAATTTGGAGTCTTTTGTGCTATACACGGACTTTTACAGCACCCTCCTTATATTAAGCTGCCTGAAAACTTAACCTCTTTGGTGGATAATTTCCATGTTATGGGAAAAAGAAGATAATATAAAAAGGCCCATCTGCAGGAAATAAGAGTTAGCATTAGAACAGTTACAATGCTGACCATTTTTTTTTATATCCATGTTTTTCTGAAGTTACAATTACTCCATTGGGCTTTCGCTGCCTCCTGTAATTTCCAGCTGATGCGTGACTTCGCAAGTCTGTTAACATCACCTGAGTTGCCTTGTCTTCCGCTTGAAAGTGTGAAACAGAAGATGACGCTGGCTACTGCAATAATTACACTGAATTCTTTGGGTACAAGTACACATATACTAAAAAGCAGAGAAAATATACAATCAAAAAGGCTATTATTAATGTCAATTATGTTGTCCTTGACTGTGACTTTCAACACTTGGTACAAAGCTCTGCAGGGTAAAATACACGATAAATGAGTACGCAAAAAGAAAAGGTTATTTTACATTCAAAAGTCTGTTCTTTTTGTTTGTAACTAAGGTGAACAAAACAACAAAAAAGCGCTCTGGGAAAATACCTGGATATAGCAAATTAGCCTCTCAGAGCTCATTACTCTTTCTTCAGAACAAGAACCTGGTTTTAGATGTGTAAGAGCTCCAGATAAGTGTCAGAAAGTGGATTATTAGAAGTAATGCATATTTTTGAAGACCTATTTGTATTGTTTCACTCAAAATGATTAAATATAATCACTACTTGTGATTGAATTATAGTTTACAATGTTACCCTGTTTGATAACTCCAGTTAAGAGACTAGACTTCCAGATTTCTGACTGAAATTTCACATATGGGAACTCAAAATCGTTTTACTGTCACCAGCCATAGACACAAGTGAGGAAAAACCCCCAACATTTTGCTTTTTTTTGTTTGTTTTAAATAGGCTGTGCTGAGCAACAACTGAAATGACTGCAGTATCAAAACTCTAAATTAAATTTCAGTATGGGGCAAAATAATTCATTGAAATAGGTAATGCTAGATAATGCACCAAAATAATTCCTGAAGGTTGCTAGAGTTTCATGCAGTAGTGCTCAGAGAAAACAGAAGATTTCTCATTAACTTCGGTGTCGTTTAAAACTCACTCAGGCCACACTAGTGATTCTTATCTACTCAATCGCCTTCAGAAAACAGAAAGTTTCCCAGAAAGAGGTATCATTTAACCAAAACCACAGATGCACATATGTGTGTGAAGTATTCATACAAAACACCAAAAGATTTTCTTTGATACATACATCTTGTGCAAATATTCTTTCTCTAGCTCTCTGATACTCTTCTTCACGTTCTTCTATGGATTTACTTCTTCTGTCATCTTTTAATCGTATTCTCATCTAAATTAAGTGATACAGTGTCAACTTCTACAGAAAAAGTATAAATACACAGTCAAATACAGCCAGTGCAAGGCAATAACCCATACATATTTTACCTGGTTGTCATCTTTGTCTAAACTAGAGTTATCTCTTTTAAGGATGTACCGCTTCTGGAAATCATCACCCTTCTCATCCTTTATATGCTCACAAAACTTTTGGTCAGGTCTGTGGAAAGTTGTTAGAAAGAAAGTATTTATGGTTTTGTAAACAAACTTACACACAGCGGAGCAAACTGAAATATACTCAAGATTAACATTACATATACTTAATACTCTAACTGAATTGACAGGCTTTGGTTGTCCAGGCAATGGAAAAGGTACCAAAAATGTAAGATGATGTGTAGCCCTGACAAGTCCTGTTCCTGAGACATAACAAACCTGCTTTTAAAATCTCTTCCTCCTTCAAAGCTTTTGCTTCAATTTCCAATTAAGGTGGCAAGCAAACCACATGCCATTGGGGAATCAGAAGTGCTCTTGAATCCAGACTGGTGCCATGCAATGGATATTGGGCATGCATGGAAGTGAAGATAGGTGCTTTCTGCTAGAGCTGTAATATCCCAGAATTCATTTCAAGGGAAAACAGAAGATAAGAAGATAGAGGAGAAAGCATTGAAACTTATGAACTTCTAAACCAAAACTAAGTAGAAATAAGCAAGAGAAGAACAGTACAATGCAGGCAAGCAAGGGCTTCATAAGATCAGTGAGAGGATGAAGCAACAGATATATATATATATTGTTTGGCTATTTTATCTACTTTGTGAAAGAAAATGAGATATTTTGCAAACTCTTGCTATTAAAAACAGATACCGAGTACCTAAGACAACAAAAATATTACTATTGTAAAAGAAGTTCTCAGACAATCAGGAAATATTTGTCTAATAAAAGACAAAACATATTTTTACTCTTCTCTATTTCTCTTTCTTTATTCGTTACCCAGGACATCTGTGTAGAGTCAGGAGATCTTTCTCTATAAAACAGCCAACCCTAACTATTAGTTACTGGATGCCCAAACATAATTAGCAGGCATTTCACAGAACCTTTAGACTGTCTTACCTCTTTCTTTTAAAGGTCCCTGAATTTACTGCCCTGCAATCACCAACTTCCCACTCCACTGAGACGTCCCAGTATGCACTGGGTTGTTGATGTCAGTAACATCACTGATCGGCGAAGGAGCCGGGAATCTGCCTATGAGGAAAAGGTAAGTTTGGTTTTATTCAACATGGAGCAGATCTCCAAGGTTTTCTTTCTAAATTCTTATTTTATATCCAAAGCGATTTAAAATAAGAATACTGAAAACATTAAGAATCTTAATGTCTGCAGGTTAGATGAAATGCCTGCTAATTAGTAACTACACCTATAGGGGGCTTCCAGAGGCCATAAGCTATTTAAATACAGCCTAGAATAAAAAAATGCATAAAAAAGAAGAAATCATCTTTTAATAGTTCTTATTCCACATTTGAAGTGCTAGAGTGAAGCTTCAGTCTAGAGAGACTGGTAGATGCAAAGGCAACAGAGTCGAAATGTACGGCTTTACAAGTCAGTTTATCGAGCATGTATAGCCAAAGCAAAAACACATACAGGAATATGTAAGGTATTTAACATATATTAAGGCTCTCTGTATTTTTCTAGAAACTTTTGAGGAAGAAACTGTTTACTGAAGCAAATTTCCAGCGTGGCATGTCATTTTGGTTCTACTGACTCTAAAGTTAGGGTAGACAATCAGATTTTTTTCTCCCAAAGCTATGGAGAGTGTACACAGAGACTGGGATTAGGATGCAGGTGCTATTTTCACGTTCAAATCATAGAGTACTTCAAAAAAATAATGGTGTCAAGGTAAATGCTTTTAAGTTAAAACTAGAAACCAGGTGGCATAAATACACCAACGTATTAGTCCTTTGTCTTTAAGAGAGAATGAGGAGACAGAGCAAGTGCAGAGAACAGAGAGAAAAGCTGGGTCCTTCGAATGAAAACAACACATAGCTTTTGGAGTTGCCGTGGCCCCCCCATGCTACTTTTTTTGTAATATGGATTTGCCTAGTGGTTTCTCCAAAAGCTCCCCAGCCCTCACAGTAGAGTAGCATGCCATGACTTGTTAACCTTGTTGACACTTCCACTGATGAGATGTCTGTCTTCCCTGCTATGCTTATTTTGTAAGGCCACGTGAGATCTGTAAGCAACATCATTCCAACAAAAGACTTCAATGCCTGAATTTTCCCAGTAGATTTTTACAGTAGATTTTACAAAAGCCAAAGTTGTGCAAGTCTTGCCCTCTCCCTTCACCAAATCAGAAATGACCCTGTTCTAAGTTAAGAGCTGATTCTGCTTTCCAAAAGAAACAAATAATGTACTTTGCGCACTTTACTGGTATAACTCTTTAAACACATAAATAGTTGATATAAATTCATATTCCACAGAAACAAAGTTAGCAATGTACCTCTGCAGGAAAAGCCACAAGAATTCTTAATTAACAGGTAGCATCCTTTTTCCCCCAGAGTTTAAAAACGAAACAGATCACATTACTACGCAGCACCTGAACATGAATGGTAAAGATCTTGCAACTATGTCTCCTTGATGCATGGTTCCCCGTGAGTAGATAGACCCCTGCTGCTACAGGTGCAGCATCATTGCATAATATATCCCAGGTGTTAAATTTATGCATCAGAAAGTTTTTTCAAGACTTTTACACTTACATTCTTGTATTGCTAGTTTTATTTACTATGACTGACTTCCCGCTCTGGTCCACGTTGTGCTCTAATCCGAAGTAAGCAGCTACCCTGTGCAACAGCATTCTATGGTAAGATGTCATTGGGGGAAACTTTTTTCTTGGAACTCTGGAAGAAAGGAATAGTAGCTTGATTTAATAAACAGGAACGCTCTTGAATTCTTTTTTCCTATAGGAGTACAGTACTTACTCATTATTACCAATGAAATCTAAAATTTCCTGTTCTAATTTCAGCAGCATCATTCTGTCCCTGAAAATAAAAACACAGCAACTCACATATGAGACACTCCAATAACTGCAGTTGTATTCATCTTAAGAATACACAGGTAAGATCTGTGATCAAGGGTTGACGGCAGACTGTAAACAGGACTACCAGGTGTCAAATGCAGGTTTTTTTCAGGACAAAGTACTAATTTTTCACTAAGCTCTATTGTACTTAACCTGCCCAGTAAAGCATGCTGTTCTCATCTCAGAAATCAGAAATACAAAGATTCACCAAGCAATCTCTGCCCAGTAGGCTCAAAAGAAAGTGCAGTCATTGAGAAGACCATCTCAGGAAGAAGGAAAAGCAGTGACTAGGTTGTTTCTTGTCAGTTAGCATGGGTGAGATTTGCAGAGGCCTGAACTGGCCCTTGGATTGTGAAGCACATCACGGAATCACTGAGACACAGAGTGACAGAGTACTGATAACAGGAGGCACTACTACAACATATCAACAGCCAAGGGGTTAAAAGCTGGCACACACTGCAATGTTATGAGATATTAAGAGAATACAGAAGAGCTAAAACTGAAGGTGATAGAAATGAACATTAGTCTTAACGCTGATGCCAGTTCCAATAAATTATTAACGTCTAATGAAATTGACTGTCACACAGTTCACAATTTGCACACATCAGATAACCTAAGCTTCCCAGTTACTGTGCATGTAAACCCACAGCAGACCTTCATCTACAATTTCTTATTTTCACTAGGACACTTTATGACTTCAAATAGGAACAACATAAGAGCCTAGCAGAGGTCTGTGCTTTCTGACTTTACTTGATAGGACAAAATAACATTGGCCTCCTATCATAGCTCACTTTAATTTTTTTTGCCAAGAAAATGGAATCCCAATAAATTAACACATTGGAAATTGTAACTGTAATATGAATGAGTAACAAATAGCAGTGAAATAACTTCTGTGATAGCAGCACAATCCCACCAAATCAATTTCTTGCCTTGTATGTATAGCCACAGACCTAGTATGAAACCTCATGGAGGAAAAGAACAAACAAGATAGCAACATACCACAAACCTCAAAGCAGCAGAACCATGTCAACTCTATTGCTAACAACTGATGGACTTGAATGAGGGTAGATTTGGTTTCTGATGTGCAGAGTGAAGATGTGTATCTGCAACTATGGCTATATGGTACAGCTTAAAACAAAACAAAAAAAACCCCAACCAACTAGGTTGTGTGACACCTCAGGCAACAAGAAGAAGAAAACCAGGAAGTTGACATTACCATTGCTTACCTGGGATTGTTTTTTAATGTATTTACTAAAAATTCATGAAGATCTATACCAGTGGAATCTGTATACTCTTGGCTGGAATCTAAGGGTGAGGGGGAAGAGAGCAAAATTACACTTTGAAAAGACACTAATACTATTTTTTTCCAGTTATGAACATACTATGTATGGATCAATACTATGTAACTATTAGGCATGTTATTCCCCAAATTAAACACTTGCATTTTTAGGGAAAAGACTCACAAGTAAAAAACAAAACAGAAAACCCAACAACATTACCCCCAAACCCCCTCCTTCAAGGTTAACATGGAAGCAAAATCTTCAGTAACACTATTGCCAATCTATCAACGAATTACTAAATATTTTGAAGCAGTGTATCACCTTGAGTCACCTGATTTCCATCAACCTTCCAATTTTTCTCAATACACTACACTGCATTGTTGTATACACTTCAGTGGACCAGAAGCTGATCTACAGAATTACTGGATGTTGCCCAAAGAAATACTGTAATTCAGAATGTAACAGTTTAATTCATAAATGTTATTTTGTATTATTCAAAACCCTTATTCTGCTGGGCTTTGTTTTCACAACATAAGGTTCAGAAGTTTTCAAAAAGAAGTCTCACAACCTTCTGCCTCTTTTCTGGTTTCAGCAAAACAAAGTATTCAAAGTTACATTTTCTTCTCTAAAATCTGTCACTGATAAGAGATGATTCAACACCAAATCTTCCCTTACATGAGCACCTTCCAGAGTTCCAGGTCTTCAAATTCAAAGCTGTAAATGTTTTAACAATATTTGTGGAACTCTACTTCTTCCAAGAACTACTTAGATGTTAACCTAGTCACAAGTTGGGTACAGCTCAAACTTATGCCTAGGTCCTAGCTGTTCCAGGTCTTTTTGCAGTCAGTACAGAAATCAGTCATTGCAAACCTGCTTCTGTTAGCAATGAGAGGACTACTGCACGCAGAAGGGTAGGATTCAGTGGAGAAAGAAGCTATGCAGGCTTTTTCATTAGAAGCAACAGTGCCAGCAGAGCAGCCTCTTGGCATAGCGGGAAACTGGGTGACCAAAGTGCCCAGTCTTCAAAAATGAGACCTAGTTTTCTCCTGGAGAAAGTCCACCTGAGGACAGGGAATCTCTAGTTCCCTAATACTAGTGGGTTCCTTTATCTGCAGAGCTTGTTATGCTATCAATCCTGCCCATACGTTATCAATGGAGTATAAATGAAACCAAGCAAGTTTGAGCATTTATGGTTTGTGTTACGTTTGATTCTGAGGAGAGGAAGAAGAAGAAGAAGAAGAAAGGGGTATGCCTGGTAAAACAACTTTAAGATTGAATAATTATTAACTTTAATTTTCCTAATTTGCAAGTGAGCAATAATTTAGTTATAATTACTGTAAGACTGATGCTTAAATTTCATCATTTTCTATTTTGGCACATCCTAAACTGGGAAGTAATTAACTTCCAGAGGAGATACTGGGTGAATTCAGAACACCTACCTCTACCTTAGGCATTTCGTCACTTTGCTTTCAAGTCCTCGTTATTACCTAACATGCTGGGTATTTTTTTAGGGTGGATAGGGTTTGGGGTGGGTTTTTTTTTCCTTCTTAATTTTAGAAAGTGGGTACTTTAAAGGTCGAGCAAATCAGCTCTGAAAGAACGCCCTATCTTTTCAAAGTATTATTTCAAAGACTTATAAATGCATTTAAGTTCTACATCCCAGTGCTTTTTATTTCACAAATACCTGGCTGTCAGCTGGGAGAAGATGCACTGAAATGCCACATGAGGAAGGTCTTATGGAATTGAAGGACACGAGATGGACAAGTGTTGCCCGTCTCAAAAGGAATTCTAGCTTTTAAGGTATTTCCTACACACTGGCTGATTGAAGATGTTTAGACAAACATTCTGGATCCTTTATTTAAAGCAAGAGCTGTACAATGATTTGCCAGCTTAAATGCATAGTCTTCTACCTTGAGGAGGCATTAGGTAACAGACAGAGACAGGCTTCCATCATTAATTTTACAGTTCTATATCAGGTTTAAAACCAAAGTTTTTCAGCAGATTGAATAGTTCCTCAATCCAGAATGCAGAAATATTAAAAATCAGAACATAATACTTGTCATTTTTACTTACATAGTTGCACCCTTGCTCCAAAACTTTATTTTACTTTTGATAGTATCTAGAAGCTTTTATAAATAACTGAACAAGAATATTGGCTTCTGCTGAATAAAGGTCAGAAAAAGTACAAATGTAGTTGTCTCTCTCACTTAAGTTTCAGAAATCCTATAAAAACAAAGTCGAGGATACTGACGAGGTACAGTCAGTTTTCCAAAGATCACCTGGACACAACTGAGGTGACACAACTGCTTTTATGCTGGCCTGTATAGCTAGACCAGCAAGAAAGGAAAAAGCATTTGCTGGAATACATGTGTTTGATGAAGCCTCGAAAGCACCATGTCCTCTGGGACCAATTCCCTCTCCAGCTAAAAAGCCATGTTTGTGCAATGACGATCTGGAACCAAACAGTATTTTCTCTAAATATTCTTCATTAACACAGTACATTTAAAAGTACAGTGAGAGACCAAACCTCTTGATAACATTTTTCTGGACAGTTTATCACTGGATTTTTCCTTTTCTGATTCATCTTTTGCAGGCTCTTCTTTTTCAAAAGACTCTGACAACTGGATCTGAATTTTCTCCTGTCAAAAGTAAAAATCAGTCATGATGGAAATTATTTCAAATACCTGTAGGAGAACTGTTTTGTACCATATTACCTGCAAAATAATGAAGTAACAAGGAAAATAATTGCCTTCAGTCTTTCTGATCCCACATGTACTTTATGCAATCACAAAATTATCAGTAAATCAAAAACTCTAGAGAAGGCATAGAAAGTCCCATACACATTTTAGAATTTACACACACTTCCAGGCTTTGAATGCTATTTCAAAATGAATCCAAAGTATCTTATTTGATACACATCTGAAAATATTCTAGTTTTTCAGACACAGAGATTTTCTACAGCTTCTAAAGTTTAAGGAATGCATCATCCATGATGCCTTTTTTCCCATTATTCACAATTCTTGAGTATAAAAATCTTGCTTGACTATAAAATCTTGTTTCAAGTTTTGATTTGATTTACATCAAGAAGAAAAAAAAATAAACTAAATGTTTCAACTTAAGGCAGAGCAACATTCCCAGATCCAGAGTAAAGGGAAATATTTACAGTACAATATATGGCAAAATTTGCAAACCTTACTGTCATCAAGGCTTAGATTCTTAATTTTCTGTGTATTTTGGTAGAGTAGTTCTGTGTGTAGTCATCTCAGAAACTGTTTTTATACAAGTGAACTATCCTAAAACCAGTTTCCCAAATACAGCAAAAAAATAACTTCCCTTTGACATTATAGTGACATAACGGTCCACTAAACAGTGAAAAACTGTAATTTGTTTTTCATGCCTCTTTAACTCTTTAACAAGATTGTCAGTGAAGGACTAACATATTCCAGACAGCAAAAACAGAGGAGATAGGGGGAGATGGAGACACCATGTATCTGAATGACTCTACGAGAAGTGGCAAAGTCCTGCAAGAGCAAGATTCCCCATTACCTTTTATCTTGAACATCCTCAAATGTCAATTTTGTTCCCCCAGATGCCAACTGAGTTGATGCTATCACCTCCCCACCCGAGAACATCTGATCCTTCCCAACCCAAAGAACCTGGCCCTCATCCATTCTTGCCTGTCACTCTTCTGACTTGCACCTAACCCTTTCCCATGCAAGCCCTCACTCTTCCTTCCTGTTCTTACACCTATCCAGGCACCTGCTCTAGGCTTCTCATGTGTCATTCCACAGACCTGATCTCACTGATGTAAGCTGGCCAAAGTTAAATATAGCAAGGATTCACCAAGGCTAAATACTGTTTTACATGCAAATGCATCCTGGCACAACCTGCAGTAATGCTCCTCCCTGCCCTAACAAAACAAACTGCTCTCTCTACCTTGGTACCTTCAGAGCTGGCCAACGGGAACCCTATACTAATGAGGTTAGGGTTAAAACCTAGTTTCAATACACATTTTTGTAGTAATAACTTTTTCAAATGAGCAAAAAAGTTTAGCTGATCATGTTACCAGCTCTCCCTTTCATTAAGTCCCCCCCCCCCAAATGTTCCAATTAAACTTATTCATTAACACCCTGCAAAAGAGCACTGCAAGTGTGAAGACTTCTCAGCTTTTATGACATTATCTATAACCAGGTCTGATAAAAAACATTACCAATTACTAATAATGAACTTTTTTGAATAAGTACTTCCTAGCCTTGAGAATTCATTTGGCTAAATCTTTGCATTCCTCACTTCATAAACCTGAATACAATTCAAATGAGCAATTTCATTGTCACTACAAAGCACATTACACCTACTGTTCACCTGTAGCTGCATAACCATTATTTGAAAGAGAAAGAAACGTGTTTCTCTCATTAAGAAATGATTTCTCATTTGGATCCACCAGTATGTTTTTTTTCCATTTTTTACTAATACTCTACAAAACTACCAGTAAGTTACGGAAACTTTCATAGTCTGATTTTCCTTCACTAGAACACTGATTGACTACATAACATAAACTCATCTGAAGTAAAACCATACGGCAATAGTTTAGTCAAAGGATTTCAGCAAGTAATTATTTCCATACTTTTCCCAAGAAAAGCTAAAAAAGGAACAGCCATCTGAACAGCCAGTTCTACTACCACAAATTCTATTTCAAAGTGTGATACAACAGAACTGTGTACCAAAGGGCACTTTCTTGTGATTTCATGCTTTTATAAAAACCATAGCATCTAATTAAATATGACCTACTTGACTGGAAAATTGCCGAAAAATCTTGTAACTTCTACTCCCCTCAAATTCTTTTAATCCCACCCTGTTTGTAGCAGGTCTCTGCTGGCATACTGATTTAACAGCCTGCTTGCGGTAACTCAGATCACCTATCTGAAATCCTCACTGCAGCAGAAGAAATTGTTACCAAACCCTGCTTAAACAAGAGAAAGCCAAAGAAACAGCAAAACCATCAAAACAAACAACAACAACAAAAAAAATAAATTCCTCCAGCTTAAAACACTTAAAAATGCAAGAGTCAGGAAGCATGACAGAATATTACTCAAAGGCCCCACATCCTGGAGTCTTGGCTTTTTACCAGAAATCTGCAAAACCAACCTGAATTTACACGCGTCGGTATAAACTAACATTACAGTCTCTGGTCTTCTCCCCCCCCCTCCCTTCAGTTGCTTAATTTTGCTAAAGAAGAAAAAGTTCAATCTTTTGAAGGTTTATTTACTTGTTACCCATATTAACAACTGTCATTCATATGACAACAGCCCTTCCTTAAAAAAAAAACTGAAATGGATCATCCTTTGCTAGTGTTTGTACTTTCTATTAGAGCATACAGAATCAGAATGACCCCAGCACCTAACATTTAGACAAAGGACAGCAAGATAATATAGAGTTAGTGTATATACAAAGATAAAAGATCAAATAAAAGAGTTACATTCTTCCTCCTGCATAAACTCTTACCGTCACACACCTGTTAGTAAAGGGCTGCCGGTACTTTTTAACAATTAAGGCTTAAAAATTTGTGAGCTCTTAGGTAGGGTTTCTTAGCAAGGAACAGGATCTTTATTCATGTTGCAATTGTGCTCAAGAAAATATACACAAGTAACTCAGGAAATAAATTGATCTGCTTGAGACAATTTCTCTGGTCTGACAACCTCTTTCATGATAGCCGCCTGATAGGAAGCAGCCAGCAGTGGCAACAGTGACTTGCTAAGTGACTTCTACACCCGTACATGCCTTGGAGTTTTACCTTGCTGAGAGCTGCTGTACATACTAGCGTGGAAAGTATGACTAATAAACAGTCACAGGCAAGACTGTAGAGTTATCCCAAAACTCACACCAGTTACTAGTTAAGTATATATATTTTTCATCCTATCAAGACCAACACTAATCATTAAAAACTGGCATTCTTCAAGTAGTATCAGCAACATTATCCTGAATTTCATTCTTCCTACCTTCTAAAATCCATCTGAAGTACTAACACAAAACTGGAAGGCATTTTTCAGTTGCAGTCACTGATACAACAAAGCAGTGACTTTTCCAGCAATGGGAAACCATGACAGAGGTTATTCTCATGCTGCCAGGGAGGGCTGTGCAAGACGGCCTCTCACTTCACCTAGCCACTGGACCTCCCACACATCCCAAGCACAATTAATGCACACACATCACACTTCGAAGTGCGGGGCTTGAGGCAGCCAGCAGCTGATTAGTACCTACAGAAGAAATCTTCTGTACCATTCCCAAAGATTCTTTGGCAAAGAAAGCAAAACGGTTGCAGAAACTGCCTGTATGAGTTGTTACGGAGGGTCATGGAAGGCCTGTACTCCATTGGATGTACACTCCAGCATCAGAACTTGTAACAAATTCCTACTTCCAACTTCTCTTCAACATGCATTTCTCCACTCCACAGGGAAGAATTAAATTTGTGCTCTCAAACATTTGCATAGTTACTGGGATTCATAAGCCATTCTTCTAGATTACTGCTTCTAAAGAAAAGTCACACTCGCAGCTAGATCTGATTTTGTTTCTTAATACACAATCTGGTTTATGGTATTCCCCTCATACAAACTTACATTTTCACACCGTTCAGTTCATTCCATAGAATTGGCCTTTACATCTCTTCTGCTGCAATAATTCCTTTTCAAGAAGGACCTTGCAGTACACAGCTAAGGAAAGATTCCCAGAGGAGACGGTAACAAATGCCATCTGCAGATAACACTTATTATAAATGCCTGACTTCAAACCATTAAATACATAGTGTTGTATAGTGAGGGAGGTTTTTAAAATCCTAACGTCTCTTATGTTTGAAATACACTGTGGGTGAACAGCCCACCAAATCAGGATTCTCTCTTCCCGTAATTAGATACAGTGACTGAAAAGTTAAACCCTACTGCTGAAGTAGATCTCTCAGTCAATTTTGTTAATCTTATGCAAAACATTACAACAGAGCTGTAAGTCACTGTAAATAGCATTAGCTTTTCTGTTGTCTCTTAACCTCTTACTCTGCAGCCTAAACCATCTAAGACTTAGATTTTCATCAAATTAGCAGACCCAGTTTCAGAATTTGTCTAGTCAATTCTTCAAATACTGGTATACTAGTGAAGGACTATGAAAAATATTATTTTCTCAGTTTTCCCAAGGAAGAAAAAAAAACCAAACTAGATACTCTGTGGTTCAATCTTACAAAATTTTAATTAGCCTCACAAATACCTACATGAGTTCTCAACCTATCTCCCTCCCCAAAACTGAATTACCACGCCCTCCAGCAAAGCCCCCTCACACCTGCTATTCTACTGCTTCCCTCTGCTTGTTAAGAAAAGTGAGACTTTTCACAAAAAGACAGTTTAGAAGCTTTTCAAATAACAGCAAAGTCAACATGCTTTATGATTAATTGCTAAGGACCATTTCATTTCCTTAGGAGTGCAAAAAAGAAAAGCATTTTAATGCCCCTTATTCACACACAGTACTAAAACCAGTAATAGTATTTTGCTTTAAAAATACAGATAGGTATGAAAGTAAAGTCAGGAAAACTAGATTTTGTTTTAAAATCTCTAGAGTATTTTTACATATTTTGTCCAGCATTTAGAAACTTCAAGTGTATTATATCATCTTAATAGATTAGTCTTCAGACATACCTCAGGCATGTGTTAATAAAACTACCAGTAATTATGACTAACAGGGAGGAATTCAGTTAAAACACCAGAACTTACAACTGTTAAGATTTTCTAAATATAAGAAGCTGATAAATTATGCTGCATATTAATCATCATTTTTCTGTGTAACTGAAGGCAGACAGCATTTAAGCAGTTTAGGGCTGCCTCAAATGCACTGCAACACTAGAAAGTTAAAACTAACAAAAGCCCTTCTTGTCCCCCAGCTGTCAACCATTACAGTTCAGAAAAACAAAGCAGCCGATTCTTTGTCTGATACTATCACCTCTATTAAAGCTGAATTAAATGACACTTAAAATCATATGGTGGCTGCATATTAAAAGAATACCCAAAAGATTATCTTTTGAAAAGTAAGTTACTTGAAATTGTTTCAGAAACTTCAGTAACGTGATTTTTACCTGGAGGTCCTGTGATATTTCAGCTGTGGGAGGTGGTGGATATTCTTCACAAACAGCAAGGCTCCGAACTAACTTTAACTTTGTGTTTGACTAAAGGAAAGTATGTAAAATTAAAAACTATGGCTTATTAAAAAAATTATATAAATATACCATAAGCCGTTATTTTTCCATTCATTTTATGTAAAACAAAATGGCTGAAAACTGCATTTTTAATATTTCAATAGAATAAATAATTTCCTTTAGGATGAAAATACCCAAGCAATTGCAGCTTTTGAAGGCACTGTCAGCAAAATAGAGCAAATCTAATGGAAAGTAAATAAAATCTTTGGGAAAGTGTTTCTCTCCATAACAATAAAAAGCCACCAAAAATATAAAGGCAAACCACAAAAGCAGACAACTAGGCAAGACAAAAACCCAACAGAATAAAACAAAGCTTCAATGCCAAAAAATAAAACTAAAGGCACTTTTCACAAAGTAACAAAGCTTTAGCAAGCATGAAGGGCTTCCTTAGCATGCCAGCACACAAGTCTACTGTACCTTCGACCTTTTTGCTGTCTGTCCAAAAGACTGCACTGGCCGCTAAACGATAAGCACAACAGAAAAGGTTTATATTAAACTTAATAGTACAATTTTATTAATGCAAAAGTCTGTACAAGAGAAAGCTTTAACAGTTATTACTGACGTGACGGTCAAGTCTGTGAAAGGAACAGCAGGTGCTTTTGGCTGAAGGATTATATGCTCTCCCAATTTCATTGTGCTTGTCTTTCATTTCTCTTTTTCATTTATCAGCAACAGATTTTACAGGAATTTAAAAGGAAGCAAGCATTATTCTTGTTCAGTAAGATCCAAGCAGTTTACTCTTTCTGCCATCTCCTACATTTTAAATGTCCTAATTTCCTTGGCAACATGACATGGTTTTTATAAATTTTCTTCCTATTCCTGAAACCTACCCAGAAGAATTATATATAATTTAAAAAGGGGCAAAAAAGCCAGCACTGCCTCGACAGGTGATGGCCTATCATAAGCAGGTTAAAACACACGGTATTTTTCTTTTACCTTAGGACCTGTGCAAGGAGACTTTACAATGGACTACTGGTCAATTTTTTTCCCCTTTAATTTAGTAATTTACTCTGCATCAATATGCTCTTTCTCCTCCCAGAGCCACTTCAGTAACTTACTATGCATTAATTTGCTCTTTTTCCTCCCAGATCCCTTCTTCTATTACTATTGTTTCTTTTTAAAGAAAGCGTTACCAGAATCCTATTACAGTATGAATGATTGTCAACAAAAATATTTAACAATTCCTTAACTGCAGCTAAAACTAATTCAACCCTCTGTGACAGTTACACAGGAATAGAAGTATTTACAGTGGCATAACATAACTTCAGTATTGGTTTCACTGCAGAACTAAAACTGATAGACAAACCTTTAACAGAACTGGTTTTACTGAGTGTAGGCCAAATACTTATAAAGAAAAAGTAACATTGGTAATAATTTTGAAAGTTGTTTAATGGACAATATTTCTTCCTTTATGAAAGGTGTATCCTTTCAGAAGGAAACAAAAACTCTGTTTGAAAACTGCATGAAACCCTCCTTGCCCCAGGCTCATAGCAGCAGGTATCTATCAAGTGCCTTAATTTCTTAGCAGGACATACACGTTACTAACAAGAACACCTAACCTACAGTAAAAGATTCTACCACATAAAGGCAGAAGAACTGCTATTTCTCTCATTTTCCTCAAGTCCCAAATGTCTGTTTTGGAAGTTGTGCCAGCTTAGCTGAAGAGCGGCTGAAGGGGAGCTCATTTAAGCTCATTTCACTATATAACAGGATTTTAAATAGCAGCCCTGAAAACTAACTGAACACATCATCAGTTTTTTAAAGGAAGCTTGCTGAGCTTTTGAGCAGCAAAGACAGTTCAAATGTTCTCATACCTGGAACAATACAGAGACTGAGTTTCGCTGTTACCTGAAAAATATTTCTTTCTTTCAGTCAGCTATGCTGAAAGCATACATTGCACATAGCAAGCTGGCACTCTGCATATCCCTGGCAAAGTTTCTATTATACCAAGCTACTAAAATTTCAAGAACTGGATGATTTCCCAGCCTTGTATCAATTACTCCAGCATGAATTATCTTAGGTGGGTTCGAATCACGTAGTGTAAACTTAAAATCAAATCAGCACTGCCAGCGGAGTCCTCAGTACACTGTCAAAACAGCAGGCAAAAGAATCTACACTTGGGCAATTGTTTACATTTTGTGAAATTCTGGAAGCTTTGAAGCCAGTAAATAACTAAAAAGAACATAGAAGCAGACACCTCAGATCCACTATTCTGGGGCAGGGAAGAGGAGGTAAAAAAAAATAAAATCAATTTAGTTGTACAGGACATTTTAAACTAGCCAAACATAATTTCTAATACTGCTAACCAAAACTTTACACACGAGTTACTGCTCACTGATTAGGTAAGACATACATATTTCAATTATTTTTAAGAGTGATTTAAAAACAAAACCAGAAGAAGACATTGCTTGGTTGCTGGGAAGCAGGAACTGTGTCACAATTAATTTAATTAAGCCCTTCCAAAGCACATCTCCTCACTTTACCTCAGTAAAATCTCAGGAATCCATTGGAGCCAAAACTTAAGCGTATTTGCTCATGCCACATAAAGTGAAGCAAATGCTTCAAAATTTAATTTACATCTTCAAATTTAAATGGTCTAGTATCAAACCTGAATTCTTTGTAAGAATGTTTAAGATCAGCGTGGGCTTAGGATTTCGACCATAGCAAGACTAGTTTGATGGTACATTCTTCTAAATGTTTTAAGTGTATTGTTTCTCATCTTCCATTTTGCTTGCAGAATTACAGTTCTGTTTCCAGGTTGAAAAGCCAACCCAACTGACAGTGTCAGTTATGCTACATTTAAAGATTTTTTTTTTTTTTTTTTTTTTGAAGACAGGTGTTTGCAACCTACAGGGCATTAAGTTAAAGCATTATAGGATATTCAGGTGCTCAATTTCATGAGCACCTGACAATTTTTAGAGACCAAACTAACACCAATAACACTGGAGAGAGCTGGGGGGCCACTGTAGGAGACAGATTCTCCCTTGACTGAAATGACTGAAACCTCGGAGTTACACATGAGAGAAGTATCATCCCACTTAGCATTTTAAGACTTGTTATCTAGAAGCAACTGCCTTGTAAAACAATCCTTTGAAAGATGTGGATTCCTTGCTTACCTGCATGACTCCAAGGATGTCAAAACCTGAAATACAAGCCCCCACATCCAGGTGCAACTGCAAGGAGTGAGCATGACACACTTGACAGGTAAGAAGCACTTGAATAAATGTGGTGTAGCTGACAGCTGGGACAGCTGATGTGAGGAAAGGCCTACGTGTAAGGTCTGCGCCTGGAAACACAAAGCCCAGAGTCCTGTGGTATCAACAGTAACTGCACTCACAAAACCTGAAGATGATTTGGCACAGTTCCTTTCTCGGGCAACTACACTCCCACTGGCATTCCAGGACAATTAGCTATTGTCAACAACCCTTAATGCATGTTGTAGCTGGTAATGCACATTTTCTCTCTTTCCAGGTCTGTTAATTTTAGTTCTGTCCCGATTTGTCTGCATTTATTAAGTTTTGCTCCTACCGAGCATCTTTATGTTCCCTATTTGCGAAAAAGCAATACTTTAGAATACACGATCTTTAGTGAATGCAAATTAAACAATTTCTTTATATTTGCAGCTCAAAGATTTTTACTGACTTGAGAAAACATTGTGTTAATGAAAGCAAGATTAAAAATAAATTTATGATCCATTTGAAGTCATTATGGACATGATTTCAAGAGTGTTACAAAGCAAGTATTCCAAACAAACGCATAATGAAAATAAAAGATTAGGTTTTTGTCTTAAAAAACACCAAACAAAACCCCAACAACAACAACTTTTAAGACCAACTACTATGCTTCTTTTCTAACTACAAAATAAAAAGGGAACTAAGATAAAGTTTACCAAACACATATAATGATATCTATCCAGGATTTCAGCTGAAGTATTTGCCTATTTTATTTGTTCCTAATTACCTCCACAGATCACATATATTAAATACAAAGTAAAGATCTGGAGCTGTTACATGCCTTCCATTATCATCACTGTCTAAACAATTTGGATAAAAACAGGTCAGGCACAAGACAGCCAACTTAGAAGTCTTAAAGGTTTTATGAGAAAGTACTGTATCTGTTTCTGAAGTACCGTTTGGGCGTTTCAGGGGACAGGCGTGACATAACAGACTTGAACAGTGTACTGAGGACATTCAGTTTTTCACCTTTTTTCTAAATTAGGTCTCAATTTTAAATCCAGTTAAGGGCTATAGTCCCAAGCACCACAGATAGCTTTGTAAAACTGAAGGGAACAGCATGGTCTATAGTTACTTGCTGTCCTGTGTTAGTGAGTAGTGACAGCAATTTTCCATGACACAGTAGAGGATGACTGATGGAAAAATAGTTTCCCCATTGGACACAGAGGCATTTTCAGCAGTTGAAAAGTAACTGAACAGAATCTGCCCGATTATTTATCTATTAAAAAGTATTAAGTCACATATTTTGGAGACAAAGACAGGTAAATCCTGACGAGACCAAAACAGCTGGGGAGGAGGCAAAGAAAGGCTTCAGAGAACTCAAGCTGTGGCACAGAGAGAAAACGTAGGTTTGTACTAGTATGGAGGGATGAAACTTGTAGAGAGATATCTAGTTGTTAAGGAAAAAAATTAATCTAATTCCTCCAAAGGACAGGGATTTCTGCTTAATTAGGATAAATCCACATGTATACTCATAAACCCAGAATTACACTCAATTCATACAACATCTGCCTTGCCCATATCACATGGTGGATGCGTACAACTCCTGTATTCATGCACCAGCCTCCACCCTTCCATGAGGCTTTTTTTGTTGGTGGTACTTCGGGTTTACACTCCACAGCTTGCAAGTGCTTTTCCTGATATGTAGTGATAACGCAGCTTGCTTTCTCCCAGTCTTTTACTGCCTTGGCAGTCATCAGTCCCTCAAGGATCTTATATCTACTTATTGATCATTATCTTTCAGTGCAGAGAAGACAGTATTTAAGACGAACATTCCTCTTGCCTCCTCAGCCACCACAACGAATAGGTTGTACAATAAAGAACAAACCACCTCTTCTGCATCATATATAAGCCAATGTGAATTGTTAAAGAGATTTTAAATATTTCCTGTTTTATAAGTCTTCCTAATAGTGAATAGCAGGCACTATCTTGTAAGTTAAATCCAGGCTGTTTGTTTATTTTTTTGCCAATATTTCCTGACATGTTAACTTTGTAACAGCAGTCCTTAGAGCGGATGAAATATTTCCTGTCCCACCACCCAGTGACAAAGGAACAAAATTCAGACCTTATACACTAGCTAATTCAGAATTAATATGTTGTCACCTGACCTGGATAAGATTAACAGGTGGGAGACAACAGTGACCAGTGAAACAAAACCTTTTTGATCACAAAAACTTCCATAGTGCTGACATGCAAAAGACTTCTGTAAAAGCATTATCCATATGAGTGCCTCTTATTTCCAAGTCCATTTAAGTGTTATTTGATGGTGGTCACATCAAAATAGGACAATTCAAAAAATCTTCCCTAGTAATCTACATATCAATTATACTACTCTCACACTGCTTAAAGGAATTGGGAGTGCTAGTCATGTACTCTAGTAAGACATTTTTCTCATTCACATTGTACCTCCAACAGTGTACACAACAGCAAATAGGTTACACATTTCAACATAATATGGAATTGAGCCACAGTCACATTTCAAAATATAATCACCAGTTTCTGGAACTGTGAAGATCCAGAAACATACCTGAATTCAAACCATGACAGGTTTAGTCAGAGGAAAGATCATAGCCTGTTTCTTACTTGGCTGTGAAGAAGTTAGAAATCAAGTGATAACTGTACTTAGGAATATTATTGTACTTTGCCAATAGCTATGAAACCTATTAAGCAATTAACTACTAATTAGGAAAGCCAAAGCCAAACCCATTGCAACCACTGCCCAACCCATCCTCTGATACATTCAATTAGCAAATAATAGAACACAGCAAATTCCAATAAGCTTCTGATAATCTTCTCTAACATTTCTCAGCAAATCCTTTGCTCTTTTTCCTACCACTACAGTAACATTTACCTGCACCTAATGGAAAGTAGGATATCCAGTGAAATTTTACTACTCAAACTATTTCATCATCCGGTAGTTAAAAACTTGCTGACTACTCTACAGTTCCCAGAAGTTTTGTTTATTATGGACAAGCCTTTTTTTTTTTTTTTTTTTTAACTTCTATTTTAGCACAAAACATTCTTTCAATGGAAAAGCCTCAAATATATGACATACATTTGCACTAGCAGCTACCACAGAGTACAAGTGACCTGAACTTTACTGACTTCAATTGTTGCAAAGGGCTTACATTAGCAAAGTGCCCCTTTGTAACTGGCTGTCTCCTACCACTGGAAACCAACATACTCAGCCCACAGACTCAGTTTTCAATTAAACTACTCATGTAACAGCAATGTTCTGATTCTGATGGAGACTCCTAGACCAAACACTCATATATCAACGCTAAATGAAGACAACAGTTGTAAAGCTGCCTCCACCAGCCTTCATTACACCATTGTTCCGCTCCTCTTGCACGTGCTAGGTAATTATTTCAGCCACCAGCTATTACTCCTGTACAAGAACCAACCAAGTAACCAACCCCACTGCCAAACCCCACAGCCATTGACAGGACCAACAGATTAATTTCTCTAGACTAAGTCTGACCATACAGCAACATTTGTTGCAGGAAGGCAGATTTGCCACTTGAGTCTCGTAGAAGTTTCCACACTAAAACTTGTCAAATGAGAAAATGTGCATGAGATTTTTCCAAGTTACTGAACTGTATGAAAATAAATCAACCTTAAATTAATGTTTAAGGTTCACCACTAGGATATTCCATTGATTAAAGAAAATACCAGCTCAGCTGTAAGATATAGTAGCTTTTTGGTAGCAGTTACTTCTCATATTTTACAGACTTATTTCATTTTGATCTATTTTTTCCCATAAAATTATCTATTTATACTGATGCCAGCCTTAATAAAGCCAGCAGATATTAAAGTGTAAAACTGTATTGTTATTACAGTAGTCTATAAGATTTATTTGGAAGCAGTTTAAAAAAACCAGATAGAGCTTACTTCACTCAGTGGAATATTGAATTGCTAAGTCTTGAACAAATCTACTCCCAAAAGAAACTTTTACTCAATTCTCAATGACAAGAATCTAATAAGCTACTATCCTGTTTTTGCAGCCCACAAGAGAATATTGCTATACTCCATATCCCCATCAGGATTTTTATCAGAGAATTGTTTATTGTTAACCCACAGACACAGAATTCCTATAGAAAACTAGTTCTTGTCAAACACAAGCTTCTGTGTTTTCTCTTTGAAGTTTGCCCCATTTTCTAGGTTGTGCCAGAAAATCTCAGTTGCTTTCCTTAACTCCTCACCTCATCTAAAGACGCTTACAGTCTTCAATGACCAAGCGGGCATCCTCAGTCAGGAGTTAACTAGTTTGTCCCACATGAGAGACCCATCTTTCAGTACTTTTGAGCGTAAACACTAACTGCACAACTAAACCTCAGAGGTATTAAATCTGCTGCCATAAATTCTTAACCCATCCTTACTGCTGTGTTCTCCTTTAACACAAGATATTTTCATACTATCTGCCCTGCCTCCTCCTCACTTGAAGTTTGATGCTGCAATTGCTTTATAGGTACAGCTCCCACCTTGCAAAGGCCATTTATCTATATGCATCAGCTCTTCAGTGTATGCATGAGGACTGCCTAAGCTTTCCTCTTAATAAATCACGTACCAAATTTATCAAGCAGTGAAGAACAGAGAAAAGGGAAAGTATGGGGAGTACTAGCTAGCAGCCAAGATGGAATTGTAGCTCACCAGCTCACTCTGCCACTGATGTAGGGAGAAAAAAGCTGGACCTTCTGCTGGTGGCTAGGGCAGGATCTAGACCTACCAACTTCAGGAGCTGTGCTGACTTGATTCCTCTGACACCTGGAGATTTGGATTACCTACATCTGATTACTTTAGCCTTACACTGTACAGCTCTGCTGTAAGAGTTACATATGAGCACCTGTAAGCTGCACATAGTTCAAGAGCCCTAGACTGCTCACCCCTACTCTGGGCATACTGAGCTGTGCTGTAGTGCTTTGCTCATATAAGAAACACTCCAGCATTTTAGTGTTTGATCAAACCACGCTATTACTACATAGCCTGTTCTTAATATAGCCCAGCCTCTGAAAATCTATTGGGATTCAACAACAGCAAAAGACAGCTTCAGTGCCAAGTTTTTCCCTCGTTCTGCCACAATGAAAAGATTCAACTTCACATGTGCACTCAGGAAAACACAAATATCGACAAATTGTCCAGTTGCCATGAAAACCACTCATCTACTTAAAAAAATTAAAAATTACTGACTCTCATATTTACATGAACATAAACAGAGAAGTGGGGCAAAGGAGGACAGAGGAAGCAATAATCATCTTACTTGCTTCCCTAACACCTGTCAAGTTTTCCTGGCCTGTATCAAACACACACATAAAAGGATCATGAGAAAGGGAGAAGAACAAGACACAGACTTATTTAACGTGATATACTAGTGAAAAAAAGTGAAAAGTGTCTTACCGGCATATTGTTTTTGCTATCAGGACAATTCTCATCCTTTTCCGCTTGAATCTGCTCCTGACTTCCTGATTTTATAAGGTTTTCAACTGGGTCTGTATCTTTAAATTCAACTTCTGAACCCTTCATTGCATCAGTTTCATCTTTTACAGTAAGAATATCAGACATCCTCATTAGAAAAGGTTATTTTAAAATTCTACAAGAAATATGGAACCTTTAGGACAAAGAAAGAGTGGATCACTGAGTAATTTTAAATTAATTAAAAAAACCTGCATACCTAAACAGCTACCCAAAATAAACATGATTTTGCTGCAAAAAGGATTCCCCCTCCAGTTACGGTTTTTCTTCCTGTCTTGTATCTGACAGAGTGATTATGGTTTTTTTTAACTACTTTTATCAAGAGGCTTATAATAACAGACATGTATACAAATAAGAACTATGAGCTACGCTATAGGATAACGCTTGCAGATTTCCCCTTCTGTATTTTAAAATCAACATGTGAGCATTCAGGTACCCTGAATCAAACTAGCTTCCAACAGCAACAAGAGAAATTTTTCTCGTTTGAAAGGAAAAGAGAATTACATTTAGATTTATTTTATAAAGGTTGAAAGTAAATATATGAATCATAATGTACCGAGTGTGCAAACATTCATAAATTTCATTAAAACTTTTAAGTTTCCTAGTTGCCAGGTAACAACTGGACAAGTTCTGAATGTAGGAATTTATCTTGCCTACTAAATGTAGCAGAATTAGCCTTAATAAAATTAAGCATTCTCTCAAAAGCAAAAAGAAAGAGATAGCTTTGATAATTAGGATAATAACAACCATTATCAGTAATTATTTTAAATACTGTATAAAGATAACTCTAATGATTGAAGCTATAGCAGAACCAGCCCAATTTTCCCTAAGAGGTAAGTAATACAACTTCTTGTCATTACTCAGCTACAGTGAAAGACATAAAAACAATTTTCCATTTCTTAAACGAGACAAAGAATAAGATCCGAATGCTTAAAAGTCCTTCACAGGAAACATAACCATCAAGTAACATTATGGAAAAGTCTAAGTATCTGATTTAGTACCTGATATGTCCTACAGTTTCCGGATTGTGGTCTCCCACAAAAATAAAATAAAATAATCCGAAGTTCCTTTTCACAGTTGTCAACCAAGATGTCAGTTGTAATGAACCATCTGGAATCTGGCAGGAGGAGTCCCATGTCCTTATCCCCAGTGTAGAGTCCTGGACAGAACTATGTTGTCTCGAATCAGCAAGAACATCCCTTTCAAATGCCTAAAAATTAACAAAGGAAATACGTGATGCTTTTATTTGGGGTGGGAGGGGAGAGGGAACATGATGACACTCAAAAACATTTCAGTAGGGAAAAAAAAAAGCACCTAAGGAATCAGCATTTGTCACATCTATTGACTCTACTTGCTTTAATTAGCAGTAGCAATATTCTTCATTAGACTTCCAAGATATTTCTGTATTACAGAGTTAACAAGTAGTCATAATAAACATTTTTGTTAGCATTCCTAGTGAAATTCTCTTCCTATAAACAAGCGGGTTATCTTCCAGAAGAGCCTGAGAAGACAGTTTGAAATACGCAGCCCAGCAGGTGTGGAGGAGTAATAGCCCATAGAAGCTCACAAATTTCTGTTAGCACAACAGCATTTTTCTCTTTGAAATAGTTAGTAACCTACAAGCACAATACGTAATCTGTATTTTAGGCGCCTTGAACTACAGAAGATAATTTTATTTTATTCAACAAAGGAACTGGCCTCGAATGAGGATTTACAAATTTCTACAAAACTGACAATGTTCCATCTTACCTCTTTTTCAGATTTGCTTAGCTGAAAAGTAAGTAATATCACCACTCACAAGGAAGCATGCATCTTAAGTGACAGGCAACAACAGACACCTAATAGCAAACAAAATGTAACTTGTGCTGAACTACTCCCTCAGTATGACTGAGAAGTCTGCAATGACATGAAACAACAGCACAACAGCCCACAGAGTTCCAGGTTTCCTTGCAGATGAGACTAAAGCTAAAGCCCGGCTACAATTAGTTTTCTTGACCTGAAGAAACACACGGTTTGATAAGAGATGAGATCTTATAGACACTTTGACTTAATAAATCTTGCTGCAAAAAAGAACAGAAAAGATAGATAAAAGACGGGCTGTGATTCAGGCTTGTAAAAGACCCTATTCAATGAATCTAACAGAGGGGAAAGGATTACAGATGAAGGAACAAATTGGAAATATAAAGGCACAGAAATTCAACAAAGGATATGCAGTAGCTTGGTTGTTGAGTTAGTTTTTCCAGACAATTCAGATGGTGATTCAAGATTTATGAAGAAGCTCGGATTAATAACCTTTACTGTAAGCAAGACCTGAGTAGAGATGCTGTTTGATTTTATTGACTGACGTAAGATTTGTATTGTACTTAGATATAAGTTAAAAAAAGATTACAGGGTCAAGACAGAAAAAAAACATTTATGTCCAGTTGCAAATATAATATTGGAAATTAAGTGTAATTTAACTGCTACTCCCTACACAAGTCACAGATGTAGTAGCTGTAATTAATATCTTGAAGTTTCCTCCTTAATTCTATCAAATTCACTAGGAGCTCCTGTCCCTTTGCAACACCATTTTAAAGAGATGGGTATCATCATACTCAGTTTGCAAAACTCATGCTGCAAACATATTTGTTTGCCTATGCCAATCTGGAAAACTGATGCACAAGAAAAAACGCCTTATATTTTCTACAACCACCTAACTGCAAACCAGCTTCTAACTTGTTTTGAACACATCTCTCACCTGCAGATAAACACAAAGCCTAAGAATTTTGTTATGTAACCTACAGTAAAAGGGACAGAATCAAAGAAAAGCCATGTGGTTTCAATTCACACAAAATATTTTGTTTGTTTCATATAACATAGCTATTTTGAGTCAACCAGAATCACTATACACATGCCCATAAGTAAATAACAAACCCTGTGCTTCAGATTAACAGCAAAACACATATAACAAAGATGACTCTTTGCTAACCTGAAATTGTTTTTAAGTGATAACAGCCATAGATTAATGTAAGTTAGTAATGTAACCTCATGTTTGTGACCCCCAATAGTGAGTTATTAGTACTTGGATAACGTTCCATTCCTGACATTTCCTCCAATTCAGACAATTGTCTTAGCTGAGAGAATTTGGTTTTAGCTTCTGAACTTGCACAGACTGGATTGAAAAAGACTTAGGGAAATTTCTATGCTGCAGACTGAGTGGGTGGACAGATCACAGTCGATCCTTAGAAATCCCACCTTCCACCTCCCCTTATACTTGGATGTTAATTACTTCTGTCCCGTGTAGGACGGGAAAAAGGAGAAGCAAGCAAGGCAGCAGACCTCAGGAGTCACTCTACTGTTTGAAAAGAAAACAGGTTCTAGTAAGCAAACTGATTAAGTTGGTTTACACCAAATCCCAACATTGGCCACAGACTGGAAGGCCATACAGACCAATACAGGTTAGCAGATTTTAATGAGGGACATGATACCTCTGCCCTAAAATTATCCAAACAATTGAAAGGACTGAATATTAGGGGTAGAACATGACCTCGTTTTGCACTTGTTGCACTTAAAAACTCAAAGTAGCAGCAACAGGTCTCACAAAAAACGACTTCCAATCTTATAGGTGACAACAATAGGTACCTACTTTGACACACAGGAAGTACAAGGACTTGTACGTAGGAGTGGAAGATAATGTCATATTTGTCTTTAACCTTCAGGATTGCTGTCTCCACCTAAATATTCATTGTTGAAATGTATGCTCCTCCCCTTCTTCATATCGGTAACACCTCATCACCACCATTCATCCTAAATGCTATTAGTTCTCTTTCTGAAAAGAGGTAACCACTTTGTCTAGGCAACTATTCTAAATGAACTATTCCCCCCTTCTCAGATGGAGAAATTGTTATTACCAGCTGTGAGATGAAAGTCCAGTATTATGCAGGCATATGCCCTTCAATCAGAAGATCACAAAAACTGTCAACGTTATGCTCTTAATGCCTTCTTTTGCATAACCTAGAGGACAAAATAAAAAAAAAGACATCAAGCAAAGCCATTCCTGAGTTTTATGATGGAAACCTCCTGAAGAATGATGCATGGAATACCACTGGTCCTTTGTTTCAGGTTCCAACTTGAAAATAATCATATGCAAACCCACTAAATTGACTTGTAATGAGCGAGGGTATTTCTGGGAACAGGATCTACTCAACTTAATCCAATTTCACTAATAGGCATCAAGACTTCCATCTCCCTTCTTGTTGGCAGTGTAGATGGAGATAGGAAGCTTTTCTCTGCCCAGGACAAAAGAAATCCATTCTTTTTCTTTTAAAAATAAGGTAAAAGACAGAAGATAATATGTTTGTTCTTTGTTAAAGTTATTATTGATATCATTGTTGTCAGAAGACCACTGTAACAGCTGTCAAAATAACTGGTATCAATCAAATTCAGTGCAGGATACTGGATTAGAAGTGTGGGGGTGGAATAATCTACGTTCAGCATGCAAAGTGGACACATCATCAGTCGAGAGGTAAAATGAAAGTTTATTTCTTAAGCTTCTGTTCAGCGTATATTTCAACAGAATTCTTGCACAGGTCTAAGGAGTATCCCTTGTTGTGGGCAATACCCACCTACTTCATTTTTACTATGAGTAGCTTAACCCCTCACCTGACAGTCAAAATCAGTCAGGGCTGAATTCCCAGTTGTTGCAAGTCATTCAGAGATCTCCAGACGAAGTGTCTCGTCTTAGCTCTCAACATTTGCTCTAGTTACATGTAAAGCCATACTTCTCTTCAGAAGTTGCTTTAACTTCATTATCCAAAAGACCCCTTTATGCATGTACACATGCCCAGAGGAATCACGGAAGTTATTTTCTGTACTATTTATGCTGTACTCCCTTAAACTGAGAGGAATCAATGTTTGGTTTACTTATTCCTATTCTCTTCAAAGCAGGATTATAAGGATAATCTTCCCTACAGCAGAAGCATCAGGAACAGGAAAAAAATTCATAAAAGATGCTCTGTACTAAATAACAATTACCTTCAGCACAAAAAGACTAGACTAATATTACTCTCACCAGAAGCTATACTGTCTACTTAAGGGGAAACTACAAATTCACCTGTTTCTCCTTCGGGAGACCTGAGCTTTGTATAGAATCCATGCTATTTCAAAAACTGTTATAGAAGTAGCTGCATGAGCAAAACCCACCTCAACATACACTGGCCTCCTACTGTAACTTACACGGGTTCATGCAGCAACTCCCTCCACAGCTCAAGTGGAAGAGCTGATGGATGACTACAGCTAAGTCTCTGGGAACAGCCTTACTTTACCCCTAGCGTATTGGTGATACAAGCCTTCCTTGGATGTGTTGGTGGGTTTGGTTTTTTTGGTTTTTTTTTGAGAAAGGTCAGGACCTTCCCTAGAAAAACAGATCTTTGAAGACTCTTAAATAAGACTTGCCACAACAAGAGCTTTTCCAGCTATTTTTCATCTCAATTATTTTAGGTAACATTTAAACACAATATAAACATATTTATATTAGCATCATAACCTCAGGGTTCCTGTGATTAGAACAAACACCAACCCTCCCAACCAACCAAAAACACTCACAAAAAGTTACATATGTTTCTTCGTTAGGATGAAAAGGAAAAATGTTTATGCCTTAAACAGAAAGGTATCAATCAAAATTTTCTCATTCTTACATTAAGAAGTATGGGTATAACCAGAAGAGAATTGGTTCATCCAGCTACTGCTTAGTTCTTGAGGACCGCTATTTACACACAGTTCTCAGAAACAATTTTGGCAAGTTAGACCAATGCTTCAGGCAGCTAAATCAACAGAGAACTCACTGCTGTCAAAAAGGGGAGGTCTTGCTTCTTTCTTCTTCTTCCTGTAGCCTCTGCCCTGCATGCTTTTGAAGTGTCATGCCACCTCCACTTTCACATCAGCTCTGATGTAAACAGTTTGCTGAACTGCTCCACGGTGTGATTCAACAAGAAGTGACTGAGAACCTTAAAGCTCTTTTGCTAGGGGTAGTTTTTGCTGGGTTGTGCAAAGGAAGTTTGTTTGAGCACCAGCCAGCATGAAGAAAGCAACAAGAGAGAAACAGCTGCACCTCTCTCTCTTTGCAGCCGTGTCTTTTATATCAGCTCTGCCCCAGTAGTCAATTAAGGTCACTCTTCAACAGCACCAGCCTAACTAAAATAAAGCTATGTGAAGTTGCAGATTAATAATTATTCCCCACCCCCAAAAGAATCTTGTAACTGAGAGCCTGTAGATGAATCAATCCTGAGACAAAAAGATGGACAACCTGATAGGCACCTACATCTGGAAAAGATGAGTCCCTTCTTGGAAACCTTCCTTAGGGGACAGGTGGGAAAGGACTGAAGGAAACCACCTCAGGCAATAAAGACAACAAAAGGGAAAAGCAAAAAACAAAACAAAAACCCCCACACAACCTTACAAATCCTGATTTGGAGAGCAAGGGAAGATTGGACAGGAGGCAACAATTCTGCCCATGAACGGACCAATTTTAAAATCTACCACACAACTTCTACAAAAATGTAGCAGCTGATCTTAAGATTACTATTAATTTAACAGAAAATTCAAAGCAGCTATGTACAATTATGAGACACAGAAACTGGAATTATGCAGAGGCAACTGTTGCATATGCTTTCTGCATGTTATCTTATGTCTAAAGTTTGACACCCATTCAACAACTAATCAGCAACGAATCCTGGCCTCCCTACTGAACTATGACATTATGCAGGTTTGATCTTTATAAGAATATAGCATTTAAATGATTTTTTTTCCATTTTTAAAGCATGAATAAAAGAAAATCCTTATTCTTACTTACATAGAACAGAAAATGCTGTTCAAACTAATCAGTGTTGCACTGACTTAAATACACTTAAATCAAAGATCTATGCTTTTCCCAATGACACTATCTACACAAGTTTTAAAAGGTACAAAAGTTAACAACTGAATGCTATTTACTGCACTGGCATTAGAAGATAATTTTTGTTTGATTCAATTTACCAAGCTATTTACTAATCAGATCTTCAAAGAAACAGCATGGTGATAAATCAGAATACAAAAGCATAACGTGCAGTTACTCTGCCTCTTCCCAAATTAAGGACTGAATGTGTCCCACTGTCTATGCAAGGTATGTCCTACTGCCTACTGAGCACAGACATCATTAAAAAATTAAGTGGACAGAAATCGCACCAAATTTACCAGAAGACATTTGCAGACTTTCTTAAGAAAACTGCCTCCAAAGATAATTCAGAAGGAAAACCTGATAAAAGGCTCTCATAGGTATGCTCTAGCTCATCTTGCTGCACTGGTTATAGAAAGCAATCTGATCTCTCATTTATCTGTCCTGTCCCTCTAACAGAGGTACTACTCAACAGCAGAAGTTGGCAGAAGAGAACGTGTTTACACCTCAATCACTCCAGCTTGGCCTGGTGTCTAAGCTCACACAGACCTTCCCTGACTGTACACACCAAGACATGGGGCTTCACGTTTGTGTGACCAAGACACCATCATACCAACCTTATCACCCACTGACTTCGGTGCAAAGTCAACAGCCTTGAAAGAGGAAGGAGAGACAGAAAGAGACATCACCTTAAAGCATGGCAGCAGGAATCACAAGAACATACCTGTGAAACATCTACCTCAAACCTACACATGCTTTGGATAGCTACACAGGTTACCGGTATTGTATTATTTGCACAACAATAATGCTGCATATCAGAAACAAAAATTGAAACTTGCCATCAGTCTTCTATTTCATTACACTTAAAATACCTCCTGTTCTTTACTGAAAGGTTTTGCATACTACAATCTTTTAAACAATTTTAAAAAACAGTATAGTGCCCCTCTGTCACACTCAGGCTATAAGCTAGGACACTACCATTGTTCATAACAGATTTGAAAGGTTTTAAAGAGGGCACCTTTCACTGTAATAGGCATGTGAGAAGCAAAGATGTAGTATTATTAACTGCCCCTCCTCTATTTTTAATATTTTAAAATTTTGAGCATTATTCTAAGGTTTTTTATCCCTGCCTCACCTTCTCCTGTAAGTCCACTACTGAATGCAATAGAAAAGGTTAGCTGATAGCGACAAAGAATAATGAGATAACTCCTCAGGAATACAGTTGCATACATGAGAATGAGCAATTTGACAACCAGCAAGGCTAGAACAATCTGTTCTACATATTGACAGAGACTACAGCATTAAAGTTCTTACGGAGATAAGCAGAAGTTTGTTGTTGGCATTTGTTATCCATAAAGTTAAAAATTCTGTCCTGGAAAACTTTAAATGTACATTGATCTGCCAGTGTTTTTTCAGCCTTGTACAGCGCTTTTTCAGAGTAATCTGGAGCACTGACTCCTCAGGAGGATCAGCCATTCCATTCTGCACAGAGCACTGTCATTCTCATAGTTACCTTCTTGGACTTCACTTTGGACTTGTAGGATGCAAACAATCAGATCAAAGTACATCAAAGGAAGTAAACAACTCTGTCTGGTTTCCTCATGGCAAATGAAAATAGTCCTCAGGATGTAGCCCCTGCTACAATGGAACATGGCAAAGGGGTTCTGCTAAGGTAAAACCCACTACCATCCTTGTTTTGACTAAGGGAACTGCACAACATGAAAAACAAAAGTCCTTCTGACAGATCAGGAATGTTCAATCCGTGTTTTAACAGATGCAGGGTTTCTGATGAAATTACAGTTCTAGCTTTGAACAATCAGTGTTGGATGAAAACTGACTTGGCGAGCATATGCATATTGTTATAAAACAACTCTGTGCCTAGTCCACTCTCACCAGGGTAACTCAAATAGCCTTAAATGGTTTATGCACTGTTTAAAGTTGTAGCTCCATTATGATCTGTTCTCCACTTTTTTTTTTTTAGCTGAAGAGGGAGAGAGAGCAAAAGAAAATAATTTTTGAAGCAGACTTCACGACAGTTAACTAAAACCTACTTCTTAGATCGTTGTCTCACTAGCAAGAATTCACACAGGCTAATATACACTGGCAGAGCTATTGTTGCCTGAACACTATTACAGCATTAATCTTTCAAAATGCCATACCTCGGAAACAGCAAAGCATTGGGATACTGGAAAATATGTATGTTGAACGGCTAAGCCCCTCCTGCCTCCCAAAACATGCCTGTCTAAAGGCATGAAGAAATAACTGTTTAGAAATGCTTATGAAATTCAACATGACGTATCTTTAGTTTTTGCTAGCATAGCTTTGGCTTGGGAGGTGAAAAATGAATGCCCTTCTCACATGAAATTGTTGTACCAGCAAAAGCTCTGTAGAAACAACTATGCTGATGGAAGATTTTTTTGGCTTAGCTTACATCATTCAGAGAAACCTGACAGCAGAAAAACTCCTGTCTCTTAAGCCATTTCCACTCTGGGAAATCTACAGCAGATGTACATAGGGTTCTGCATCCATGTACCCACACCAGCACCCTCCCTCAGTTTCAAGCAATCCCCAACACTTCCCTTTCTATCCTTATTTGGCTTATATTGCATCTTCACCTATTATCCTTTATCAGTTCCTTTTGTCACCTTGCATAATTCTTTTTCATTAAAATTTTCACTCATTTTCAAGTATATATTTAGAAAGCCTCTAACAATTCCTTGAAACACACTCTGCATCACCATATAATACTGTTGTGTATCTATTTAATACCTTTAGATCATAAAGCCATTCAGATCAAGGACCCAAAACTGAATTATCTACCTGTTTTACATTGCCAAATAGCAACACATCAGTTGTCTTACTAAAAGAACTCTTAAACTGAACTAGAATAATCTGTTATCAGATCATTCCCTGAAGGTATTTCTAGCGTTAAAGCCTTAAAATGGAACTGAAAGTCACAACATGCTTTTCCTGCATCTGTTGGAAATAAAATGCTTAGTTTGTGAAAAAATAACTGGTTTTCCCTTTATGCTGTTATCAATGCTTACTAAACGTCATACAGGTTTCATAGCACAATAAAGTGTAATTATAGCCTGAGCTGTTTAAGGTTGCTTCAAAAAGCAAACAAACAACGAACCAATAAAAAAAAAATTAAAACTCGTTTTATATTACCAAACTGTAAGCTAACCAAAGGTATCTTCAAGAATCTTTTCAGCTCAGCATTAATACTATTAGAAACAAAATGGAAGAGTATGTATTTTCAGTTCAGATGCAGTAAAAAAGTCATCTTGCTACTCAAAACACTTAACAGAAAACATGTAACGAATAAAGTACGTGTAGAAAAACATGTAACATCAAATAAAGTATATCATGTAAACATCCTCAGATGACACAGTAGAAAGCTAAAACCTCAAAATAGTCAGACTGATTTTTTCCCTCCCCAGAAACTGAAGCATTGTCTGTGACTATTTTCAGTGGATATCCTTCAAATAGCAGCTTTCTTAAAAAATACATATCTTCATCTTACTTAGAAAACAGCCATCTGAAAGTGTACACAGTAGCTAACAAATTTTTTTAATAAAGAATTCAGGTTTTCTTCTTAAACTATACAAGTTCACATTTTTCCTTCAGTATTTCCATCAATAACAACAGGGGAAAAAAGGGTCTCTGAAATGGACAAACAAATTTCAACAGTGGATGATAGGAAAAGACTCCTAGAGTTATCAGGCCAGATTAAAGATTCTGTTTAGGGCCCTAAATACTCAAAATTATGAAACAGGCTTGGTTTTCAAAAAAACTTATGAAGCAAAAGCTTCTAATATAACAGTCACTTGCTTTTCCCCTTATAATGAGAATCACTAACTTGGTGAATTACCATACCATTATGGTCTCCCTCTGTATAAAGTAAAATGAAGATTAAAAAACACCAAAGCAAACAAGAGAAGCATGACACTTTCCATGGGGCACTATCAATACTCTCACCTATGTATTGTTTGCATAGCTTCACAAATTACTACATCACATTGACAAGACACATACATCATTCGGTAGCTTAAAAATCTGTTTATTATAAATATAATGCAACACCAAATCAAAATTTTAAAGCTGTCGACCTAACAAACGTCATTCCTTTAGCAGTGTATTTTTGCTCAGTTTATAACAAAGCCATAGCAGTTCTGATGTCTGCCTTGATAGTGCAGAAACTTAAAAAAAAAGTAAATGATCATTGATCTTCATGGAATCAAGTGTTAAGATTTTTAATAGCCACCCAAAATTACTTGTTATCTCAACAAAAGGAGATTTGGTCCACAATACAAAAGTCTCATCAACATCCTGCATAGGAAAAAAACATTTTTATATTGTCTACTTTAGACACTCTTGCTATTCTGATTTGAAATCTATTTTTCAGTTCAAAACTTATCTTTTAAATATAAAAGATAAAAAAAATCATCTTATAGTTCCTCATTAGAATGGAGACAACACTAACACTCTAAAAAAGCCACAGACAGACATCTCCCCCATTCTTGCCACCTAGAGAAATTTTCTTGTTTTAGCAGATATATTTATAATGGTTTTTCAATCCTAGCAAAGTAGAATATCCAGTAAATAAAGATTAGCAAGAATGCCATTATTAAATGAGATTATAAAAGAAAAAGTCTTTTTAAAGCTAACGTTTAAAGAAAGAAAAGATTTAGGGATGCTTATGATCTCTTAATGGATTAGGCCTAAAACGGCTTTTGTGGGATAAAAAAAAAAGGAAAACCAAATGCAAACTGCGATTTGTCTACAGACATTTTATTCTTCTCCTTGCAGACAGTGTTTAAATACCCTATTTCAGAACTCACATACCTGCTTTATAATGGCATTTTGCTTCATTATGCAGTTACTGAAGACGTGCTTTCCATAATCTCTTCTACAAGGCTCTGCGTGCGCATTTTGAGAGCGTACTGCACAGACATGCTTAGCTGATCCCTCAGCATCCGCAGGTCCCCGCTGAAGCTGTCTGTTGAGGCACTTGCTGAAGCCTCTGAGACAATAGAAAAATCAACAGCTGGGCGCCGTGCTGGCAGTGACACCCAGCCAGTCACCACGCACCACCACCAAAAAAAAAAAATATGCGCAGAGCCTATATTGAGCTCCTCATTAGCAATTCACAAGCCAAAGCCTTCTGAAGCTGTGAATGTGCTATAAAATGGCTGTACAGATTTTAATCACTTTTGCCATTAACAGTCAGACTCGTCTCAAAATGAAAGTTTATACCATGCTACAAGAAATTTTGATGTGACACAGAAGTAGGACAAAAACATTCGTACTGTAAAGATATTAATTGCCTTTCTAAACATTATTTCTTCAGTTTGGTATTGTGAACACAACTTAAAAAACGTCGGTAAGTTACTTGACAGTGCCAGCAGACAAATGCAGCTGTCATTAGCAGTACAAATGCCATGATATTTTTCTGGAACAGCATATAACTGCTATCAGAACCCAAATAAGGAAAAAAAAGATATATTCTGAACAGAGGGGTAGAAAAAAAGCCAGTTATGACATACTAATTACGAGACTTCCAAAATCAGTATCCAGGCCAGGGGTCTATAATTTTCTTGCTTGTGAGAAACTGCTATCGCTATCCCATCTGCGGCCTTACCACAGTGCTCAGTGGTACTACTGCAGAATGATAATCCCCTTCTGTACTTCTCTAGCAACGACTCTGAAGAATCCTGCATACCAAATAAAGCTGAAAGGCAAATGGAGCGGTATTTGTAATCTGCAGGCTCCAGAGGGGGAAGAGGCAATCTTGGGAGGCTATAAATCCAGACCAACCGGAGATCAGGACCCTATATTTTAAAGTGGCAAGGTTTAAAAATAAATATATATATACACATGTATAAATAAATAAATATATATACACACACATTTCTATAATCTAGCAAGCATAGGAAATAATAAATAACAAAAAATAACCATAGGAAGATTTAAACCTGTCACAGACTGCAGCAGTCTCAGTACCAAAATATTTTTTCTATAAATATAAACAAAAAATATAGAAAATCTTCTGGTATTGAGACTGCTACAGTTTATGACAGATCTAAATCTTTCTATGCTTATTATTCACCTCTTCTGCTACCTCTGTGCTCCATCTTCAAAGCCTGCACTCTTACTGGCTGCAAATGGCAGTGGTGCACACTCCATGCATCTCAGCTGTAATACCTGACCAGCAAGACCATAAAAATAAAAAAAAAAAAGCCTTTCTCCTTTAGGCAAAAATGGCAGCTCTTGGAATACCCGTTTTTCTCCTGTGCATGGCAGTTGAACTTAACTGCTGGCTATCTCTCTTCTCTACTCAACAGTTACCTCCTATATTAGTGCAGACGCCAGCTACTCCTCTCCTTCTATCCCAGGCTATGGCTTCAGGTAAGCAGACAACAGCTCTTCTTATCTAGATAACATTGCACCATCTCACACATGTTGCCCCATCAACACACCCAATTAGTTCCCAACAGTCAAGTCTGTAACAACTTTACGAAAATAAATACAAAAGGCATAGTTCTGGGAGGCCCTTGACATTTTCACAGAGGTTTTACCTCTCCTCTTTTATCTAGTCTGCAATGGCAGCATTATTCGTCATGGTAAAAACTTCTTTGGCAGGATGTTAGAGAAGAAAATTCCTTTTTTTTTTTTTTATTAAAAAGAATCATATAATGAATTCTATATAGGTGAACACCTATGTGCACAAGCCATTCATTGCAGGGTCTGTACTTTGAACGCTGCCAAAGAGAACAGTCTTTAAATTTTGGATGCATCATACAGATTACATTAATGTCAAAATAGTCTTTTAAGTAGTCTCCTTACATGACACGAAGAAAACATGTCTATCTATGTGCATGTACATATATAACTACTATTATCGTCAGATTTGGTATTCACATACATCACAGCAGAGAACTTAGGAGTATTTTTTTTAATCAGTAGGATCAGCAACAAGGAGCAGCTAACCCCAAACACTAAATAAAGCAGTACCCAAGGGAAAGAGGGCAGTGCAGCGTCTATTGGTAGTTCATTGCCCAGTTCCTTAGAAAACTTTTGTTTTCCCAAAACTCAACCCCCCACGCGCATATTACAAAGAGTTCTGAGCATACCAAGTAGTTCTTTTTGGGCTTTATTAGCTTCTGCAACTCTTAACCCTGGAGACTCATCCTACAGTATAGGATAGACTAGACTGGGTTTACTTCTTATGAGTAAAGCAAAACCTTTATTTCCCCCCTACGCAAGTTTATTGGTCTGCTCTACCTCATGGAATAAAAATCGGAATAAGCAGTCATGTCCTGTCCCTCATCCTCCCATGACTATAAGCTTATTCTTCAGCAGAAGCTTAAAAAAAAGTGTCCAGCGAATTCTATGAAGCACTTCCACACAATCCAATCCCCACATTCTAGCCATCAAGATTCTATTACATAACATCATTCCTTTCCAGGAGTTCACTGTTTGTCATTATTTCCAGTAGAAGAGAATTGCTAATACCTTTCCCTCCTGGAAAAGGTTTAGACCACATATCTAATCTGAGAGCTGAAGAGAATGCTAGAAAAAGTGGAAAAAGGGGAAGTTGTAAACCAAGAATAAAGCAGGCTGGTATACACTAATACATCCTATATGCGCAAGTGCTACAGGCTCCTCTCATGATTTCAAATGTGTGTCAGAACTATGGAATAAATTTCATCTTACCACTTCTGAGCTTCCATTTCTGCAACAGGGCTCTATAAACTGCAATCTTGTTCAGAACAATTGATAATAAAAAAACAGACTCTTAAAAAAGTTAAACAACCCACAATTAAGATAATTTGCACTGCATACTCATGGCCAATTAAGTCTGTTAACTACCATCATTGCCAGATGCCCTTTGGAATAAAAGCATAGAAAGGTAAGACATACGATAAAGTAAAAAAAAATAATAATGTATTAGGAATCAACGTCATGAAATCATCTGCATCTTTAAAATTGCAGAATTTTAAACAAAAATGAAAATGGCAACTTAAAGACATCACAAAGCTATCAGTAAAATTTGACAATTAGTACAGTACTCAATGAAATTTTCTGCAGTAAGTTTTCATAAACTGTACTCTGCTAAGAGGGGCCTCTTTTGCATACTGTGTTATGAATATAAACTAATACAAAAGAGGAAAATAAAAACCACATTGTTCTATAATTTTAAAATGGCTAGGGGGAGGTATTAACACCTACACTAATTAAGTACAAACTACAAAGATTTAGGATCTTTTCTACTCCACAGTTGTAGCAAGAGTGGATTTGAATCCTAGAGTTTTGCACAATCTGTTGTGCTTCACCTTCCTTCAACATCAAGTTGTTACCTTCCCTCCAGTTGCTGCTGTTCCATGTAGACTGGTGCAGGAAGGTTTACTGGAGGATTTCATTAAAGGGGGAAATAGGAAAAGACTGCTGAAGTGAGGGGAAGGGAAAAAAAAAAGCAATCTAAGGTGGAAGATCCCAAAATGCATGTCTAGTTCTTATAATTACCAGTAAATGAATCTTTCAATCCCTTCACAAGGCTTTTTTACAACCACTATGCTGAAACCACAAGAAAACCAGCAACACCTACAACAACCGAAGTTTTCCTTAATGGATGAGAAATAATTTTTGGTTTAATATTAAAATAGTCTTCAGGGCTTCTGTGCTTAACATTAAAAAAGAAAAGAGGATTTTTACAGGGAACAATAGTTACCTGAAATATTCCTGCCTAGGAAATGTACTGTATAAATGCTTGTTTGATGTTCTGTCTACAGCTCTATGAATGGCTTTATACCATATGCCAAGCGCAGTTATGTGTAAATGAACAACGAAATAACATGTGTTAATGTATGTGAAATAGGAAAGTATTTTGAACTGAATATTGTAAACTAATGCCTTAACCTTTGTCTTATATGAGACAAGATACAGAATTAATATGCTTAAGAGAAGTAAAAACTTACACCCTAGAACCAGGAGCTGGAACACTTTGGGCTAGTTTACAACTGCGATAGCAACCCTGACTTGGTTGATCTTCAACTCAGAACATGCATAAATTGTATCTCTTGCCAAACACACACAACTACATTTGCTGAAATACTATCTAACAGAATAGGCATCATAATCTCAGAGACAGATACACAAATACAAAGTTTCAATACAATTTAAATTTCAAAGCTAACCCACCTATCAAGCATACAAGACACATTCAAGAGAGACATGAGAAACAGTTTAGAAAGCAATGGGATGCTAAAGGAGGAAGTACTCTCGAGGCTTGAGGAAAAAGGGAAGATACTGAACACAGCCACAGCCAGCTAGAAAATACTTTCCTGACAAAACCATACCCTCTATGATAGCTGTACTGAAAACCTCAATATGAATGTGTGACTGGGGAAATTAACAGTCTTTTTTTTTAAAAAAAACTCGTAACAAAATTATATCATTCAGTAAGTGGCCAACATGTACCATCAAGTGCCCCCAAACCAGCACCTGACTTACAGAATAGAGGAGACCGCACTGCCCTGAATGAAATTTTCATTCAAACTTGAACAGAAGTATTGACACAGAAATCCAAACTGATTAAAAAAGAAAAAATATCACATGCTCTGTTACATTGCATATGTATGGACAGTAGGTGTTACTGCCTCTACAACATTCAATCCCTTGAGGCACAAGGGCCCTGTAATTCCCCAAAAACAACTTCCATGAAGATTTACCAGTCTGTACACTTTTCAACACAGAAAAGTCAGGAAAAACTCCTGGAGGAGGAAGCACACAGCTAACAAACTGAGATGTTTTAACTAACAACAGCCTTTCCTTTCAGAAGAAAGAACAACAGAAGAGGAAGAAAATTCTTTGAAGATCATAAAGAACAAGCTAAAAAGCAAGCCGCTGGACCAACCAAAAGATATTTACGAAAATATCTGAAAAACAAAAAGCTTAAAAAAGGCTAGAATGAGATACTTAAGTGAACTACTTACCACAATTCCAAAAACGAAGCTTACCTATAAACCCAACAGAAATACAGCATCCTTTCTCAGCTAAATGGGAAAGGGAGGCACTTAACAGTGTAAATAATGTTTGGCCTACCTACATGAAAGTAGAATATGAAGCAGTCTTCCAATCACACCAAGTTTCATCCACTTGACTGTTTTGAGTTTCCATCATCTGAACTGCTTGTAAGTCTTAAACATTTGATGGAACATAAATATCTTTATCTCTACTCTTAGAAAAATCATGTAACTCCAGACTGGTCATGATGCCTATTCTGTACTTAGTTCGTATCATCTCCCTATATAAACCCCACATTTCCAAGAAAGCACAAACCAAGCACTGCTATTTCATTCCTTTGTACCATAAGCAAAGTTTAGACAGTATAGTGATGAAGCTAAAATAAACCTCTTTGATGATTTTATTTTTGTTCCAAGAAGTGAAACAGATCCTCATTCTTAATAGTATAAATGAAACAATTTTTACTGCTGTTTAGAAACTAGTCACCAATTAGCCATCATTACTACATAATGACAAAGTGTCATCCAGGTCTAAATACAGTAGACTTTAAGCTAAAGGCCAAAATTTAAGCAAACCCAAAACACTGACAGTGCATAGCTAGTCTTCAAGACTAAATACTATTACAATTAAAAAGCCTTCTGGACAACAGATACCAAATGAGCAAACATCTGTCTGGTGCATCCGTTTGTAGGGCAGATTGCTGATGAAAGACTAACTTAATGTTAATTAAAAAGTCTAGAGTAACAGTATAAGAACAAGCTGAAAAAAAAAATACTTCTAGCATTCGCAGAACTCAAAACTAAAAATCTCTTTACAATTACTCACCACAACAATCTGCTAGAAAAATATCAAATGTATCTCCAGATATAAGTAAACTTTTGGTGTTACATGGAGTACAGAAATTCTAAATAGTTAAATAAGAGTAACATTCACCTGAGCAGACTTTTTTTTTTAATAAAAATACAATCAACCAAACCTGGCATCTCTCAAAGTTAACAGAAAGTATTACTGAGAATGTGGAAGGGATGTTTTTGGTATTAGACAAAGAAGAAGCTGAAAGATACATTCTGTCCAATTCTTCTCCTCTTGAACCAGACAACTCTAATCTTATTTTGAGAGTGAGGAAGACTTAGAAGAAAGCAAATTCTAGTTAAAGATGATCCTACACCTACAGTTACTGGGTTAGTCATTCACTTCATTAAGAACAGTCCTTAAAGTCATGCCTAGTTAAGAAAAAAAACCCATCAACAAAGAAAACCAAACCCCGAACCTTTTTCTTTTCATCTAGAAAGCACATTAGAACACATTTTGAAATGCCATATGTTTCATTTTCTGTGAGCTAGATAATTGCATTACACAACAAGGGAAAAAGTAAGACTACCAGTAGAAGCTCTAGCCTATCTCTCTAATCTGGTATAGGAATCTTCAGACCACATTCAACCACACACTGGTTTTTGAGATCTAGAGAAAACACTGCTGCCTAACAAACTAAACAAAGTATGGCTTCTGCAGTTAAGCTAACAACTGAGAAATGCTTCATGCTAAACAAGGGAGTGAATATATCATAAAGTCAGACTAAAGATCAGTTATTTAGTTTTGTCAGATAGATGTTTTATCACTGTATCTCTGTCCTTTTAACCCAAGCTATTTCTATTACTGAACAGTTTCATCCACTGTTACTTCTAAAAAACCCAGGTCTATAACCCTTTCAAGACCATATTTAGTCTCAATAGGATAAATTCATGCCAACCTCATGAATACACCATGTCTAGTTTTGCATTCATATCTTGATATTAACTTTTTCCTGAACTGTAGTTTCAATTCAGACTGTTCCGGACATTCTGCTTTTATACAGTCTCATCCAAATGTGATGCATTAGCTAAGCAGAAAATTAAGCTACTCGCAGCTTGGAGTTTAAGGTCATCCTAACTGCCTGAAAGCAAAAACTGTAATATCCTCTCAGCCACATGAGACGAATTGTGTTTTGTGGGTTTTTTAATGGAAACTCAATAATCCAAACAAAAAATAACATTTCTGATAAATTTCCCCTGGGCTTCCCCCTAAGTGACCCAGTGAGTGGTCTGACATAGTTGACCAGGCACATGAAGCTCCCACATGCTGAACAGATTTATTTTTTTTTTTTAAATCATAGTATCTGCTTTAAGTACCAACAGTCAGAACAAACTTGCGTTGTTTCACTGCATACAATTTTCTTTTTCTCCCTATTTTTCTTTTTCTAACAAAACCTGGTCTCCATAAGGTATGCGATATGCAAATAATCATTCTTTAGAATGTACAAATTTTGAAGCCATGCTGTCCAAAACCCACGAGTAATTCATACAGAGCTGTCATACTAGGCAGCAGGGGAGGGGAAGGCTGAGGGGGTGTAAAATCAACTTTTTTTTGTAAGGACACTATCAAGCAACAAATAAAGCTAAATTTTTGTCTAGTCCAACAAAAAGTCACAATGACCAGTAGTTTTGTGAACACAGAAATGATAACAGAGAACTGTAAGAAACTGTTTATACTAAACCAAGGTTATTTTCTGCAAATGGACATCTGAAATCCAAGTTCCCAAACAATAATGCCTACCTCCAAAATAACAAAAACCCAAACACTAAACTTTCTCTCACGTTTGCAAAATTCTGTGTTCGGACAGCACAACAAATTGTGCTATCATCCCAAAGATTTCCAAACACTATGAACACTGGAACAGGGCTTCAGGGCCACATGCCTAAAAGCAAGAAAAGACAGGAAAGGCGGAGGCTTCAGCTAGAATCACTAGAGCAATTTAGTTTTAATCCCACAAATCATTTACTTCAGTTGTTCCTTGTCCTTCCTCACAACTTAACATTTACTATGTCCCTAGTTACCAGGTCCCTAGATTAAACACCCTTAAGATCACTATGAGCCAAACCCAACACAATTCCTGAAAATAATTACATTAGTCCAGCTTTCTGGAGAGCCTGTGATTTGTCTGAAGTCCTTTCATTCTGTGTTCTCTCTCTATAGTTCCATATACTCTTAAATCATTGCAAACTGGTAGTAATGGCTGCCAACACGATTTCACGTCATGAAGTGGGCACAAAGAAAAGCCCTAAGAAATCATGGAACTTCTCATCAATTGCAACCCTCAAGTACTTCAAAAGTGAAAGACTAAGCAATGCATTAGTTTAAACCTAGGGAGACATAAGAGCCTGGACAGGCAAGTTTTCACTCTAGAGTGGTTTGATTATTGCTTGCTAATTTAGCAGAAGTCTTTATTACTCTCCAGAACTCAAAATCTGAAAACCAACTGGTGAAGTAAGGTAAGAGTGACAAGTTTCCTCAGACCAGGCAGGTGTTACTTTCCACCCATACAGAAAGGAATCAGAGTAACTGTAGGGTTGAACCAAATAAGTGGTTCAAACTTATTTTGGTTTGTATTACCAATAATAAACTTATTTTGGTTGTAGTACCAAAACAGTACAACATGGAAGGAAGATTCAAACCACATACAGAAGAGGGCTAGGCAAGGGATTGCAGATCTTCTCTTGCTTCATGACAACAGAGACGATTTGGGAAGCTGGGTATTCTTAATGTTGTTTTTCAGTTTATTTTTCTCTCTTGAAAAAAAATAGTAATCGCGACTATCAGCTTTACTCCTCGATTTCATTCTAAAAGCAAATGGTGTTGAGTATCTTGTGAGATAAGCATGTTCAACCTAAACCAGCAAGAGCTGAAGTTGTGAGAGACTTTTGTTAGCTGTGGCATTAGCAGTTTCAAGGACTTTGTCAACACTACCCCTACTCTGCCCCAAATTTGGCTAACGTCAACTTCAGAAGCACAAAAAAAAAGATGTTTTTAACACGGAGTGTTTAAAGTTAAACAAGATCTGACTTCTCATGTAAAAGTCAACATGGGGAGGGAGAAAGGAGGGAGGAGAGACAGAAAGGGACTTAAGAACACCAGGAGTCAACATGTGGTTTTTACTTTCTTGTGCATCTGTACAGTCAAGCATCTCTACTCAGATAATATAATGGCATAATCAGACCCTAAAGGGACTTTAAGGAAAACTCAATTCGTATTTAATATTGGGGGGTGTGTGTGTGTGTGGATGGTGCAGGGAAGGGGGAGGAAAAAATTTTCAACTGACGCCTCATAAAAAGAAATTATTCTTTTTTAAACAACTAGGGCTGGTGCCTGGAGTCACCACCTAAGATGCATCCTATAATAATATGGATTGAACAGTGGGCTTTGCTAGATAAACAAAAGCTTTGTCATAGATGCCACACTAATTTTCAGAATGTTGCTAGGGCAACAGCAGGCTGTAACAAGAATTTCTGAATAATGAGCAGGTGGCAACATACGAAGATCTTAGACTCCTGACTGAATTATTCATATGTATTCCTGAATAGTGAGATTTATAAAAGCAATAGCCTTAGTCCATCACCACAAATGGAAACTATATACCTTGTCTAGAATATTTATTAAAGTTCTAACATGCATATCTATTGTTTTAACATATGTAAGGCAAGATCACTAGTCTGAACAAAAAAGGCTCAAGGCTCTAGCGTAAAAAGACATAAGCACTTATTTTGCATAAAATACTGATACACAATGTAAAAGAACAGTTTTTCTAAGCCAACGTTAAGTCTAATTTTCTGTCTATGATTCTCTTTATACTGATTCAACAATAATTCCAGAAGGACAGAAACAAATATTGGCAATTACGAAGAAAAGCCCAGATTAACTGAGAATTGGACACACTTTATCCATCGTGCACATCCATGGCAGTAATTTTGCCACACACAAAATGCTGTGGGGGGAAGCTTTATACATAGTCTAGAGATAGTCTATTATTGCACTCAAAAAAGCCATGACTTGGCAAGATTTTTGTTAATTTAAAACTTCTAACTCCAAGTCTACTACTGAACTACTAAAACTTCAGAACTAACAAATTCCAAGGCCACCTATAACATTCTTCTTCTGCTGACTGTGACAGTAAATTACTATTTTAACTTATTCTAGGACTGAATTGTTCTTCGCTGTGAGTTCACTGAGAAGCTACTGCAAAATACAAAGAAACCAAAACCTGCCCCACCTTTTGGGTCTTTGTCACACACCTTAGATCTGTTTTAAACACCAATAAAATAGTAAAATTTGTAGTTATTTTAAGCAAAGTTCCCAATTTCTGGAGGTTCACATAGTCTATGTATTGATATATAAATTCATATGCCACAAGATTACTGTATATTAATGTCTGTAATTACAAACTACAAAGCTGCCTTACAAAGCTGACATCATAAAAAAAATTGCAAAACCACACTAGATTATCCATAGGTGGATAATCTCATTATTCGATATTGTTTTGATAAGTAAGTCTTCAATGCTGCACAAAGCCACTCACTGCAAGAAAGGCATTGAGGTGCTGGAGCGTGTCTAGATAAGAGAAACTAATCTGATGAAGGGTCTGGAGCACCAACCTTATGAGGAACAGCTGAGGGACCTGGGGTTGTTTAGCCTGGAGAGAAGGAGGCTCGGCTGGGTGGGCCTTACTGCTCTCCACAACTACCTGACATGAGGCTGTAGCAAGGTGGGTGTTGGTCTCTTCTCCCAAGTAACAAGCAATATGACAAGAGGAAATGGCCTGAAGTTGTACCCTGGGAGGTTTAGATTGGACGTTAGGAAAAATTTCTTCCCAAAAAGGGTTGTCAAGCACTCGAACAGGCTGCTCAGGGAAGTAGTTGAGTCACCATTCCTGGAGACATTTATAAGTGTAGATGCAGTGCTTAGGAACATGGTTTACTGGTCGACTTGGGAGTGCTAGGTTAATGGTTGGACTCTATGATCTTAAAGTTCCTTTCTAGTCTAAATGATTCTATGATTTGCTAAGTGCAATTGTTTCAGTTTAGCTGATTTTCAAGTAGCATGCATTCATTTCAGGACAAGCCCTGGAACAAGTTATATGTAAAACTGTCTTATCGTGTGTGACAGCTGTACAGATCTGAATACCCCAGAGACACCTAGAACTAGTTTTTAAACTGAAATCCATCCAGTGAAGTCACAACAATAAGCTGACATCTGGTCAGGTTTTACCTGCAAAGTCTTCCATGTCAGCAAAGCTTTTTGAATTAGGTTATAGCTAAATCAGTTTTCTGTGGAATCCACAATTCAAGAATAATATTCAGTGGAGACAATCTAACTCACAGAAGATTAAAGTATCTCATTTTTACAGCTAGTCTTCCTGCATTGTTTATAAATGAGCTACCATCCTCTGCAGCAGCTTCAGTCTAAATGGGTTTAAGATCCAGTGCTGAGCAGCTCCCCGCATTGCAGTTGAATCTTGTAAATTCTTTTGTTCAACTTTCTGGTCAGAGGGAGGTCAGAAGACAATTGTCTCACTAATATGATGGCCTCATCAAAAAGCTGTTCAAGCATGATTTTGTATCTCTGAACTGAAAATCCTGGTAACAAAGGAAAGTTGAGTAAAATCAGCATCTTTCTGCTTCCTAATGAACACTTCTGAAAGCAGATCATCATCAGAACAGCAGCTTAATTGTCTGGACCCAAGCAGGAGGGAGGCAGAGGTGATTCTTCCTTTCTCCAACTGAAAAAAACATGCAACATCACCTTCTACCACCTTGGTACACATACCTTGCAAAGACGTTTCATCTTCTTAAGTAGAGGGTTCAGTCAAGGAAGCAATGCTAACATTTACACCAAGTACCAACTTTTTTGTGATGGCATATCCTCCTCTTCCATGGTATAATCACCAGAACAAGAGGCTACCCATTCAAGAAGCTTACCAGGATCAAATACTATATCTCTCCTTAAAGTGGAAGAAGAAAAAGGAAACTTAATGAAGATTTATTTTATAGCATGATGGATTTTTTTAATTAAAACAAGTACAAACATAGGAAAAATACTGCCACCAGTAAGTTTATATTCTGAAGGATTTCTTCATATATATAAATATAAACTTAAAAGTTTAGATAAAACACTCATATAGTGCACTAGAACTCAGTGAATGCATTTGAAAAGTTTTCTGGAAAACTAGTTTAGAGGCAAGTATAAGGGCATGAGGGTAAATGAAAAATAAGCATCACTGTCATTTTCAAAAATACCTCAAAGATTGCATGACCAAGCCATTGCAAATTTGTTCAGAAAAAAAACCCCAAACCTACCCACAAAATGCAAATACAAATTGCACCTTTCCCTAGCTGAACACAGGCTTATACACCCAAGTCTCGGGGCAGAAAGGTTTTGAAACCTTAAAAGAAAAGGGAAGAAAATCTTGCTGGAAATCACGTTTGTCCACATTTTAAGAGTGTTTACTTACAATCTACATTACACTTTGCCTAACATACTCGGGAAGTATGACAAGAAGAGGTGGTTAGCACTAGTCATTCTCTGTGATACCAAACATGGGATAAGGAAAAGAGACAGCAAACTTTAACACTGCTCTATCACTGAATAAATCAATCCTTACAACACTTATTCATAGTCAGAATATTCAATTAAAGGATTATTAATAAAATAGCTCTTAATAATTATTAGAATCCTACATTTCTCTGAGCAAAAGGCTTTACTTTACAGCCAAACCAGGACAGGGACTTTAATATAGCTTCAGGCTACAACAATCCAGGGATTGAGGATAAGCAGGCTGTCCTTGATGTATCATTTCCTTATGCAGATATACAATATACAGTTACAATAACGTATATTAAAAGATACTGATGCATTTTATATAGTGTTTAACAATGTTACACGTGTAGATTAATTCAGGAATTTTCTCTAAAATACCTATAAAACTTAACGTCACTACATATTCCCTAAGGCAGAGAAAAAAAGAGGCTGGGAACGGAGGAGAGCCCTTTAAAAAGAATAACCAGAAATTTATCTGGATGATTAAATGCAGAGGAAGAACAAAACAAACAAGTAACTCACCAACCCCACTTCCCACCCCAAAACAAACTGACCAACCAAAAGGTAAGCCTCGGAAGTCAGAAACACAAGTTACCAGCCTGAGTCAGAACTTGCTAACAAAAAGTTGGTTATCCATATAAATAGAAAAAGACCAAGAACACAAGTAAGCCACTACAGCACATCTGAAATTGAAAGAGTACATTCAAAGGAAAAACAAGATCCACAATGTAAATGCTGAAGACAGCATACCCACTAACTACAGAAAATTAGAACTATCTCATCAGATCAGAAGCCCCAAAGCAGAATTTTTTCTTGCAACAGTACAAAATACATTACGGTATCATTGGATGTTCAAATGACAAACACAGAACTAAACATAAGGAAAAAATAATGGTATGCCTGGCTTTTGAACAAATTTTAAATAACAGAATGTATCAAAGGCACCAAAGTCAATGGAAAATGAGTTGACAGAAAAACACACATAACAGATTGTGCCAAACAGCTCTACTTAATAAAACAGTATTTCTTAGGAAAAATAAATGGAGTAGGCCTAATCTATTTGAATTGTATGTAGTATTACATATAATAAACTTAGAGACAATGGAGATTAACAGAAGTTATTTTAATAATTAGAAAGCCTATTAAAAAAAGGTATTATAACAAGAAGTAGATTAAGAGAGGAGACAAATGGGTAAAGCAGTGAGGGGAAAAAGGGCATGGGAGTCAGCAATGGAGGTTTGTTTAATTTCAGTCCTTCTACATGAAATGTTAATGTTAAGAGTTCTGGATCACAAAACAGTGGGAAATACCACCAGCACAGGCAAAAAGATGATCTTAAGGATATTGGTAACAGTACTGACCGTAGCCAATGACAGAAATTCTTAAACCAAGTAGTCAAACAGCATGATCGAAGACAAATAGTTAACCAATCCTAAGATGAGTATTGATTCTGTGACTAAACTCACCATGCAATGTAGCCCTGAAAAAAGTAAATGCACTAAGATATACCTACCATTCAAGTTATTCTCAGAAAAGCTACAGAAGCATAAATGCCATTCTGATAAAGCCCTGGTGGGATCTTCTATAGAAGATGGTATTTGCACTGATAGAAACTTGTATGGAAAACATAACTTCATTCTAAAAACAAGGTAGCAGAAGAGGCTGAAAAAGACCATCTAGTTTAGTCAAAACACACACTGAACAGGACAGTTCTCTAGTAGACGGCACATGTGGCTGTAATACGCAACAGGTGGACAGAAGAGCTACTTAACCTAGCAAAAAATGTTGCCACTAAACCATCTGTCTGTAAGATTGCCAGAGTCAGCCAGGCTGCAGGCCGGGAGACATCACAGAACACCAGGTTTCACAACACTAGTCAGCAGGAAAGAAGACAGCTAGTAACTGAATTAACATCAAGATCTAAAGTTTGACACAGCTATGAAAAGATTATTTCCTGTAATAAGAAGGGACTGGACTAAATGACCCACAAACTCTCTCCTTTCAGTCTTCAGGCACATCCGTGCATTAAAGTTGCATACTTGTCTAAAACATTCCATTATTTTACTGGTAATTACTGCTATTCAATACCAGAGTACCTGGATGGCCTAGATTCAGCACGAACCAACTGAAAATTTTCTGTTCATCCAACTTCACTTTCAAATAGCCTGGTAAGAAGCAGTCTTAGGATCAGCAAGAATTTTTCCTTAAAATTCAAAGAAACCAGAGAAAGGCTACTTACTTTGTCTCTAAAAAATTCAAAGATTAGTTTAAAATCAATGTTATGTCCTCCAACATTTTCTGTAGTTTATCTTACAACATCAAACGTGTGACAGAATCCATCTTCCTCATAGCAGTCATGCCTACATTTAACCTAAATATAGCATTATGAATATAAACATGGTTTAAAAGTTTTAGAATCACTGCCATTGTAATGATGTAACTGCAGAATATGAAAACATGAATAAAACATGGATGCAGAAAACAACTACTGATACTGCAAACATAAGAGTCCCAAGGTTAATAAGTTATGAGTGGTATTAAAGCTGAATGTCTTATAACTAGTCAGCTGCCCAGATACAGACATCTAGTGCAGGCAGGTATGACAGAGATCTACAGGAGACTGCTGTCTTTCTGGAGCAGCATGGGGAGACAAGACACTTAGCCGGACAGGTAAGAAGCCCATCAAGATCACTCTTGCAACCGGCTTTAGAGTTGTCACCATTGATCTAAAACATGCCTGAATTCACACATTGTCTGATCAGAGCTGAAAAATCTTTTCAAGGTCTCCCACCCCCAATTATTCCACATTAAAAATGGGCTAAACCGTTTCCTGCTTAAAATTAGTCTATATTCCATTGCATACTGGAAGACAGGACAAGAAAAAGAGACACTGAGAGAATACCTACACATTTACATTTCTTGATCTTTATGAAACATTGTAATTTTAAGCCTTCACACTGCTATGAACCAAGCAAGATTGACACACAATTCCAGTTTCTAACATTGTCCCAATATTTCAACAGAAAAGGCCACATAAAAAGCTGATTGCATTCAGAGCTGGGACAGCTTTCACTATTGTTTTGATATGCAAGTCTTAATAAGGACTACTGCCCTTCACTCTTTTCAAATTAAACTTCACAGTGTCAGTAAAGACAAGATTAGCAACTAATAGGATGTCATCACACCTAATGATGAACAGCCAACTGTTCGAGCATTATACACTGCAGTAATTGGGCTCACCCAGTAACACCATTTATTCTGTTCATATTACTGCTTTAAGAATTTAGTCTGAAGGTACCATTCAAAGCTCAGAAATCTTAGTCAAAATATGGTATTACTTGTTACAATGTACGAGGGCCCCTCTGTATTTAAATCATTACTAGCTAAGCTCTGTCTGGACTAAGTTGCTTCTCCTAGTAACAAGAATGTCCACATAAATATAGGTGTTCCTCTCCAGAAGCCATTAACAGAGAGGCAAACAGGACCTGTGTAGCGCTACCACACAATGCATTAGGATGAAAATCATAGTGTTTTTATAAATCAACACAATAGTTTGTATGAAAGATTCATACCCATTTACTAGACCACAAGTCTAACCAGAAGCCATTAGTATTCCTGTGACAGCCTCCATGAAGTCACTTAATAGCTTTGCATGTCCTCTTCCTCCTCTCAATCCATACCATAAGGATGACACCTCAGAGCAGTACTGGTACAGGCTTGCGGCACAGCTTTAAACCCTTGAAACAATAGTTTATTCTTCTATGACAATAATGCAATGTGCAGTGAAACACGTGTCTAGGATCCTTTTAAGGTATTATTTGCAATGAAAATAGGTTAAAGATCACTTTGATGTGTTTAAAAGAAAAAAACAAACCACCACACCTGAACTAGAGGACTAATAATTTGTACTCTTCATTGCAAGTAAAAATCAGAGACTCATTATTGCCAATTGTAACAATAGAACTGCCATCAGCAGATACGGTGAGTTTCCAATTACATGTTTTATCACAGTTTCTTCCACTGAAGTATATGCAACAGTCAGTAAACACAGGAAAATCAGTCATTTTCCCTTGGAAAGCCATTAGGCAAGAGTTCTTGTTCAGGAATAGTCTGGCCTCTGAAGTGTAAGAAGGATAAGGATGCATTTATGTCTTTATGACAAGCCAAGTTTTATTTTGAGTCCCTTAGGTACTGACACTCTATGTAGCTATGCTAACCAATCAAACTACTTTTAAGGGAAGACAGAAACTGGCAAGGGTTCAGTTCTTCCTTTAAGTTATGTAATAGATTATAAAAGAAAGAAGAAAAAAAGAGAATTTAATCCTGGCTGCAAGTTTTACTCTTTAAACACCTAAAGAACACATTGAACATGAAATGTAGCTCTTCACCCAAAAGATAGAGCCATTTACAATGCTTTAAAAAGGAAATGGGCTTCTTACAGTACCTTCTGTTGGAATGCTCCAAATCACACTGTAATAACATGGACAAGAAATCCCCACAAACTGATTTACTGATTTTGCTACCGCATCATTTAGTCACAAAGACTGAACATTTCATCAAAGCCTAAGTTATAAGGGTCAGCAATTTTCCAATGCCTCTCAAAACTCCTACTGTATCTCCACATGAACATACCAAAATTCTTCTGAGCTCACTTAGAATATGAAAGCAGATGGAAATCTTCTTGTGGATCCAGCATTCCAGTCAATGATGTAAGCGCTCCCAGCTACTCACCGCCAGCAGGAAGTTTTTATGCCCAAAGCTCTGACATCAAAAAAGGACTGTGAGAACACTCCTCAATCTGCTGTTGGCAGAAGCACTCGAATTAGTTCAAACTTCACTCACCAGCTGCACACCAACAGCCTTCTCTAGATTCAGCTGCGCTAAAGAAGTCAGTGATCTCACTTCCAGTCATCATTTCCTCCATCTGCCAGTTAAACTGCTCCTGTGAGCCTCCCTATATGTTTCATTTTGATAGAATAAAAGACCTATACCTTACAGCTGAAAGTAAAATGTCCAGAAACTCCTCACAGTAACATCTCATTTAACAGATCAGAGGAGGTAACAGAAGGTATGAACGAAAAGCTAAGGATACATCAGTCTGATGGCCTCTTTCACAAAGGCAGATATTTGCAAGGAGTTAAATGTTTTAGTTGGACACTAACAGAAAGCTATTACACCTCACTTCGCTGCGAACATACTTCTTCAAAACAATTCCAGTAGGTTAACTGCTAGCCAATCATACAGAACATTTTTTTAGAAAAATGCAAAACTTAGCACCAAATCTTTGCTAAGAATGGTCAGCTAAACCAAATCCAGCAATGACACCTTCTACATTTATGCCTTTTAGAGGGTATTTTTTGACCTGGTAACATAAGTTATCCAAAACTACGCTTTCAAAATGAAGGAGCATCTATGCCATACTATTTAGCCATAGCTTTAATGATATTTAAGATGTTTGTCCTGACAAGCTTCAGCCTTCAGACCATTCTATACAAGTGACTGGACAAAGACCTTTCATAAGTGGCAGTATAAACTTCATAACAAATAAACCTGTGGAGGTGGCAGATGAGAGACTTGAGAGTGTTAAATAAAGGACAGAATTCCATTTTATACACAGATTTTTGAGTTACAGATTGAAGAGTAACAAGAATTGTTATTGGGAAAGCAATAAAGGAACAGAAAAACTTAAGTGCAGATGAACCGAGACAGTTGAACAACGCAGTATATAAACGTTTATGCAGGAACCAATGGCTGCAGAGAGGTAATACCCCATTCCTTTCTAATGGTCCAAGATAAAGAATAGAATAAGCATACTACCGCCATGCTCTTCAAATACACAATTTGCTTCAGCAGCCTGGATATAAACATACAATAGCAAAATATAATACTCTTAGAAACTTCACTCTAACTATTGTAGAAGACTTCATGTCATTCAGTGACAAGTTGACAGAATTCTCATAATACATACATTAAACTGTAGGAGACTAACATGCACAAGAGTAGCAGTGGAGGCTGTTCCATAATTAAGGCTGCTGAATTTCAATAAATCTGGTTTCAGACATTATTCCCTTTCTAAAGCACTCCTTCAAGTTATGAAATCAAAATAAGATTATAAGCAGGCTGAAAAATCAAAATAAGATTATAAGCAGGCTGAAAGTACGATTTTCCCAACAAAATTTAAACATAATCTGTTGCCGATTTATGATTTCCTAGAAATAGAGCTTTCCAATAATGCTTTCAAAAATCTCTTAACATTGTTTTACAGCACATCAGTCTCTCATCTCAAAGAAAAGCCAACAAAGAAACACATAAACCCTACTTTAATGGGCTTGCATAGATGCTAGCTATCATCCAGAGTAAGCACCATGTTAAAGCATTCACATAGATTCTTCTTGCCTAGAGAGTACGTGTGAATGACCTTATTATTCAGGTCTTGCATTGCAGAACGACTCATCTTTCCATCACTAAAAGGCTCAATTTGGAATGCAGCATTTCACAAAAGCCCCTGGGTCATCCCTATCTAGCCATTACTAGGTGGAATGTACGTCGGAAAACTGCCTCTAAAAGCTCAACCGGGCTCCCAAATCCCAAAGCTCCTGCAGTCCTTCCAGCCTAGTGGTGCCAGGATTACAGAATACTCTGCCACTTCTGTGAAAGCTCCTTAGATGTCACACCCACGAATTACAGTATTTTGTATTTACTGGCTATTGCTTAACTTTCCTATCTATGAAATAAGAAGAATTAAGAGTATGTGGGAAAATTTCAGAATCTATGCACTTTAACAGTAAACTTATTGGCTATTGCTACTCAGGACATCCAAAGCTGTTGCTGTTTTTATGCTGGTTAAAGTTACAACATAGAGTTGTCTAGTTCATCAAAATTGAACAATGTTGTCAACATATATTAAAAGGTTTTTAAAAATTGTATGTATGCTACATTGCAGCCAATTCAAAGTTTGTATTACTCCATTCCCATTATTTGGCAACCTACTCTTTATCAACATGCTGTCAAAAGTCTCATTTTCCCTGAAGAGTCAAAAAAAATGCAACTGTATCCATTACTTTTAAAATCCTATAATACAAGTACCTTGAAAATTTACAACTACGATCCTATTTTAAAAGATGTGCCGCTACCTTTCTTAGCCAAATTAAGTCCGGGGGGGAAGTAAGTGTATGAAAATAGTGATCCAAAGATATACAAACTTGAACCTAGGCTACTGGAGCAAACTGACAGCACCACCCTCCAACTGAATAAAACACAAAACCATGGTATTTGTGTTTTATACCCAGAGGTATACCTAAAGCACTTCAACTAGAACATCCGGCTACCTTGAAGCAGTTTCAGGCAAACTTTAAGCAAGTAGCATGAGGTAAGACTATGATGTAAGGCAAATACATTGATATGTATTTGATATCCATTGATAAGAAATGAAAAACAAAATAAAAGTTCAAAGAAGAAAAAAAAGTATGGACAAAGTTATGCTTAAGACAAGAAAGAGGAAAGTTGCAGTATCTGTCTCCTCAAGTTTTCCTTCTTTATTCCTCCATACACACACACACAAATAAAATATAATCAGAGGACCACTGCAACAGATTAGAGTAATGCACCCCTCCGAAATCGTTAACAAATGGTTTCTGGAAAATTGCTAACAAACCTAAACCAGTACACTGCACACCCCTTAAAATTGCTGGTATTTAGTCAAACCCATTTTTATTCCTGAGAAAAGTAGTAGTGGATCTTGATAGCTCTCTACACTTTTGCTAGGTCACTTTTTATTTTACAATAGTGAGCAATGCAGTTACAAGTACTACATTTTCCACCTTCCAAGATCTAAAAGATGCAAAATGTCTTTATGTTATCTTTATCGTTGGGGCTTTTTTTTTTTTAAATTCAGGAATACAAGCTATAAATTATAGATTTGCTACAAAATACTCAAACCCTCAACATCACAGTATTTGCTGTAAAACAAATGCATAACATTAACTGCCTGCCAATGTTATCGTCTGTACAAATCAAACGGAAGACTGTCGAAGAAAGCACGTTTCCACTGCCATTTCTTTCTCCTGAATAGCAAATTATTTGAATAAAACATTCTGAAAAATAGTTTCAGAACTTCATTTTTGTTGCTTTCATTTCAACAATATATATTCCTGATCTAACATTCACAAGAAATACTGCACTGTAAGATTGCTGTGATCATGTCTTCTGCTTATACTCAACTAAAAAGCGAGTCTCAAGTACAATACTCCTTCTAGGAGACAAAGCACGAGAAAGTAACCCCGCTGAAAATTTCAAGTTAATGCCTAAATGCCTGTTAGGCTAGTGTCGGGCACTGTAAAAAGAAAAAAAGCCCCAGCACATTCCCTATTCTACATTAGGCACACATGACCTCTCTAATTTCAAGCTAATAAAAAAATGGCATCAGTATTACAAAATTAAAACAATTCAAAACCGACTCCAAAACACCACACACTTTTGTAGATTATACTATCTAACAGCCCACCCTGAACAAAGTATCCATCACTCATTTTGGTTTTTTTCCATCACCTTCCTAATCCAGTTTCCTACAGAGATCACACAAATCCACTGAAGTGTATCTTGTACTACAGGCTTAATTATGAAAAACAGAAGTAGTACACATCTCTTAGCGCGAGTAATTTGAATTCTTCTTAGACTCAATGTAAGGAATCGCTATGCCTCACTTCTTTTTCTATCTCCCTCATAAAGTGAAACGCTTCCTCAGTGCTGAAAACTAATTTAAAAACGTTATTAAGAGAGGCTGTAGAAACCAGGCTGTGACACAGTTTGCTCTTGATTCTACTTACACTTTGGATTAAAGCATGCTAGATATATCCACATGCAGAATTGTCCCAACATGCGATAGAAAAAAAAAAACCACAAACAACAAAACGTAATAGATTAACATCCCCCTTCCAACACTATCACACGCAGCACGATGCAAGATTTTCGGACCGGCCAACGCCAGGAGAGGGCTGAACAGGCACCCGGGACACGAGGCCAGCACGCTTGCAAACAACCAGTACTAAAGCCCGAGGGACTAAACCTGAAACACCCACCCCAGCAACGCTCGCCCCGCCGAGCCCGCCGCCCGAGGGGCTCCGAGAGCCGCCCGCCGGCTGCCTGCCCCCGGCGCCCTGAGGGAGCGCTCGCCCAGGGGCCGGCATCCTCCCGCAAGTAACGGCGGCCGGGCCAGACCCCGGGCCGGGGCGGCGCAGCGCTGCCGCAGGCCGAGGGCGCAGCCCCAGGGCCGACCGGCGGCCCCACAGCGTGCGCGCCCCGCGCCGCCGCCGGCCGGCCCTGCCTGTATTAGGGAAGGGAACCGGGACCAGCCCTCCCCGCCCGGACCGGGACCCCCTACCCCCGGCCCCGCCGTGCAGGTGCAGCCGGCCCCGCAGCCGCGCCGGCCCCAACGGCCGCTGCGCGCGCCCCTCCCCCGCGCGGGCCCGCCCGCTCCGGCGGCGCGGCCGCCCTCCCTCAGCGGCTGCCCCCCGCTCTCCGCACTGCGGGCGCGGCCGACCGCCCCCCCTCCCCCCGCTCTCCTCAGAGGAGCGCGCGGCCCCGCCGCCGCCGCCCCCCCCCCTGCCCCGCCCGCAGGAACGCCTTCCCCGGCGGGGCGGCGGGCTCCTTACCGCGGCAGCGCGGCCGGCGGGCTGGGGCCGGCGCGGCGGCGACGGGCTCACGCACGAGGGGCGCTTAACCCCATCGCCAGCCCCGACAGCCGCCCGGGTACCTCCTGCTGCCCCGGCGGGGAAAAAGGCCCGCCCCGCCACGTCCCGCCGCCAATAGCCGCGCTGAACGCTAATGATTTACGGCCGCGCGGGCCAATTAGCGGCGCGGCACCCTCCCCCGCCGCTGTCGACTAGTGGTGCCTCTCAGTGCTTACGCGGGCGCAAGCCCGCCCAAAAGCCAGGGGCCAATCGGAGGGCACTGCCGCGTTGACAGACGGCCGCGACCACCAATAAGACCCCCACCTTGACGCACAGACCGGCACCGCAACGCCCGCCCCCTGTGGGCAGCCGACGACCACTAGCAGCGCGGCAGCGCGCAGACGGACTGCTCCCGCGGCTAATGACAGCCCGGCCGTCCCCTCGGCCTTGGCTCCCCTCCCCACGGCAGCGGCGATCCTCCCTTGGCCGTAATCCCCCCGAGCAGGCCTGCCGCCGCCTAGGGTGCGGCCTGACCCGAGCAGCAGCACCCCAACCCCGCCGGGTGCCCCCCGCTAGCCCTCCCGGCAGGCACACGCAGACCGCGCGGCCCCGGCAGGGCCGGCGCAGGGCAGGGTGGGAGCTGTAGTCCCAGCGCCGCCGCGCACCCTTTCGTCATCCGGGCCCCTCGCCCCGGCTCCAGCCCTCAGCCAGCCTCCGCAGCCGGCAGCGCTGCCTGGGGTGGCCCGTCCTGCGGGCCCCTCGCTCAGCCCGGCCCTCAGCGCTTTCTCTGCGCCCGCCACCCTCTCCTCCCGGCCAAGCCCGGCCCTCTCGGAGCGGCCCCTGCCGTGAGGTAACCGCGCCGCTTCCCTTCCCCCTCCGGCTCCCTCAGCCGTCGCTCTCGACCCCGCGCACCATGCCGGTGCGAGGCCCCGCCGGACGGGAACGTGCCGCGGAACCCGCTCCTGAGGCGGGGGAGGGGGGGCGCTGGTAGGGAACGTAAATTAAAAAACGGGGCCCGGGCCCGGCGGCGCCGCGCGCGCGCGGCGGGAAGCACGAGGGTGAGTGCGTGCCTGCGCTTCTCCGCCCGCCTCCCGTGGTAGGTGCCGCGTCACTTCCGGGCGGCGGCGGTTTGAGCCCGAGAGCCCGCGAAGGTGCGGGGTGGCGGAGGCTGGAGCCGTCAGCGGCGCGGCGGGGTCTGGCCCGCCTGCCCAGGCCCATGAGCGGTCTTGTTCCCGGCCCGTTCCCTGCGGCTGCGCACGGCGGCGGGGGACGGTTGTGAGGGGCGGCCCGCCTTACGCGTGGAGGCTGGGCCGGGAGCGCGGCCTGGCCCCGCCAAGCAGTGGGGAGGTAACGCGCTGAGGGGCTGTGCAGGGAGTAGTGTGGGGGTTGCCCTCATTGGGACTCGCTCTTCGTAAAGGGACGAGCTTCCAGGTGATTCCTGTTTTTTCTCGGCCCATGTTTGTGCCACAAGGTCTCGCTAGTGTTGTTCGCCTTGGCTGCTGGGTTGTCACAGCGTGTGCTCGGGTAGTTCGGCTACTACGGAACGCTGCTGTGGGCAGGAACTTGAGTAAGGCAGAAAAAAATTTTCCCCTAGGCAAGTGTTAAGGTCTCTGTCTTTCTCAAGCCTGCTACACCGGCCTGTGGAAAAACTATTGTGTGAGCATTGTCATGTACTTTGTTCTGTCTGATTGCTTTTTCTTGCAACATTTTTTCAAAAATGCTGTGTTCTAATGACTTGGGTAGTTTCTCAATTCTTTATTATTCTACTGGTGGAGAAATGGTCGATGAATCGATCTGCCAAGGACCTATAATTTTTTTAGAACCTTAAATTCCCTATAATGTTTTACTGAACAGTCAAGGAGCAGTTAAGGCCATCAGGAGGAAATTTATGAACCAAATACTTGATGGAAATACTCATTTGTTTTAGGCATCTGCTACTGAGCTGCATTAAAAAGCTATACTTGGTGACCTGTAAAAAATAAATAGTGGGTTTATATTGTGGTATCAGCTTGTGCTGACAAACAGCTATTGCAAAAATTAGACCTTGAAGTTTTCATCAGTCTTGTACCCAGTCTTCCAATAAAGAAACGTATCACCTAGGGTAATATCCTCAGCAAGTTGAGTCTCAATATATACCTCTGGAATAATAACTGTCTGTAGTGAAATGCAGTATAGCAGCAGCAGTGACAAAGAATTCCAGATTTATTTATTTTTTAGTTTTATTTTATATTACGAGCACTTATCCTTTGGTGTTTACTTACTTTTCCAGATCATTTGTGAATTCATTGAACATAATAGAAGTAGAAGCAGATTACTTTGAAATATTGCTGATGCTGTTTCTCTCATGTATGAAAGTCTACTTGCTTGTATTTAAAGAAGTGTCAGTGCAATTTTTTTCATATGACAGCTAGTTTTCTTAAAAGTTTGAGGGACTTTCTAAAAAAGCTTCCTGGAAATTATAATTACTGTACAAATATGTTTATAAAACTTATTATATTTTGATTTAATTAATTTTGAAAAATAGTAGAAACTGGACTGCATCGACAAGGTACATTGGTTATAGATCCCCTTCCAAAAAACTTCAGCAGACTTGGAAGATAACTCACCTTTGCAAAACCCGTGTTGACTCCCACAAAATAGACGTGTTTATCCCAGTGTTCGCAAGTTCTGTGCTTCATCATTTTTATTATCATTTATCATTATTATAAATGAATTGTGCTATAGTTCCATGTGTCTTCCCTGTTCCTGATTTTAAAAGTTGGGATCATATACCGTGAGCTAGTCCTGAGATGCTAAAGCAGTTTTACACAAAAAGTTGTTTGGTTTAGTAATTCAGCTATTTTGTCCTCAATTTCCTTTAAAAGACTTAAGAAAACCTGTACAGTATTTTCTCTCTTTTTTTTTTTTTTTTACTCATAAAACTTCTGTAGCTGAATGAGCTATCTGAGTGAAAAGTTAGGTCTCTACATCAAACCTTTTAGGTCTCTTTTGCCTGACATAACTGAGCTTCCCGAGCTTGTGATCTAGAGATGTGGGAAGGTGATGAGATGTGTATTACAACATATTAAGGACACAGAAACAGATGAAAAATTGTAGTTGGAGAAAGCATGCACTAATCTTTCTCTTCTTAAAGCTTCTGAACCTGCAGTGGGTAGAACAACAGACACAAACTAGTTCTGTTTTTGACATTATTACAGTGGTGTACATAATTGATCTGTCTCAAAACAAAATATAAATGGCTACCACTGCCAAAGTCATCATACACAAGCAAGGCATTGATTCTCAGTGTAATTATTACTCTAGCAAATCATTAAAAGGCAATTTGGTGGAATTAGTTTCTTTCTCTGTCTTGTTTCATCACTGTTTGTTCTCATTTTCTGTACAACCAAAATAAATCTTTCATAAGGTCAATATACTGTTTATAGTGCCTTCTAAAGCTTTGGATTTCATAAAATAGTGCTGCAGGTATGAAAGTAGACTGAATATGGTATTTTATCACTGCTATTTATTCAGAAATCGTGACAGGGATCTTTGACTCTTTAGAGTATTATTCTTTGTATGATCATTAAAAAGTGCATGTTTACAATAATTTAAATAAACTTAAGAGGTTTGGGGAAGAACTATGTAAGTGTTGCTTTAAAAAGATGTGTATTTTAGTTATCTAAGTTCTTAAAGCTTCATACTGAAGCGTATGTTCTCAGGCAATCGTATCCTGAGCATCAAATATTTTACCTGAGGTATTTTTTCACTTGCCATGAACTCCATAGATATCGGCGGCGAAAGTGGTAGGTTACATATGCACAGCAAAGTGCATCTTTGAAAGCTTGTAGTCCAAGTTAAAATAATAGTGTAGATAAGGTAAATGCAAAGGACTGGAGCATAAAGTTGATAATTAGGATTATGCATGGTACTTTGCCTTTTCAAGGAGCAATGTGTGAAAGGTTTAGTAATATTGCTGTCTTGTGTGTTGTACTCATGCTAATCATTGTATATATTTTCGTAATAGTCATTGTTCACTGCATATGGATTTCTGTAATTATTCACCATTGATTTTGTTTATTAATCACATAGACAAAAAAGTAAACAAAAGTGTGTACATATCTGGTAATGCTTTCTGTGTTGCTGCTGTTTTTTAAGATAGATCTGCAAAGTCAGTTTTAACCTTATTAGTGACTGATGCAGAAATATTTTTTATGGTAGTATTACTATGTACTAAGGCATCATATGTGCCTCCTCTAATTCAGTTTTATGCTTCTAAAACTGCATGATTTTTATTCAGTGTTTCAGTGAAAGGATCTTGTCATAATCTAGTTCAACAGAAGGTTAATTATGTTAACATTTCATTCTTATATTGTCACTCACAGCAAGCTATGTAGCAAGCTGATCAGAAGTATGTAATTTTCTCTCTTTTATAGAATAGGAAATCATCACAAAATGAGTCAGAAATTTTCTTTAGGGGTGAATCACAGATCTGACTGTTGAACAGGTTTGTTGGGTCCAGCAATCCTGCAGCATACATTTTTAAGGTTGGCTCTACAAAAATGTTTAGTGTTTGGTTTTTGATAGCAGTGTTGAAGTACCTTAATCAACTTCTAAAGAAAAAAAAATACTCCATGAAAAATATTGTGAAAGGACTATTGAAGTAACAGTTAGAGCTGAAATATTTGTTTGCTCAACTGAGAGATGAAGTAGGTATTTATAAGAGCTTTATGGCTTTTTTTTTCTGTAAAATGCATCTCTTGGGTATACAGGGCAAGCCAGAGGCTTTCCCTTTTCTGTTAAGCAAAGTTCAGTGATGGACATGCATCAGAGAAGCTTGATATTGATCATAGTAGTTATCTGCTGTTGCATGTTTGGCACGTAAGGTACAAGAATATTTTTTTTTAAAACATGTAAGAGAGATTCCACTTATAAAATTGCTGGGGGTGGGGGAGGAGGGAAGCCATAGTCAATAGTGCAATCACATTTAGATGACACAGAATGTCTGGTTTGCGAAAGAAATCTAGATTTCCTTTCTCTATAACTGGCTATTTAATTGATGTCACTCTTTATCTTTGAACAGGTGATGTTCTAGAAGGTCTTTAGTCAGAGGTCTGGATCAGGTGGAGGTTTAGCAGCACTGGGCTTATCTCTTCTTTGGTTAGCACCTTGAGTGCATGACCTGGTATGAATCTAGGGAGAAAAGGTCCTGTCTTTCTGCTGATAGTACAAGACTTAGATGAGAACTGGGCTTTCTGTACCTTGATTGGGCTGTTGGAAGCACAACAGCAGTTTCTCTCCAGCTGTGGAGTTCTTACTCCTGTGTGGGTTGCTTGCACTCATCCAGTGGGTAACGTCAAGTGCTCATACCCTTTGAGACCAGGGTTGAAACCATTGTATACAGAAGTCCTTAAGGGTGTGTACATACACGCACACACATGTCTGTGATTGCAGTTAGGATTGTTCTTTTCATACATGTGCAATAATATTTCTAGGGCTTTATATGTAGGACAAAGGATAACTCTTCAAAAATATGCTTCTTAAAATACTCTAGCAGCTAAGTAATTAATACAAAATAGAATGAAATCCATAGCAATGGCAAATACAACCCATATGCCTCAACTTTGAGTGTTGCTCAATATTTTAAACTTTTCCCCCCCCCTTATTGCCTAGCAGAATGGAACATCAGAATGGCTGTGGTTACGTACCACTTCTTTGTAGAAGTGGTAATAGGTGCCCAAGGAGGTATGCACAGAAGTTCTCCAACATTAAGAGCTTGACTGTAGGCTCATCAGCAGCATTTTCTTTCTGGTTCTTTGAATGTCTGTGATGTGTATCTGATAGGTATGCCTATAATTCATCATATAACAAACCCCCCCCCACTTATTTTCTGTCTAAATGTTATTAGTCTAGGGATGCCAGTGACAGAATACTCCAAAACCCTGAATTTTCTAGGGTTCTATAGCAGCGTAGTGGATTTCCAGAAAAATCAGGGCTTTTTTTTTTTTTTTTGGGTGGTGGGGAGGTGGTAGTGGTGGTCCTTTTTCGATTTAGTTTGGGATTTTTTGTCCAGTTACCGTACTGAGAGTGGCTTTTTTTTTTTTTTCCCCTCCAGAAGCAGCAAATTCCCAGTAACTTATATTTGCAGTGCTCTCTACTCTTCTATTCCTTTTCCTTAAATCTCCCTGATTTTACAAGATTCACTGTCGAACCAGACGGGATGTGGCCGCCTCGGCGATGTGCGGGGGGCAGCGCATCCCCCCGCCCCTGGCCCCGCAACTTGCAGCACCACGGCCAGGGGCTCGGGGCCCGCCCGCACCGCCCCAAGCACCACGGCTAGGGGCTTCCAGGGGCCGCCTTGGGAAGCTTCCAGTGGCAACGCCCCCTCCCTTCCCAGTGGAAGGGTTTCTCACCTTAGTCGAACGTAGGCCGTAGAAGATGGAGTGTTAGGAGCCGTTTGTGTCGTTGCACTAGAACAAAAGCCCAGTCGCTTTCGACTTGGGCTATAGATAGATACAGCGCTGCAGTGTAGTTACAGCTAGATCTCTTCGCTGAACAGAATGTAACTTCAGCTGGAAGAGTGTATGTCAAGGTTTGTAGCTCAAATTTCATAAATGGAATTCTTAGGAAAACAGAGGTGCTCTTCTTTCACTGCGATATATAGTTTCAACTGAATCAGTGTTTGTTTTACCTCCTCACCTGTACTCCATGAGATAATAGCAGGAAATTGTTGCAAACTCTGTTTTGCATGATCACACTTTATTATGCTGATCAATCATTTGCATTTTCCGCAGGTCTGGTTGCTTTGTAACTAGTCAGTGTAAAAAAAAAAAAAAAGGTTACTTAGTCCCGCAGATCCTTGAAGTGAATGACTGTTTAGCTCAGCACATTCCTTCCTGTGAATATAATGGTTCATCATACCAAATCACACCTGACTTCTTCTGAGTTGCTTCAGAAATATGTCTGTAGCAGAAGGTCTGAGTGCAGTGTGTTCAGAATTTTGCTATCAGACCTGGTAGTACAATAGCTACTGTTAACAATACAGGAAGCATACTTTGGCTGATATTCTTCGTTCCTATGGATATTCAGGTAATCCTGCTCCTCACACAGGCCATGAATCCAAAAGAATTAGGTAATGCTTTGATGTGAAGTTTTGTTGCTTTCCTCATGTCTAGCTAGTGCACTGCTACTGAGCTTTTTAACCATTTATTTATCTGTTTAAAGTCTATTGAAGTTATAAGAGAACAAACCCTAGTATTTCTTCTCTGACCCATCCTCTTGGACAAAAATTAATGAAGAATCCACATTTTCAGTTTGAAGCATAGTATGAGAATTTTCATTAATTCTGTGGTTTAAGGTTGTTTGTTTCCGAAGGGAATAAAGTTCCTTACTCTTTTCTTTTCTTTTCTTTTCCTTTCTTTTTCTTCTTTTTTTTCCTTCCCCCCAGCTGGGTATATTTTGCCCTTTTTTTCCTGATTTGATTCTAGGGATTAAAAATTTTAGAGAACTGTTAGTGTCATTATCAGAAGGTTAAATAATCTATTTTCCTGTAGCTTTTCTTAAAAATGTTTACTGAAAGAGTTATATTTCAATGTTTATAAGTAAACTATTTGAATGGCCAATAAATTTCATTCATGAATAGGGAACTTTCTTAAGTAACTGTTTCATAGCATTGAGTAAGTGATACATGCTGACCTCTTCATACTGGAATAGTTAGAATATTTTATTGATGCTGAGGTGCTGGGCTTTTCCTCCATCACCTGCATCATTTTATGCTTTCTAGGGAGAATTCTCAAGACCTGAGAAAATTTTTGTAGATATTGTCTATTTCAAGATGGAGTGATTATTGTTGTTCCATGAAGCTTTGTTGTGTACTATATTGCAGACCTGTCTTTTAAGTCTTTTTAAGACATCTTTTTTTGGTTTTGTTTCCTTTAGGTTCAACATGGCTAGTACATTCCCAGAAACACCTACACCTGAAGCTTCTTATTCAGAAAATGCTAATGCTAAGCTGTCCTTTCTACCTGAAAGACTGAGAAAGAAACTGCTTCCTTTTCAGGAGAAAGGCATCATATTTGCACTCGAGAGAAGTGGCAGGTAAAATCCTAATTATATCATATGCTAAAAATAATTATTTTAGGTAAATGTAAACTAATTTTTACAAAGGCTATGCCATAACATCAGCTTTTAGGTGAGTTATACTACAGAAATCGTTTGTAAACTATAACGGTTTAAAATGGGAGGTGGTTTAGTTTTTCTCCAGAGGATGAAGAAATGTTTAATAATGCATTATGCGAAAGAGTACTGTAGTATCAAAGATCTCCTCATGTAAAGGGAGGCTGATATCAGTAGGACCATCTGTTTTGTCATGTTAATAGAAAATTCTTAAAATAAGTTAATTCACATTTGTTTCTTTAGTTTATAATGGTGTGGTAGAGCTGTTAAGAGAATGACAGATCTCGATGCATCTATGTGGTTTTCTATTTTAAACTTGGTACAGTTCTGGAGCTCACTGAGCTGCAGCAGCGGAGCAGAAGAAGCCTTGCAGAGTGCTCAGTTAGCAAGTGCAGCAACTGATGGAGTAGGCACTCAACAATTGAATACCTGGTAGATCAGAAAAATAGTTTATGCAGCAGAGGCTGGAAATATTTTGCTGAGTAAAAGCCTGTTATAGGGGCAAAGAAGAGGGAAGGGAAATCTGTTTCCATGTTTATAAACTTTAGAAAATTTAGGCAGTTGCAACATAAAGCCATGAAACTACTGTATGTTCTTTTGGAAAGTAATGATGTTTTAGAGGCCTGGCACTAGTGAAATTATTTTAGCTTTAGGTTTTAAAAAAGGATGAATGAAAAACTATTATTTTTTTTAAATAATATTATTTTTTTAATGAAAAAATTTAAAAAGTTTCTGATCATTTCATCATCTTGCTCAGAACAAGAGGCTTAGGGTCTAAGGTGGTTGCTTGCTAATGTTTGTGGGTTTTTGCAGGAGGAAAGAAATGTGCATCTCTTTCTCTAAGGGTGAAAGGTCGGAAGGGAAATGTATGTCATCAGCTCTTGCGATTATATGGAACTTTTGATCAATTAAAATTTCCTCTGAAGTGTTTTGCTTTAATCCTATTCTTTTGGCCAAAAACCTTTGGCAATTATAACATTGCTGTCTTCAGGGACTGAAATAAGCCATCTATTTTATGCTGCTAGACTAGGTAGCAGAGTTGAAAGATGAGCCTAGCCATTAATGTGCAAGCCTGAGATTTAAAAAGCTCTATGCTGTACTGGCATTAACTTCTCTGTGACCACTGGTCATATTAGGCATTTTCCTGCTGCACAATGTGACACTGAAAATGAATGCATACAGTTTAAGACTGATAGAATAGACAGCAAAGTCTACATTAGAATTGAATTCAGAAATCCAAAGGGCTTGACTACCATATCTCAGTTTATCTGATTCTAATAAGGGGAAGTGAGGTTTTTATAGTATGCAACTGAGGTGCGTTTGTATATACAAATAGTGAAATAACAGAAGACGTCAAGTGTGTATAGTTTCTTTAATATTCATTAGTGTAGGCTAGTGGATATATTTGAAAGTAGCATAACTTTTTGCAGCCTATTATATAATATAGGGGTTCTTCAGGAAACAGCTTAACTGTAGGACTAGATAAATTTTAATCAGGTATTTCTTTCTTCCTTTTGAGAAGTAATAATTGCCTGCAATAAGTATCTAAAAAGGAACACCTAGGATAATGACTCTTGTCAAGAAGGGAATTATATTACTTTCATTAGGGTTATGGGCTTTATGTTGTTTTCTTTTCTTGAAACGCTTCGCTAATAAAAGACTGTCGAGTAATATGGCACTGATGTCTTTACTGTGGTGTGCCTGTGAAAGTGTTTTCATCATGACTGCAAGAAGTCTTCTTCCTTGATGTAGCAAATTCGGCATATTAGCTGGGTCAAACTGAGGCATTGTGTGCACACTCTCAGTTGGCCTCTCTATAAAGTAAAATGTATTAAGTCAAACTTTCCCGAGGAGTACTTTTTTTAATCTGTCACTTTTTCAGGCAGATGTAATTTTCTTTCTGTCCCAAAACAGAGAACAAGAGCCTCAGCTGCTTGTAGCTGAATTTTCTTATTAGTTTGTTAGCCCTTGGCTCACCCAAGTCTTTCCCTTTTGTGTGCTCCATAATGATTTAAGCTTTCTTTCAGTATTCCCAGTGGTATATTTTAGCAGGATCTGGTACTTTTCCATAGAAGTGTCTTTTCTAGTTTTAAAAGTATATAGACATAGGACTTAGAATAAGCAGTATGTGCATCTCAGCTCTTCTTTCTTCTCTCCCTCAGGCTATGCACTCCCTTTCCAGTCATCACTTAATGCTTTGCGGTAGTTGCAGGAAACTGGTGTAGAAGAAGTGCTCTATTGTTGGCTGAAGAGACTCAATTAATATTATATTAGGTTAGACAAGCACCCAGCATGAAAAGGGTCTTATTATTAGAACAAACTTTTATTTCTTGCATGTAATGGTCTGGGAGTAAGCTATTAATTTCCTTGTCTTTTTGTGGAGCATAAAATAAATATGTTGTTATGATTTGTGCTTTTGATTCTTCAGTAAATGAGTTGAAGGCTTTTTCAGTAGATGCTCCAAAGGCATCGTCTAGACTAAACAGAGAATGCCTAACACTTTTCTAGGAAATAATAATTCTAGAGCCAACAAGACAGTGTACAGTTCAACATATGCTAAGATACCTTTTAGCTCACAGACATGCTTTAAAGGTAAGTAACTGCATGGCTGCTTACCCGTTAGTAGAGATTATTCTTCAGAACTGCACTTGGGAAAAGGTACCTAGGAATGGAAACAATGTTTGGTCTTTATTCATAATGACATTAATGTGCAAAAGAAATGGGTGCACACAGATTCTGTCCTTGAAAACTATTTTATTTTTATGCCTTTTTTTTTTCAGGAAAAGTATATACTACTTTAAAAAACAGCATTAATATGTATGTATTCATTTACATGTGCTTTAAACTGTCTCTTAAATAGAAAGCCACAAACTTGTTGCTTCCAGGAACATAAACTCTTAGCAATGGGCTTAGGAAGTATTTAGGGTTGTTAGGGTCAGTTGTGTATATGCTGTTGGGAGGTGGAAGCCAGCAATTTCTCTTTGCTGGTTATTAGTCGTAGCTTGGGCTGATATGGACAAATTGCCATTTCCAAAGAGCTCAGGGTAACCTAATCGCAAGTGAAGAAGCATAAACCGCAAACCTTAAAGATATCATCTTGCTTATTGTTTAGTTTGCAGGCCTATTTTATTCTTCCATGTAAAATCTATCAAGTATGCAGGAGGAGGCTGACTTGAGAATGAGGGCCCAAGCAATATAGAGAAGTCACCAGCCAGTGGTCAGGCGCTAGTGAAGAGGAGGTGGCAGAGATATATGGTCAGATGGCTTGACTGTGCTGAATGAGGATTGTATTCAGTCTCTTCAGAGCCCACATCTCTCTTTGAATATTAATGATTTTTTTACTGTTGCTGTTCACTGGCACAGTACTTGGAAATTCGCAATCTTTCTCTACCATATATTCTTGTTTTATATCCTCTCTTTATAGAATTGTGAGACATCTGTCTTGTATTACAATTTGCTCACCTGCATATATTGTAAAAGTCAGAGGCATGCTTTTGTTGGAAAGTTAGTTCTTTTGCATGTGCAAACCATATCACTAAATACTTTATCAAGTAATAAAAACTGTCAGCAAGTGATTTGCAGACATCATTATTTAGCATTGCTTGCCTTGTTGACAGTATCTGAAAATGATGGCTTCAGACACACAGATATCTTTTTTTCTAGAGATGTTGGCAGAACAATTTGTTTAAGCTGACTTGCTTGTGGATGCAAAAGAGGACTTGGAGATATTCACCGTTCCATTTAATGATCTTTTCCATTATAATGGTATGCTCAAACCATTTTACTGGGGTAGTCTAGTTTCCTGCTATGTTTTCTTCTCACTTCCTTAGATAAGGATCAAATGCATTAACATTGTAATGTCTATTTTCTGCCTGCCCCCCCCCCCCCCCCCCCAAAAAAAAAATCTAAATATTGAAGTGCTTATTGGTACATTAACCAGGATCTATATTTTACTCCAGTGTTGATTTATAGATAAATTTTGCTTTGTAATGGTACCTAGTAACTATACGTTCTGGAGCATGTGATTTTTAGTTTCCCATACATGCTGGCTGAGTGTTGTTTATTAAGTATAGACACAGTAAAAAAGAGGTAAATGACAACGGATAGCAATAACATGATATGCAGAGTTCATATCTGGCATTAATGTACCATAGCGGTTAGTAACATACCAGTTTTAATGAAAGGGTATTTGTTTCGTTAGGCAGTCATTTTCTAGTGTAAGAAAAATTTGTATAATGTTGTTTTGGATTGTAGGCTACAGAGAATCATTATGATAGTGAGCTCATTGGAGAATGGAGTGCAAGTGTCCCTTATCATAGTAACAAGTCAGTTGCCTGCACTGCAAAACAGTACTTTCTTTTCCACTGACTATTTCTGATCTCTAGTAAGCTATACAGGAGAAACACATAGTTAATTCTTCATTAATTAAAACAGATTTTTAGTTCAAAGACTTTATCAGTCTTCATAGAAATGAATTCCGCCCTCCCATCCTCAAAGAAGGCCAAGAAAACAGGATCAGATCAAAATTTTCTCAAAGATTGTGAACACGGCCAAAAGGTTCTAGCTGCACTTCCTCACTGGAAAGAGAATGTGTAGAGTCTGTTGAGGTTTTGGTAGTTGAGTCAGAAATGTTTACATTTCCCAGGCACAGTATAGCACTTTGTAGGGCCGGGAATTTCTTATACATATTTAAGTTCTTATGCAAATGTCTACATTGTTTTCTTTAACTTTCTAGAATGGTAGCAGGAAGGAGTGATGAAAATGCACTGAAATTCAAGCAGTGGAACAGGCTGCCCAGGGAGGTGGTGGAATCACCATCCCTGGAGGCGTTTAAAAAATGCATAGATGTAGTGCTTAGGGACATGGTTTAGTGGTAGGCTTGGCAGTCGTTGGTTAACAGTTGGACTTGATGATCTTGGAGGCCTTTTCCAACTTAAACAATTCTATGATTCTATGAAATTGAGTCTAGGTATCTGTGTATCGCAGTAGACTAACAAAATTTTTTCCCTCTTGAAATTCAAAATTCTCAAGTTCTCAGAAATCCTTGTTCTGAATCTGCTCTGTATCTCACTCAGCCTGCATGAGCGTCAAAAACCCTGCTCTGTAGTCTGCATGTCCAGTGCAGGACAGGGGTGGAGAGGGCTGGAAATGTGTCTTTTAATAGAATTTTTTAGACCTTGAGGAAGAGGTTAAGGTTTTTTTGTCTGGACTCTGAACTAGGTAGCCTGAATCAGGTGACTTCTTCTGCACTAGCCATTAAGGTATGATACCATGAAAGGTGTAATTTCCATTTGAGTGTCTAAAGCTTTTGGAAGCTGATATAATAAGAGAAAATATGTTCGGTCTACGTTTGCTTCCTTGCACATTTTAGTTTGTGTTAGAACAGTATGTCCTTCTTCCCTTTCCCTCTTATTTTTGTCATTTTACTGAGTTTGATTCTGTTTTTTGTTATCTATTAATCTTTCTTTCTCCTTCTGTATAATTCCACGGTTGCTTTCTGTCTTGTATTGCCTTTTTAAGTTGCCAGAGCTTCTGTTTTACTTTCCTTTTATTTCTCGTATTTTTTGATCCGTGATTACTGATTGATTTGTTTTTTCAGTGCATTTCTTCAGTTTCTTATCTTTACTAGTAGTATGAATAAGAAAAATTCAGAGAAGAAAATATTCTTCTTCCATTTCCATTTTGAAGCACTAAGCCTAGATGCATGTTTACATATCTGTTACTTTCTAAGTCTTAATTTTTCTGTCCTTTGAAAGTTCATAGGTTGATGCAAGTCTACATTGTGATTAAACTCAAGACCAACTGCTTTTTACCATTGTCTAAAATAGTCTCTTTGTGTCAGAATCAACTACATGGTTAAAAGGAACACTTATCAAAAATATTTTACAGGCTACTGTTGGATTGTCCCCCAGTATTTTTTCTCACTATTTCTCTTCTGGGAGATCTGGCATTGTTAGTTTCAATTGAATTTTGCTTTGCTGTTTTTGCCTCTGATAAATCCTCACAGCACTACAGTCTATTAGTTTGCTTGATGTCTTAGTTTAACTTAAGCAAGTAACTTACAGCTTCATTTATGCAGTGAAAACATTAACCATTACTTACTAAAGAAAAATGTAACAAATGGTTGACATGGAGAGTTCATATTTTACGGAGCTATAGCTATTTGATAACTATCACTACATCATCAGTATTTATACTGATAATGTTATAAGATTATATACTAAGTCTTTATATCGACAATTATCAGTATTTATGGAGAACATGTATAAGAGGAATTTTTCTTCAAGTTTTACTCGTATTGGGCCATTTTGTACTCATTAAGTTGCTGGAAACCTTAGTGAGCATTCAGACTATTTCTTTGTAAGCACACAAGGTCTATCTATCGCTCTTACATACAGGTAAGGATGTAGAACTGGTGTAAACACCAAACAGAATATCCTTTAATGACTCCAGATTTTGTAGTATCACTGTTGTTGTGAGACTGGAGTTAATTTGATTTCTTGTTATTAAACTTGTGACCAATTTGATCTTAAGATGGAGAGTTCAGAGTTTAACATGAGGAAGATAAATTCAAAACCAGGCAAGACAAAGTTAATTGTAGCCTCTTTTGGGAGGTCTACTTATTCTCTCTGTTGTTGTTACACTGACTTTGATAGATGCCAGATTAATTAAATTTGCATAATAGAAAATGAAATTCCTTTCACTTTTTTTTTAGTCATGTCTAGGAATATTTCTAGAAATGTCTTGTTTTTATTTTGTTTTGTACTTGGTGACTTGTAGCATCAAGTGCCATCAGCAAATGTCTCCATTTTTTGCAGATCCTGAGATCAGAGAGAACTGGGAATAAAAATAATTGTAACTTCTTAATGTGATTCCTGTCTCTAGTCTCAGTAGATTGTGGCTAGATAGATAGCCTGAAAGAGATGTTTGAAACAAAGCATAAGTCTCTTGCTAGAGTAAGAAAGCAATCTTTTTTTCCAACATATTCAGCAAGTCATTTTAGATGTATGACATTATAATAATTTTGTGATAAATCTTAGTCCTTAAACTCTGCATAATAATACATGAACATTTGTTTCTGGTTTTAGAAAATAAGCTGAAAAGTAGTCCTTGGGGGAAAAAGAACAGAATAATTTTTTAATAAGTATGTGGAGGTTCAAACAGTTAATATACTTCAGCAATTAAATATGGAGCTCTGTGAGTACTTTGTTTTTAATGAAAGGTTTCTTTTTTTAAAGGCATTGGTTTGTAATGTTTCAGAGTACATTTCACATATGAGAAGTGCCAAAGGAGGGAGGGGGGGAGAGAGAGAGAGTTATGATTAAATGAAGATGCTAGCTCACAGAATGAGGTTCAGATGCAGGAAGTATGAATGAGAGATTGAGCCAAATTCTGCAGAGCTTTCATGGCCAGGGAGGCTTGTTTGGAAGTGATGCTGGAGGGACTGGGAAGCAATTCAAATGGAACAAAAATTGCATTGTCAGTAAGTGAAAATAGAATGCTGTTCAGGAGAGAAACAGTGTGGAGTTAAGACAACAACAACAAAAAAAGATACAAGAACAGAAAAAAACAGTGATAGTTATCTGAGAAATTACCTGGTCTTAAATGTGGACTTTTAGCAACAGGAATAGAGAAGAAAATAGAGATTTTTAGAAATGCAGGCACAGTTTGTTAGAATGGAAGAGAAGAAACAAGTGAGATAAAGACTACAAATGTAAGTAATAGGTTGTTAGCGGTGATGGGGCAAGGGGAAGTGAGTTTAGTGTTAGCTGTGTGCAGTGAAAGTTTGCAGTGGGAGAATCTACAATGAAAAATTGTTGTGTTTAACTATAAGCATCAGGGAGAGGGTGGAATGAAATTTGAGTATGTGAGACAAGCCACATTAACGTGAGTGAGAAAAAGCAAGGTCCTAAACAAGTATGAGTCAAATTCTGTCTGACAGTGGAAATTGGATGGAGAGGAAGAATATAGGCAGAAGGGAAAACTACCCCAAAGGTAGATGGGTAGACAATTTAAATCTACACACTTTATGATATCTTCGTATTGTGTTGAAGGGGGGACAAGTTAAAGTAGAGGAGATAAATCAACGTAGAAAACGTCAGCAGAATTGCTTAGTTAAAGAGATATGTTTCAGAAAAGTGCAATATTCTGTCAACAGTTGAATGGATGGTTAATTTTGAAGTATTTGGAAGGTACAAAAGTATTTTGAAGTATTGTATGGAGAAGGAACCAAGTGTAGGAGAAAACACTGGTTTTGAGAGCTTGGGGTACTGGAGGGAGAAGACATTGAATCTGGGAACTATTGAAAATAGAGATGCTAATGATGAGACATTTTTCTTGGAAATTCTTTTCCCTGTTGCCTGGTTCAGCTAACTTTAAGAAGAGTAGTTCCTCTGCAGCTCTTGCAGTGCAGATCACTGCAGGAGGAGGGTCACTTGGGAAAGCAGAGTTTATTGGAGAAGTAATAAGTACCTAAATTTCATTGAAAGTCATTAGGCTACATACTGAGGAGGAGCCACTGTTGTGCCAATTAATACTGAGTTCAAGGTTTGTAGCCTAGATTGTCAGTAGTTGGAATTATTTGATGTTTTTCCAACTGTTCCAGTTAACTGAGGTCAATCTTTCTGCATTGAGTCAGCTGGTGAACAGATTTGTCTCTAAAGCGAGTGACTGAATAGGTGAAGAGTTTTCAGTATCACTGTTAGGTGTCTTCTTGACTGGAATTTTTATCCCTTAACAGTTTAATGTATTCTAAAAACCTATTGAAGTGTCTGAGCTTAACCTTCAGTTTGACCACTTTGATAAGTGTTATTGCACATACCTTCGTCAAAGCTAAAATACTAGGATATATTGAAAAATGTGTTCTCATAGCTTTCAAATCTTAATAAAGCATTTTAGATGGGGTTTTTTTCGGTTACATGGTGAGGAGTGTAGGAGAAAAGCTTAAGACAGCACAACCATTCTCCTCTACACTCATTTAGAGACTCATTAACACTGCAGATGTGGCAATTTAGTGCATCTTACATTAGATTGAGGGTTGTTTTTTATTATTTGGGGGAGGGGGGTTAAATGCCTAGTGTAGTTCAAGAGCAAAGGTATAATCTAGCTTAAATCTTCTGGGGCTCTATTTTTGGTAAAAAAACCTTGATTATTTTTGCAAGGAAGTCAGCTCTCTTTGTTCTAGTTTTAGGACTGCGTGCTGTGATTACTGACACACAAATGTAATGGTTGCTTGCGCAGTTTTATATAAAAATGTACTAAGTTCAGATCCCTTAAATAACCCTTGGTTAAGATGTTAGTGCTAAAGTGTTGGCTTGTGAGTAGGAGGTAAATTATATGTTGTAGCGTTATATAAAACTGACTCACATGAGTAGGTGAGAATCCCAAGAATATCAGGACACCCACACTAGTGAAAGAAAGATGCAAGCTTCCTCTGTACAACATGTTCCAAAGGACTGCATTAACAAAAACAGCTTTAATTTGTTTGAGTAGTAACAAAATTTTTCAGTGTTTTAAGAAATGAAGTGCTACTGCTTTGACTGTTTGTCTTGGAAAATGCATTTAGAAGTGAAGAGTTTTTTTTCTGGAAAAGTTACCTGCGGTTCTAACTATTTTTTGCTGGACAAATAGCTGTTGCAAATTCGTCAAGTTATATTATCCCTGCAAGCAAGCACTAGGTGTATTGGATTGCTGTACCCCTTCAGCTTTTTATCCTCCATGTGAGGAAGCAGAACTGTCTAGTTTAGGGAGGATATTATTGCAAAATATTTCTGTAGTTACAGGAAACCTGTAGCACTGACTGTATTACTTAGTAGGATTCTTGGTTATATAGACCTTATATATATATATACCACCGTGTTGTTAATTGGTATTCTTGCAAGAGCAAAGTTCAAAATGAGATTCTTTGTCTTTGCAAAGATACCTTGCTGAAGGAGCCATGATTAATAAATGAAACTTTAACTGTACTATTTGCTTGGTTAGTATTGCTAACATTTCAAAAAGCATGACCTGAACATAACCTAGACACACAGAAATAGAAATTATTTTCATTGAAACATTTTTTCCTTCCCTGAAACTCGTTTTCATGAAACTGTTTTAGTATTAACCTCTTTCTGATGCAGACTATTTTTGTGTAGCAATATGATATATACCACACGAGTTTAGCCTTAGTTTCCTTCTACTTCGCTAATCAGTTCATCTGCATAAGATTTTAAAGATCTGCTTCTCCTTCTGGTTTGCAAAGTTTGTTCGAATCGTCTTGACACCAACACAACCAGGAGCTCTTTCTGTGCTCTTTGAAGTTTGAAAAAACTTGCAGAAAAAGACCAGAGCTTTTACAGGGCTAGGTTTTGGGTTTCTTTCTAAGTTCCTTCACCTGTGTTGTGTTAATTTCTGGATTCTCTCCAAGGTTTGCTGTAGTAAGAATCTGTAAATGCATCTTTGCTTGGTGCTGGATACCTTTACGAGACTGTTCTGGTAGGGTGTTCTAGCTTGTGAGTATCTGGTTCTGGGGTTCTGACTCATCCAGCTTTGTGTGGTCCTTTAAGTTATGTGATTCTTTACATTTAGAAGAAAGCTTCAAAACACAGTGATGGGGTTTGTGTATAACCTCAGGTGTTTGCATTTTTTCTCTTTTGTGTGGGGATCAACAATAAGGTTTTGGACCTATGTGCAGCTGAGGTGAACCAACACAGTGGACTTCTTGCTCTGTTCTCTATATGCATATTCACTTACCGGGATATGTTCTCTCACAGAGCTTCCTGTTTTGCTCTTCGTGTTTGCATTTTAATAAAAAATGCGGTTTTATTTTAAAGCTAATTGTGTTTGCATTTTAATGGAAAATGTAGTTTTATTTTAAAGCTAATACATGTCGAAATGAAAGGGTGGTTAAATCCTAGTGGAGACCAGACTATGTGGTTCCTTTCTATTTATGAAAGGTACTACTGTGTCCAAAGCCTATTGCGAACCCTACAACTGCAGAAGGGTTATGAATAGTAGGAAGATTGTAGCAGCATGTGCAATGCATCCCAATGAGATTCTGATGCTTTCGGTTAGGAAAAAATAGTAATTTTCTTGATAATGGACAGAGATTCAAATGCTAGCTACAGGATTCCGTGTGAAGACGGGAAACATTTAAGAATGAAATGGGAAAGAATCCGAAAGAATTTGCCGTTGTCTGTAGTGCCTTTTGCACAGTTAAGCTTTGCTGTTGAAAGTAAGTGTAACTAAGACATCTAAAACGATCTTTTTCCCCTGCTTTTCTGAAACTTTTGACCATGTGGGCTGAGCTTATAACAGGATATGAAACTGCGTATCATAGCTCTGATTTATATTCTTGGATAGAGCTATTATTAAGGTGTCATATGAACAGATGGGATATGAATGATGAAGCTGAGATTGGGTAACTACCAGTTGAGAGGAAATGACTAATTGAACTTCAGAGAACAAGAAGTCTGTCTTCTTGCAGTCAAAATATGTGAAACAAAAATACATATTTGTCCCTTCAGTGTAGCTGAAGATCTGTTTCTTCTGCTTTGACAGCATGGAACCTTTACGTTCATGTTGGCAGCTTGTTTGACTGCAATAGTATAGAACATACTGAAGTTTGTTTTAAATAGAGGCTGCATATTTTTAAGATTATATAAAGCAAAATATAAAGTATTGCTTTTTAACAGCGTAATGAAAGTATTAGGTGTAAGTTCTGTGTGAACGATGTAACGATGGGGAAGTCCTTTACATTTCAAATTTAATTGTGTTTATAACCTGGAAACACTTGATGATTTCCCTCTCAGTAACATAAGCTATTTTTCATTGCCCTAGTGTCTAATGGAAAAATTTTGGACTTGTCATATTTTGTAACTACATTAAGCAGGCATCTTTAAGGTTCCTATTCTAAAACTGTGAAAGCTACAGAAGATGAATGCTCTAAAAAAATTAAGTCATAAAAAAATTTGAATATCCTCAATTTCCACTTGCATTAGTTTTATTAACTTCTACCTCTACTATAAATTCATCTTGTGTGTCATGGCAAAACTTTTATCAAATTTAAGTGTCAATAATGTTAATTAATTGGCATAACTCGGGTGATTTTAAAACTGTAGCACTTAAGGAGTTTGGGTATGAACAGTGTGGATCAAAGCAGTGATTCATGTGGCTAACTGTATCATAACAGAGGACTTAACACATTCAGATACTCTGACTGGAGCTTTAAAAACAATTTTGTGCACCTGATTCATATCAATCTGATGTGTCTAGTCAAATGTTTAAATGACAAAAAACGTATGGGTTGCAGGTATTGGAAGAAAATCCAAACTACATATGACAAAGACATTTCATCGTAGAGTAGGAGAAGAGAATAAATACTTAACTGAATAGCAAAATATCACTATAGGTACGTAACTTTCAAGCATATGGGTGTTTCTGTGGAATCTTTATTTGTATTGTTACTGCAGAAACAAGGAAGAGAAAACAGTGTTGATCATTTTACTGTGATTATCTTTTAAGAGCGGTTTTGTTATGGATAAAATGATGGCAGTTACTTTGTACTTCCATTCATTTACCAGCAACAAAATGATGAGTTTCTAGAAATATTTAAAAGCCAGCAACTTTGTCGCTATATGTTTCACTTCAGACCTAGTAAGTGGAAGTTTGTTGACATGAAAACAGAAGATGCTCTCAAGCAGCAAAGATTCTGTGAGCACAGTCTGAAAATGAGAGCAAAAAGAAACAGCACAACATTTATTCTTCGACAGATACTCAAGTCATCAGAGTTTTAAGGGGCTACAGTTCACTTTAATGAAAAAAATCTCATTTTATGAAAAAAATCCTGTGGTTGACGTATTTTTAAGGCTTTTTATTTTAATTACTATTCAGCTTGTCATTGTTGGAGAAATTTGTAAATCACTCTGAATTTCTTCATTCTATCTCGTTACCCTGAAAAAAAGAACGAGGGTCCAAATAGTTCACATATGCTAAAGACCAGTGCAATAGGATCTTACATATTCTCACTTTGATTTCTGTGTGTCTGAACTGGCATAATTAACATTTCATTATTTATGCAATTCTACTAAAATATAAGTTGATATGATGAGAAATGCTGTATTTCTCAGCACAAGTGGGCAAGGAACATTTGTATTCCTGTCCTCTTTACCACATTTCCTTACTACCAGATGCTACTTGGATGCAATAGACTCTGGAGTTATAGCTGCATTTGTACATTTGCTCTGCTGTCCTTATATGAAATAATATTATTAAAGAAGATCTGTGGTTAATTCTTGAGATGCCTCTGCTCTCTAGCTAATTGCTATAGTCTTACTCATTTTCTGCATTTGTTTAAGGAGTTTAAGAAACCCTACAATGCTAGGTTGTTGTGCATTCCAATTGATTTCAGGCTTCAAACTTTTTAAAAAATATGATTAATGTACTGAAAGCTGTTGGCCTGTGAAAGAAGCTGCAAAAAGAAAGACTTGTTTTGTAAACTTCAATTCAAGTAATTAATGAGTATTAAATGAAAAAAACAACTAGTCTTCGAGCAAAAACTGATATTATTTTAAAATTCATTGTGTATCAGTTGTCTGCAAATAAATGTCTTTGCCCAGTTGCAGATCCCAGGTATTAAGGCCCCACAATCATGAGTTGCCACTAAAAATAATTCTCTTCCTGCCTTTTTTCCTCTGTAAATCTGTGCAGACTTGGGGGGTGTGTGTTGTTTTGTTGTGTTTCCTCATTTGTTTTCATTGCTCCATCCCTCACAACTTACAGGGTGAATGTGGTTACAAAGCTATTGCAAGTAGATAGTTTATATAAAAAATTAAATCATGTAAGATATAATTTGAATTCTTGTTTTATATTAGTTGAAGGAAACTGATATGAAATTGGTAATGTCAAAATTTACACTGGCAGATGGAGTGAGCAAACAGCAGTATACCATGTTTCTCAGAATATCAAACATGTACCTCACACATCATGTCTGAAGCGTGTCAGTGTACATTTTCTGCTGAGATTTCCATTCTGACCACAGAAATGTCCGCTTTGGCCCCATGGCAAGATGCATGTTATTAGGTGTGATGACAGCTCTAAGTTTATGGTGCTGCTACAAGCATTAATCATTAATGTAAAGTAGCTGGGTTTTGTGCAGAAAAGAAGACTTCTGTTGTCATTTTGGGCAGCTGCGCTAACTTAAGAGTACCTGCCACTAAAAAAGCAGGTCTGTATTACTTTAAAAGATTTTGGATATCAACATATAGAACATTTATATCTTGATGTGTTAAATTTTATTACAGACATAAAGACCTGGAAGATCTTTTCCATTTTTTCATGGAAGGAACATTGCATTTGAGTTACGTGGCGCAGTGCGTGCTTATCTAGTGATGTGGCATAGAAGTAGGAGAAGTTTCAGTTTCCTTGGAAGATGCAGTGTTGGGAACAGACTGTGAAGAAGAATTCATCCAGAGCAGTGTCCATCAAGACTAGTTTGTGTCCATGACTGGAAGCTACTGGGGATATCAAGTGAAAAGCGCGAGCCGGAAGGGTGCTTTGGTCAGGTGGAAAACAAGCAAAGTGGCTTGTGAAGTTTATTCCCTTCTAGAGCTTAAAATATTTAATAATTTCTGAAACTTGGCACTTTTTTCTGTCAGTAAACATTTATAAATCCTCAAAGTGATGGACTGCATAGACCTGTTTAGTCTGTTGCTGTCAGTTCAACCAACAGCACTCACTGCTCTTTTTCTTGATCCGTGGTTTGGCTAAGCCCACACCCTTTGTGTGGCACTATGATACTGACTGGTGGAAGTTATTCTTCCAGTTTGCTTTTTGTCACAATTTAGAAAATGTTACAGTGCTTGAAAAATTTCCCAGATTACTTAGTAGGTGCCAGTAACTGCCAGTTACTTAACTGCAACCTAAGCAGGTATTGGTATCTAACTCTTGACAGCTCTTATGAAGCTGCAGAAATTCACTTTGTGCCTGTTGCAGATCTTGCCTTGGAATTCCTAGCATTAATTCTGGTCAGAAGATACTTGCTCAACCTGTATCTTCATGCAGTGCAGGGTTGCTATAGGAGAAAAGGGAACTTTAAGTCATCACCTTGCTGTAAGACTTAAGAGAGTAGGTTGTCTCCCTGCCTCTTCTCTTCCCATTTTTCTCTTGGACTTGTACCTTCCTCTGCATTTGTTCGAGTGTATGAATTTAATGTATGTATTTTATCTAGAGGTAGAACAAGCTCTTGTAATTGTTTAGATAATGCTTTTGAATTGGGCAGGCTTGTTGGTTAGGTTTGGGGTTTTGTGCGTTTTGTAGGTTGGTATTTTTTGTCGGGGTTTTTCACCTTGGAAAAGTTTGTGAAGTAGTGTGAACTAGCTGAGAGCTGAGTTTGTGAAATAGCTGAGGGTACACATTTGGAGAGATGCAGCACCATTCATTTAATGGCTTAACTAAATGTCCATCAAATAATTTCCTTTGTCCTTCATCCAGTCCCAAAGATTTGATGAAGAAGCTTGCATGGGCTGGAAACATTTTAAGTTCCCTAGATGCTACTTTAGTTAAGAATGTACATACTAAATAATTTAAAATACCTACAAGAAATTCATACCAAAGGTAGCATTTAATGTTTAGAAAATGTAAATATTCTGAACAGAATTTACTGGTTTTGACTGGGGACTTGGAGTTCTCATTGTCTTTACATGCAGTAGCATTAACTAAGTGACTCCAAAATGGGAAAAAAATCAAGTTCATTTTCTAATACTTTAGCTAATACAATTGTAGGGGAGAGGGAATGTCTATTTCTTTTTCAAAACAAATGACAGCTCTGGAAAGCAGCTTTGTAAAATCAGTCTGACATAAATAATTCTTAGTCATGAAGCAGCAAAAACACTACTGTTTCTGAAAGAAAAAAAAATTGAGGATGCACTTGTTGCCTTGAAAATGTCACTTAAGATTACAATTAATATAGTACTAAACCAAAGCAGCAATTCGGTTTTACAATGCAAGTTCTTCGGTAATGCTAACAAACTGAAAATACATTTTTAGAATAATTGGCATACTTACTTCCAAGTTCAAATCAAATTTATTTTTTGTAGTTGGTATCTGCAGAAATGAAGTCCACTATTTTTCCTTTCATTGATTCAATAAATCCATAACTTAAATTTATAGTAAACAATTTGTAAGTATTGGTTTGTCTGTGATATTTACTATTAATTTCTACTTTTTTCCCCTCTCTTTTTGTTTCTTATTTAGGTGTATGATTGCTGATGAGGTAAGAGATGTTCCTGTTGCTTTAACGCCATTTTTCTTGTGTTAATGTACTCCATGCAGATGTGACTTTGTTCATTTGAGAGATGTGGGCAGAAAGGGTGGTAATGAAAGAAGCCTAATTTCTGTGATACTCAGCAGGTATTCTGAAAATATCTAAGTGGAGGAAAAAAAATGAAACCTGACATAAGCTTAAAGGAATCCTTAAAAAAAAAGGTTACTTTAAATTATATTTAGGTAGGTTAAATCTCCTGTATCATTAAATTTTAAAAATATTAACTCAGTAGATATTTTTTTTTTTAGCACTTCATAATTATATGGCTAGCTAATTTTAATGGATTAAGAGACATTCCTAGCCCAAAGAGTTGAATTTTGAACAGATATGCCTTCCAAAGATGAATTTTCTTAAATGCACTGGTCATGGTAATAGTGAAATTCATTACTTCCATACATTTTTAAATTTATATTTTATTTCATATTAGGGAAATTTGACTCCAGCATTTCTTCCCACAGATAACACATTTTTGTAATAGACTATAATGTTCTAGATGTATTGTCAGTATAAAACCTTACTGAAAAAGAGATAATGTTTGAGGGTTGGTATAGTCTTCCAGTTCTAATTTGGGTTTTCTTAAAACACTAGGGGGGGGGTATGCATTACTGGGATTAAAACATCTTCTCATACTATAAAAATCTTATTACAGCTGGAGATAAATATCTTGGCGTAAAATGTGAAATTTCTGGAAACTGTAGAATACAAAAGCATTTCGGGGAGAAGAAAAGGGAAGCTTGGGAAAAATCAAAATACCAGCAGTAGCTATTTGTTTATTAAAACAATGTTTCTTATTTCCTTCCCTGAATGCAAAAATAAACTGTGTATAATTATATTAGCAATAAAAAGTACTGCAAGTTATATTTATTCTGAGATAAGTAATGTATATTTCATAATGACAGTAGGTCTGGCTCTGGAGGACGTACTGTGTGCTGGTGCATATCTTGCACTTGCTGACATTATCTCTACAATAAGAAAAAAATGTTAGTAAAAGAAAGCATCCATATTGGGAACTTGTATGCAAAAAGAATTTATGTCTGAAAACTAGAGATCGTATCATTATTGTACATATACCTGGATAATGTAATTATGTAAGGATTAAAGTATAATAATAGTAATAACATCTTTTTGAAAGGTATTCTAAAAATATGTTGCCATTCTTTCTTGGAGTGGGGCCAAACAACATTTTTCTCCAAAAATTTCAGGTTTTCCATGTCAACCATTTCCATGACTGAGAAAGATGTGTTTAAATCGAAAACCAAGACCATAATATTTTCTACAGGTTTTCTTATCTCTCAGCATTCTTATGATCCAGACTGGTGATTAGCTATACGGGATCTAGATTCAGTTACAGGTGTGCTGCTGCCAAGACACTTGCCTTTTATTCCCTGCTCATTTCAGCTCAGTTGCCTGGATCATCACCAGTGAGTGACTGGGCAGTCTGAGTTAGGGAGACAACGGTGGCAACAAACAAAAAATGAATGTTTTGGCGTTTTTTTTTTTACTTGAATTTGGTTTTAGCTGGCTCAAGTACTAGTGGTGACATAAGTGGGGCTTGCAGGAAAATGTTAATGAAAACTGCAGTTTTAAATGAAAACTTAGTTATCACAGTAGTTTTCTAACTATTTTTCTTTCTAGTAATAGTAGAAATATTTATATCCTCAGTACTGAGTTTAAATGGACTGGTATCACGAGATTTCCCAGGCATAGAAGAAAATGTAACAAATAAGTTCTTCATTAGATCTGTACCATGAGTAGTTAGACAGCAGCAAATCAACTCAAAAGTCCACTGGACTCTGTGGAAAACATGAACAGACTATTCTAAGGCCAGTCTCTGCTTTAGTGCTTAACAGCAGTCTGGAACTCTCTCTTGCCATGTGAACAAGTAGAGAAAATAGCTACAGTCTTTGGTAAGATCTCAGGGGGGTTATTTTTTAAACAAACCCCTGAATTCTGAATCTTCTATTCTTCTGTTGTTATCTTAATTCGTAACTCATTAAATGGGAGCGTTCCTTCCTCAACAACATAAAGCAAATACTTTCTTGTTAAATATATATCTTATAAATTGTATCTTTACCCACCACCTTGTATGTAATTCTGAATTCTCTGCTAGGTGGACTTCCTCTTCTCTGTTACAGAACAAAGAGAAACTATTAGCTATGGTGAATGAAAGCAGTAGGTTTTTTTATTGACCTACTGAGTCAAAAGCAGAGTTCTTGATATAGGTCTTCCTTTGTTCTTCAGTTGCCTGTGTAGCTTAGGATAAAGCTGTCATTTTTATGTTAAGACGAAATCCCATATTTCTCTTTCCATTGCATAGTCTTTTTAAGATGTTTTTGGTAGCTTAAAAAGTTAAAAAGTTTGATCTTTATGGTCTACCCTACTAAGGCCTGGAACAGAAGATCTTCTGAAATGAATGGAAATACTGCTTTTAGTTTTAATGAGTTCACTACATATAACATATGTATTAATCCATTTAAAGATAAGAATATTCTCTCATAAAAGATGGTCTGTGGTAACACATGGATAATGAAATAGATACTGTCTAACTAAAGCACTTTGGTTTTGTTTCCTTTATCTGGTTCTGTCTTTGCAAAATATTTTTGGTTTTCTGAATGGAATAGGCTTTCTGAGCAGAGACTTCTGTTTTTAATGTTTTTCTTTTCTTTTTCTTTTCTTTTCCCAGATGGGACTAGGTAAAACAATTCAAGCAATTGCCGTTTCCTATTACTATAAAAACGAATGGCCTCTCTTAATTGTAGTGCCGTCATCTCTGAGATACCCTTGGGTTGATGAGATGGAGAAGTGGATTCCAGAACTCTCTCCAGATGATATTAGTATCATTCAGAACAAAACTGATATTGGGTGAGTAAAGTTTGTTATTTTTCTACAGAAAGGCTTGTTCAACATCCCCTGTTAAAGCAGGGCCACCTAGAGCCGGTTGCCCAGGTCTGTGTCCAAGCAGTTTTTTAATATGTCCAAGGATGGAGACCCCACAACCTCTTTGGGCAACCTGTGCCAGTGCTCAGTTATCCCTGCAGCAAAACCAAAAGTGTTTCCTGATGTTCAGAGGGAACCTCCTGTGTTTCAGTTTGTGCCCTTTGCCTCTGGTCCTGTCACTGGGCATGACAGAAGGGACCCTGGCTTCATCCTCTTTGCACCCTCTCTTCAGATATTTATATACATTAATAAGGTCCCCCTTGGGCCTTCTCATCATTAGGCTAAACAGTCCCAGTCAGGCTTTCCTCGTAGAAGAGGTGCTCCAGTCCCTTAATCATCTTCATGGCCCTTTGTTGTACTCTTTCCAGTACATCTGTGTCCCTCTTGTACTGAGGAGCCCAGAACTGGACACAGCGCTCCAGGTGTGGCCTCACCAGTGCTGAGTGCAGGGGAGGGATCATACTGTTCACCACCTTTGCTGCAAAGGTACCGTGCTGGCTTGTCTTCGACTTGGTGTCTTCCAGGACCCCCAGGACATTTTCTGCTAAGCTGCTTTCCAGCTGGGTGGCCACCAGCCTATATTGGTGCACGAGGTCGTTACTCCCCACGTGCAAGACTGTGCACTTCTCAGTCTTGAACTTCCTGAGGTTCCTGTCAGCCCGTTTCTCCAGCCTGTCAAGGTCCCTCTGGATGGCAGTATGATCCTCTGGTGTATCAGCCATTCCTCCCAGTTTTGTATTATATGGTAGTTACTCATCTTTAAGAGGTCTGGTTTTTGCAAAGTAGCAAGTGCTTGTCTGCTGAAAATCAATTACTTCAGTGTGTCTCAAATTGAGCATATACAGTTATTTCTTGGTTCTGATGAATTAGCTTTACTCGTTAGCTTCTGTAGAACATCTTGAACACATTTTTGGAAAACTGGTATATGTTACAAAACAAGAAAGTAATTACTGTTAAAATCCTATTTAGCGCACTGAGAAAATCTGTAAGTTAGAGTAAGTATTCTCTAAATAACTGAAAAGGTCATCGTGACCTAGGCTTTCTATCTTTAGACTTAATAGCATGAATCCATCAAAGAGAGACTACAAGTCTTGTGTGTTATTAGAATAACTGCTATTACACTGAATTACGAGGGTATTTTTTAGTCTGCTTTACTGTAAGTGACTTGGTTGATTTCATGGTAATGTCTAGATGTTGTTTTAAAGCTTCTGGAAAAGGGAGACTGATCTTCGTGTTGTCTGGGGAGTATCAGAAAGTGACTTGACCACTAAGATGTGCAGATGGGACAGTAGCTTGGAACCTTCCTTATGGTACCCAGAGAAATTCAACTGAAAATGCATGAATCGCATGCGAATAATTAAAGTTTAATCAAGGGTAGCTGCTACTGATGGTCAAAATTTGTCATAGGAATATAGGAATTAAAATAAGGCTCCAATGACCCTTTTTTTCTTTTAAGCTATTTAGCTGAAGCGCACGCAAACTTAATGCTTATAGTGCTGAATACAGAAAGGAGAAATTTGGAGTAAGGGAAATGGTGGCAAAAGTAAATGGCAAACAGAATTCTGTTCATTTTATCTCTTAAGATTTTTAAAAGGAGTAGATCCTAACCATTATCACTTGCTTTTATTTAACCACAACAGAAGAGGAAAACTTGGGTTTCTGCTTGTTTCACTCCCAGGAGACTTCCTAGCTATAAGTGAACTAGCTGTTGAACTAATTAATATTTTAACATTAAAAAGTGTTTTATGAATTTGCAAGAAAATGCAAATGCAAAAATACGGCTGCCAGACTTGGTTTAGCATTTTGTTAAATTCTGCTTCCATATGTTCAGCTTTAATTTCTCTCAGTTCAATACGTTGCTTTTCTTCAAAACTTCAGCAATGAAATGTATTGCTTGAATGTTGTTTAACTTCTTAATTTAAACAGGTTAAAATATATTTATGCATCAGTTCAGGTTCTTACAGTTTCTGACTGCATTTGAAATCGGATGTTTCTTGAATAAATTGGTTCCACTAAAAATAATTTTATTTGTAATTTTTGTTATCCACCCATCACAAAGGGGCAGGGGAAATTTTTGTTTTCCTGGATGCTACATTTATCTGTATAGTAACAGCCGTAGTCTGTAGTGCATTGACCACAGTGCCGGTGCTCTCTCTAACCGTTACCTCTTCTTCTGTGTCCAGAAGCATGAATGTGCACATCCCCATACTTTCTTTCTCTTAAATACTGAAGGAAGCTTCAACTTAGCGGTTATTGGTTGTTTTTATCTGTTGCTACTGGAGAACAAATAAAGACAGACTACAGCAGAGCGGTCGTGTTGGACAGACGGATAGACCAGCTATGACTCTCATTCTGGTGACTTGTCTAACAACTTTAAGAGTTCCTGTGCTTCTCAAAGGCTCCTGAAAGGCCACAGTGCTCTCTAGTGATTTTAAAATCAGTTTGTGCCTCCGGCCTATATATGTCTTTAAATTTATTGTAAAAAGTTCCTTTCCAATTAAGTACCAGTTTTTCATCTTGTGCCTTGTTGATTCCCTGCTTCCAGTTTTTTGTTTTCTTTATATTATGTTTGAGGAAAAAAGCTGGATATATAGCTCTGATACAAATTTTTTTTCAGGTGGTGAGGTTCAGCCTGGACTGTACTTTTTTTTACAGTACCCAAATACTCAGAGACAGTATAGTTAGTCATCTTAGTCTGCTGGTGAGGTAACTCAGTACACAGAGCAGTGATAGCTTGTATAGAGACATTATTACCTCAGGTGTTTGAGTGCTGTTTACAGAGCATGCTCACAGATCTGACTTGTGTGGGTAACTTTTTATCCAGAAGGTGGATTTTTCCCCTGTGATACTCCTGCAAAGGAGCATAAGTTGAAGCAATGCAACCAGATAAATTAACTTCCTTTTAAATGCAGTGTGTCTTTGGAAAATGGTTATGAAATGTGTGTGATGTATGAATGTGAGCTGCTAGAATGTTTTAAACATCAAAACCTGTTATTATTAGCCTGACAGCCCACTAATTAATCAATCCAAAAGGCGTCATGCTCACTTTCTCAAAAAAATTCATTTGGTATTAGTTTGCTATATTAATTTTCGTACAATAAAAATTCACTGAGAAAACTTCTGTATTTTCTCTTTTAGGAGAATATCAACCAGCAAAGTAACGATTCTGGGATATGGCCTGTTAACTTCTGATGCACAGACTTTAGTAGACACTTTGTACAGGCAGAACTTTAAGGTAGTTGTGATTGACGAATCACACTATATGAAATCCAGAAATGCGACCCGCAGCAAGATTTTGTTGCCAATTGTGCAGAAAGCTCTTAGAGCTATTCTTCTTACTGGAACTCCTGCTTTAGGAAGACCTGAAGAGGTATTTGACATATTGTGTTCTGTTTTCATTTTTTGTAAGGATGGTATCAGTAATAAATGAAGAATTTTGTAGTTTTCTTGAATGTATATAATTACATTTATTAATTAGGAACCACAAGTAGTAAGAAACAAAACCAATGTCTTTGAGTTGATTATATTGATGTTTTACAAACTTGTTTCAAACTCATGTGCAGGTGACTTGAGACAATGTTTCTTATAAGAAAATAATCTCGCATGTGACAGACTGACTGTTGGGGGAAATAGAAAATGAAGGAGCCTCAGTAAAGAACTATTTGTTTGTACTGCGTAGGAGAGTCCTTGGTAGACAAGAACTTGCACGTAATCTTATACTTCATCATCTAATACAGGAAGTCCTTTGTTTATTGCTGATCTTTTGAATATTGTATTCTTGCATAAGTGTTGTATTGCGTAAGTGGAAAAAATATATCCTGTGCTTGTTGCCGTCCAGAAAGACAAATTTTCCTTTGAAGGAATTTCAAATTGTGGAATTGGGGAGGAACAGAGAGGAAACAAAAAACCACTTGGGTTTTTTACTGAACTCAAGAAAACTGCTTTTATTTATCAAATGTAGAAATAAATGGAATGTAAGAGCTGATTTATATCCAGGGAATTTATAAGGGTTATATAAGTAATACCTTACGCTTTACAGTTTCTTGTTGTGTAAATAGAACTTATGCCCAAACCCTTTGAATAATTTAATTTTTTCAGAGAAGTTACAACTTGAGAAGAATATCTACTGTATGAAAAAGGGCTTGGTGTATCATAAATGTTTACTCAAAACTTTAAAATAAATATTTGTATCTATGGGTGTGGATCATTATGAAACTTCCTGCTCATGTACCAAAGACATTGCAACCAACCCTGGAAGAAGAATTGAAGTTAGAAAGCATTATACTTTTATACAGTGCATTGATACCAAGACCGGTAAGCAACAATGCTAAAGGTCTTCAAAGGAAATTCCATACAAACTGTCCTTGATCACAGTAATGGGGTCAAAATTCATGAACAAATGGAAAATAATTTGAGACATTTTTGTAGTGATACCAAGTTCTGCCATGGCTTATGAGGCAGAGTGTAGAAAGCATTACATCTCTTTAATCAGTTTGTGTCAGAAGCTTTCTGTGAAGTCTTTAAATGGGATATGTATAGAAAAGGAAAACAGTTACTCATTTATATTTATGTACATTTACAGCAAATAATTACAGGCCTTTCTTGTTTAGCCTAGATCTGTGTCAAAATACAGCATTTCACTTGGGCAATTAAATTGCTTTTGGTTTGGGGTTGGTTTTTGTTAATGCTGCTTTTGAGTTCTCTGACTGCTGTCTTGAAAGAAGCCTGTGAAGAATAAAATTAGGCTGTAGTAATTCTCAGGAGAGGTCACTAACATGAGATTAGGTAATAGGAAAGCTTAAAAATGGCAGCAGTGATGTACAGTAGACTTAAATGCATTTCCCTGCTATTCTCTTAGGAGACAGCCTTTGATATTACTCCTTGTCTCTATGCTGCCCCTGCTACCCCTCAACACTGCATCTTGAATCTAGTAGTGATCTTGGAATCTGGGAATTTTTGACAGTAAAATAGCTTGTGAAGCAAGATTCCTTCTGGCTAAGCTTGTCTAAACTGGTATTTACCTCCTGCTACTCAGCTGAGAAGAAAGGTGTGAAATTTCTGGTCTGCATTGACATTGTCTATTTTCTGAAATAAAGGCTAAGGATTAGCAGGTTTTTCATGTATTTTAAGCATCAGACTATTCATGGAATACCTGCAGTGGAGCTTTGTAGAAGCCCATGTACCCAGCAAATGACAAAAATCGTATTTTTAGGAATAACATCTTCTCATCTGTGTTTTCTTATTCAGTGTAAATCTTTTCCAAGTCATCAGCACTGTCATGTTGTTCAGGGTGCTCTGTTCTTTGAGGCCCTCCTACAACTGTCCTGTCTCAAGACAAGTGCATGCTTCTATGGAATGTCTTTTCCATGTGTGCCAAGCTGTGTATTTTTTGTGCAACTATTGAATGTAAACTTAATACAATAATCGTATAATTATTATTTCTGAATAGTGTTATATTTGCAAGCAATTTTTCACTATTGTTGTTTTTTTTATACAGCTTTTCATGCAGATTGAGGCACTGTTTCCAGGAAGACTTGGAACTTGGAGTCAATATGCCAAAAAATACTGCGATGCTCGTGTCAGGTATTACTGTGCTTGCTTATTTATTTTCCTATGAGTGTCTTTGATTTTCTCATGTGAAGTGAGAGAATCAGTAAGTGGTACTTCTATTGCTGTATGTAAATACATCTTGCTTGGAAACCCAGGGTCAGATGCAGTCTCCTCCATCAAAGAAGGTTGGGAAAAAAATTAAATTGACAGGAGACTCTATTTGAGGACAAAATTGGAAGCTATTAAAGTTTGAAATAAAGTTTAAGTGCCATCATTCTGTTCAGTAAAATGAAATTTACTGTCATTAATGTGAAATGTATAGGTTTTACCTTTAAAGCTGGAGTTTCAGCTACAGCTGAAACTTGGGAGTTTCTGACTGTATTATGGGACCCGCTCTTTATGCTATCCCTCCATACTTGGGTGGAAAAAAAGTCCAATGCTTGTTTCTATATTTTAAAGATGGACTAAGTAAAAGAGGAAAAAAGTCCCAAAAGCACAGTAGTGTGTAATCCTCTTTGAGGGACTGAATATAGGCATTGTAAATTCTTGTCCGCCGCCTTGCCTCCAATTTGCTAGGTAACATTGCTCATTACACATGTTTTCACACAAGTGCCTAATGAATTTTAACCCATTTTTTTATGCCTTGCATCTTTCATGAATTTGCATGTTTCATGAAGTTGTTAACTTAAGGATGATTCATTTCCCTCTGAATTGCTTCCTTAAGTTTACTTTAATTATTGGTTTCTCTAGCTATATTAAAACAGAGGGAGTAGAAGCAGCTCTGATTTAAAATGCTCGATTTAACTCATCTCAATCTATATTACAATCTGGAATGAAAGAAATTGTGGGAAGGGAAGAATCTTTGGAAAAAATTTTTAGCTAAAAAATTTCTTAGCTCCAACTTTGCATATATTTGAAACAATGGATTTTGTCAGCTAAATTGGCTAGCATTTAGATTTAATTTTTACAGTAATAATTACATGGTTTCATATAACTTGGTTTTCTCCCTCCATCATACGCATTTTATCAGCATTTAACTTCAAATAACATGGAAGAGTGCTGTCTTAATTTTCAGACAGAGAAATGCTATTTTTTCCGTGGTGTTTTGACTGAATGCATCTGTAATTTTCACGCCACAAGTGTGCGTGGGTACAGCATGGTTAGCTACTCAATCATAGATGATTATCTTATTTTTGGAATACCATAAATGTAATAAAAATCAAGTTCAGGGTTTGGCAAGCTTTCAATAAATAACTTGGTCTTCATGACTTGGCTGAAACAAAACATCCTGTGGTAATGAACTCGATAGGATTTTTTTTATGCAGCACTTTCTGTGAAAACGTTGTGGGGTTTTTTACTGAGGTGTTCATAGACACCTGTTTCTAAAGATGAAGCCCAAAGTATTTTTGTGAGGTTTTGCCTACCATTTCTTTTGTCCTCAGTGCTCAAGCGGGAGGGAGGAAACCTTTCTAAGGACAGCTATATAAATAGACCAAGGAAGGGATATGAGGGCAAGGTGTTGCTGTCTTCCATCTACATAGCATTTGGACTGTGTTATGCCAGTACTTCACCAGCATAGAAGCGAGCCAACTAGAAAACTCTTGATAAGCTCAGTAAGGCTTCACCTTCTCTAAATGATGTATCGTGGGGGTTTTTTTGTAAAAAAAAAAAAAAAAAAAAAAAAAAAAAAAGTTACCAGGAAAATTGCATGCTTGCAACATACTCTCCTGGCCTTGGAAAATGTTACCTGGGCTTTTCTCCAAAGACAGCAAAATCTGTCATGCTCTTTATTTTGTTATCTCTTGGCAATGTTGACAGAGAAAAGCTGCTGTTCCTGCTGCAATGCTTCCTTAAAAACAACAAAGCAAAGAACAAGGAAGACTAAGTTAATAAATTCTTTCTCTTTACGACCTTTAGCTTTTAAACCTTGAACCTACTTCCTCGATTTAACCTTGCTCATTCAATAATATTACATTTAATGACGGTACCTTAAGCTTTAAATCCTGTCTCTGACTGTAACTAGGAGGGAATTCTTGGGGAGGGAAACAAAGGAATATTAATGGTGATATTTGCAGCTTTCATGATAGCTTCCCTGTCACTTGTTTCCCCCTATAATATAATAAAGAGCATTCTCATGGTGGTATATTCTTCTCACTAGTCCACTGAAACAAGAGTTATTATACCTGAAAATTTTGCTTCCTGTGGAAAGGGAAACGTAGCTGGGATGAGAGAGAAGACTATGCATCTGATGGGTAGTAATGCCTGCGGGCATCGGTATTAGCTGAGAAGCTGAAACAGCTTTGACCTTAGCGTTGGAAGGAATCACACAGGAAGCAATCATCTCTGGTGTAAACAGGCAAGCCAAGTGGTGTTATCCAGCATGCTTTTGTATCTAATAGTGTGTTTTAAAATTAATTATGTACTGAAGGTTTCCATTGAATTTGGAAGAGCTAGTTTTTACCGTCGGTGTTGATTTTTCATTTTCAGGTTTTTTGGTAAAAGAGCTCATTGGGACTGTAGAGGAGCTTCAAATTTAGAAGAACTACATCAACTTTTAAGTGAGATAATGATCAGAAGACTGAAGAATGATGTTCTAACTCAGTTGCCTCCCAAAGTTAGGCAGCGTATCCCATTTGACCTCCCACAAGCTGCAGCTAAGGTAAATTTTCCACTTTTGCTAAAAGTATTTGTTAGTAATATCTATGCATTCATATGTATGCATTTATATTATATGTAGTTACAAAGAAAGTGCAAATATATAGCATAGCATCTCTGTTATTCTTTCTAAAATATAACATGAAGAACATGAATATACCAATTTTTTGGCATCAAATAATGATAAAATTTGCTCTAATTTTGGTACGATCTTCTTCCTTCCTGTCTTGCTTTCTCTTAGATTTTGAACCCTGCAGTTACTTTTAGCCAAATTTGACAGTGTTCTCAAAATTACTCAGTTCCTAAACATTTCATGCTTGAAATGTAGATGTTGAGCTAGAACACACTTTGTACTATGTATCTAACAACTGATCTCTTCTGCCAATTAGAACTTGAATACCATTTTTGCAGAGTGGGAGAAATTAATGAGAAATCTGAATTCAGATGCCACGGAAACCCAATTTTCTCAAGTCATGTGTCTAATCACACGCATGTATAAAGAAACAGCCATTGCCAAGGTAAGCATGGAAGTCTTTTCTTAGTATATTTAAAATATGCAGTGTGGTTTTCAACTTAATAAAATTAGTTGTATTGGCCTGAATTCTACATGAGGTTGGTTTGTTTTGTAATTGCAACGTGGAGAAACACTCTCTTTTTCCCTGTCTGTTTGTGGAATAGGCTGAACCCCGTTACAGTGACCTGAGCTAAGCGTTAAAACTGTGACTGATTAGATGTCTGCTAAGCCGGCTGAGACTGTCCAGCCAGAGTCTCCCAACAGCACTAAGTGCATCTCACAGACTTTAGGGATATACTGGAGCAGGTACTTCAGTGCCATACCTGTGTGTCAGCAGCTGCTGCAGCTGACCCAGGACGGTGCTGACACGGCCCTTAGGCAGACTGCGTTCTGTCAGTACTGGGTCTCACGGATAAATGTGGACAAACAACAAGCCTTTCTAGCTGGTCTCTTTCTGTTCTATCAGATAGGACCCCGTGTTCTCTACTTCCTCCTATAGTACTGTAGCTTAAGATGTAAGAAAAACAAGTTAATGACCATAATGTTTTACATGCCCGCTTCTTACCCTGTTATCTGGCTTAATTATGGTAACCTATTTTTAGAAGAGGATAGAAAAAAAAGCTCTGCAGGCTGCTGGAGCAGTAAGAGTTGAGACTCTGACTCCTTCACGTTTTTTTCCTCCTTCTCTTAAAAATATCACCGTAGTTCTGTTTCTTACCCACTTCTCTAGTTTCTTCCCTCTGATAATCCATTTTCAAACAGGAAGCCGAAACATGAAAAAGACATCTGAGGACTGATGCAATGGGTATTGCATTAACCATTGATCACTGATAAATGTTATTAACTGTCATCATTGCTTTAACAGTTTTTGTAAAAGATACTGAAAATTATAATTGATACAAAAGAATTCTATGAAAATTTAAATACAGTAATACTTTAGGATTATGGTATCATGAAAGTATCTAAATTATTCTTTCAGTTTTGATAGATTGCTTTATGTGGGTGCAGATACAGAAGTTCTGATTAAACAATACCTTGTCCATTTGAAGTATATTTGGGCAGAAATCAGTTTTGTAGTTTTTTAAATATGGCTTAAAATGCCAGATAATGATGTTGTAACTAAAAGGGGGTTTATCTGCATCATAATCTGGAAGAAGTGCAATGTAATGATGTGACCTTTTGAGGATAAATGTGGGGGTTTTGTCTGAAGGAATGAGATGGGTTTCTCAAAGACATAAAGTTGTGATATTTTTTCAAACAAAATTGATTTGAATATTTTATACTTAGCAATGGCAGTGTTTGGTAAAATATTAAATGGATAACAAAAAGTATGGAAACTTACCTTTTAGTATTACATGAAGTTAAAAGACATGAAAATAAGAACTGTCTTTTTGAATATTTTTTTACATCTAACAAAAGCTCATTCTCTTACTCTAGGCAGGAGCAGTAAAGGACTACATCAAAATGATGCTTGAAAATGACAAATTGAAGTTTCTAGTTTTTGCTCATCACTTAAGCATGCTTCAAGCCTGTACAGAGGCAGTTATTGAAAATAAGGTAATGATTTAACAAATGTACACACAAATTTAACTCCATGCTTTACAAATATGTATGAGCTGTGTTTGAATTCAGCAGAACTGCCTTTGTGTACAGGAATTTATGGATTTTAAGTATACGCAGATCAGTGCAACTGGATTAAAAGGGATAGTGTGTTTTTGAAGAACTGTTTTGTATTTAAGGGTGAAGTAGACACTCTTACCTGGTATGATACTATTATTGAATCAGTGTTGTAGACAGTTGTTTCCCGTTTTTCTACCAATATGTTTCTAACTACTTTTTTAAACTTAATTTACAGAACATTATTTCACCTGAATATTTAATTCAAAGCAGTGTAAGTTTTTGCAAACAGCCTTTGTATTATTTTGATCATGGACTCTCAACGATGGTGCTAGGGAATGGTGCTAACTTTGCTATTTTATATTGTTATGATTTTGCACATGCTTGGAATTTCAATAAATCCTGTCAGGGAAACTACGGATTCTTCTCTGGAGTATTCCATTTTAAGATCCCATATTTGTTCTGACTTCTCCTATTGTAAATGGTGAAAACCAAGTGTACACTTTTCTCTAGATAGATGCTTCACTGTAAATCAGAGGGCAAACGGGTACTGATGTATCCCTCTCACCATGAAGGAATAGAACAGATGTTTACTGGGGGACAGAGGGTGGTTGGGTGCAAAAACGGGCACTGATAATGTCATTTTCTCTCTATTACAATACATTATAGGTTCGCTACATACGAATAGACGGAAGTGTTCCTTCGTCAGAAAGAATACATCTTGTTAATCAGTTTCAGAAGGATCCTGATACCCGGGTTGCTATTTTAAGTATTCAGGCAGCTGGTCAGGTAGGACAAAAAAAGAAAATATATGAAATAAGAAACCTAAAGAATATAGGTACTAGAGTCATTGGTGACTGAAGTGATGTACTGAAGGCAATCTATCTTCATGCAGTATGTCTTTTGTAGACTCATGTATTCATTTTTTTGCACTAATAATGTTAATCGTTTTAAACCTCTATTGAAATGACTTGAGCAAAATCAAGATAAGCATCATCATCTCATTCTTGAATAATTACTAAAACTCCATTTCTCTAAAAGTACAAGATTAATAAGAAAATAAACGTTTACTTTCGTAACAAAAAGCAGTATATGGTCTTTGCACAGTATTCAAGTATTTTTTGAATCTTACTTACATCTATCTGAGGCCCAAGGAAGAAATTGGTGTAATAGGCCCATCTGCTATCAAAGTGGTTCCTCTTATTTCCATGTAAAAATGTCCTGTACAGCCTTTAGCTTTCTTTTACTTTAGGTATTCAGTTTTTCGTGTGTGGTATCTTTCTTTCTAAAATGCATCTACTTGTTTTGTTTAGGGTTTAACTTTCACTGCTGCTACTCATGTTGTATTTGCTGAATTATATTGGGATCCAGGCCATATTAAGCAAGCAGAAGACAGGGCACACAGAATTGGGCAGTGCAGTTCTGTGAACATTCACTTCCTTATTGCAAAAGGAACAATGGATACTCTTATGTGGGCAATGCTGAATCGCAAGGTACGTGTGGAATAGAACCAAATAATCAAGAGCTTGCTGTAGTTCAGACAGAAATTAAATGCGTGTGCCAAGTAACATGCTTGCTTATCTGGAGCACTGTCTGGCTATAAGACAAATTGATACAGCTAGAATTGCTTGTCATCAGAATGTCCGTGTTTGTTCTGAACTAGTCTTTTTTAGCTTTTTGCTTTACATTTCGGATCGAAAGGTAAACAAGGTAGTTTTTGCCAAGATGGATAGGATGGTTCACATTTATAGGAGAATGTTGGTTTATCTTCTAGCTTTTTTTCTGGTTGTTCCATTTACAATTTTAAGGTTTTCTGGTCACTCATAACAGATCAAGTTTGTGGGTTTTTTTAATCGGGTTAATATTGTGCCTTAACTAAACTTCATTTCTGAGAAGCAGAAGCATTCTCAAATAATTCTTCAGTAGACTCAAGATTACTGTAATCTAATCTTCTTGTTGCCATTTTCAAGTGTTACCCAGTCCTCATTAAGAAGAATAGTTCCATTCTGCTTGCTTTCCTTACTTGAATGATCTTTGAGAGTTCAAAGGACTAAGAAAAATAATTTGCCTGTCTTACTTTTGTCACCTTTTTGTAGCCTTTGACACCATTCATTAGTGTCTTGTTTTGATAACTGACTTGTGTTAGTGTTCAGCTCTTGTTTTCTGACATTTCCAGAAGTGCCAACATGAAGAATAACTGCCTTTTAAACTCTAGTTGTCAGAATCATTTGAGATTCGGGTTACAGAGGACTCAATCTGATGCAAATGCTGACTTAAGGTGGTTGTTCCTGCATTTGGCTACCCCTGTGCTGTAGTGGTTCAATTGATTGTGTCTGTACAGTTACTGTATTGAGAAACTGGTAACCATTTTTTTTCCCCCTGATAATTTCCTCTGCTGCTGAGAAGTAGTCACAGCTTAAAGAATCTAGGTACTGCAAACTGTATTTGACGTTCATTTGGGGAATGAAGTTCTGTGTTCTAATTCCTGTAGGTACCTCTGAAAAAATCTGTCAGTCTAGGATGTTGAAGTCTCCTTAAACATGGCACAGATAGGTCTCAGTAATTCATCAACAATTTGCCTTACAAGTTCTGTCACTAAACTTCTTCTTTCAATTAATTCAGTTGTTGCTTGCCTGCACATGCCAAGCAAAATGTGTTAAGACTGTAAGAGATGTACACAATTTATATATTCTCTTTTACCTTCAATAAATACTGACATTTTGTATACGATTTCACAAGTCGTGGTGTGCTAAATACTTACTGTTATTCTTGCAGAAATGGATGCTGGGAGAGAAATAATTTTAATCACTTAAGTTTGTTTCAATTACTACAGTTTCTTACTTTGCTAATGCTGAATTAAGTTTACAAGGGAGGCAAAGTTAGCAAATTAAAATTGTTCCAACACATGAATTCCTTGGAAACTTTATGCAATTTGTCTTTCTGTAGTCCAGAGTTACAGGCAGCACCTTGAATGGCAAGAAAGAGAAAATGCAAGCTGAAGAAGGTGACAAAGAGAAATGGGATTTTTTGAGTTTTGCTGAGACCTGGACCCCAAATGAAAGTCTAGAAGATCCCAAAAATGAGCTTTTATTTACACATGTAAGGCTCAAAATTAGGTTTTCCTGTTTCCTTTCATTAAAAAAAAATGTATAGCCATTGTTTGCTTAAGCTTTCTATGTACTGCAGAATTTACTAATGGAGAAACACTAAATAAGTGGGAAAAAGTAATGTAAATTATGATTTTAAAGTTAGGTGAAGTTGGGAAAAGTGCTCTGCTGGGTATAAATGTGATCTGCAGGCTTCCAAGGGGCCCTTATGTTATGTTTAGGTGACTGACCCACCTCAGAGTCAGATATGACCAAGTAATTTCTGTTAAAATTAAATCTATATCAATTGTACTGAATTTAATTGGCTGGTACTTTAAAAACAATGTTTAAAAGCTTTTCCTTATAATAGGCGTGATCAAAAAGAGGCATAACAGTTCTGTGTATTTGTTTTCTGATAGTGTTGTTTCAGAATTTTCATGAGAATATTGAAGAGAATTTTTATGAAACAGAAGAGGAATGTTGAATTGCTTTTTCTGCTAGCTGTTTTTTCTTAAAGGAAGATCTCTTTTGTTTCCCACTCCAAAGCAGAAATAGCTTCTTGTATTAGAGAGTAATATCAATGGAGAAAAATCATTATTTTAACAGCTTCTGTTGCAGTAATTACTAAGTGGGGTTTACATATTTCTTTCCTCTTTCCTAGTTTGAAAAGGAAAGACAGCATGACATACGTTCTTTCTTTTCCCCAAAATCCTCCACTGAGAAGAAACGCAAAGTATTTTCTGGTAATGAGTCATTACATAATGATTCAGAGTTTTCTGAAGTCACAAAAGAGGAGGGTGCAGAGAAAAGCAATGAAAACCTGGATTCCTCAAGAATAAGTGATGTGGATACGGTTTGTCATGAAAGTACCTACGAACCTGAAGCTAAAAGAGCAAGAAGGAGAAGTGGATCTACTCCAGTCAACTCCAGTAAGAAAAAGACAGAATCTTTGACTGGAAAAAGGCCCTCTTTGCTTTCAGAACAAAACAATGAAGTCCTTCCTTGCAGCTCAAATACTTCAAGCAAAAGTAAATCTTTATTGGAAGTTTGGCACTGTAGTGTTTGCACATACAGTAATAATGAATTGGTCCCTTACTGTGAAATGTGCAATTGTCCTCAGAGCAGTAGTGGTAAGTAATATGTAGTGCAGAGAGAAGCGTGCATTTTTCATCTCAGTTGTGATTTAGTTTCAGAAAATATTTTTAAATATATGACTATACAGAAATCCAGGCAAAATATGAAGAATGATGTCTTTACATGTGCAGATACGAGTTAAGTGATCCTTCTTACTTTTGCTTTCCCCAAGGATCTTTTATGTGAGTCTAATTTGAAACAAATAGAAAATTCACGTAGATGTTAACAGGATATAAATTCTGTAAGGAAGAATATATGCTCAGCTTTCTTTGCAGCAAATGTAGCTTTCTTTGAGGTTTGTGGTTATTCTGAATTCAATTAAATGGCAAACTTTTCCTTTCAAAACTAAATGATGTGGTATAGATGCTTTATTAACTTTTATTAACTTGTTATTGTATATTTGTCGTGAGAGACATTACCCAGAAAATACGGTATTTCTTGCTCCAACAGGTCAGAGTAGATGTCTTTGATTAAATAAATTTAATAAATCTGGAAACTTAATAACACATTTTTATAAATCTGTCCTCATATTTGCCATTTCAGTTGCAAAGGAAAGAGTAAGGTTCTCTTTTTTTTTTTTTTTTTTTTTCTTTTGGTTTTGTTTTTTTAAATATATTTTATTTACATCTCTGTGCTTGTTTCCAAGTAAGAACAACTTCTGAATTACACAGGTATAGATCAATGTCTGGAAACCTGTGTGTTTATGGTATGCAATAACTGTATATAATATAGAATTGCTAATGGCAGGATTTATTGCATATATTTTGACATTAAGCTGAGTGCATGGAATTTCAGAAATGGAAAACTTTTTTTCCATGTGTTTATAGCTAACTTTAATATTAGAATAATAGTTTCCTAAGTGGTTGCACCATAATAATATTAGAGAATAAAATGACGTTTTTGTATTTCAATTGCACAGTCCTGTCTCCAGATGTGTATTCATTAGGTAGCTGTTTGTACAGGTAGCATAAATAATCACTTCTCTTGTTTCTTTGTTTATAGTTGAGAGAAATTGTGAAGCTCCCACAAGCCAAACTGAGGAAGATATGTCAAAGGGCTCCAGAAGCAATCAGGAGAAAGCAGAGTGCAATGCTGAAGATAGAAGAGAAGATTTTGGGGGAATGGTGACCCAGCAATCTGTTGAAATCTGTGAACAAGAAACTGTCAAAATTGAAAATGAAGAAAGTGAAAGAAAGTGTGGAGAAGGTAAAGTGGGACTCCTGCAAAAGAGTTATTACATCCTATTTCAAAACTCTATTAAATGCCTCTGGCATGGAAAATAACTTTTAAATAAAAACCTACACCTAGACAGAAGTAGATACACTAGCATGTGACTTTATTGTTTGAGCCTGGGATGTTTATTGAATTTTGATGATGGATAAACCTGGCTTTTCTGTACAACTCCTGAAGCCATACAGGGTTTTTGGCTGACTTAAGAACTATGTCAAACTCGCAGCTCTGAACCTGTATAGTTTTATTAAAACTTAGAATGGCATTTACTTGTGTTCAGGATAGCCACGGGCAAAACAGATGATAATTAATTCAGGAGAAACAAAAAAAATAAAATACACAAATATTTTAATAGCTTGCTGCTTGGGCTGTATATCTTATTATGTTGTTCTGGAATTAGATACATGTGTAATACTATTTTTAATGGCTGAGTAGACTGAATGAAATGAATGACGAAAAACACTTTAATGTCAACATTTTTTCTCTTTGTATGAGATGTAGATAAACTGGACACATTCCACGTATATGACAGGCTTATGTTCTGTGCAAGCAGAAATACTGACAGAATTCACCTTTATACGAAGGTAAACCTGAAAATATGCATGCATTTATATCCTTAGATACATAATTTTTAATGCTTGGCTTACGAAATGGAACTGATACATTAGATGTATGCTCAGATCATCTGTTAGAAATGCAGGTGATAGTTGTTCAAGATTCCTGCATGGATCTGCAGTGGTTAGGGGAGTACAGAAACCAGCAGTTGGTAGTTTTCTGGATCGTTTTTCAAGAGGGAGTCAGGACTTTGCAATTCCTTCTTTTAAGGGATAGAAAAGTTCACTGAGAAAGGTTTCTTCGAAGCTACTGTAAGAGTCAGTGTATTCAGGTGCAACTGCAAAGCATCTTAAATAACTGAGGGCAAGTCATTGAAATAATACATTTCAATTAGGCTGATAGAGCGGGGGAAAAAGCAAAAAATGAGTGTCCTCTTCTATCTGAAAACATCTTTAATATGCTTAAAGTGTACACTGCTTCCTAGCTTCACACATTTTATTCAAAGGCAAAGATGCATTTTGGATGGTATTTGGGCAACTGTATGGGTTGGTTTTGGCTTGGATAAGAGTTTCATTGTGCCAGATACTGCACAAAATCTTTCTGCTGGATGGTGAGACACCAGGGAGTTCTGCTTTGATTCTCTCTTGAATGTTTGTGAATTGTCAATAAGTTCCTGGGTCATATATACCCACTGGGACAACTTGTTCCTTAAAAATTAAGTGGAGGAGAACTTGATCAAACATTTTTTTAAAAAAACCAAAGTTTACTAAACAATGCTCTATCTAAAATTCTGATTTTAAATTGCAATGAATGACATTTTCCAATCCACAAACATTCATTTCCCTTGGAAATTCAGTCAAGAGGTTGATAATTTCTGTTTCTTAATTTAAGGCAGTTTGTGTGTCTGAACTATCTGAAAATCAAAAAAATAGCAGATATATTCAAGGGTTAAATTTTCATGCTCTTTACTTTTAGGTATATTAACACTAATCATATTTCTTGCATCTGTGCTGTTATCATACATCTGTGGCTTATTGTTTGTTTCTGGAAAAATCTTACCTTGGGGGACTAAATTTAGTAGGAAGGGAGGGTAACTTGCTTGAAACAGATAATTTTTTTTCTAAATTGTGCTGCACTACATCTCTAAACAAAACTGTTTCCTTGTCTAGGATGGTGAACCACTGAATCATAATTTCATTCCATTGGACATACAGCTGGATAACTGGGAGGATTTACCAGAGGCTTTCCAGCATAAACAAAATCGTTCATTGGTAAGAACAAATTCTACTGGCACAGTAATACAATATTTAATACAGAGGGCTTTGGCTTGTGTTTTTTTAAAAAATTGCAGAACACTTAGAGGTCTTGGGATCTAGGCACAGTTTCATCAATGCACGCAGATCTTCTAAATGTTGATGAGAATATTAATTATGCAGTCTGTTACTTTGGCAAATTATCATGCCTCCTGTTAACATTTCAATAGATGGAATCAACCAGGCATCATTTAATTTCTCACTTACAGGATTAGTAACTAACATTCATAAGTCAACAAAATAGCTTTTTAAAGGTTATGAATTAAATGGGACATGTAATGAACGTGCTAGATTATGTCAGAGCTGCAGTTCCGAGCAGGCCTGCAGTCTCATTTCTTCCTTTGGTCTTCTAACAATTTTCAAAGCAGCATGGGGCACAGCTCCACCGAGATGTGTAGCTTCCGTTAATTGCGTAATAAAGATCACATTCATAATGGTGTTTGAGACGAACATTAACACTGTAAACCCAAAGTACTCAAGGACAGACATAAAGAATTTAAATTGGATGTGCTGTATTATCTGCTGAACGTAGTTTTGTTAGCTGTTCTCTCCATTTAAAGAGAAAGGTAATTTGGAAAAGCAGATTCTACAGTTTCTTAATTTAGTGTTATGCATGTATCAGAAGGTTAGAGGAAAGCAGAAAAATTGTCCGTAAACACAATTATAAATGTGGTTCAAGTACTGGAAGCAAACTTTCTTTTTCGGAGAGACCAGCTGCAACAGGAGGATGACTGCTGTAAGCAGAAAGCTCCTTTGCACCTCTGGTTTTCCCACCAGCAAAGTCTTGCTTACACAAGAAATGTTTACCAGAGGCTTTTTCAAGAAACCTTTATCCTATGGCTACACCTTAGATTAGTAAAGGCCGTTTCTGGCCTTATTTTATACCTTCTGGATCAACGCATGTAGCAAAACCGTTCTTGTAGTCAATGCCAAAGCTGCCAGAGTTCTTGAGCAGGGTGGGGGGTTGCAGCTTGTGGGAAAACTGCCTTGAAGGGACCATCTCTGATCACACCGGCTGTTGTCATCCAGTTTGGAATGTATTAATTCACAGCGCTCTTGTACTGTGATCAGAGGCTTCTGTGTACTGTCTGTCGTGCTGCTGACAATAGCATTCTTTGCCAGATACTGAGGTTTGTGAAAGAGTGGAGTCATCTAACAGCGATGAAACAGAAGATTGTCAGAAAAAGTGGTCAGATATTTTGGAGTCCTATTCAAGCTGCAGAGGAGCTGTCTAAAAAACAGTCAGTGGTCAGCAGCACAAAAAGGTATGTGGCTTTTAATTCTGCTTCCTTTTTACTAATTGCTGCAGGAAGTTTGATATATTAAGGGAATTTCAGTGGAATGATACTGAGACTAAGCTGGTCGTTTGATAATTGCTTGTTGCGTAGTGACAAACATAGGCAACCGCGCATGCCAGTCAGCCTGTTGGAATGGAAGTGCCGCTTCCCTGTCCGGCACCGCTGCATTCAGCGGCTGTTCAGGCTTTGCTGCACTGCATGTTTAAACACCTGGAACTTGCCAAAGAATTTTGAGGAAAAATTCTGACCTCAGGGACTCAACAGAAAAGTAAGGTCAAAGAATCTTGTTTTTTCCCCACCTGGAAGCAGAAATAAATCATTAGTTGCCATCAGTGATATAGTGGGGTATTCATAATTTACAGCATACTCCAGTCTTATAGTAATTTTTTTTTTCTTTAAACAGTTCTGTTCTCTGTGGATGACACTTCTCAAAACGATTGTTTTCCTTGCTGGGTGCCACTGAAAAGAGCTAGTGTTTAATCCTGGCTAAAATCTAAAACTACCTCTCTTCCACTTTCTTTCCTTTTTGTGATGCACTGCCTTGCGTGACAGACATTTGTAGCTTCGGTGCTGTCATTGCTCTCCACAAAACTTCTAATGTGTCCAGGTTAACTCACCAAGGTGCCTCTGCAAACTACCTAAAACCTTTTTATTCCTTTCAGTCCCTAGTGTTAAATTCTCCAGGGTGACTCTTCAGCTGTAGGTAAGAATTCAAAAATAGAGTTTGTAATTCCAGTAATAAAGAAGCAGCAGGTAGTAGGAGTTTCTCAACCTGATCGTTGTTCCTGTTGCCTGGTCGTTGTTGTTCCTGTTGCCTGGTCGTTGTTGTTCCTGTTGCCTGGTCGTTGTTGTTCCTGTTGCCTGGTCGTATCATTCCATAAAATGTAGGAAAGATTTAACTGAACCAGGTTAGAAAACTTACGGCAACCTACAGTGGCCTTCTAAGGTAGCGTATAGGGTTTGGTGTATGTATATTACGTACAGAGAGATACACTTGTGAGAAGTTGTCTGAATAGTGGTTTTTGGAAGCATGATCAGAGTGAAACAATTGGAAAGCCTTACTGAAAAGCAGTGGTAGTTGGTGTGTTTGCACATGAAAATGAAGTGAGCTCACATGTAACTGCAAGGAGTCCTCCAGTGCTCGGAAGGGTTCCTGGATTGTCTGGAATGTCAGTGACGCTTCACCCGATGGAACAAAGCGCTTTCAGATTTCGCTGTCAGGCAGTATCAAATTGCTCTCATTTTTTAATAGTTATATACAAAACAACTTGACTGCTTGCTGGCTAGAGCTGAATCTGGTTTTAGAAAAAGGTGTCTTAATTAATATGGAAGTATTATGGTGAAGGATGCTTTCTCAGACTTGAAACTCATTTCTCTTCCAGGAGATGAGGAACATTTCAAGACAATATGCTGTACCGATCAGAGTGAATATTCTTTGAGGGAGACTGTTCCCTTTGTAGGATATTGACAGCATTTTTAATTATTTTAGGTACGTGACCAAGGAGGATGTAGCAGTAGCCTCACTTAACAAAGCTAGCAGCAGTGGGGGCAGCATCCGCCTCATCTCAAAAGAAAGCAGAGTTTGTCTGAAGAATGAAAATGCTTCTATTGAACAGTTGGGTCATTCCACAAAGTAAGTTTATTAATGCAATAAGGTGATTAAGCTTTTTCTGCACAGATTTTTTTAAGATAGTAGAATTATTTGCTATGAGTGTTTACCTTGGTGAAGTACAGTGTTTAGATAAGAAACTTACTGTAGTGCTCATAAGCTGTGGTTTACTCTTGTAACAGTTTAGATTACATCTGTTGTCTGCTGATATAGCTGGTAATTAACTGTGTCTGATTAAAATGAAACAAGAAAATAGTTATACAATTCAGTTAAGGAAAAAAGACTGTTAGCTCAGGCCTTCTTGTGAGGTCAACAGTAAATTAGGGGCACAAAACTTTCTTGTATTTTGCCTCAAAATTTAGAAAGAGGGAGAAAAGAACATTAAAATTCTAGACATAAAATGCCCTTTTAAAATAACGTATTAAACTGGCAGTGTGGATCCTGCCCGGAGGTAAGCCTGTTTGGAGTAGGGAACCAATAGGCAGCCATGAAGGTTGCATGGGGAAGTCAGGATGCTTCCTTTGACTTGTTAATTCTGTTAAAGAGGGAGCTGAAATGTTTCACATTTATATGTCTACATGCCCGGGAGAAACCACCGTTTTATAAATACAGCATTATTTCAGCTAATAATTAGGTGTGCACTTGTAAATGTAGTAAGATGTGCAAAAGAAGAATTTTTAACATGGTGGTGTTAAATTGTCAAATTTTGCTGGAATGGAAATGTAAACCAAGTAGATGATTTGCCCTGTGCAGGTATCAATCTGAGCAAGATACTATTTCAACTAAAATTTGTATTTCAGAGCATAAAAGGTAGCTAATGGAAATAGTGTGTAAAAAACCTACTGCACTGTGTTGCTGAATGCCTCCTTTATGAAGAGCTGTCCTTTGTTTTCTGCAAGCAGGTTGCATTCAGAAAACCGAAGAGGTCCATCAGCTCTGCATTCAGAGCAGACTGAAGCTGAAGGCTCCTCCCTACCCAAAGGCTATTTGCAAGCCTTGGACAGCCAAGGGAACCCCCTCTGTCTGCGCTGTCAACAGCCAACAGCTCAGCTTGAGCCGGGCTGCCAGAGCCAGGCTTGGGACACGCGATTCTGCTCTCATGCCTGCCAGGAGGACTTCTTGATTCGCTCTAGTCAGAGCTACCTGCGGACTAAAGTGTTTGAAATTGAACACGGCGTTTGCCAGTTTTGCAATCAAAATGCCCAGGAGCTCTACCTCAGCATCAGAGATGCACCCAAGAGTGAGCGTAAGAAACTTCTGGAGAGTTCTTGGATGTCTCACCTTCCACTTGGGCAGGTAATTGTACTGGGGTTTAAGCCATAACAGCTAATCTGTGTATTCCTGTAGCAGATGGTTCAGAGAAATCCAAAATGTTCTAGATTTAAGATAGAAGGTAAACATAGTGCCAACGACAGAATAAGAAAAAACAAATCCTTAAAAACCAACGAACACCAAAGCCAAACAAAAAGAAATAAAGAAGTCTCAATGTCTTTTGCACACTTCTCATCTTTAAGTCATAGGCATGAGACTTCAGATTCCTTAGGAATGGATGTAGCCTTAGCAGTACTAAGTTATTCCTACTTTGCAGAATGTTTGGTAGGAGCTTAACAAAAGCCAGTTGTCACAGCTCCTCTTGGTCTCCTCCCAAAATGCGTTACTAACTGCCACCATTCTTCCATCGCTGTGACTGCTGCTTCGCTCACTTGAAGGCAATGCAGCAGGGAGGGAGAAGTCCCTACAGAAAATGGTGGGTTTATTCAGAAACTAACGTATTTTCTGCTGCAAAACTGAAATCCTGCTTCAGAAGCAACTGGTTCTAAATTGTGTGAATTGATTCTGCAGACAGCCGTTGAACCCCATTGCAGAATTAAAAAAAAAGGTTAATTTACCATCACTGGTCATATGTATGAGATCTCCTTTGTTGCTTGCAGCTTTTGAAAATATCTGAAACATTTAAAACACTGAGATGGGAAGTCTTGTGGAGTGGGGGTATCTGACAGCCTTCTATGTGAACACAGCTCCGTGCTCAGTTACATTCTTCAGCTTTTTGAAAGCTGATGCAGGGCTTTGTCACCTAAGGTTTCTCAATGCCTGCCATTACAGTTATACTGACTTGATCAGAAACTTAACAGACCTAGATAGTCTTTAATTTTTGTGATGGGACTATAGCTACTGGACCCTTTATATTTGTGTGTATTTAATAGCAGCACTTGACAAAATGGCATTGAGGATACCTTACTGTACCAACCTTTCATTCTGTCTGCCCTTGGCCCACTGCAGTGTGCTTCAGCATGCTGCAGGCCAGGTGAAACATGCCAGCTAAAAGTACGGTTGTTCACTTGTCCAGTGGGAGTAACAAAAAAAAAAGCTAAAAACCTACAGCTTACTTCCTCTTGATGAAAACTCTTAAGTAGCTACTTCCCTGAATTATTTTCTCATGACAGCAGAACATCAGGACATACGTGCAGTGCAGAAGTATCTGACGTTTCCAATGTCATGTCCTCTGTTTCCGGCAGCTGAATGACATTATAACAAACCCGACGGAAGGCCAATTCTGGCAGGTGGATCACATCAAGCCCGTTTACAGTGGAGGAGGACAGTGCTCCCTGGAGAACCTTCAGACGCTGTGTACAGCCTGCCACCGAGAGGTCAGTCCAGTGCTGCCACCACCACTCGCCCCCTCACAGGGAAACCTCTGGAATGGGCAGCCGGGCAGGATTTATCAGAGATATTTTGGGCACTCCAGGAGGTAATGCAGCCTCGGCCCTGGGCTGCCCCACAGCCTCTAGCCCCAGGCAGCGCCTGCCCCCCCTGCGGGTGAGCCCGGTGGGAATGCCCTGAGCAGGGGGAGCAGGGCGCTGCTGCCCCCCTTCCTCCTGCCTCTTCTGGCAGCGCCAGGCTGTCATCCAGCTCCGCAGCCCTGCTGCCTCCAGCTGAACAACCCCTGTGCTCGCAGCCTCTCCATCCCGTACAGCCAAGGTGTCGAGGTAGCATTAAAGGGTTACAACAGTTTCCTCAGGATTTGGGAAGATGTCACCTTAAACGTTTGCATTTCATTATGCTGTCTTCTGCAGAGTTAGACTGAAGTTTAACTGGGGGCTCAGGCTTTCCATGGCGCACGCTGTTGCCAAGTAACACCGCTTCCTGACCAGACCTACCTTTCTCTGTTGCAGAGAACTGCCAAACAGGCCAAGGAGAGAAGCCAGCTGAAGAGACGTTCTTTAGCAACCAAGTACGGCTGTGATATCACAAAATTTTTTGTGAAGATGTAAAATATATTGCTACATTCTAACACAGAAACCGCTATAGTTACACAGTGTTCCTCATGCACGGATTTCAAATAACAGCTTTGTAGTCAATCATGCTGTCGGTAGAGGGAAGAAAATATGGAATTAAACCCACGGAATCATTTATAATGCTGATTGTCAAAGGGCCTTTGGTAAGTGCGTACAAGCTACTTGATCGTGGTTATATTTTTATGACACTATAGTTTAAAGCTAAATTTCTGTGTGTAACCTTAATGCAATTTGGAAGCATTGCTATTTTCTTATTACAGTGTAGTTACAGCTGCAGGAATTTGACGAAGTTCTGTTGAAATTTTTCTTGGTCTTACAGAGCTCAGGGTCCCTACAGGACAGGAAGGTATCTTAGTTTAAAATACTTTCTTTGTTCACGTATCAATTGCTGTAGAAGATAGAGGCTCTGATATCTATTATGACAGAAATCGCAAGAGCTGAGGGATTAGTCTCAGAAAACGGCCTTACACGCTTCTGACCTGCTGTGAAAGGCCCGCTGTTGGCACTGGTGACTTGTCAGAGTCTGGCACTGCGAATTAATGTCTGTTGAATTCTGGGTTTACTTAAACCAGCTTGTATTAAAAACTTAATTGGTAATATTTGTTGTTCCTTATCAAAATTATCTCTAAGGTAGCTTCTGGGAAATGCTAGTCACTTTCTCCTTAGAGAGCTTGCAGAGATGCTGATTACTTCAAATAAACACGTTTCTTTCCATGCTTTGTCTGTCTCTCCCTGAGCCCATGAATGCCATAAAGCAGTACTAAGTTCATAAAGCACACCTGTATGCTATGTGTCATCTTTGGAAAGTCCACAGCTGCCCTTTTCAAGTATATCTAGTTAAAACAACGATAACCCAGAAAGCTTTTCAGCTTATGAGAAAAATTCTTCAAGTTCTAAACATTCTTTTTCTCAGTTAACAATGTAAGACAAGGTGGTGGTGTGAGTGCACCATTTTCTGCAGAGTCAAACTAACTGGACTTACCCAGCAAAGACACCTTTGGGTACCTACCTGACAAAACCATGACACGATGTTTGTGTTCTCTAAGGATGATCAGAGGAATCATCGCTTCAGCAGTTTGAAAGATCAAGTAAGAACAGCCTGATAAGCAAGTGAGGGGTTTTCAGGTTCATACAGCCTTTCCGAGAGGCCCCACTTAAATGTAAAATGTCATTTAGGCAGTCAGGAGAGGAGGAAGCCAAGAGTATCAGGGAAGAAGTTGGATTACTTAGTAATGAGCCTCGTGCCATTTCTTTTAAAGACGCTAGACAGTTAAACGACAGCTAAATTGGTCTTTGTCTTTTATCAGAGGAATTTGTCTCAGGTAAAAAACACACAAACAGCCTGGAGAACAAATTCTGTGACAAGATTTTCTCTGAAGAAGACCTAATGCTTCTTTACCTTGAATAATGTATTTCTACTTGATACAGCTCTGAGGGAAACGCTCCAACCCCTGACGCCTGTTCCCCTCAGCGAAGTTTCAGGGTAACTGTCACTATATATATATGACTGTATATAGTCACAGTCACAAGTGCTGCTCATCCAAAAATGACATTTAGCAAGTATTTTATAAAAACCATGACTGGTACCCAAAGAAGCCTGAAAGCCAGTAAGTTCTGATTTATTGAGTAATGTCACCAATACTGTAGCTCTTTTTACATTTCATTTTGTAAAGTAATGCTGATCTTTTGCCGATTCTCACTGAAACGAAGACCACTGTAAAGCAGCATTGGCACACAGACGTCATGGTGTCTGCACGATAGCCAGCGGGTTAGCTTCCAGCAGGCAACACAACTGCTCTGTCTTACTGGATCAAGGACAGATCCTGTATTCAACGGGTCTCTACAAACCAGTGCCTTGCTTCCAGTGAAATGCCTCTGTGTGTGTCATTTACATCCAGCTTTGGCCCTTGCATGCAGGGCAGGATATAAAGTAGCTTTAAGTGGATCGCTGACACGTATCAGGCTTATGGTCCACTTACAGCCCCACATATATTTATTTCTGTTTGGGAGAAGCGGCCAAAACAAGATCTTTTTGGACAACTGCTGCAACGCTAGGAGAGTTTACCATGAGCTAGACCGTACTGTGTATTTTAAATGAAAATAAGGATAGTTTAGAAGTCATTGCAACTTCGTGATTAACCAAAAAATACGATTAGCAATAAATACAAATTACTTAATGTTTGCACATCAATTTCAGTAACTAATGTCACTTGATAAAATCTAATTAAGAACCATAGAGCAGCACATTCTGCATGAATTTCACCATGAATTATTTGCATACAGCTCATTCATGTCCATTATTCAACAAGCTAATGCAAAAAAAATATTACGCTCCCTTTGGACAGAGAGGAGATAGCCAAACTTTCTTCCCCAAAGATTCTGATTGAAATGACTTGTGAAGCTGCTCCAGGCACCCTGCTCGGCTGCCCATTCAGCTCTGTGCCTGGGAACATGACACTCTGTCAACTAGCAATGACTGTATTGTCTCCTCACCACAAGCCCATCCCTCTGTAACAGTAACTTCCCTGCAGGAAAATGAAGAGCACGCTGGTTGTGAAGACACCCAAGATGACCACAGGTGGTTACATCAGAAGAAGGTTGTATCTGCTGAAAAGGCACCTGCAAGTCGGAAGTCTGCCTTGGTCAGCACGCTGTACATGCGCTGGGGTAACGGTTTGGAGTAAGGTGCAGGGCGGGGGACAGTTGTGCGCAAAATCACCTCACGACCTGTGGGTGGTGGGAAATCTGAAACTACCCCCGTGTTAAGCCTTCGCTCCTCCGATGAACCCGATCTCCTCAATTCTTCATCAAGCGGAGGCACTGCAGCCACCTTAAACAAGAGCAGAGGTATAATTACAGGGCAAGCTGTTTCTTAACGATAGGGTTCAGAAAATGTTTCTGAGGAGGAACAGAGGAAGATTAGAAATGGTGAACACATCAAAAGGCTTTATGTGCACACAGAGCAGAGCAAGACACTAATGGGATGTTAAGAAATCAACTGCACACAATCGGATGGAAGAACCTTCACGTGTAGATGGTGAAGCTCAGTCTAGATGAAGCTCCTGATTTTTTGGTGTGAAGCAAGGGTTCTGACCACACAAAATGCCCCCTTCTCAAGCAGGAGGGCCCTCCCCTCCACTCGCTGTGGCTACATGAGGCCAAGCCAGCCTTCCTTTAAAAATCATCAGTGCCGCTACTGGAGTCTAGACTAATTGTCACCTGCCTTTTCCAACTCAAAATACTACTGCAATATGTGTGTTCACGGCCAGAGAGAGGCTTGCCAGCATGGCAGTGCAGAGCGAGACACTGCAATCTCCACAGTTAGTCTTTGCCTCAGAGCTGGTAAGCAGCAACACTAACATCTGAATACTGGAAGAAGGGCTGACATGCTGCAATCAGCCCTGTAACCATTCCCTGATTGCATACACGTATGTGTACACACACCCACCCCCAAGTAGGGCCCTCATTTAAGTGTACACAACTCAAGACTGGCAGTGTCCCCCTGAGGTGGGGCAGAATCCACTGGACGACCCTCGTGGGCCACACTGCACCTCCGCTCCCACCCCCTCCCCAGGAGCGGGGCCCTGGTACCGCTCTGCAGCCTGTGCCACCAGAGAAATCACCAGGGACAAGTGCCGCTTGATCCTACAAGAACAATTCTAGGAAACTAACCAAGAGGATGTTCCCTGGGCTACACTTCTGGCAGTTACCCCAGTTCTTCCCCAAACATCTACCTCTGTCCAAAAAGCCCAGTAGTTTCAGGAAGCCCTGCTGTCTAGATTGCAACATTCAGGTACCGTCCATCACTGCCTCCCGCCCCAGATACCTGGCTGTTCAATAAACAAAAAACAGTGACAGCAAGAGGGAAGAATATAAAGTCATGGCCACATATTTCAGCATCAGAAAATGCTAATAGTCACTTGAAGAGGTTTTTTTTTCCATTTGCCTTGGAATTTTGGGTTTTTTTAAAAAAAGATTTCTCTCTCTTTTTGCTACCTGGTAGGCTCTAAAAACAAACTATGAATGAGGAAAAACCATTCTGGAAACACAAAATTATTTTTATGCTTAGTATGTGAACAACAGCACAAACTAAATCAGGCTGCTGTACTGTATCTACTGAAAGGTTCAGCTCTATGCAGCTAGGGAAAATGAGTGGGAAACAAGGGACAAAGTTGGTTACCTCATCAGAAGACTCAGTCAGCTTGGAAAGGGATGAGAAAAGAACCAGTGATGAAAGATAGAAACAAAGGCAAGTCAGAGGTGGCTTACAAGAGGTTAGAAGGAGATTGTAGGTTTAAGAACATCATGCACTCTACTTCTGAGAACATGCATTTGCGATCATAATTTTCCTGAGAAAACTTGAGAATACAACAACACATTTTACACAACTCACAGAGATGAGTCCAGGTTCAAAAAATAATGAACAAGGATGTCATTCCACTTCTATTTACCAATCAGGTGTCAACTGAAATAATTCATGGCAGATTCAACACCCAGCAGGGGCCTGTAGCAAGTTAGCTCCTGTCCTACTAAAGTCTTAATTAACAGTGACCAGCTACTAGTGGAAAGTTTCTGTAACCAAGCTTCAGTCACTGGTATCTCAAAGGAAATAAAACCCTAGAAATGTACATACATCTTTAACACTGACACTAGAAACTCTTACTCCCCTTTAAAAACATAGTGCCTCAATATTAAAGAGACAAGCGCATACGCTTGTGTACACTTACAGGGCACAGTCCTGGGCTTCATAGGGGAGCCTGTAAGTAAGGCTGGTTGACAAGTTGAGATCTGCAATCAGATTTTCCCTAGAGACTAGAAGGATAAAATAAATGTTCCGATTTTCATTTCTCAGAATAACAACCATGGGCTATTTTCAGAATGGTCCTTTTTTTATGCTGACTTGCAAAATACAGGTTATTACAAAAGCATCCATACCCTATTAGAGTTTAATACCCAATCACAACATTTTTATAGCAATGATTTTCAACAGGGTTTCAGGCTCTTAAGATGTCTGCAATACTTACGCTAACCTTGTTATTACCACTGTATTTACATTTTAGTCAGATAATTTGATGCTATCAAGAGGTGTAATTCTGACAGAAACTGAAGGCTGACTGCAGTCCAAGAAGTTTGGAAATCAGTACTTTAAGGCTAATTATTACAGAATCTGCTTAAGAGAAAAAGGGAATATCTATACCAATAGAGGCTGGGGAAGGGTTTCTAGAGAACAGACGCAACACTGGCAATAAGTGAACTGCATGTAGAGTTGTACTGAAAAAGAACTGAAACTTCCCTAAGCACACTAGTTTCCACAGAAGAAAGCTCAAGTATAAGCCTCAATCTAAAAAGTTAATTCCTCCTAAAATACTAAATGTTATGACATGTTTCTCTGCATTCCTATGTGAAACAATCAACACACTTGACTGCTCTTGCTGTGATGTTGCATATATTGTGTAACTTGAATAAAGCTGAAATTTGTGCCATAATGGATTAGTGATGTCACCCTCTGAAGCAAATTAAACGTTGGTGACACCTTTATCTACCTAGCTGGCTTTGACTGTTTTAACATCCCGGGTCACTTACTCTTCTTCCATCTTGCAAGGCTCTGTTATTGCCAAAATCATGTCGGAACACCACAAATGTAAAAAAACCTCAAGCACATTTATGACAGTACATGCATATATGCAGACAAAATAAACTGGTATCATATGATAAGTTGCTGCCTCATACTGCTTACATCAGAAGTGTCTGCAAAGCAGCCAAGAGCTTTCTCTTACCCTCTGAGCGTTCACGAACAGCTTGTGAATAATGCTGCCAGCAGGTCCTCTTCCTGCACCAATAACTGATACTTCTGGCTGCTCCAGGAGACAGTTTACAAATCTGGTGGTACAAATTATTGAAAAGGAAAAAGGGATGTTTAATTCTCAGCTAACCTCAAACCAGAACTGTTTTCTGTGAGGAGGTCTCCACCTAGCACCATTTGCAAAAAGCAAGACAACCCTGACATTTCTCAGCATCCCACTCAAACACCATCATCACCTTTTCATCCCTTTACTCCTCTCCCTCTACCCTAAAGACTAAACCCCCCCTTAGCCTTCAGTTGTTCCTTCCTACCTTTTGCTCTTTCTTTAGTGCTAATACAAGCAGCTGTTCTTTCATAGGTTACGTAGGTCAAAACCGAGCTGAACACAGCGGCCTCCCACGTCAGGTCAGGAGGGGCAGAATTCTAGAACCATTTACCATTGCAACCCCAGCAACAGGGCCACTTAATGCAACTCAGCCTCTGAAAGGACTGCTTCTCTCAATTAACCACAAACAGAACCCAGGCTCCTAATGCAGATGTGTAAATTCAACATGAAAAGCCGTCATGGTGTTGGCCACACAGTAGTAGTAACAACATGACTATTTTTTTGAGCACAAAGATACTGCTTTGGTCAGACACCGTTCCTCCGAACTCCCAACAGGTATTATAAAAATACCAATCGCTCCCTCTCAGCACCGCAGCGAGAAGTTAACATGGTTGGTTGGGTTTTGGTTGGGTTTTTTAACGGTACATGTTAGCCATCTTTAGCAATAAGTAAATAATCTGATAGCAGGTAGTGAAGCAATGAAACCTGGCTTGTTGCTTTTCATTCATATGGTTCCTCAGTAATATGTTTCCCATAGTAAAGAGACTAGAGTAAGAAAGCGTAACTTGGGGGGTGGGGTGTATTTCATTCCATAGTAGTTATAGAAAATACTGAATTCCTAGTCCTTCTAATTTCACCTCTGTTGTAACAAAGTTAATCAAATATACCTTTTACAAACATGAAAAACTAAACTAAGTCCCCAGTGCTGTCAAGATAAAAACAAATTCCATTAAAACAACCTGTATCACGTGTTTTCAAAGAGATGGTTACTTAGAGGAGCATTCTGGGTACCCACATACATCTCTAGGTAGCCTACAGACACCTAACGTTTATAGCTACTACACATGACTCCTTAGTATTCTGTATTATCACCACTTGAATCTGTCCTAAATTTTGAAACTACATAAAAAGGGCAACAGAGGAAGAGCAAAACAACACTGGGCGGGGGGGGGGGGGGAGAAAAAAAAAAATCAGCAGTCACCTTTGCAGGTCGTCTTTCTCCTCCTCATTTTCACATTTCTCTACCCCAAATTTTGCTTTCAGAGACCTTGCCCTGGCAATGATAGCTTCCACACTCATGATCTGAGCAATGATTTCCTGCAGGAGTTTAATAAAAGTGAAAATGAAAAGATGTTATTTTAGCACTCCTGTGAGCAGTGCAAAAGTCTGTCAGGTTTTGAGCACCCGCCAGTTAAAAAGCCTTACTTCCAACTTCTTGTCCTCTGGACCAGGGAATCGTAGAACTTTACTGGAATGGGATATTATCTGCTTAATAATCTTCTTAACTGAAGATATATCTTCTAGTGCTTCTATTTGGAGGAAAAGAAACAAAGAAGTTGTAATTATCGTATCAGCGTTCACCCTAAAATATCTTAATAAATTATGAAGCATTATTTACCTTCTTCCTTTACCTTGAGTACAGCTGCATGGATGATGCAAGGCAAGAGATGCCTTGCAAGGTCAGCTGGTTTCTGAACTGCAAGGTAATGAAGCACCTAGAACATTAGAAAAATCAATATATTGGTGATCAAAACTACTTCCCAAAGATAAGGTTAACTATGAAGGATGAGCACCTATATGGAATAATTCACAAGAAGGGAGCATCATTGTAAGAGAGGACTCAAGTAGTTTTGCAGGAATTTTCAGTGATTACAGTCTCAACAGGTTAGAATGAAACTAGAAATAATTATGTTTTAGGAACACTTCAGTTTCCTAACACATACATGCAGATAAAAACCTGTTTTATTTACTAATAATTCAAAGAAGGACCTAAGTAATACAGCTTGTGAAGTTACATTCCACACACTATTTTAGATACTTCAAACACACTGTTATGCAGCGGCAAGAATTTCTGATTAACCTCGCGCCATGCACAAAAAGTTTAGTAACTCCAAGAACACAGTGCAATGACTTGTTGATGTTTAAACCTTGCAGAAGGAGGAAGAAGAAAGGGCTGCTGTAAGCATTACACAGATCAGACGATCACTAGCCACAGTGCTTTTTACCTTCTCTGCCTCTCTAGTGTCATCAAACAGTCTCTTCTGCCTCCGAGCTGGGACCGGTTTTGCTGTCTCCCAGGCCTCTACCCACATGTTGCTAGGAATCTTCATTCGGGCACTCAGCTCACCCTTAATGACTATGTTCCCCTTCTCATCAACCACTTCTGCTTCGATGTAATCCCGAGGGGAGTACCACCTCACAAAATCCTCCAGACAACAGCCAGGATTAGCTGCCTGGAATGAAAAGGAGATAAAATCTGTGCCTGAAAAATCCTATAAAAACATGATAATCTGGGTAGGAAGGCAGAGAACAGGCTAGGAACCAAAACTCGAATTCTGTCCACAGTCACCAAACTGCACACTATGAAAGAGAGCTGGCAGAGTGAAGGAACAAAGCATAAACCCAGACAGTGGCAAGGGGTAAAACCCACACCATCAACAAATACAAAGAAAGCTTTTTCTTGCCGCCCCAAATCAATACATTTAACAGTTATTTCAGGCAAGCTCAAAATTACGCTGTTAACCAAAGCTGCTGTCTGGTACGTGATACATGCATTAAGTGTGAACTTTAACTAATTTTTTATGTATAAGCTTAGACCAGTAAAGACTTAGATGAAAAACAGCCTAAGCCCAAAAGAATCACTGGGCTGCATAAATAACACTTTCAGCATCAACTTTCCGTCTTTTAACACTCCAGTAACAAAATTAATCTTTTCTTCTTCCTTCAAAAAGAAACTTGAAAAATAAAATCTCCCCCAAACAAAAACAATTCCATTTTTCATAGATGCAATGTCAACACAAATAAATACATCCACAGGTCTAGAAGATAAAAGGAAATCTGGTTTTCTATTCAATGTATCTATCAAGAGTGCACTTCTGCTTCCGATTATAGTTCTATATTATTGAGTTTTTAGATCACTTGCACCATAGAAATAAACCCACTACCTTTATTTAATATGACAGGAGTCGCAGCTAATAAACTGATATTGATATAAATACTCTTACTCTACAGTACATATATGTACCCTTTTAGGGAAACATTGCCATTATTATGGCAATAATTAAAAAAAAAAAAAAAAAGAAACTATTTCACAACAGAATCACCAATCTTTTTAGAGTTTTGGGATCCTTTGATGACAGTTGTGTATGTGCTCTTAGCTCCCTCTGCAGAGCTCCGAAGAGACATGGAACAAATTACTCAAAACCACAGCTAGTCCAATCCCAATTTGATGAACGGCTGTACAAAGAGAGACTTTTAAGTAGTGGTAACTTACCCTCCTGCTAAAGAACAAAACATCATTAACTTTACGTAAAAAATTATGTCCACCTCCCCAAAGTCCAAATACAAAATTGTGAACATGTTAATAGATTCTTTTTTTCTTTTACACCACCTTCATATTCTATCCATTTGAAGTCTGATTAAAGGTGCATTTTAAAAAGCTAGACACAGTGAAAAGTACAGGTAAGAGGCACTAAATGAAACCTACAAGTGGTGGGAGTAAGAGACATGTAATTTTGATTCAGGACTTTGATGCTCAGTTATCTCCTGACATCATTTTGCATGGGCTGGTCTGCATTTTAATTCCCAATTTATGAACTGTATGTTTTGTGGGGTTTTTTCCCTTTCCACAATCACTGTGCAAATTTACTGGAACGTTACAGCATAACAGGCTAGATAAAATATTTCAAAATCTATGAGTAAGAGCTTTACCAATAGGTCTTTATTTTCAACTTCAAACTATTTTGAAACTGTTTTGTGGAGAAGAAAAAAAAAAAACTGTCAAAAAACTTCAAAATTTTTAAACACAAGCAAGAGAGAGAGTTTAAGAAAGCAGCCTCACAGAATTCTTCAAGGAGTACTACCTTGAAAGACTCCATATCTGACAGCAAGCAGGCGCTCTGCATGCGTGCCCGAAGATGAGCACCTTCTGCCGATGTCCCGAGTTTTGCCAGTACCTCAGACTGTTCTTCCAGCAAATCTTCAGTCATGGGTGCTGGTTCCTGTAACGTGGAAAAAAACCAAGCTGACAAATAGCCTCTCCGAGACTTAGCCCTGATTAAGGAAGGAGTGGAAAGCTCCCTGTCACCAAAAGTTCATTCTACTTTATTTTGTACTCCAAGGGAATAATCGTAACTCTTTACTGCTTAAACTGTTTACCATAAAGCTATGCATCTGAAGAAGACACTAAAAACAAGAAACTACAGAGAAAACAGCCTGAGACTGAAGTAACAATATAAGGACATATTGTTAAAATGCCAAAATCCAGATGAAGTCCAGGAAGTGTTTGACTGATACTATTTTGTTGTGATGGTTGAAAATCTACCTAAAGCAATGCAGAATTTTTGCCATTGATACTGTCAGCGCATAATTAATTGACAACATTTGCCTGACTACACTCTGCTAATACCTTTTACCCACGCAAAGCAATATTCATTAAAAATAACTTCTCTGAAGTGAATAAAAAATACTGTACTCCTCATGCACGGCTGATTTCAAACTACTTCCTCCAACACCACCACTTCCTATTTCCTCCCTAGTCACTCCGCAAGGCAGTCTGTGTCAGGTAACATTTCCAGTAGTTTGATGATACTGAAAACTGGTGACTTTTGATGCGAGTTGAAAAATCTTTCTCTTAGAAGAAGGAAAAAACAAAGCAACAAAAAAACCAGCAAAACTGATCCAGTACTCTGATCAGTCAGCTAGGAATTCTCCTGGTAGAAGAACCACAGCAGTTCCTGCTTTACAGAAAAGAAGAGTTAGGAGGGGATGGAAGGTGCCTTAAGAGCTGGCAATAAAAAGAATCCCGGATTTAAGGTACGCAAGGCAGCTTAATTCTTGTTTAAAAAAAACTTGGTTTAAGTGAAATTTGGTAAGGAGACCCATTCTCAAGTAAAACAAGGAGCATGTGAGATTTTGGTTTAACAGCCTCCTCAAGATTTAAAAATGGAAAACAAGGTCCTGGGCCAAAACCACTTAATTTTAACAACAGACTATAACCTGCAAACTATATATAGTTTCACAATCCTAGGTGTAAAGCCATATTGCATGAGAGTCATATTGCGCATCTGGCTCAACTCTTGCTACCTAACCTGTGTTATTGGAATGTAGAGGGGCTCTCCTGGATGCAGCAGCATCAGCTTTCCATGTGGATGCAGACGACCTTCTGGTTTTAAGTTTACAGACTCTTTGTTCCCTTCTTTTGGTCCTCCCTTCTTTCCATTTTCCTGTCCATTTCCTTTAAGATCTTCTGTGTCACTTAAACATTCAAAAAATTCCTCTTCACTGTCACTCCAAGATTCCCAAGACTTGCCAACTTCTTTTTCCTTATCAGGGTTATCTCCAGAGTGGTCTCCTCCTTTTCCAGTATCACCAGAAGCACCCCCAGGTGAACGATCAGACACGCTCCCCCTCTTCCCCTCATCTCTTGCTTTCTTTCTTTCAATGCAACAATTTAACATCTAACAAGTTAAAGGAAAAAAAATAATTGTTTAGCAATTACTTCTCTTATGGAAACAATGTTACAGAAAAACTTGGAGTCACCAAAAATTTCTTACATAAATCTACAAGATAATAATTCCATCAAACTTGTTGCTATAACAAAGATCTTCCCAAGAAATGAAGTCCACACCCAAAATTACAAGAACAACTACATCTACAACAACATATTTAGCTAGTAACCGCTATAATTTTGACAGTTTCCTTAGAGGAAAAATAATTTTTAAATTTGGGATATTTACCTGAAGTTTCTGATGCAGCAAACAACATCTCAGATCAGGAGGGCCGTTAGCTAATCTAACAAAAGGTAGAAGTGTAACCATTATCAATTATGAAATTGAATCTTTCACACACGTGCTCTTAAATCACATGAAATGCAAAAGAGGGGCAAATACCCACACTGAACCCAATCCCACCGTTAGAACTACACAGCTCTTCTACGGTCTCAGAAGACAAGCTCATGACTGAACAAGCCCAGAAGTTAAACTACATTTATTTCCTAGAGGTCATTTCTGAGAAAGATCATTGGCACCAGAATGAGACGGACACACCCTGCATTTCCTGGGCAGCTTTCCATTTGGGAGTTAAAAGGGTAACTGTTTTCAAACAGAAATTAAGCACCTTTGACTTTACTTTCAAAATTGCAATGATAGAGTCAACTTCCATTTTATGTTAGTGTAACCATTTGAAAGGACAAACCAGTGAATAAATGGCCAGTCCATGCCATTTAAAAAAAATAAAAAAGGGGGGGATGGGGGCGGTGGGGTAGGACAACATATATTCTTGCTCCACATTGATATCTCATCCTGACAGAATCCTTCATTTGCTCTGCAACAAACTCTGCTGCAGCGGACGTAACCTGGAAGGGCTGGACTACTTGATACAGCATGAGCTGCCTGAAAGGCTGTTACGCCAGCAGGAACTTGGAACAGCTCCCTTAGTAAAGTGGCAAAACTACACCACAAGGTACAGCTGTTTCTCCCTATATCAGCTCCTTCATTTTTATCTAACAATAAACTAGAAGCCAAGCTTTTGGATAAGCTCCCTGCCCTCCCCTTTCATTCACACAATGGAGTGCTCTTCAACTTGAGCTTCCCAAAGCATCCTTAAGTTTTCCAAGGAAGACACAGATGCTCTTCCCTACTCCCTATCCTTTCTTGCTTTAAGGAAGTAAGGCAATAAAAACAGAACATAGCATTTGAAATTTAAAAAAACCCAAACAGTATGTTTCAAAGTCATAGTGAACTCACTCTGTTCCTGAAACAAAGAACATTTTCTATGACGAAGCAACAAAACAAAACAAAAAAAATTACCCTGGAATAAGGTAGTTGTTCTCCCATCTGTAGCGCATTTCTAACACAAATTCTTGCCAAAGATGTGCCACTCCTTTTACTCCTCCATGGTAGAAGTTTATCATACAAAGGCATAAAGCTAGTTTGTACGTCAGACTATCAGAAGGAGCAGATTTAAACTGACCGAAGAGATTCTACGTAAGAAATAAATGAAAGCAAGAAATACAGAAAAAATGGCATTTTTTCCAAAATGATATGATCTCTTTCATGCTTGTCAATATAAAAGGGGCTAATTAAGTATAAGCTACCAAAAATGACAATCTTTGGAAGAAAAAAAAAAGAAAAAGAAGAAATTAGAAGGGGGAAGAAAAAAAAACAAGCAGCACTATTTTTACCTAGAGATTCCACAAAGGTAAATTCCCCTTTCCAAAAATTGTCTATTACAAGACACAGTGTAAACACAGCAAAGTCTGTATGAACACACACACTCAAAATTGCTTTTTATCTCTCAGGAGTGCCAGTCAGTAAAACTTACATATTCTTCAGTCTCTGGAGGAGGATTGTTTCCTGCTGTAGGGCTAGTTCTGCTTTCAAATCCATCTGCAACTTTGTCAGCAGCATCAGGAAATAAGAACTTGAAAAAACAAAACCAAAAAAAAGTTCAACACTTCCATCAGTGTGTTTTTCCTGATTTTTCCCAGCTTCTCCGTAAAACTACTGCTGGCTACATCCCAGCAATCCCTGTAATTAAAACTGTTAGCAGAGTTCATTTTCAGTCCACTTATATTGCACAGACTTGTAATGACTTTGGCTGTTTCAAGAAGCTGATCAATGCAATTCAAACGATGGAGCTAACATCAGACACTTTTCTTTATACTTCTGCTACAAACTCTAAACCAAACACATCAGTGGAACCATGAAATCTATGTTCTATATGAATTCAGTGTGCACAGACAGCTCACTTACCAGGAGAATAGTGTTCAGAACTTCATTGTTTAAAGGTGATTCATCCACTCCTCTGTGCTTGCGAATTTTTTTCTTTGCACTGTGAACCATATTTGTGACTGATAATTTATGGATTGGGACTGGTGCTGGCTCTGTGAGCTTTGACAAAGCATGGCTAATATCAGCAACGTCTATAAAACAAAATAAAAACAATTAGAACAAAACAAACACAAACACAAGATCATCCCTCTTTAAAAGCTCACCTGTCAACATACAGTCTGTTTATCTTGTATTGATTTTTAACACCCTGTTAACCAGAGCTACACCCCTGTGCTGTCAGGTTCCATACCTGATATTCACTGCTCTTAGCCACAAAGATAAGCAGCAGAATGAGGTCACAAAGGAGTCACAGGGTCCTTGACTTAATTTACTGAATGCAGTCTGGACTGAGTTGGCTGTAGTTAGTGCCTGCCACCTACTGTAGTAGTAATGCACACTTGCAGACAGTTACTGGCAGAGAAAATAAACCCAGTATTAATCGCTACATATACAACCTTACATTGTGTAAACACTATTCTGTTTCAGAGCCCTCAGGTAAACTCCTCAAATCAAAAGATTTTTTCCAGAGTTGCTGCTGGTAAACTTTAAAATGAATAAATACTGTTAAAGAGAGGGCAGACAAATTCAAGTAAAAAACTACCAGCAGCCTGAAAAACCTCACCTTGGCAAACATTTCAGGAACATTAGAGATAAGGAGGGTTAAAGAGACTGCATGTCAAGCACTAGGAATAACACACGTCCTACTCAGTCTAACACCTTTTTAAGCTGACTAGCGAGCTCCATCAAAACTACGACCAAGTATTACCAAAGAAAATACATCCATACAGGCCATATTTGGAGGGAAGAGGTGACGAGGCAGGAAGGAAGGGAATGTTCACCGTATACAGCAAGAAAAGCAAAAGAAAGGGAAAGGGACATCAAAAAGATGACAGTATCTATACTGCTGGGACAAAGTCTGACCCATTGGTCAGATAATTCTGGTTTGTTTGGGTTTTTTGTTTTTTCCTTAAAATACCTTAAAACAGAGAGGATAACAGCAAAGTCTTTCAAACTTAAGTTTAAACTTTCAAACTTCCAGTTTAAAGACTCTTTCAACTGGATGTTGAAACATAGAATACATAGTACTTAAAAAAGGAGAAAAGAGCAGAGAAAAAATACATAAAACAACATGTACAAATCTGACGTGTGCTCAAAACCAACTCTTGCACACACTAGGAAAATTTTAAACTCTTGTATTCCAGTGGGAAAAAAAACACCAACTGTAACAGAGGCAACTGTCCTCTGGGCTTTGGGAGGTAAGCTGGCCTAGAATTCATGAGAAATTGTACCATGTAGCACTGACCAGAAAATTCGTAGGAGCAGTACAGAAAATGCCTAACAGTTAGAAGTATAAATACTGATCGATCTGCAGTCAGGAAGAGGGGATAGGGAAAGTAAAATAACATGAAACAATTTAAAAGAATTCACACAAATTAACAAGATTTTAGTTTTACCTTTTCCTTCCTCTTCAAATGCAGACCTTCCAAGTATCTCATCAGTTGACTCCTTCCGACGGCAAAGCTTGAAGAATTCAGTAAGAAAGTCACCTGTACAAGAAAAGAAGTTTCTGAACAGCTACTCAGTTAAAAATCTCATTGAACAACAAGCTAACTCTCAAAATTATGCCTGAGGGACAATACATTTTATCTTTTAATCTGAAAGAACATGATAATTTTTCCTGAAGCACAAATATCTTTAAACCACACAATTAAAGCTTAGAGAAATGCACACTTAAGACAGCTATCAGCCACCTCTCCAAAGCACAGTTCTGCATTCAGTTTAACTTACTTCTTCACCCAAAGCAAGGTGAAACTTGTGCAGCATGTTAATTTTTTTAGTTTTGAAGCCTTTTTCCCCACAAGCTAAAAGGCAAGAACAGACAACAGTACAGCTCTCCAGGCATAGCAATCCTGCCTGTCAAATAGATTGATGCATCTAAGGAAATGGATATATGCAAAGGGCACTTAATAGAACGTAAAGATTCTCGGAAATCTAAATTTTCACAGAACACACAGAGTAAATGCTTATTCTCTGGAACGTGGTGAAGTCAGAACAGCAATGAAGTTGATGGTACACAGATGCAGAATAACCTACAACAGAAACGTCTGTTTTTGCAAAACTTGTGTTCTTGAAGAAGCAGCCCAAAATAACATCCACTTAAAAAAAAAAGGCTGTAAGGAAACAGAGGTCAGCCGGTAATCATCCATGCAATCCCAACTTCACAACAGCTTAGAAGTCGTAAGAAGATAGGGAATTCTTATGTCTTACCCAATAGACACTGAGGATTATCTGCTTTTCCGACTCTCACAGACCACTGGGGTGCTTGAATAGGATCCAAGTCACTTAAAAAAAAAAAGTGTCATGTTGTCACTGTATGCAAGAGATGAGTATCAAATTCTCGATAAATGTAATGTCATAGCCAGTTAGGCCACAGAAGCCATAATATACACATTACATAGGAGAACATGACACTCTCTCTAATATGCAAACAAGAGTCCCTGTTCTCATGTACCTACATAAGAAACATGAGAACAATTCAGGTAGAACTAAATTGTCTTCCTTTAAAGTGTACTGATGTTGAAAACTCATTTCTGCATTAATTAAAACAATAAACCACTTTTTTTCTTCTTTCTTAAGTATCAGGATACACTGTTCTTTAGGAGGCTTAGCAGAAAACCTGGATGACAGTTTTTGGCAGAGGGATGTCAACCAGTTAATTCTTTTTGCTTTCCACATTCCACCATAATCTTTTTCAAGAAATATGCAATACACAAAACTTAAGTCTAGCATGGGAATATGCCAAAAAAAGGAGGTGTATGTTCTGTTGAGATTACGATACAATAATATTTTCTCCCACAAAAATGCATTTAGAAAGGTGGCATTTTCCCAAAAGAGATGTTCTATCAACTGACCTTAGCGTTCCTCAGAATGAGTTCTCTTTCACACACAAAGCCACACACAATGTTTTAGATGTTAACTACTGTACTTAAGCAACAGATAAAGTACACTTCTAGATATTTGCAATTCAGACAAAATACTTACGAATAAACATCATTGTCGACAATAATACCTTCTGTTAGGTGAGGCCATGTAGTAGCTAAATGAAGCTCACTGAAACAAAACAAGATTTAAATCTTTCAGTGCTAGTAGAAAGTGTTCCTTCCATCACAGTTAAGATCTTGAAAGGTATTTGTGATATTCATATTTAAGCCCCTCTAGGTACTCTGCAGCTACAGCTACAAACATGCATGTTTTCCAATGAGTTTTCTCGCTGCATACATTCTGTTGGTTATTCTACAGCACATCACCCACTACTGCACTAAACTTTACTAGTACCTGGCACACAGGACTCTTCCACAACTCCTCTCTACGAAAGGAGAGACTGCACACTGTATTCTAGGTATCCAGGTACAAAACAGCTTTCACGAATTGCCTACAGCATTAACCACCAACACATCAAAATGTTTCCTAGATTTGCTGAGTGGTAATGGGATGTACAGGAGAGGACAGGGAGATGTAATAACACAGTTTACAGACCCACTTTATTTTAAGTCTTCTACAAATGTCAAAATTAAGATGAGAATAAGTCCAACCCTTTAATTTTTAAAGTTTCTCGCTAGTTAAGGTATATTTCAATGTAATAGTTTCAGACATAAATGGAGTACTCCAGAAGTTTACGGCAAAAGGTTTACATACTAGAACTCTGATTATCATTAGACAATTTTGCAAATGGTCATCTTTGCTATTAGACCATTACTTTTCACTGATGTTTCTTATGTGCTTGAATAATTAAGTATCTGTTAGAGGCACGCTAAGCAATAGGCAGGCAAAGCTAAGATTTGAAATAACGTACCTTTAAGCCCTCCATTAAGGAAGCTGTAAAACGCAGTTTTCTCAAATCTTATCTTACCTAATAGGATCCTCACAGGCACCAAATGGTAACTTCCCAAACTCAAGGCCTCCAACTTCTCCCCCAACTAGAGCATCTATATCTGAAGACAGATCGATAAATTTTCCATACAGAATTTATGGAATATTTTAAGCAGCATATCATCTTAATTTCACAGTAGCATGCAGGATGACCAGAGCACAGCTGAGCAGCTAATGTGACAGAGCTATGAAAACGTAATCCTGGCATACAATCGAATTGTTTCCAGCAGAAACTGAGAAGTAATCACACAACAGGACATTCAAAAAGACAGATAAAATTATAGTAATCTGTGTTGAGGGAAGGTTACTTTCTTCATACTGGCAAAGATGGTAACTATAAAGGCAGCCTTAAAGAGTAAATGCTGACACAAGAACAAAGATACACAAATTTGGCAGAAAAACATTTAGGCAGGAAATCAATTCCAAGCAGAAGAGGAAGACTCCAAAAGAGCAACTCTGGAGAGTGAAAAATCAACCACTTCTAAAAGGCTGACTATTTTATGAAGAGAGTGATATGTTACATCTCCTATAGTTAAAGATATAACCCAGTGATCTGGGAGATTCCTTGTAATCCCAGGTACTTAAAGATGCCTCCCAGCATCCTCAGCCACTTCCCATGCTACATCCTTCAAATATATAAACCAAAAATAGACAGCCTTCACTGAACAAAAGTTTAAAATGGGTAATAACATATTGGAATGCCATTATAATAATGCTATTACAGCATCTGATCCTTAATTTTAGATGCATCTGGCAAACTATTTACACACAAAACAAGCAAAATATTAGAGCAGATGAAGTACTTGGATAACTTAATTACATAATTCCTTCTCCAGAGAAGATAAAAGACATTTAAATTCTTTGGGTTTATTTGAGAAGAGCTAAATAAGTGAGGGTAATAAAGTACAGGTCTAGTTTCTCACAATGAATGTAAAACCACAACTGCATGTAGCAACAGCAGTAAAAATGATGTTCATTTCCAGTTTCTGCAATACACTATGCCACTAGCTCCCGTAACCAGAATCCTCTGAAAGAATAGCATTTTTTCAAACTGCTCAAATCAAGAGATACAATCAGTGGTACAACTCATTCACCTCAAATCAGGGATCCTGACTTGATGAATAACTATAGCAAGGCAGAGAGCGACTACAGAAATCACCAACTTCTGTGTCTGCAGAAATAATAAAAATTAAAATCTGTAGAACCAGCTTCCCAAGTTCTTTATGTAAACTTGGTTTATCTACAAAGAGAAACTGTCACTTAAAAGAGCACTGACCTTCTCCGACCCTAAAGAGCAGGATTCTCTTTAAACATATTTTCAACATTCCTTAGGTACAAACACAGAGGGATCAACTTCATTATAGGCTTCTTCAAAACATACCTTTGATTACTATAAGAAAGTATTTTTTTGAAAGCCAAGGAAAGCCAAACAATTAAGTAACCAGACCAAGGTCACACAGGTTTTGTCTAAGTGTGCCCTAAATACTTTAAACTTGTTACATAAAACTACTACAAAGTCCAGAAGAACTCAGGCATTTTAATTGCTCCACCACCCTGTGCCTGAAATACCACACCACTAATAAAATCTATGCTAAGAAGGAACTAACAGCTACCTTTTTCCTGTACATTTGTTTCCCTTTGAGCCAAGAGAAGTTTATAATTTATTTTCTGATGCCATCTATATAGAAATTGTTCTGTTAAAACCAAATCCTTGATACCCAAGCAAAAACGTGTTAACACCAAGCAAGCATATGAGAGTTCACTGTAAGAGTACCAAGCCAGCAAACTCACTCTGGTTTCCACAGCATCACTATGACATAAATTTATCAAGTCTGGTGCGTGTACTTCAGATTCAGGGCTATACATTACTTCTCCCCTTTTTCCCCTTATACAAAGCTATTAGAACAAAAGGCTTGATCAGAAAATGTTCCTGCATGAAAAAAAAATAAATCAATCAACTCCTTGGCTTACTTAGCATTGTGTAAAAAACAACAAAAATCCAAACTTTTACCTCAAGTGAGGTCCATACAATATTTTCTCCCTTTCCCATTGTTAATACTCTTAAATAGGGAAGTATTAAAACCAATTACTTCACGGAAATACTCCTGTAAAGTATTAGCACTACTAGAACCTGAATCCAAACATTTTCCTAAGGAATTCAGGGCAGAATTCTTTAGATCCACAATCAGTCACCCTTTCCTCTCCTACCATTTTAGAAGTCTCACTGTATCTCTAAATGCTAATAAAAAAAGCATATTTCTAAGCACAGCCCTAACCAAAACACCTGTCTCAACCATAAGCCACAGACATGATTTCAGAGCAGCTTTAAGCTTGCTAACCTGTCATAGGGAGTGGGATGGTACTCAGTTTTAACTGAAGCCTTTCCTAGTAATGCAGAAAATGTTTTAATTCTTCTGGCAAGATACGGGAACATTTTCTTCAGCACTGACTGCTTATCTTAAAACAAGTTATTCTGAGGACATAAACCTCCTACCTGGTGGCTGCTGTGGCCAGAAATACTGCTGCCAGTCTTGAAGCACGTATGTAAGCCGAATAGCCATGCTAACTGGAGGCAGTGGTGTTAAAGGGCATCCCTTAAAAATATTACAGGAAAAATTCAATGTAAAGAGTACATCCTCTCAAACACTCCAGGCCTCCAACATAAATTAGTTAAAATAACTTGTATTAGAGCTGATTTTATCAGAACTGCAACACCCCAAGTATTACTAGTAAAGCCATTATTCAACAAGACATTCACAGATAAAATGCATGAGACACTCATATGCTCCATTTAACTGGTAATTCAGAAGTAAATCTGACCAGAATGAGTTAGGTTTTCACTAAGAATTTTTTTCCCCTCAGCGTTTGGATGAGATTGCCGACTACCAGTACCAGTTGTGAAGCATTGCAGTCAGCCACACCAGTCCATAAACAAGCAACTTCCCCAGACTCCTGGTATTTCACCAGGCTGTTTTTCACTCTTAACTTACCTAGGAGAGCTACAAAGCAGCGGAATTAAGAACCCACCTCAACCCTCCCTTCTCTTAAACAGAAGAACAGTTTGTTTTGTGGAGGGGTAACAGAGGATTGTTGCAAGGAGACTGTAAAACACACACTCCCTCACATGCCAGTGGAAATAGCAATGGAAGAAGGTGGTAACATTTGAGGAACAAAACCTATACCAATTTTCCTTCTTTATCGCTAGGTACTGGTGATAGCAGGAAAAAGATTTTGTTGGTATCAGCACTGTAAGCCTCATTCTTATTAAAAAAAAAATATATCCCTAGAAGACAGAAGCGAATCCACAAGCAATCAGGTAATACAATAATCATTCTTAGTATCAGTTATAAATGTTCAGATGCACTTACAATCTTCGATTTGAAGATATCCAGTAAACCTGATAAATGAGTATACTGATTTGGCACTTTGCGAAGATGAACCATTTCGAAGTCAGTTCGAACTCCTGGACCCTGACATTCTCCAACATACATTCGTCGCCATTTCTGATGTATTTGCACAAACAGTGGTACCTGACTATTAAACGGGAATATTTCAGATTATTTGAAATGTCACACTGTCTTCTAGTCTACTAGCTACATCTTTTAACATAATTTCAACATTATTTCTTATTCTTTAGAATATATTCTCTCTTAATGCAACACAGCTTAAAATGGTTCATAGGAATCAAAGAAAAATACTGTGAATTTCACCATTAAATGGAACGCCTAACAAGCTGACATATATGACAAAAATGTCATAAGCACAGCCCTATCCATGACTTCAGCTACCTAGTTTTTAGTCTAAATATTTTTTGAGAAAAATTAGAAAGTTACTGATACCATGTATAGGGAACAAATCCTTTCAAAAGTTGTATTTTGTATACCAGTTATTCCAATAACTTCTAGCAGCTTTTAAAAAGCCTGTAAGGTTTTTAAACAATAATGAATATAAACAACACATGGAATCAATCTTATAAAGTTTCCATGGGAAATTTTTTTAAATCTTTTTGTAACAATGTTATGGTGCAAATGCAACAAACTCTGAAAGTATTTTGCTAACAAATTAGTACTTTTTCCTCACAATAGCAGTATGCTAGAGTTTTACCTGGACATGTAAAAAGTTTATGCTTTCGCTTACCAGCCAGTGTTCCCCAATGCGATGGAAATGGAACTCAGCAAAAGGTTACACTTGGATTCACTAAGTACCCCATCATTATTTGCCGTCGGAGCAATAACCACAAACTCACGTAAGCCATACCTTAGAGAACGAAAAAAGAGCACGTTTGTGTTTTTTTAGCAAGCCAGCTAAACCACACATTTTTTAGCAATATTGTCACCTGAATACAACAGACTGTGGAATCTGTTATTTCGATGTGAGCGCCTCTTTCAGAGAGGTCAAGAAGTGAGTGGGCACAGAGTGCTGCGGAGTGCTGCAGATTCTCAAATCACAAACCGCTGGAGCTTAACAGCACTCAAACCCTGTACTCAAAATCATGTGAGGACTTCCAGATCTAACAGTCCTGAGGTTTTTTACTTTATGTTAATAAAAACTGTAGCTATCTATACACAAAACCAGTCTCTCTAGAACAATGCTATAACGTGCTCAAGATTTGCATTAGTAAGCATATGGTTGTCACAGTTTCTTAAAATGCTGCAGCTTTCCTTTTTCAGAATGCGTCTAAACATTATCAATATAAAAGCTTAGCTCGTCTATGAAAATTAGTCTAAGAAAACTAGTCTATGGTGGGCTTTTTTTGCACTCCTTGCCTGCGTCCAGTATGAGGAATCATTTTAGTTAAGCTTTAACTTCCAATGGCAAAAAATACAGATGTGATTGTGTCAACTTCAAATATTTTTCAATTGCTACGCTTATTTGTATTAAAGATGAGAAGCAGCATAAGTACCATCTTACGAGACAGTGAGCTCTGGGAGGAAAGTCATTGTTCATGCACAGCAAGTCTTGCATAGGCAGAGGAAGTGCATCTGTGAAAAAAATTGATAGAGAAGAGCATCAGCATCCATTCAGCTGACTTGTAATTTACTTATATAAGCAATTTGTTGACTGCAAAGCATACTAAAAGCGTGTCAGATCACACCCATCTGATCCCAGAAAACTTCACACAGAAGCAAATCAACACACTGTGAATTTCACATTCTGAAACTGCCTTTTGTAGTATCCTTACAGCTATGTAAGTGAACTATCAGCTACCTTCTACCAGTTCTTCTTTCCCATCTTTGTCACTGGGTTCTTGTACAAGATAATGATGGGTAATTGAGAATTTGAAGTCTGCAAATGAAATTTCATCTGATTTCTCCTCCCATGCTCCTGTGGTATATACACCCTGCATATAAAAAAAGATACTATTTGATCACATTCAGTTAACATTCACAAGCCTTAAAAAGTATACTGCCCACAGGATCCATAATATTTATTCATCTTTTTCTACTGCTAAATATTTATTCTTAAGCAGCTAAACACTGTTTAACTTCAAAAAAAAATTCTCAAAGCACTTCTTTATAATGGTAGCTGAATGCTCTAATTCGTGTTGCCAATAATCATGTTCATCTCGAGGACCAGATATCACTGAGAAGCATTCAGAATTACACTGCAATAAAGTGGCAGATATATCCTCTCATACGCATCTATGCATCTTAAGCATATGCACCCTGAACTTTTCCCAAAGACAGAAGCTTCCCACCTGGTATTTTATCTACATCATTCTTCTTTAATATTTACTTTGAATATGCTTTCACTGATAAATGAATTTTTATCTGTAATTTGAAAACTTTATGTATGTAAGGATAATTAATTTTTAAACAAAAATAGAGCATAGGAAAGTTACTAGGAAAAAATATTGTACAGAATTGTGTGTTTCTAATAAAATAAAGCAACTTGGACAATCCTTTGATCTGTATAGGGTGTCTTCTCACTAGAAATCAAGAAGAGAGGTCTGGTCTGGAAAGACGACATGGAGGAATACACTGACAGCTAAGGTGGAAAACTAGTTTATTAGATAATTTAAGTTTTTGTTGTGAATACACTATATCCTGACTAAAATTAAGAATCATAAAATTCCTCTGGAAATATAGCAGCCATTCAATCTGAAACAGCTGAATTTATCTGCAGCAGCATGCAGAAAAGTTCAGCAATTTCCTCTGCATTTTACAGGACTGAGAAAGCACTACAAATGCCCTAATTAGACTTTGAAAAAAATATCTCTCATCTACGAAACATACTGACTCACAGATAGTACTAGGCAAACCTCAACCATAAGCGTCTGACGTGTGACAATGGCACAAGGCAGGGCAAAATGAAGCTCCTTAAGAATTTAGAACAGCTTCAACCATGTTTCCAGATTCAAAACTAGGAATAAAAAAAAAATACTAAAAAATCACTAGGCCCTATATGAAGATCCAACTTTACCAGGGAAACAGCCTGTTTGGCAGACAGCCCACCAATAAATTCACAGCAACTGTTTGTCAAATTGCCACTTTCGTAAGCAAAATTCCCCAATACAAAATCTGCCACATGTAAGAAAATGGCACCCCATGCAATATAGACGTGTATTCCTAGTCAGTAATTAAAATTGTAAAAGAAAATTCAGAAGCAGCAACTGACCTTTTCTAGAGCTTTTCCTGAAGAAATCCCAATAAGTTTCCAGTCATTCAATACTTCTTCTATTTTTGAAATAAATCTATTAAGGAGAGGAAAAGGCATTAACATCTGCTGAACACTAAACTTGTATTGTAACTCAGCCACCAAAAAGCAGGCAATATGTTGTCCTACTATCAAATTCCTTAAAACAAACCCAAAGAACAAACCAAGAACAAAAAAACCCCTCCCAAGTATCAGTCTAAAACTGGAACAACTGCTTCCTAGTACAACTAAGAAGGTCCTCCTATGTTTACATTTTAAATGTTAGTTACTTTTAGCAACTGCTACAAGCATGTTCAAGCCGTGACAGAATCTCACCTTTTTCTGGTACTGCAGCATATTACTTCTAACACATACTGCTGTTTCACTGTCCACAGACAAATAAGCATCTGAGACAAAATTATAAACTAAATACAGATTTAAAAAGCAGTGCTTGGAATTGCTGTCTCCTGTCACGGACACTGTTATGGGAAAAAGCCTTTTAAAAAATAATGCATTAAGAACACAAGAGCATTCTTCACCTTACATGTACGTTCACAACCATGTACGTTGTTCTACTAACTTTGAAAGGCTCCAGCTATGAGGCGACTACTTTAATAACTGGGCGAGTACTTTAAGAAAGCACATAAGCTTTCGAGATGTTTACTCTAACCCCCTTCAAGGAGATATTAAGCCAGACCTTTCACTAAGCTCAGAAACAGTTTGCCTAGATCCTCTTAACCCAACTCGGTAGCTGCGGCCTGAGCCTCGGCCGTAACGCCGGGCCCAGCTGCGGGGGCCGCCGCTACCGGCCACCGCGGCCTGACGCTTGGCGAGGCCGGCGGCGGCGCCGAGGCCCGGTGAAGGGGGATGGGCCCGGTGAGGGGGGAGCCCGGTGAGGGGGTCCCTCAGCCCCCCTCGGCGGCCGCGGCGAGGGGAGCGGGGCGGGCGGCAACGCCTACCTCTCCCACTCGGAGGCGGTGGTGAAGTCCGTGATCTCAAACACCTCCGACTCGGGCTGCAGGGAGAGAGCGGGAGAAGCAGTGAGCGGGGAGACCGCGGCCGCCGCGGCAGAGCGCAGGGGAGGGGAGCGGGAAGCGCTCACCTCACTGTCCGCCGCCATCTTGCGCCGCTGCCCGGCCAGGACCCCCTCGCCCCGGGCGCAGAGGCTCACGGGAAGGCGGCGGAGGGCGGTGCGCGCCGTCCCGCCCGCGGGCCGCTCGGGTTCCTCTCACAGGGCGGCGCGGCCGGAGCCCTCCCGAGCCTGGCTCCCCGCCGCGGCAGCGGGGCCTCCCCGTTCCCCGGGCATCCTTCTTCCTCCCGAGCCCTCCCCGTCCCCCGGGCGCCCTTCCCCGTGGGAGGGGACACCCGAGCGGCCCCCCGCGCTGGCGGCTGGCTGGAGGGCCTCACGGGCGCCGCCGAGGAGGCTCCCGCTGGGGCGGTCACCTGACGGCGCGGCGAAGCTGAGGCAGGGGCTGCTCCTGTTAGGGATAGCCCAAGAGGGTAAACGGAGTGCCGTACCGCCTGGTCCGCCGTGTGCCTGGGGTACCGGGGCCTGGCTGCGGTCACCATTAGCCCGGCGGTGCCCGGCGGGAGCTGGGGTGTCCCGCGGGCCCGGGGACCCTAAAACAAGGCAGCCGGCGGCCGTCCCGCCGAACGGCGCCCGGGGCTGCCGGCATCCAGCACACCCGTGCCCTTCAACACCCGGACAGCTCCGCTTCAGCCCCAGCGTCCCTCCCGTATTAACCCCTAACACAGCCTGCTACTGACAGAAAAAAAAAAAAAAAAAAAAAAAAAGTGGAGTCTGCTGCTTAAGGCTGCCAGAAAGGAGATGAAAAACTATTCACGAGTAACGGAGCGTTGAAGTGAGGGCAATGTCAGCTGAATGCAAAGTTAAAAGGACATAGAAATAGATAAGATACTAAAAGCATGACTGGAGGTAAACAGAGGAGAGGAATAACGCTTTGCTTTCGGTGCTGGGGGAACCGTCTTGTGATTAAAGCATAAACGCGGCTCGGTTGAGCTGTGTTTGCTCTCGTCGGTCACCACGGCTCCGTGAGTTAAACCCGCCCAGCAAACTGCCCCCCCGGGTGGGGGTTGCCTCGGCAGCGTGGTGTAAACTCAGCAGCCTCGTGTAGCCGGAGCTGCCGGGAGAGCCTCCCCCAGGAACCAGCGCTACTGCTCCGCAGTCAGGAAACCGTGCCGAAAATAGAATCAAAAATAGGTAATTGCTGTTTGGATTCCTTGCTGTCCGGCAAAGGAAAACAGCTGTGAGCTAAAAATGCTCTTTGGGTTGCTGTGCCTCTTTCATACCTCGCTGCTGAAGCGCCAGGTAAGAGTGGCATACGTATGAATTTATAATAGGTCTTGAGATTAAAACATGAAATTTATACCTTGTTGATGTCACTGAGATTTTTGTTAATGTCTTCAGTTAACTCAGTCTGGACATACTGGCTCTGTAGAGAAAAACGCCATGCCCAGCTAAGTTTTGAGCATACGTTTAAAACTAGACTGTATTATGGGACAATTGCTTCTCAAAATACTTTAAAATTACTTACAAAGTAAATTACAGACTGCTCTGAATTTATAGGAAGATTCCAGTTAACTTCACATTTCTTTGGAATAAGCTATCAAAGAGATTTGTTGAGGCTGCAGTGTACAAGCTCTCCTGTGCTCAGAATATTTTGGATGTTGTCCATCTTTTGCTGAGAGAGAGTTTTGACCAAGTAGAGAAAGATATAAATTTCATTCGGATTTGGTTTCTCAATAATATGTTAAAAATGCAATTGTCTCCCAAATGTGAAGTGTTGGCTTTCTGGCCCAACAGTAAAACAATACTGACAGCTTTCATGTCTTCTTCAACATAGCATAGGTTGAGTTTTTAGCAATAAAAACTGTGTCTGGACTGTTTGGTTCTGTGTATTTACAGGACAGGGCACTGGATGTTAAGTTAAACCATAACATTTTTAATAATTTCAAGTACTTTAAAAGTGTTGCTTTTGTTTCACTTATATGAAATTCTGCTTTGTACATGTGAATTGTAAATCACTTAACGCAACATTTTTTTCAGGTTTCCAGATCATAATACATTTAAGGACAGTATGTCTGACAACCACCAAAATAAGAGAAGCGAAGAAAGCAGTCTAGCCAAAGTTTATACGTATAAATTGTAACATGTGGAATCTGAAGGAGAAAAAGGGCAATGTTAACATGAAACTTGGCTACTTGCCTAAACCAAGCAACCACAAAAAAAAAAAAAATGTAGCCAAATTCAGAGTTATTTTCCGCCTTTGAAAAGCCCTAAGATTTGTTTTGGTTTTAATAGCTTTCCTATTTTTAAATGCTCTCCTTTGGTAGAGTTTCTGTCAATATTTTTTTTTTACATTCTGTGTTCTTATTTTTTTTTATATTCTTGTGTTCTACTGAAATAGGAGCTGTAACTGTAATTTTTCTAGATGTTTTTTGCTTTATAGGACCTTGAATCCATACGCTTACCTAAATAACTACAAATTATTTGGATTTATGCATTCACATTTCCAAAAATTATAACAGGAAGTATGTATAGGGGTCTTAGACAAATTAAACATGTTCTTTTTTCATGATAGTTACTTTCTGTATTTCTTCATAGTGATATTATTAATGCCCAAAAATAACTGCATTTGCATTGTGTTACTGGTCAGTGAATCATACCGCTTTTATGCAAATACTAATGTATTGTTGCAGGTCATGGAAGTGTTGTTACTCTTCAGAATGAAGATAACATAATGAAATAAATGCATCAGTCATACAAAGCTCTAGTTAAAAACAGGTGAATACTATTACTATTTTAATTTGCAGTTGGGTATGCAAAACCAGTGACAAAACAGGTAGTAGTCTGGTAGTAAGAAAAGATTTCCTTAATGCCAGACATTATATACAGCTATATACATTGTGTAGTGTTTCTGTCTTCCCAGCATCAACTGTTGGCCATTGCTGGAGACAGGATATTGCACTAGATGAACAAATTATTTGGTACAATGTGAAAAAACATATGGTATATGGTTTTACATCAGCTCTTGACTTATTAAAAACAGACAGGTTTCCTGCATAGAGCTTTGAGATTAATTTAGACTCTGTACCTCTTTTCAGACACAGTATTTATCTTTGTCCATATTTGGATTTTTCATTCTTCAGAAACCAGGTGGCAGAAATCCGAGGCTTGGCCACATAGCTGCTATTCTTTTTAGGCAGGCCATAGTGTATTTTCTAAATAACAAATGCACATCTGGTCCTCAGAATTCTTCTGACATGCTTTCCTGATGGTTCATAAAAAAATACATACTGGAAGCAATCAGTTTTTGTCAAGAAGGAGAAGGTGGACAATATGTTTTTCCATTCCTATTGTTGCTTGGTTTACATTGCTTGTCATTCATTGTCACGTGTACTCAACCTTTGGCATCACAATCAGATTCTTCCAAGGAGAGCCACAACTTCCCAGATGGACGAAGGAGGAAAACATACTTTGGCATTCCTGGATCTTACAAACTTCTTGTTCACATTATTCTCTAGTTGTATGATTATTTGAATTGAGCAGGCTCCTTCCACATATTTTCACACTGTATTTTGGTTTTTTGGTTTTGCCTTTTAGCCAAACAGCACCAACATTCAGACCATGGCCAGATCAACAAGTAGCATGTTTTCCAAGTAAAAACCGGTTAGCATTGCAGATGAGACATCACACTTCTTTACCCTTCTTCCTGAAGAAAGAGAATGTAGGGTGTGGCTTTGACTTCAGCTTTCTGCTACAGGCCTTATGCCCAGAATCTAACATTTCAAAATCATGTATGGATTTAGATGCTTTTCCAGATAATAAAAGCACAAATACAACAAAGTAAGTTCAATTTTAAAAGTCACAACTTTTAAATAGTTATATATTGCTTATCAAACTAGATGGGAAAGCCTGAGGAGTCCTTTTTCTTTAACCCTTAAGTTGTCTTTATGCCTGTTTGACTTCTTTGCATAAAGTAGACCAGCCATGTTGACCCTCTTTTTTAATTATGTGTGTGAAGAGAAGCAATGATGGACTTCATCGTTCCTGTTACTCTGTATAATGGAGCTGAGCCCACAAGATGTAAAGTGTAATTCTCTGTAGCTGGAGTGGGGCCATGATGGCATCTCTTTCACTGTTTTCCTCATATTGGCAATATTAATGAGCCATATATTGAAGTTAGCAGACGTCTGAAATTGAGGAGAAATATTTCTTAAATTATTAGAGTAAAAAAATATTTTTAAATTATCGTATTTTATAGTTTTCTGTAGAAAATGGAATTGTAAAGTTCAGAATCACAATTAAATTTCAACTTAAAACTTTCCCCTGCATAGCAGATTTATAGCATAGTCCTGCAACCACACATCGGACAGATTCTTGTTCCCCAGAATCCCACAGTTTAAAATTCATTTATAAATTAAAATTGTAGCCTGTTTAAGAATATCAAATTGACATTTCATTTGTTTTGATTTTTAAGGGTTAAATACAACACTGCTAAAAACCAGCAACAAGAGATCTGAGGTAAGATGCTATTATGTATAAAACTGAACACGGTTAAAAGTATTATATGCCTTCAAAACCTTAAAAATAGAAATACAGAAGAAGCGTAGGTATATTTCTCTGCTTAGTCATCATTTTTTTGGATGAACATGAAGTATTTTTACATATATTTTATATATAAATATATGTGTGTGTGTATATATGTGCCAACAAATCTTTAGATGTATATCAACAAGATTTGTCAAAAAGGTGTTACATCAGGGATTTTGGGGGGTAGAAAGTTGGAAGTTCAAAAAGATACAAACCCGTTTAAAATAAAAGCATATAAGTTTGTTTAAAGTATGCACATCCTATATGTTAAACCTGTTAAATGTCTACTTTTGCCAAATTTTAAAAAAACCAAACCATTTTCTTTTAAGGAGTGGCAATTTCAAATTGAAGATGAATTGAAGAACAGTCTTGATATTAAGATGATTGCAGAAATTTATTGTGTTAGCAAATAAAAATTAAGGTCTTTGGATTTAACATATTTGACATGAAATTTTTTGGGAAGTGTAAACAGTACAAAACTTCTGTACTTACAAACAAGCCAGCAATTTTTGGTGGATTAGTGCTTCACACCACATGAGCCTTAGAAGTTATAAAAGATCAAAGATACTATATTAGAAAAAAGAGAGTTTGGTCTTTATGGATATTAATTAATATCCCTTTGTACAAAGGCTTGAGTCATTGAATCAGCTGTACACTTTAGTGAACGACTACAGAATACAACAGCATTCACAGGAAAAAAAAAAAGTATAGAAGTAATAGCAAGTTCTCACAGAATACCATAAAAAGGGCTATGGAAAAAACATTTCAAATGGAAGGAAATGTTTAAGAAAAATAATTTAGCTGACCTCAGTGTGATTAAATACAGCTTGCTTTCATGTCTTAGGCTCTGATGATTTCTAGAGGCATGTCATTTGGGATAAACTGAGCATTCATATTAATGCCATGCAGACTAGACAAAGCCTTCAGAACTGTAAATTTCACACAAGCATGCATTGCTTTTCCTGGCACATTCAAACCTCAGTTAGCCTTTGGAATGCAAACAAAAATTTTCTGCAGATTGCAAACTGATGTTGAATTTAGACATGCAAATGAGTACTCAGAGCATATGACTGTATGATTATTCCTATTGCATTAATTTGCATAAGAATATACAGCATATTTAAGTGGGGTTTTTCTCTATTTCGTATAAAATAAAGAACAGAAATTTTATTTTCAGAAAATTATTCTCACTGTTCATCTGAATAATCACAGCAAAGTACTCAAAATCTTAGATCTGTACTTTTTCAAAGATACACAGTACCTTTCAACTAATGGGATGGGAAGAGAAGGAGAGAGGGAGGAATAATAAAATACATCCCCCCCACAACAGACTTGTGTGTTAACTGCCATATGAAAACGGTCTTTGGGTAGCTATCCATGTAACTTCACTGAAAGTGAAGTGCAGACTGTGCTGTCTTCCAATGTATGTAAAACTCTGAGCTGAATCTGTGGCCCATGTAACATGGTTTAGGGAATATTATAAGACTACACTAATCATATGGAAGATCTATATGTTTAGATTTATAATAATGTCTTTTAAAACCTATAAGTAGTTTGTAAGGATTACTGTCTCCATGGATAAAATAGCATTCTGTTATAACAGTCTAGCATTTACTTTTTAAAAATTGCTTACATGAGGTCTAGTTCCGTTCAGAATATAATTACTTGTGTCAGCACATTTTGGAGAGTTACATAAAAGGACTTTAAATGCAAGCATAAGAGTGGTGCTCTCACTTGGTGAGAGTGCACAGCAAGAAAGAAACTTTGGCACATGAAGCCACTGACCAGGCTTTGAATTTCTGCAGCAAACATGCTATGTGACATAAGACATCGTTAATAACTGACAGCAGATGATTTGTATGTGTGGAAAAAGCTTTTTATTTTTAAATCATGGAGAATGACTTATGACTTGTAGCAAAAGATCCCACTTTCTGTCTTAAGAAATAATTCTAGAAGTGAGAAAATTTATGTACTGGTGTGAGAAAATTGATGTATTTCCTCAGGGGGTTGATATTGCACTTCATATTAGGTTAAATATGGGAATATATACAAAAGTAATCCTTTTCTGATCTTTTTTCTTAGTCCACTTGTTTCTCAGTGATTAGATTTTAGCTGTATCTGTTATGTAGCACATTATTAATGCTTTTCATGGAAATTACAGTTTCATTTGCCACCAGTGACAGTTCAGCCTGTAAGAACAATTCATCTTGCTCCTCTGGAGGGTAATATTGTCAATGAAAGCACCAACTTCAGAAATATTTTGAATATTATGAACTCTATGCCTACAAAACCAGTTACTAAATTTTATCAGTATCAGTTAGACTATCTATTAAAAAGGCACACTGAAATGTTGTCAGAGCTGATTGTGGCTACTATTTCTGACAAGTTCACTCCAGTGAAAGACTTGTACTACTTCAGCGTGAGTAACTATTTTAACTACCCTAGCAACAAGAAGGAAGAAATTCCAAGCAATTTAAAATGGAGGGAAGCTGATGTAGCTACCCATGCTGAAATGAACAACCAGTTGAAGAACCAATTTTCAGTGACCCAAGCCAGTTTCTACGATGGTGGTCATCCCTACTTGAGCTCAAGTAATGCTCTGAATAAACTGTGGAATATTTACAGCTCAGACAACATTTACAATGTCAAACAGAGATGCCTTGAGAGCTGGCAATAAGGAAAGAAGAGCAGAGAATTGCTGTAGAGCTGGTCTAGAAGAAGGAACTGCTGCAGAGATGATACTGGATTATAGACCACATGAAGATGCTGAGAGTGCGAATTTGGTGCTTGACAGTCATGACTTAGATTCTTCTTGTAAAAGTGAAGTGGTAGAGGCCTACCATGCCTTAAAGGAGAATTCTGTAGTTGCAGTAATTCCCAGAGTAGAAGTACAAGATCCTTCTGGAAAACAGACAGAAAATAATGTTTGTCTTTCTGAATTTGAAATGGGAAAAGAAGCAATGTCAGAAGCAACTTCAAAAGACCGAAGTGAGCCTGTACCTGTTGTTCATGTTACTTTCTCTGAACAAGAACCAGCTAGGGAACCACACATTGCTAGACAACCTGTCACAAGAGTGTAATTCGTAGCCTGCCTCCCTATGTTACTCAGAGCTTCAACATTCTTGCTTGCAAAGAAAATGACCAAAGTAAAATAAAGATGAATAAAAATAAATATTCATCAAAATCTAAAATGAGTAGCAAGATAAAGATATCTGAAGACTTAGTTGTTTCTGATGAGACCTCCACAAAATGTAATGTTAAGAGTCAGACTTTTCCATCTTTGGAACTGCCACACGTGGAATCTGAGACTCGCCTGAAGCATCAAAAAAAAACCTCAAGCAGACAAAGACCATTGTGCTCGGAGTGCTCAGAAACTTAAAAAGCAAAGATTCTCCTGCAGCTGCAAAAATTCAGGTATCCTAAAGAAACCTGTTACTCCACTTTCTCTACCACATGCACAGTCTGCTTCAGATTTTGTAGATCTGAAATACAGTGACATGTTCAAGAAAATAAATTCAAATGACAAAGGCCTGTGTATTTATGAAATGTTTGGAACTCCTGTCTATTCCCATATGTGTGAGCTTGATCAACATGAGAACAGATTTTATAGAAATGTTTGTTCTGTTCCATCTGGGAGATGCACTGCTAGCACCTGCAGATCTACCTGCAGTAAAGGGAGAGAGAGCAGCCAAACAAGAAATACTCAAAAAAGAACATATTTTAAGCCAAAGAAGACCACATCTGGCACTAAACAAAAGCAGAAAAATTTAACTACAAAGGATGGAAGTACCAAGCTGACTGATAGCAACACAGATCAAGATCATGTAATCAATTATGATTCAGATTTTCAAATAAACACTTCAAGGAGCATGACACCATTTCATGAAGACACAGATCATCAGCTTATGTGTTTGGAAAAGCTTTCACAATCAACTAAGCAAAATAAATTTTTTTCAAATTCAAACTTACCAACTATTAAAGAAGTTTCTTTGGAGCAGTCTTTAGGCAGTTAGGATATATCCAACCATCAGAGGACTGCTACCTGTAGCCAGAATCTTCTGCAGTTCAGTGATAAAGACTGTGTTGCTCTAAGTAGCAGTCTAACAACAGACCAGAACATTTGTGTACCCCTGTGCAAGGTGGATATGGATGGCTGCAAAGGCCTGGAATCAGACCAGGTCTCCTTCAAGACTATAAATAAATGTGAAGCATTGCCCTTTTCAGAAAGACCGATGTGTCAATCCCCTACAATAAAATTAAATCACAGTTGGGCCTACACACCTCAAAACGGCGGTTTGGCAAATGAATTGACTCAGCCTTCAGTGATTCAGACAAGAATTGTTACAAGCCCCAGTTTCCAGACAAGTCAAAACACGTTGTCCTGGGCAGATAATAAGGATGTGACTGATGAGTTGCTTTGTTGTCTGGCTGAAGAATTGCTAGTGCTTGAAGAAAAAGACATCAGCTCTTCAGAAACAAAAAATACAGGTTCAAAAATGCAAAATATGCATACTAAAGGAGAAGAAAAAATGATGAATGGAGATGGAGTGATAGTAAATAGTTCTCTAGAGAGGGTAAAATTAATTTCTTGTTAACTTGATAGCTGCTTTGAGTGATGCTTCAATACACGTTTGGATGAAAGACAGGAGATACGTGCTCATTATCAGGTCTCCTTTCCTTGGGCCAGCTGCCCACTGATTCTTCCAGTGCTTGGTTGAGTATACCCATGGTAGAGGCTGCATGTCAGGGCACATGCCAAACGGTACTAAAGCATGACAGGAACAGCCATCAAGGCTTTTATGAAGGGTCAAGATAAAATGAGAAAGATAGTGAATGAAAAAGTTAACTGAAGAACATGTATAAAAAGGTGCTGGGGCAAGACAAAAGCTCTCAAGATCTTGACACCTAAGGAATATGAAAAGATACTACAAATGGTTGTTGTATATCCAAAAGGCAGTTTCCTTGAATCTCAGAGTGCAAGCAGTTATTTTTATATGTATGAACTATGAGTATTGGCTTATCAGACAGACTTAAGTCTGTTTAATTAATGTTTGATCAAAACTTCAAGCTCAGAAGGCTTAGATTCTGGTCCCCAAGTCAGTTAAGAACCTTCACCTACTAAGGTGCTTATCTACCAGCACTGCTTCTCCTTGGCCTTGTTAGCTTTTTGTCTATTTAAATTACAAATTTATAAGGAAATTTCTTTCGCTACATGTTGATACGCTTCCTTATACTTCTGCAGACGCAGGTGCCAATTACACCTCCATTCTCACTTCTCCTAGGGAGATCCATGCCTAGATGGAGTAATTACTACCATATTTTTAAAATAGTCTCTTCTTCATGTGAATTCATATCCAAATTATTTTCATCAGACTTAGCTTGCATATCTAGAGCAAAGTGGTAGTCATATTCACCCTTCAGCTTAGCAAACTGTACCTATGTGAGAAAACAAAGTAGTAAGCAGATGTATGTCCTGCTCTTCTAAGTGTTCCTTCTGCCTGTCTTCCTATTAATGGAAAAAGACGCCATGCTATGATCTTCTGCTTATGCACTGTTGTGATATATACTTGAAAATATTTACATAGTCTTACTTAGTATATAATTGTATTGATGAGCTGGGTAATGAGGGGGGAGAGTGAGAGGAGTCATGGCAGGTGAAAATTACTCCTTATAAAAAATGTAAGGCTAATATGAAACCTTTCTTTACCTCCCTGCTTTCTCCCCACACCGACCATCATCTTTCAAGCAGAGTTACAGTGAAGCCTTTTTGGCACCAGATGAAGAAAGTGACTTGCTAAACTTTGAGGAATCTACTGAATTACCAGGAAGCAGTTTAACTAACGAAGATCCTGTCATGTGGACAAGAGGTGAAGTCCTTGGAAAGGGAGCCTACGGCACGGTAAGTTAATGTCTGAATGTGTTAAGAGATGCACTGGTCATCTTTGAGCTACATCTTACCTTATAACTCGCTGTTGTCCTATTCAACAAGTAAGTTAAATATTTTGGATTATGCAATGAGACATGAAACACGACAAACACAAAGATACTATTCAAACTAAGTAAACACTCAGTTTCATTTCATGTTTCATTTTAATAAATGCTAGTTTCATTGTCGGTATACTGTGGTCTGAGAAGCCAGGGACAATTAGTAGCTGTAAACCAGGTTGTTTTGGATACGTCAGATCGACTTACTACAAAAAAGGAGTATCAGAAGTTTCATGAGGAAGTCGATCTTTTGGAGACATTGAAGCACGTCAATATTGTAACTTATTTAGGAACTTGTCTGGAAGACAACATTTTAAGCATTTTCATGGAATTTGTTCCTGGTGGCTCAATTTCTAGTATTAGCTTTGGTCCATTGCCAGAAATTGTCCTTTGTAAATATACAAAACAAATCCTGCAAGGAGTTGCGTATTTACATGACAATTGTGTGGTACACAGAGATATCAAAGGCAATAATGTTATGCTCATGCCAAATGGTGTAGTAAAGCTAATAGACTTTGGCTGTGCCAGGCGTTTAGCTTGGGTAAGCCTCAGTGGCACGCAGAGCAAGATGCTCAAGTCTGTGCATGGGACTTCATACTGGATGGCACCAGAAGTTATAAATTAATCTGGATATGGAAGAAAATCAGACATCTGGAGTGTTGGCTGCACCGCATTTGAGATGGCAACAGGAAAACCACTGCTGGCTTCCATGGATAGGATAGCAGTCATGTTCTATATTGGGGCCCACAGAGGACTGATGCCTTCCCTACCTGATCGATTCTCCAGCACTGCAGTGGATTTTGTGCATGCATGCTTAACCAGGTATGTCGATTTTTAACTGAAAAATGAAAGGAAAAATGCAGATAGTTTGTATCACAGAGATTGCTGATGGGAGCTTATGTTATCTCTTACATGGTACATGTGACTATTGTAAATGCATGGGTTTTTCAACATCTCAGGAAAAATAATAGTATATGTAAAAGAACCTTACTCTCTATAATGGTATAAAGAAACCCCTCACAAATTATATTTTGTAGGCCTTACTGAGTTTTAGACAAAATGCTTGATAAATTTCTTTGCTGTGCCTTGCTGTTCCGATATCACATTGGCTGAGTCTGGCCTATGTCAGGCAGGTTGTTTTGAGGATGATATTCTGAATGAAAGAGCTTTCACTTAATTCTTATCTTCTGCAGTAAAGCAATCTATTATCACTGCCAGTCCAGGAAATACATACTTATTTGAAACATAAAGTTCTGTGTATAAAAAGCCCAAAACTAGCATTCACCCATTATAAGAATTATTTTTCTGGTGCTTGTTATATTTTAAATATCAGTTTTGTCCCAGATGTTTAAATGTACTATTGATTTCAAGAGTTCAGTTCCTGACCTCTGTGGGTAGACTTCATAAAATTATTAGCAGCCTTTTACATATCTCTAAACACCAGATCTGAGCACTAGAGAGAAACATGTTATTTAGTGGGTATGGCCATGGTCTCAGAGGCACGAAATTTCTCATCCTTGGATTAGAATTGTTATGGTATGGTTACGGTTCCAGTGGACCATATAACAATAGCCAGAAAAATTGTGGACTGTATATAGCGACATCCTGTGTACTTTGTTTCAGGGAGAAGAGTGTTTAAAAGGTAGAAGGAAACATACAGATATAAAGCATTAAACTTTTCAAATAAAGCATTTCGCTTTTCAAAAGTCAGGATGCACCTGTGCCAGCAAAGTTTTACGGTATGATCTCAGCATGTTCCTTGTCCCATCTTCCCCGTTCATTTATTATTTAAGAAATCAGCGTCCTTGACTCCTTCCCCTGTTTTTTGTTTCCAAATCGAGGGCTGAAAAAGCCTGAAGCACTTGACTCTAGCAAGCCAGTATTGTAATTACAGTACGTAATTCCATATGGGCTCCTTAACATGCATGACTTTGATTGGAGATGACAGAACAGCCTGTCATACTGATAAACAAGTAATTATCACCCTCCTTAAATGCATTTTTGGTACACCTGAAACAACCGCATTAGCAGAATTATTCAAAGTTTTGCAAGGAATTTAAAGCAACATAGAATGATTTCTGTAATAATAATATTTCATTTTTATATTTCATAAATTCCAACAGTCCCTTCACATAAATCCTGCCTTCCTTTCTACCGGCTTTATTAAAAAAAAGCACTAAAAATGAGTAACGACTAGAGAATGAGAAAAAAAAAGATTAATTTTGCATTTAGATTTTACAAACAATTACATCACAGGCATGCATATTCATTTTATGTACTGACTTTTCAAACCCTCAATGCAGAGATCAACATGAATGCCCTTCTGCTCTGCAGTTGCTGGACCATCCCTTCGTGAAAGGAAGCCAGTGAATTTTTCAAAATTCTTGCCAAATGAGTATACATTATCCATATAAAAATTTTCCATTTGTGGAAAAAGATCAGAAGGAACTGGATTTAAAAGTGACAGCAGAAATTACTAGAGAGCAATTGTGTACAAAGGGTTTATTATTAAGATGGCAGTACGATTTAAGTAACATCTTTTGCAATGTCTGTGCTCACTGGAGCAGGCATTCCTTCACTGCGAACACGGGGCCATGTTTTGTTGTATTTGCTGAGACTGTAAGAGAAGAAAGCACACATCGCCATCACCGGCATGTGCAGGTGAGGTAAATTGGAATGCCAATTTGTCTGTGAAAACCTATGGAATGTATGCTGCTGGCAGAAAGTATTGCAGATGCTGAAAGCTCTGCGGGAAGTGCTACTCAGACTTGTAGATAAGTCATTAAGTGTGCCTGTGACAATCTCACAGGAACCCCAAACCATAGAACTGTATCAGCAGAAAACATACTGAAGCTTTTGTTTAGCTAGATGGGCCCTTTAATTTTTAGCTGGTGGAAAAACCCAACTCGTTTTTGCATGCATATATCAGCCCCTTGTTACTGAGGTACTGTATGGCTACAAGATACTGCAGTGATCAGAACGAGAGAAACCCAGGTGTACATGTGTGCATCTTTATTAAGCTTACATCAGGATCTTTTCCTAGTCTGGCTAGAATTATGAATCTGAACTTGGTGACTGTCTTTTCCCCAACTAAGTAGTGCATTTTATGGACAGTTTCAGGTCACAGAATGGCTGAGAATGGGCCTCTGGAGATGCTCTAGTCCAATCCCACTGCTCAGAGCAGGGCTGACTGAAGCAGGGTGCTCAGGCCCTTGTCCTGCTGGCTTTGAGTACCACCAAGGATGGAGACTCCACAGCCTCTCTAAGCAACATGTTCCAGTCTTCATCCGCCCTCCTAATAAAAAACATGTTTATGTTTGAACAGACGGTCTTGTATGTCCGGTTGTGCCCATTGCCTCTTGTCCTGTCATTGGTGACACTGAAGGGTCCAGCTTTGTCTTCCATACTGCCCCTGTTAGCTATTGGTACACATCAATACAATTTCCCCTGAACCTACTCTCTCATCATGGAGTGGCGTATTTTCTGTGTTCAGTGATGTGTCGTAATACTCACCCTTCTGTTTGCTGATACAGAGCAGCAAAAGCATAGGACTGTTACCTTTCTCTTGCTCACAAAGGCTGTAAAATAGTGTTTGAATCATTGGACAATCTACTGCTCTTTTTCAATATCCTTCGTCTGAAATAGAACAGCAAATTTGATTCTGAAACTTCAACCGTTCTGAGGAACACCTGAGTGAGCACTGTGTAATTAGATTACATGCAACAGTCTCCATCTGCACTGTGAAAACAATTTTTAGTTAGTTAACTAGCTACAGCTAACTGCACAAAATGAAATAGAATTTGAAGATTATTATATATTAATAAAGCAAAAAAAAAATCAGGTATTAATATTTAGATTGTCCTCTTTCTGTAAGGCTTCTTCCCGAGTATTTTTAAATTTTAAAATTTCAGGGGAATGAGCCACTGTAGAAATCAAAAAATTGGTTTCATGTTATCAGAATGCAGTGAACCTTGTGCCTTTGTCAGGACCTGGGCGCCAGGAAGATGCAGTAAAAGTCAACCCTACAACAGCCAAGGGCTGAGCTCTCAAGAATGCAGAGACCCCGATTTCAGTGCCAGTGGTAACGTGAAAATAAGTTTTACAAAAGGGAAAGAAGTAAATTCTAAATTTTATATAAAATCAACTTTCCCCAGAGTGCTAAACGTTTTTGTTACTTAAATAGCTTTCAAACTTGATGTTATTCTAGTAGCCTGACTTCAGAGAGTTGGTCTAAACTGTATAAAAGCAAAGAGAAATCAGTACTTCTAGCAAAGTTCTTTATTAATAGTTTCTGTAGGTATAATGTCACATAACAATGACAGACCGTTATGCCAGTATAAGAGAAATCCTAACACCACAGTAATCTTCAAAGTTCAAACAGTTAACAGTCCCAATTTGAGGAATACCAGTTGGTCCTCATGCCAAAAATCCATGGCAATTTCACGTTAAAGTATCTTCACACTAAAATATCTTGCAGAATAAAGGTAGGAGCCCTGGTATATGAACTCAAGTGGGATGCACATAATTCCATGGTGTGTATTAATTCTTCTCAGATTAAGGTAGTGTCTCCAACAAAGCTGCAAAGTAAATATGAGGTTTTATTTAGCATGAAATGAAACTGAGATGATGGTCATAAGCAGGGAAAGAATGGGAATGCTCTAGGATATAGTTCACTAAAAAAAGTCAGAATTACAACACCCCCCCTTATGCACACCTTGTAAGCGAAACTAACATCTTTTGTTAAAGTCTGAGTTCTCCGCTATTAAGGTTATTGGTTATTTGCAATTTCAATTTAATATTTAATCCAGCTAATTAAACTAAAGTTAGTCTTCAACTTAAAGGTTTGTAAAACTTGTTAACCTGAGTTTTTCATCAAACTGCGAAAGCACGTTTTTGCTTTTGTTTAACCAGACTTGGAGAACGAGGTGGTTGTTTAAGGCCAGCACTTGAAACAAGGGTATTTCAGCTTAACCCTGTGCAATTGCATCCCAGCCCTGTGCTCAGCACAGCTACACCAAGTAGTACGTGGGTTTAGGGTGCCTTGGGTCACTCTGCTGTCTAATGGAACATTCCATAAACAAGTCTAACTTTGCATATTTCTTGATGGGACCACAGGTTTTCACATCAGAATCCAGATAATTCAGACACCTGTAATAAGGTATCTAATGTAATAAGGGGAAAGGGTGAGAAACCTTAAAAACCTTGGTTTTCAATGAGAAGCGACTCACACAGGAGGGTCACACTTGCTTAATTATTTATAGTATTTGAGCAGAGCAAGCCTTACTATTTTAAAGAGTATAGTCTTCATTTTGAAGACAGCTAAAGAACCTGTTACAAAGCATGCAGGCTGCCAAGTAGTAGGTGTGACCACTTTGCTGATTCCAAGTTTCCTCAAGATTTGGAGCTTAAATTTAAGAACCTGAAAACACACTGTCCTTTTATTATTGGAGGGAATACTGCGTAAAAGAAACACTAGGTAATATTTAAAGCTTGGAGTTATTGCTCAAATCTCTGGAAAAGGGAGGGTTCACAGGCATGCCAACCCAGCTGTTTTACACTGGTCTTGAAACCACCACCAGCAATAGGACACAAAAATTTGCATCTCAAAACACATGCATCAACCTTCCTTCTCAAGGAAGCAGAAATAAAACCCAGTCTTTTGAGATTATTTGGGTTCAAAATTAGTGCTTTTTCTCAAAGTTCAGTCGGAACGGGTTCATTTTCTACAACCCTCCTGTCAAAACTCTGGTTCTTGTAAATGAGTGAAAAAACCCAAGAGTACTCCTGAGGAAGGGCTTCCAGTACGCATAGTGGAGTACCTTTTCCTCCTACTTTCCACCTCCCATGGGACCTGCACCATGAGACAGCTTCAGAAAGTGCATTTTACAGATGTTGACAAAACCCACAATCTTTGAACTATGGTAAGAAAAATAGTGTCATTGTAAGTACATTGTAGTGTACATTGTAAGTACAGGGATACAGTACAGAGGAATCAAACCCAAGTACTGAAATTTAAGGTTAAAAAACTTGATTTGGGTTTTGGAAATCCACAGTCATTTCCAATAGCGATGTGACACCACACTCCTGGCATTAATTACATTTTTTTTTTTAAGGTATAAGGAGTTAAGCATTTCAGGGAAAGGAGAAATTAATTAGCTAGTTCAGTTTGTCATACCTTCGCAAGTCTTTTAAGACATTTATTTTTAGACCCGATTATGGGAATGTGCATTTACATCCCAATTAAAGAAAGCAAATGCTCAGTCCTCTTCACTGCAAACCAAGGATTGGGAACCTTTCCTCCTAAGGTCTCACAAAGATCCTTGGCATGCTCTTGTCACCCACCCCCTCACCCCTTCCCCCCCACACTTCCCACTGCTAAAAAAAAATTAAGAAATAAAAATTTTAAAATTAAATCATTAAGCATGGCCAGACACTACACAACAAAATTACGAGGGTGCAAGCTCTCAACGCCAGGGTGGAGTTCAGGTGCAGCTTAAGATGGCATAAAATGTCTAGAATTTGCTTTTCAGGTATCATATGCCTGATCACCATAATAATGTAAAGGAAGCAAAGTAAACATATTAGACTTGAGACTTCCAAGCATTCCGCTACTTAACTGATTTGATAAAAGCCAGCAATGTTTTGCCAATAACTGAAAAGGGATCTTCTTAGTGTTTACAAATGAAGTTGGAAAATTAAACGTAGCAAAATGGGATAATTTCTGCACAATAGAGGTGAGGTAGGGAATTTTATTGAAAATACTTTTTCTTTACAAGTTCTTAGAAATAAAGTTGTTTTTTCTAATCTCACACAAACGGCTGTACCTCAAAAATTCAACTATGCTAATATGAAACATTTATATTTACAGTTAGCCAAAAGAATATACAGAACTGCCATTTTATGCAAATACCGAAGTACCAGATCACAGTGAGATACATTACTTCAGCACTCCCACCATTAGCGACAGATTAAGATTCAACATACGAAAGAATCTCTCTATTCTACAAACCTCATATCTCACAAAAAGGGAAGATTTTTAATAGTGATGTAGCAAGGTCTCCACTACGGCGTCATTTTACAAATTACAGAATGCACGTACTCAAATTTATAACAAAAAAGTCTGTAATCAAAGTGATGAACAGAGTAATAGTGTTGCCTATTAGCCTTTTATTGCATTTATTCAGTCATTCACTTGTGAGGCTGATGCCGACTCTATTAATTTTCATTTATTTCTAACACCTCAGCCAGGCTGCAATTCACACACTAATTTGCAGTGGGTTTCAGTCAGGGAAAACTAGTGGCATCTTGTTGCATATCCTCTCCCTCCCTCTCAGCCCCTACTAGCACAGACACAAAGACACATACAATTTCACACATTTACAATCACATTGAAAACCAAACCCAATGAGTTTTATGGACATCCTTTACAAAGAAACAAAAAAAAATAAATCAGTTTGGATCTCAATGTAGCATAGCAACATTTTATCCATGGTATTTCACAATTTCCCGGAATCAAAACAGGAAATATTTCTTTTGAAACAGCACCTTAGGATGAAGGCCTACGCTCTTTTCCAATTTAGATTAGACAGGCACTAGTTACCATCCAGACATTGTAACGCCAAGTTACGACAGCAATTACTATATTTACAGTACAATATATTGCTTATCCAGAGTGGCTGTATAAGACGCATTTCATGGCACAACTATTTAAAACAGACTCAAAAAGAAAGTACTGTAGTGCTTCAAAGAAAAATAAAAGACAATTCACCGCTATTTCATCCGTCTACCCATACTATAGGACAGTATGTAACACGGATTACATTTAATAAAAATCAGACACAAAAGTAGCGCTGAGATGGAAAGGGAACGGCCTATAAAAGGAGAGAAAATATTCAACAATGCAGAAGTTACGTAACAAGAAGTTACATTCCAAATGTAGAAAAATAACATGTTGGTAGGGATAAGACAGCTTTGGGTTTTGTACACGGGCCAAGATTTAAGCCAAGATTAGCAGAAAATGCGATCAGGTTTCCATTTAAATATTCCTTAAGTGTAAAAAAAGTATCCATAGTTCAAATAAAACTTATTCAAGTAATTACAAGCGTTTGCATTACTGGAAACAGAGTATTACATAGTAATTGATATACTTGTAGTTACATAATACAGCAACTACCGACCGAGTAGATATTGAACAGTTTTATCATTTAAAGCACACGTGAGTGATGTTAACTGAAAGGGCAAAGCTCCAGCTGTGACATCTGAGACTTACAGAATGACACGAGCACTAAGGGAATGAGGTGGCTTAGCAAAAGTTTACTTCACATCGTGGTCACTTCCAAGTTA